>NC_141697.1:641190575-641874874 GCF_964263255.1 Lissotriton vulgaris
TCAAGGTTTTCCCAGTCTTCCCTATTGAGTCTGACAGAAGATGATTAGTGAGGGATTCCCAAATGTCTCCCAGGCTCACTTTGTCCTGAGTGATGTAGTTACCTGATGTGGCTATTGAAGGTTTGTACAATATTTTAGTTACTGCTCACTTTAATGCCATCTAGTCCCATCAGTTGCCCTCTTCTCTCCGTCCCAGCCTGGCTAATATTTTTTCAGCTTTTTTAAAAAAAAAATTTTATTTTGTAGTATGCAAGGTGAAACGGAAAAGGGGGACGGGTATAGAGCAAGGGGAGCAAAGGAGAAAGAAAAGAAGAACAGGCGACAGGCCGCCACAAATCCCCACACAGGGGGAGCAATGAATGGGGAGAGAAAATGTCCGCAAAGCAAGGGCCAGCAGAACTCCAAAGTCCACACCATGATGCCAGGGGCCGGGCAAAGCAACAGAGGCGCGGGCAGGAGGGCCTACCCATCATAGCGTCCAAATTATGCCAGGTGCACCATCAGTAGAGGCAGTGTCCCTGGTCAGGGGGAGCAGTTCCAGTCCCAATCAAGACGTAGTGTTCATCCCAAGAACAAAGTAAGTCGCAAAGATGGGGACAAAAAATAACTTCCCCTACTATCCCCCCACCCTCGTCCCTCCCCAACATTCACCTCCCCCCAGTGGTGGCGACACCAAGCACACAATCCATTACAGTCACTCTCACAATCAAATCTGGAAAAGATGAAGGGTCCGCAGCGCTGACGGACACACTGCCGAAGGAAGGCCTCGGGACAGGAATCTCACAAGTGGGACCCAATTGTGCATAAAATTCTTAAAATTACCCAGAAAAATGTCAGAGAGACGTTCCATGCTCAACAAGCGCCACAAGCGGGCGTGCCACAAAGAGACAGCAGGGGCAGACGGGGCCTTCCAGGCGGCTGCCAAGGTCATCTTAGCCGCACCCAAACACAACCACATGATACGCTTATCCGCCCTAGTTTGATGCTCGAGCAGAGGGTCCCTAAGGCCTAATAGGACAAAAGCCATGGAGTCAGGGAGGGGGTAACCCAAAATATCCTTTATGTGGGAGAGAATCTCGGCCCAAAATGGCTTAATGGAGGGGCATTCCCACCATATATGGCTAAAGTCCCCCAACATCCCACATCCTCTCCAGCACCTATCTGAAGCTGTTGGAAATATGCGGCGTAGTTTAGACGGATACAGGTACCAATCAAAGATGAGTTTCATATGGGCCTCTCTGAGGTCAGTAGAGTGGTTATGCGCTGTCACGTCCCGCCACAGGCCCCGCCACTCACAGTCAGAGATGTCCCTTCCTAACGTGGATTCCCAGTGGTCTTGGTACCGCGGTCTCGGAGATATAGTAGTATCTAATAGCAACTTATATAGGAAAGAGATCGCTCCTTTCATGGTGGAGGTGCGAAGGAGGAAAGATTCGAAAGTCGTCAAGGGTCTGGTGGCGGCATCCACCACTGAAGGAGACGTCGCCCAGTGCAGGAGCTGGAGATGTCGAAATGGTTCCGTTGGCAGCACTCCATAGTCCCTCATACAGTTGTGGAAAGTGAGGGGTTCGGTGCCATGGAACAGGTGGGTGAGGGCCCTACAGCCGCCCTCCCTCCAAGCCTCAAAAGGACCCTCCGTCAAAGCCGGGGGGAAGGCCGGGTTAAAATGAATCGGGGTGAACGGGGATGGGAATGTGGTCCAGCGGTCATCGCCACTCACCGCATCCCAGACCTTCAATACCGTGCTTGTGGGGGTGCTAATGTATGCGTTCCTGGGCCGATCCATCTTAGGCTTCCATGCCAGATCCCAAATGGAGCGGCCCGCAACACTCCGATCCATGTGGAGCCAATGTTTCTCCGAGCATTGTTGGGACCACTCCACCATAACTCTCAATTGGGCAGCTTTGTAGTACAAATGCATGTCCGGGAAACCCACCCCCCCATCTAAGCGCGGGCGCCGAAGAACCGCAAACGGAAGCCGCGCTCGGCCTCCTTGCCAAACATATTTCAGCATCACGGTCTTCAATCGGCGGAAGTAGTCCAGCCCCACCGAATCGGTAAAGCGTGAAAGTGGTACAAAAGCTTGGGAAGAAGAACCATCTTGAGTGCATGAATCCTGCCAAGCCAGGAGATGAATTTGGGCTTCCACCGTTCCAGTTCAGCCCGGATCGATGTCAACATCGGGGGGAAGTTAGCCTGGAACAGGGCACCCACGGTGGAAGTCAGTCGCACCCCCAGATAAAGTAAGGACGATGACGCCCAAGCAAGCGAAGTGAGCATCCGAGTCTGTTGCACCTCCCCTGGGGACAGGGTCAGATTCAAGATATAGGACTTATCAAAGTTAACCTTAAAGCCCGCCACCGCCTCGTAAGTGGAGAGTACTGAGTGGACATGGGGTAGCGACTGTGCTGGGTCACGTATGGACAAGAGGACGTAGTCGGCAAAGAGCGAGATCTTATGCTGTTCACCCGTAAAGGGAAGCCCCAAAATTCGCTCATTTTCCCGCACCGCCAGTGCCAATGGTTCAATGCTGAGGGCGAAAAGGAGGGGCGAGAGGGGACATCCCTGGCGCGTCCCCCGGGAATGGCTAAAACTCCCGGATCTGTGGCCATTGACCAATACCCGAGAGGTAGGACTACGGTAATTGGCCTCAATCATGCGAACGAAACGGGGCGAGAACCCGAAGGCCACCAGCGTCTGGTGCAAGAACCCCCAGTCCACGCGATCGAAGGCCTTCTCCGCATCAAGCCCTACCAGCACCGCAGGTATGCGGAATCGTTCCGCCTTTTCAATGAGGTGCACCACGCGGCGCAGATTATCATGAGTCTGCCGACCCTTGATGAAACCAGATTGGTCAGGATGGATCAAGGCAGGCATGAGGTCCTGAAGTCTGCTCGCCAAGATGGAGGAGTACAATTTAGCGTCCAGGTTGAGGAGCGCTATTGGGCGGTAAGACGTACAGGAAGTAGGGTCCTTCCCCGGCTTGGGGATTATAGTAATCAGCGCTTCGGCCATGGAGTCCGTGGTCAACCATCAGTCGCCATTGCATTGAAGAGGGAGACTAAGTAATCACAAATATCAGAGGCGAACGTCTTGTAGAAGAGGGCCGTGTAGCCGTCAGGCCCAGGGGCCTTATGCAGCTTCAGGGCCTTGATAGCGTCCAGGACTTCCTCCCGAGTGATGGGGGAGGACAACAAGTCGTTCCATTCATTAGAGACTTTCGGGAGAGGGAGCCCCTCCAGAAATTTGGACTGAGCCTCCGGGTCGAGAGCGTCACTCGAGTAAAGCGCTGCGTAGAAGCGGCCAAATATGGCCGCCTTGTCCGCGTCCCTGTGCTGAACAGAGCCCGCGTGATCACGCACTCCTCCTATGTAATCCCGCTTGCGTTTGTCACGAAGTTGCCGGGCAAGATGGCGCCCAATCTTGTTGCCCTGGGAATAGGAGGTACGCCGGAGGCGTAAAAGAGTAAATTCCGCCCTGTTATTATAACGGGCCCTCAGCTTCCCGCGCACCGCCGTTAGGGGCCGTAGTCACCCTGGAGGGGTTCGCCTTGTGGGCCTGTTCCAGAGTGGCAAGTTCCGATTCAAGAGCCTCCCTCTCCTCGCGTCTTAGTTTGTTCAGGTGCGCGTTGAGAGCGAGGCAAGTGCCCCTTAAGGAGGCCTTGCACGCGTCCCACGTGTTGTACACCGAGGTGTCCGAAGGAGGGTTGAGAAGAAAGAAATCACCGATAGCCTTGCGTAAGGCCTTACAGGACAGGTCATCCCTCACCAGAGCCGCTGGGAAATACCATTTGCGCCAACCGTCCCCCCCAGGGGCCCAGTGCAGTCCCAGAACTACCAGGCTGTGATCGGATAAGGAGAGTGGAAAGATATTAGACAATTGCATATCTCCCCGGAGAGCCTGGCCAACCAAGACATAGTCAATGCGAGAGTACGAGCGATGAACATTAGAGAAAAAGGTGTAGTCCCTAGTTTGTGCATGGACAAAGCGCCAACTGTCTACTAGCCCCATATCACTCAACTGACGCTTAGTTTCCTCCGAGAAGACACCAGTGTCCGCCCTGCGCGTTCCAGAAGCATCCAGGTCCCTGTCCCATACCATATTGAAGTCACCCAGCAAGATCAAGTGTCCCTCCACAAAGTCCCCACCTTATCAAGCAAGCCTTGCAAAAAGCCATTCTGACCCGCATTCGGGGCATACATTACAACAAAAGTACAGAGGCGGCCGTGCAACATCCCCTTCACCATCAGCCAGCGGCCCTCTTTATCAACACTCATTCCTAGGGGCTGAAAGTGTAGGGAAGCCCGGAAGAGACGGGCCACCCCCCTATGCTTCGTGGCCGCGGACGCCCTGTAGATAAGAGGGAACTGTCTATGGCGGAGTCGCAGCTCGTCTTTCCTAGCCAGGTGGGTCTCCTGAAGGGCGACCACGTCCAAGTGGTGGTCCACAATGTTCTTCCATAGCTTCTGCCTCTTCTGTGGAGAGTTGAGGCCTTTCACATTCCAAGTTCCTATGCTAATGGTCATAACGGGGAACTAGAAATCCACGCCATGCATACGTCCGAGCAGCCACACAGCTCAATCAGAACCTCGACACACACCGGGCCCAATCCATCAAAAACACGCAACCAAAAGGACCCAGAGGGAATGGCCCTGCCACAGCCACACCCAGGGGGCCACCCCTCCTCACCCCGAGACTCCTGAAACGGCCACTGTCCCAAAGAAGCACCAGGGCCCAAGGACCCCCCAAACAGAGCAAAATACAAAGCGTAGGAGTAAACAGCAATGCAGTCACATGCACCATACAGCCAACACACAAGGGCGCCACCACTACTCCCCCAAACCCCAACCCCAACCAAAACTGTACTGCCATCAAAAGCGATTGCAAAGCACAAACTGACCCACCCCCCCAAAACAACCCAAAAGCCAAAGAAACAGAGCACAAAGCCCGCAACCTGGAATATACGGTCGGCAGTTCCAATGGGCCACAGGTCACACGGTCCACATCAGACTGGTATCGGGGTGGGGGCACCAGATCAGGGGCCCCCAGGGCCAAGGCCCGGGGTGTCTTCTCCAAAAGTACCATAGTACCCCAGGGCCGTCGGAGCAGAGGCGCCCCGGCGCCCAACCATCAAAGAAAGCAGGGGTCAAGCCGCTCCAGAGGACTGCTGAGAATCCGCAAGGGTGGCCGAGGCTACCGACGCTACCGCCGATCCTCTCTCCCGCAGGCTAATAGAGTGGTCCGGTTGTAGCCGCTCCGGGGAAGCTCCAACTCGGTGCCATGACGAGGAGCGATGTCGGCGCCGCGAAGGCGGGTCTTCCTCCAGTCCCAACAGCTCCCTCGCGGACTTCAAGGAGCAGATTTGCACCAACCTGTTCTGCCACCGGAAAATGATCCGGAAAGGGTGACCCCAGGAGTAGGAGATGCCCTGTTCCCTCAGATAGGTAGTCACCGGCCGGAATTCACTCCGTTTCTGAAGTGTGGACGCCGCCAAATCCTGGAACAGCTGCGGCCTATGGTCTCGGAAGGTCAAGGAGGAAAGGGCCCTGGCTTTCCGGAGGATGCGTTCCTTAGTCTGAAAATCATGGACACATGCCAGGATGTCTGGAGGACGGCCCCCTCGCCTGGGTAGGCCAACTCTATGCACCCTGTCCAGTTTAATCTCCAGAACGTCTTCCTCATCTAGCACCTGGAGGAAGAGGGCCTGCACATCCCCCCTCAAGTCACCAGCCTCACCGTCCCAGGGGACCGCTCTGATACGGATGTTGTTTCTCCTGGAGCGGTTCTCCAGGTCCTCGGCGTATGCTTGCAGATTCAAGTTCTGGTCTGTAAGGCGAAGAACATCTTGCTGTAGCTGGTGGACGTCATTCGCCATACTCAGGTCATGGTCTTCTAACACGGCCACCCGCTCACCAATGCCGTCCACATCCCTCCGTACCTCACGGAGGTCCGACGCTAGCTGGGCCCGTAGCTCGGAGATGTCCTCTTTGATCGAGGCGAAGAGTTCCGACATGAAGGCCTTAGTGGCCGGCGCCTCTTCATCCGATTGTCTCGCCGAGCCACTCGCCCCTGGGGAGTTGGGCGGTTGCGATGCCTTGGAGGCCACCTCCTTCACTGTCCTCCCTTTGCGAGGCAAGTTCGACATGGCGGCGGGGCTGCGGCACGAGGCCGTCCGAGCTGAAAGTAAGAGCACCTGCGTCACAGCAATGGCCGCTCGAGAAAGGTCCCCAGCCGAGAAGTCAAGGAGTAGCAGCAAAGCCGGCGCTCCCGATTCACAGAGCCAGGCCGCAATCAGCCACTCGGCACAGTGCACAACTGGACCCTTCGCCTCCGGATCGCACGGGTCCGATGGAGGGACCGTGCGGCAGTCCAGGTTCCACTAGGTAGCCGACCGTCGAGCCTCCCAGCTGTCCAAAGCAAGTGGTGCACCACCAAACCAACGTCCCGCTGTAGTGGAGGGAGCCTAAGGGCTGGGAAGGCAGAAGACGTCCGTCGCTCCGTGAAGCCACGCCCAGCCGACGCCGATCCGCTGCGCTCCAAGGCGGCCTCGTCCTCACGCAAGGTCGGTGCTTAGCAGGCCCGTTGCTGAGGAGCTCTCAATGGCGCCGTGCGACCACTCTGGGATTTGCCGAGAGCACCGGTCCACCCCGCTCAGTACCGCCGGCTGCTGTGGTCATCCTGGAGCGGATCGAGACCCCGTAGGCGATGCTGTACAATGCTTAGCAGGTCGGGCGCCGGAGCGACTCAAAAGCACGTCTTACTCCGACGCCATCTTGGCCACGCCCCTATTTTTTCAGCTTTAATGCCCACTTCATACAGTTTCGTTTGCAGTGTCAAATATGGATCCTGGCCTCATTCTTAACACTTGGAACTCCCCAAGGCTGAGAAGAAGTTGTGGCCCCTAATTACCCATTTCTAGGTGATCTTTTTCCACCCGGAGCAGCAGTTTTTCTATTTGCTCAATTCTCACTCTTCCCAGCAGTCTGACCGTTTACGTGACTTTTATAATCCGTTTTATAGGCTTCCCAGGCGAAAAACTCAGAGCAGTGTCTCTCACTGTTGGTCTGAATGTAATCCAATGTAGCTTTCCCCAAGGAGTTTATCTCCTCATCTGGCAAAAACCAGGGGTCAACTTCCATCCCCTCACCTCGTTATCCCCTTATACCTAAACTCGGACTATAATGAGACTCCCTGTTTAAGGAACTGCCCTCTTGCAATTCTGGGCATCAAGTTGTCTTGTTATTAGTCAATTTGTGAGAATTTGTAATAGATGCCCGAATAATAAGCGTATGGTTCTGTAGGAAGTATTCTTCCAAATATCTACCACTCAAATTGCCACCAGAATTTTTTTTTTATCGTCTATCTCCTGCCCCTCAGATTACTTGTTGTCTGTCCAGTTCCTTGACTGTCAGGGTGCGTTCTCACAGGATTATAGCTCCGTCTAGGATTCTGACCAGTAGAGTTTCCAGTGTAAACTACAAGTTGGTGTCTATGATCATCTTCACATTCCTCCCTTGCATTTAGGCGAGTGGTGAATATATGAAGTACAAGGCCAGGTTCCACAAGTGACAAGCTGTTCTGGATAAGGGGAACTTGGTGCGGCTGAGTAGCATCCAGTGGCCCACTCTTTACAGGCATTGGCCTAGGAGCAGGAGTTGAGGCCTGTGGAATTTTCAAGCTCCATGATGATATATATTTAGAGATACAGAAATATATACTCCAAGTTTTTTTTTTTTATCAGGTAAAAATAAAGATTTGATAAAGATCTGACATTTGGTTTCAAGGGGAGAACCAAGAATCCCCCCTAAGCGATGACCTAAAAATTGAAAGGAACTAAGAACATGGAAAGCTTAAAAACGTAGATCTTTGGTGAGATAGAAAGATAGCCAGATGAATGCGGCACCAGGAAAACTGAGTTTGTTCAGTTTCTTAATTAAGGTGAGGTAATGCACTTTGTCAAAGAAATAAGGCAGGTTCTAGAGCAGTGGTGTGGAGACTAGAATTTATCATGGCATGGGTCCTCAGATAAGCTAAAAACACAACATCAGATAAGCTAAAAACACAATCAAGAATGAGGCCATACTTCTCTTAGGACAGAAAACTCTTCAATCACCCAGTAAAGTTGCTGTCTTTGATGAGAACTACTCTTTTTGATGACCGCGCTTAGGAACAGTTTTCTGGAGAATGGTCTGAAGCTGGATGGGTCTTGCTGGTTTGATGTTTTTAAGATCACATGTGTTTCTTGAAATTGTTGGGAAACTTACCCGGCACTATGGATTCATTGATGATAGTTCCTGTGAAGAGGGTGTAGTGGTATGTAGGATACTGCTTAATGGTTGGGCTTGGCGTGGGTTTCCTACCAAGTTAGTAGTACTTCTAGTACAGATTTACTCCAAACCAGCTTCAATTGCTGGCGAGAAAGAAGTTTGAGTGGACAGAGGTCAGTGGTTTCCATCAGATTTGCTCAAGAGCTAATTTTAGTAATTTTTCCATATGATGGGCTTTTTTCACACTGTTGAATCCAGGCAGGGCAAAAGATTGCACCAAGAGTTGTCTACCTGTATGTGTGGGTTGCAAGACCATTGTGAGGACTTCATCAAGAGTTTATCCACCTATGTGTATAGGATGTGAGACCTGTGTGAAGATGCTCAGTGCTTCAAGTTTCAAAAGGAAGGCTCTGGATTTTGGTTTGTGTATAGTTCATCAAAATAAATATTTAGGTTAACTAAAACGCAGAGGTAATCTGCAACAATACCGGTGTCTGCATCAAATGCATCTGGCAAAAAGGGTTGTTTGGGGGTAGGGAAGGAACGCTGTTCTGTACATCAGCAGAAATGTAGTAGTTCGGATAAGATGAGCAGATAGGTGCTGGGTCACGATACGCCTAAACAGGTTCCCGACCACAAATTCATAAATTATAGTCAGGGCGTGGCCGCGAGCGTCAAGATGGCGGTCGCACTTGGAGAGTGCTCTGGGCCCCTCCGTCATCTGCTCAAATCCAGCCCACAGATAAGAAGCCAGAACTGTCCCCAGCCCTTTCTGAATGCCTTATAAGGCACAGGGGTATCCTAAGCCACAGTGGCGGTTGGGAAGTCCAGCGGCCGCTCCGGAGGAATAGCAAGACACGGAAACAAAATGGCAGCGCCCGGGCTGTGGTAAATTCCGGTCCAGAGGCGATGCGAATACAACCGGCGGATTGGGAGTGGGGTAATTAAGTCCAATCGGGGCCACAGCCCGCCGCAGTCCTAACCTTTGGACTGCTGGACACAGAAGAGCAACGAGGTGCCTGAGAACAGACAGAAGGCAAAGGTGAACTGTGATTCTAGGCAACTGCCTGCCGCGAGGATCAGACATCATGGCTGGGCCGGGTCCTGAACTGTGGACAATGAGGGCTCCCTCCGCAATGCAGTGGATCCCAGTGACCCAAGGGAGACCTGAAAGGACGAGGGACCCTGAAGGAATCCAACCAGGGGCGCGACACCCACCGCTTGCAACCGTGGCCCCCCCAGAGAGAGGTAGAAGACGTGGTGGGCCCACTAAAGAAGGTCCCATAACGAGAGGACCAGAGAAGTGTCATTTCACCAACCGGGTGCCCGGCCACTCCAGAATCACCGCCCCTGCAGGTAAGGAGTAGCGGGCCGACTGAAATGGGCAGCTAAAACTAGTGACGGGCTATGCCTGTCTTGCGGTGCTGGAGCAGTCTGCACAAAGGGGGTCGGTAGGAGCACCTGGACGGTCAAGGAGAGGTTGTACCCCCTCCCCCACACACAAACACATACATGCCTAGAGTTCCGGACGGCACCCAATCCGGTGGTCTGCTTGTGCGGGAATGAGTCCGCCTCGATGTGACAGTGAGGCAGACAGGCGGTGGCAGGTGACCCCTCAGGGGGACTGAAGACTTCGCTAGGCACCCTATGACAGCAGGAATCTCCATCTCACTCCTCTATCCATCTAGGAAATACCAAAGCTGTGTACAAGGCGGAACCCCCGGTCCTCGGGGAGGTGAACCAGGATAAAATGACTATAGGGCTTAGAGGAGTGTCAAGATGACTGCGTGGGGCCAGCAGTAAAGGCATTGGCAGCTCCCCGGTTGGAGCCCTCTCTCTGTACCACAAGCAACCTGAAATTATCAGTGACTGTGCCCTCAGCTGCGGCACGTAGAGGGAGCATGTCCCAGATCCCGCAGTGGGGAGTCAGGATCCTAATGAACAAAAAGGACTCAGAGAGGAAGAAGACTTGAATTGGGCCCATGTGGCCCCACGGCTGCTACACAGGCTGGCACTCCCTCCCTAATTGCACAGGAAACCCCAAAACAAAGCTCCGACCAGAGAAAAATAAGGGCTGGAAAAACAAGACAGTGGGAGAAGAAGAGAGGAATCCAGCCGGGGACAGACGGAAGACCCAGAAAGTAAGTTATTACCTTGGAGCACTGCTTGGTGCAGCCTGTTAGCCTGAGACTTGGCACAGGTGTGGTGGAGAACACCCGGAACGGGGTGGATAGAAGACCGTGATGAGAACCCCGGGAGACTCTCACCCCTAGATGGTTCAACTGGGCTTTGGTGACTGGCGAGAAGATAGAGAGCCAAGCATGGGCAAGGACAGACAGACAAAGCAGCCTCCCTCCCAGACTCTATTGGAGCAGTATGCCACGTGCAAAATGGGCACTCACAAAGCTGCCTCACACAGATCTCCAGTGCTTGCAGGTGACCTGGCCACTAGACTTCAAGCGATCTGTGCCTTACAAGACTTGTAGTGTAGTTCCTATTTTCCCTATAGGCCCTGCGCATTGGAATAACAAACAGCAGTGTAGACGTAGGACTGTGGTCTTCTAGGTCTCTACTGACTATGTTAGACTTAATTTAGGTTTGCGCCAGCTAGCTCAGAGGTCACTGGAAACTTTCTTGACTGAATAGGAAGTGATCAGCTTCCCTGGCTCAGACAAGAAGGGATTCAGCTTCCGACAACCGCATAAACATGACAACTTTGCTCCCTCAGAATAAGAGTCAATCTCTAGTCGTGTGAAAACAATAGCAATTATTTCACTCAGTCAGATGTGCGTTCTTAGTTTCACCAGAGTGCAGAGAAGAGAGAGACGGGCGTTTTCAATAAAGGGTATGATTTATTGAACAGTCTTCCTTCTCATGCAAGAGAAATGGATTGCCACAATTGCAATACTTAATATAAAGTAAAGTACGTACATTAAAAGGAGTATTATGAAATAATACTGTAAAAGCATTGATATGGTTTCTTAGCCATAAGATACTTTAAAATGGATAAAATATATACAATATATACATTCATATATACATTGGCTAACAACGTCAACTGGTGCTTCTAACTACGCCTACCCCGGTGTACCTGACCTAAGCCTAATACGTGGGAGGGAGTAAGTAGCAGTTTAAGTAAAGTTGGTTTTGCCAAGAGTCTGCTCAAGAATTCTCTCTAAGGGTTTAGTCAGCACCGTACCTTGGAATAGAATGTAGGAGGTCTGGTATCTCTCTCTCAGGACCGATATCCCAGTCACCCGCAAGGGTAGGCTGGAAACGCCGTAGCTGGATTTTCTCTGCAGGAGAAAAGACAGCGTCTTTCTCAGCGTGTCAAAGAGGAGGGGCAGCGTCCCTGGGCTTCTCGCATCTGCTGGGCTCTCTGCCAGGGGACAGCTGTTCTGCTCCAGAATTCACCACCGTGTGTTTGCTTAAGGCAGCATTGGCATATTTATACCTGAAAGGTGCCGGGTTTGACGTAAAGTTGGACATAAGACGTCAATAAAGATGTCACTAAGAACTGGTCGTTCTTACAGTGCTCGCAGGAGTTCTACTACAAATCAAAACAAAGCAAGCGGGGCTTTCCCAGGTTGCTGGGGGTTTGGTGTGTCGAAAGAACTTGGTGTGCTCTCTAGGAATCTAAGGAAGTAGCTTCTGCTGTGAAATGGGCTGCAGAGGCAATTTACTGAAAATATGGCTCTGATTATTATGCCATTATAGGGATATGTATTGATTATAGCCGTATAGGGGCATAAGGTCACAATATTGATCGGGTTCCTAGATAAAACACATCACCCACTCCACGGTTTTATGTCCATCAATTACTAAAAACTTAAGCAAATAAAGATGCATGTGTATTCCAACCCACCCCAAAACACATTTTGTATTTGAAATGGTGTATACGAAATACATGAAAATGATAATAGGTAATGTACGTTTTAAGCAGTATGGTCATTCAGAAAAATTGCTTATGTATATCAACTGAATGATTTGCGAAAAATTACGCATGAAATGTCTCACAATACAGAAAAGAAGGTCGAGACTATTTCATCACATATAAATGCAGTTGCTGTAAAATATGCTAGAGGCTGAGGTAATATTTTGTCTCTAGATCTACTAAAAATAGAAGCTCTGTTCTTTATGAATAGTTCTACTTTAAGCAAAGTACGTGTGGCAGAAAAAAGGTAAATATTTTGGAATTTTGGAAAAAATAATTTCATGATGAGCGGGGGGAAAAAATAGTTCCAAACGTTTTTGAGTAGCTCTTGTTTATCAAAGCCGAAGGCCGAATTCAGAGATCATGGGAACGCTGTGTGCCGGATTGTTTTCCAAAAAGTTATTGTTTCTGTTCAGAGAAGAACATCATTTCAGATAGACTTGCAAAAAATTGGTCTACATATTCAGGTGACAGTTCGACCAAGTTTGATAATGCTATAACTTGGCAGTCGTGAGAATGATTGCTATCATCGATTTCAGGATCAGCAATGCTCACAGACGGTCGTACCTGGGTGATGTTGCTTTCATTTCTTGCTTCACTGCCACCACCTAATCGTAGTGCAGAAGTCTCAACGAATGCCGTCATCAGGATTGGTAACCGCTGGGGACAACACGATGCATGAGCCGTTACAGGACTTAGCAAAGTATCGATATCCATTGGTACTGCTGATTGTAGTGCAAGACAGGTGTCTAACACGCATTCCTCTCTGCATAGCATACATCAAAGCACAGGTAATATGCAGGTCTGCCATATAGGTCTGAATGAAACAAACCAGGTCATGTTTAGATATCTTAGCCGGGCTAATCCAAGGACTTTAGTTATGCGGTCCCGATAGCGTATAGCTAGGATTGTTTCTTTCATTGTCGCTGGAGCCATGTCTGCGTTTTGGCTTGCCATATTGGAGCAGAAGGGTCAAAAATAAAATCCCTGCTATGAGTCCCAAAAGTAGTGGTAGGCCGCCAAAGACCGAATGGACAAAATTGGGAAAGATGCCCAGGACTGCTTCGAAGGGTGTTAACAGTCTCGAAAAAATTGTCTTAAATACATACGAGATACCACTGGCATCCGACATATTTAGGATTTGGCTTAACATTTCTACGAAATGCACGGGGCAATTTGTTGATAAAAGTGTATGTATCTCTGCAGTTGTCCTTGCAACTTGGAGATCATACGTCTCTTTTGATGACAAGATGGGCACTGTTGTCTGTAAAAGCACAGACTTCATTCTGCTTAAAGTATCAATTCGTATAGAAGAGATATTCAATGGAGGCCAAATCGGAGCCTCTGAGTCTCCAGGGCCATTTGGATACAATGCTTGCATACAGCAAGTGACCATGGAACTGACGCTTAAAAGATATGCTTTCCCTGGCACCAAGCCCAACAGCTGTGGTCCGTTATTAGAACGTAACTCCTGTTAGAAAGTTGTCTAAAGAATGGCTCTATCTGTGTTGCAGGTGTGCCGTGTTGGTGGCATTAAAGGTTATTTGAAGTCCCCTCACAGGCCCCATGCAAGTTAATACCTTGGCACAAAAGAATACCGCTTAGTGATTGTTTACACTCATTACCACTAAGAAATACATTTTTGTTATTGTCCCTATAACATGTGTGTGTATAAGATAATTTCCATGATGACTTAATGTATCCTTTACCCAACCTTTCATACTGGCCTGCTGGTATATACTCTTGGCAATTTTTAAATTGGAAAGTTGTTATCGGAATTGTGATTATTCCGTGTATTATCCATTCAATGACAGGTCTTTCTGACATTGTCAATGGTAATCTCTCAAGTTTTTCAATGCTCAGGATTGTATAGTCTGCTCCTTTCTGTGCCAAACTGATTTGTTTATCAGTAAGGTTAAAGATAGAAAACAATGACGTTATGTTGATTAAACGCCATGTCACATAGCCTGAACGTAGGTTTTGCAACGTCCAGCCTAGCTGTACAATAGAACGTAATTGGGACTGGCCATGTTGTAACATTAGCAAATCCTGGTCTATTATATCGATAGCAGATGATACAATACTTTCCAGTGAATATATTCTGGAGGACAGAGTCATTAACCCATTGTCCACAACAGAAAGTGATTTTTCCAAATGAATACGATCAATTTCTCGTATTTTCTCTGCTGTCTCAATTTGAGTCACTTTCCATGCCTCGTAAGCAGCGTATATACTGGCCGCTATGAAACGTTTTTGACGCTGTTTGCGTGGTCCCATTATGAAATCGCGCAAGTCAGCGCCATCTTTAAGTAAAGATAAGTGTTGCTTAATTTCTGCCAGTGTGGATGTTTGTAGCCATTCAAGGCATAGTTTCCCTACACTGTATGTTGTTACTATCCCTGGATGTTGTCTCTGGGAGTATCTAGGGTCTGGTCTGGTCATTTTTAACCCCTGTATTTTGTTCAGGAATCGGTCTTGACAGTTATTTGTGTCTGTAGGCCAGATTAACCACTTTTTCCAATCAGGATGTGTTCTGTTTTTATGTAAAACTTGGGATACGTCTACCTCAATATCTGTGGTTGCATTATCAGGTATTGGTTTTGGAATAGACGGTTTGTTAAGGTCTTTTATCTTGGCTAGGCCAAGACAGGTTGTTTGTTGAATTGTGTCATTCAAGAACATGATTTGTTCTGGGATCATGCAGGCTCGAAATAATGCTTCTAGGCCTTGTACCTGCCAATCTTTTGTACCCCAGATGGTTTTTGTTTCAATGTTGTTTTTCCAGAAGTCAAAACCAAATGTAATAATTTTTTCATAAAATGCTTCTGAATATATCAATTTGGTATTTGTCAGAATGGTTTTTGTCCCTGTTTTATCTAACAGTTTATAATAAAACGTTTCTGCATCACTTGTGTTAAACCCTGAGAAGTATTGGAATTTCTCATAGAATGTTTTTGAACTGCTTTTAGGTGGAGTAGCACAATGTTCCCATTGGTTATATTTAAAAACATTTCTAGGTTGAGCTGATTTATGCAAATAGCGGTCTGCATAATGGGTAAAACAATACATCTGTTCATAATTCGATGAACCTTGCAAATAATCATGTTCTGTAAATTTTGCTGACAAAACTAAATCCGACATCATATTATTTATGCTTTCAAAGTCCCAATCATCAGAGAATGTACTTGATTTACAAAGTCACTTAATGAAACCTGATGTGGATATTTCAAGAGTTCGACCGGTCCATATATTTCGTAATCTGTTCTGGCCCAAACTACCCCGCCGGGTATTGGAATGGCTGTGACATTCACTGGTGACAGTTCTCTTTTCTATATGTGAGATGACTTGTGTGGCTTCAGAACTAAATTGATGTTCTGACTTGCTGTGTCCATTGTACTGTATTTTCCCTCAATGAATTTTCCCAAACAATGTACCATGATGAGCCAAAGCAGGAGGAACAATACACCTAGCACAATCCAAAATTCTAACCATGGAGAAATAAGATAGGTTTCTTTGAGTTGATGAAAGAGTTCTGTTGCTTTGTCTTTAAAAGTATTTTTTGCTGGCATTTCTTCTTGTTCACTTGGATCTTCATAAAAGTTATCGAAATTGATAAAGTAGCCAGATGAAGTTCTGTCAATTGTTGGAATTGTCTTTTCAATTTGCCTTTCATTAGCACATTCTGATGCTACCTCATTGTAGACTGGTGTTTCATGACGAACTGTTTCAATTTGTGTTTCAAGAGGCACAAGTTCCATGTCATTGTTGTTGCATAGACCTTTTTTGTTCACTGTAGGTTTATCAAATGTGATTAGTCTTTCAGTTTGAACCTCTTGGATACTAGCAAATTTGGGTATTCTGTTATTTCTTGGGAGTCCACTGGGCCTACTACTTATTATTGGCCACGTGATTGTGGTTTTACCAGGTTGATTGATACAACTCGGTTCTCCTTTTTACCAGCAAGGGGCGGTAGTACCACTGATCTTGTTCCGTTGATTGCTAAGACAGGTACCGTATTTTCCGGCGTATAGGACGACCCGGCGTATAAGACGACCCCCTACTTTTCATGATGAAATGTAGGTTTCGTCCTATACTCGCCGTATAAGACGACCCCCACTTCCGCCGGCTGGAACCTTCTGCAGTCCCCTTTCCATGTCCATGAACTGAGTAGAAGACGTGCGCTAGTGACGCTCCTCTACTTCCGATGAACGTGAGGATTATGGCGCCAGATCAGCGCATACACCGCTGTGTCTCTAGGATGAAGACGCAGTAAGAAAATACTGAAATGCCCCGTGGACCCTCTCCCATCGGCACTACAGCACTACGGGACTGTACCGGTGAGTAACTGTGCACTAAATCATGTGCAATTTTAGATTAATGTACCGGTAAACGTGGGAGTGTGAGCGCGCGAGTAGAGCCCAGGTCATATTGGAGGGTTCCACGTCGGTGGAGCGTTGCTTCCACTCATAAAAATTTAGTGTCCGGCGTATAAGACGACCCCCGACTTTTGAAAACATTTGAAGGGGTTAAAAAGTCGTCTTATACGCCGGAAAATACGGTACTGCTTTTCTGTAAGAAGGCCCAAATTCCTTCTTCACCGCTATTTTCTCTCTGACCAGATCCCCAATCTTTGACCCTGGTCAGAATGAAGCATGGCAATTGCGTATGTGCCGATAAAGACTCGCAAATCTTTTATAACAGTTTTGGCGTCAGCCGAGCGCTGGGGCCACATCCATATGAATCTCGTACAGGAGTCCACTGCGCCAATGATATATTTATAGTTGCCATCCCTTTGTAAGGGACCACAGTGGTCAAGTTAAACACATGTTAATGGTTTATCTGAGAGGAGAAGGGGTGTCTGCGCTGGTCGTTTCACTGTTGATACTTTCATTTTTTGGCATATTTCGCATTCTAGCACATATTTCTTAGTTTGTATTCTCATGCGCGGCCACCAATATCTCTGTTTTAATAATGATATTGTGGGGGAAGCGCCAGCGTGTGCAGAAGCAAGCCCTTTGTGTGCCGCTGTAATTAGTCCTAACCTGTGTTCCATGTTTGGAATTACTCTATCCCCCACTCCAGGGATTCGAGCAAAGGGAACATTATTCGTATCTGTTAAATATGAGAACTTTTCTGGAAAACCTTTTGGGAGTGTTTTTCTATCATCTTTTACTGACGCACTGACAGCTTGTAGTATATTGCTGTCTATTTTTGTTTTTGACCGGGTGATAGCAGCTACGGAAGCCGTTTGCACAGCTGCCTTCGCGGCTTCGTCAGCCAATGAATTCCCTGCAACGTGAACGCCATTACGTTGATGACTCAGAGTGTGTATCACATGAGTCTTTTGTAGTTCCTTCTGTAAAAGAACTACTTGTTCCCAAAGCATTTTATGCTTGATTGTGCCACCTTTTGCATCTTTGAACCAGTTTTCAACCCAATTCTGCAAGTATTCATTATAAGATTGAACGCAATAATATGAATCGCACACTATAAGTGTGGGGAATTCGCGATCGGTATTTTCAAGCGCCATCTTAAATGCTAGTAGTTCAGCTCGCTGAGCTGTACAATCTCCTAGAGATTGCGTTTTAGTGACCAGTGGTCTAAATTTTCCTTTGTGCCAACGACCTTTAACAATCGCGCACGCAGCACTGTAAGCTTGTTTACCCCCAACTGCGGGTTGTGCTGATCCGTCTGTATATATGATACTTCCGTATTGTTCTAGAGGCAGGATTTCTATTGGCAGAGGATATTCTTTTTCATATTTTAAATCATTGTTTTTTCATGTTCGGGACAAAATAGTATGTCACGTCTTCTGCAGCAAGAGAATTTTCCCACTGTATCCATTTCGGATCTAGTGCCTCTGTTTTTAGATTTACTGGGCTGAATAGCGCCTCGAAGGCTGATTCTGCTGTGAAAACAGTTATTCTTTTGCCCTTGGCTAGGGCGCGTTCCCTTTCTACAGCAGTTTGAACTGCCTTTACAGTATTTTCTGTGAGACTGAATGTTTTTTCTGTTTGTGTGTACAAATGTGATTTGTAAGCTATTG
Organism: Lissotriton vulgaris; assembly: GCF_964263255.1. Taxonomy (NCBI): domain Eukaryota; kingdom Metazoa; phylum Chordata; class Amphibia; order Caudata; family Salamandridae; genus Lissotriton; species Lissotriton vulgaris. The sequence continues at coordinate 641,208,823 of NC_141697.1, forward strand.
GTACCGTTTCTCCATCATTAGAGGTCAGGTACGTGAATCCGCATCTTCCTGGGATGACCCGGATTACAAGGTTGCGTGTATTGTCACGTGTTTCTAATTTTGTTTTAGCTAACATGTCTGTTTGCAGTGATCGCAAAATTTCTGTGTGTTTTTGAGTCCAGTTGATTGGTTTAAAATCAGGTTTTATTAATTCGTAGAGAGGTTTAATCCTCTCTGCATAGTTTATAATGTAAGTTCTTCCGAAATTCAGAAAGCCTAGAATCGATTGTAAGTTCTTCAGCGTTTTTGGTGCTTGGAGTACAGCGCACTTCTCTAAGAAGTTGTCTGCTAGGCTTTTGCCTTCACTTGATAATTCGTATCCTAAAAATAAGACAGTTAGATGGGCAATTAAGTTGAATTTGTAACCCTCTGCTGCGAACCCAACTATTATGGTGCTCACTCTTTTCAAGTGAGTATCCAAGTCGTCGTCTGTGAGATAGATGTCATCGACATAAGATAATGCCTCATCATCATACATTTGTAGTAACTCTGTTACTCTGGCTGAGAATAGTCCTGGGCTGTTCTTGAATCCCTGTGGGAGCCTACAGAAATTTTTCTGTGACCCCATTATTGAGAAAGCGGTCAAGTACCTGCTTTCTGGTGCTATATTTTGACAAAAAAACCCATTAGAAATGTCTAATGTTGTGTTGTATTTTTTGCGAACTATGTTATTCATTAGTGCCGCATTGTGCAAATTTTGTACCGCAAATGTTTTGCAACATGAGTTAAGGTGTCTGTAGTCCAAGACTAGACGATATGAATCGTCTGGTTTGTAGACAGGAAACAAAGGATTGTTCATTTGAGAGGTGCATGTTTCAATCACCCCTTGGTATTCAAGTTGATCTAAAATCTCCCTGCCCTGTTTTTCAGCTTCTTGCTTAATTGGGTACTGTCTTTGTGCAGTAGGTTGGCTTTTTAGCTGGATTTTGTGAGGAGGAGAGTCCTCATCCCATCCTACATGATTTTTATATAATGCAGGTGCTTGAGCTACTGCCCATTTCCTTGCATATATATATTTAGTGTGAATTGGAATATGATTTGAGAAGGCAGGCATAATCATTTCTTCACCATGAGGGCACTCCCTGACAAACTCTGGTGGCCAGTCTTTTTCAGCTAATAAGAGGTCATAGCCTTTTGAGAGGTTATCCCAAAACAGACCCCTTATTTTCCTAGTCTTATCTTCCTCTATACGCAATGTTATTTCGTATATCTTATGAGGTTCGCTAACTCTGGTATCTGCAGTTTCCACTTGAATGTATTCATTCGTGTCCACTGTCTGTAGATGATTCATCAGGATCTTGCGAGCTATGCTGATTTCTGCTGCGCTGTCTAGCATTGTCTGTGCCCACTCTCCGTTTTTCAGCTGTGTCCTCAGTGTTCTCGGCATGTTCGATTACTCTAATACTGGCTACCTTCTTTCTTGGAAATTGTAATTTTTTTACTTTGAGCAGGTTCCTTGTCTTTGGACTTGGTGTGCTCTTCCCTTGGTTCTGACCGTCCTCTTCTTTCCGATTTCTGCGAAAAAGATCGAGAGGGACGTTTATCATTACTTTGATATCTATCAGGCTTTTTCAAATTATCCCTATTTCGATGGTTATATCTTCTCAGAGGGCTCCCTCTGGGGGGACTGGTGTTCTCGGTTCGGAGTTCTTGCCCTCCGCCGAGGAGACCTTCCTCTGGACTGGAATCTTTTTTCTTTTGGACTGGATTGTTTATTTCCATCCCAGCTCTTTTTTGGAGTATTTTGATTATTTTTAATAAATCATTTTTCAGGATTTTCAAGTAGTTGGGGTTTTACTGGTTTCCCACCCAAACTATCTCTACCTAGTTCTTCATAGCATTTTTCTATGATTCTGGCAAGCTCAATAGGTTGATCTGTTATATCTGTTTCTTTCAATTTCTGGCGGATCGCCACAGATGCTGCTTCTCCTTTTATGTTGGCTAATAATATAGCCGAGACATGCTTGAAGTCTTTCAGTAATTTCATACCAAGAGTTAAAGCAGGTTCTGGACCGTATTCATTTTGAATTTGTTTTAGCACATCTGGTATTACCGCCATGGACGGAACACCATGTGTTTTTGTGTAAATGGAAGCAAAGACTGTGCCCCAAGTGTCACAGTCCTCCACATGTGGTGCGACCCCCATTGGAAGGCAGATAGTCAGAATTCTGTGTTTCTCGCTAGGGGTAGTATTTGGGAATACTGCCTCTGAGTTATTTTTTGTGCTAACCAGAATGGAATTTGTTCCCGTTTTGCGGGTGTTTTACCAAGACATGATTGTATGTTCTGTGGTATAATTTTATTTGTGTTCCCCTGATGAGGGGTCAGCTGATTAATGTTAACTGCTGGTTGGACTGTTGCAGACCTCATTACATATTGGACTAATTGTCTGTGAATTTTAATTAGTAATTTTAGCTGTGCTAAAAGTTCTTCTCTTGACATTTTTTCAATGTCTGGATGTGGTGTGTAGCTGGCTAGAACCGGCCACGTTGCTCCTGGTCTACCTAGTGGACCAAGCCTGGTGATGTGATCATTATGTTTTAGGGCGCCTTTAAAGCAGAGCAGGTGCTCTTGGTATTTTAATGGATTTTCAATCTCCTCGAAAGGAGCGTATTCTTCCGGAGGTTCCTCTATTTTGTAATAGTGGAATTCGTGTGTTGTAGCGTTTGCCGCTGGAAAGTTTATCCATGAATAGAATACCTCTGTCTGCCGATATTCGTGTGCCTCTATCACGAAAATGACTGTACCACCTCGTGCTGTCAGTTAATTTTCTATAAGTTTTAAAGTTATAGTTTTTCTTATGTTGACCGGAATGAGGATAGCATCCCGGTCATTCCGTAGGAGACTTGTGTCATCCTCTAGGAGTTGATTTGCTAATATAGCAGCATCCCTTTCAACATCACTGTCTGGCATTTTACTGTCAGAAAGGTTTTTTGTTGCAGATCAGGTTTCAAGGAAACAAAGATTAGGTGCACAATATTTTGGAACACTGTATCCTTCAACGTTGACTAAAGCAAAAACTCTACATAGGAATCTCTTCCTACTAAGTTCAGGCAGATTTTAACCTTTCACCCACTCCAGACGTTTATTGGAGTATTTACGGGAAAAAGGGTCTGTGTGAAAAAGCACGACTGAGTTACTCTAACGTCTTGCGTTAGGTTTATCGCCTTACCAAACGTTGGGCGCCATGTAGTGTAGTTCCTATTTTCCCTATAGGCCCTGCGCATTGGAATAACAAACAGCAGTGTAGACGTAGGACTGTGGTCTTCTAGGTCTCTACTGACTATGTTAGACTTAATTTAGGTTTGCGCCAGCTAGCTCAGAGGTCACTGGAAACTTTCTTGACTGAATAGGAAGTGATCAGCTTCCCCGGCTCAGACAAGAAGGGATTCAGCTTCCGACAACTGCATAAACATGACAACTTTGCTCCCTCAGAATAAGAGTCAATCTCTAGAGTCGTGTGAAAACAATAGACAATTATTTCACTCAGTCAGACGTGCGTTCTTAGTTTCACCAGAGTGCAGAGAAGAGAGAGACGAGCGTTTTCAATAAAGGGTATGATTTATTGAACAGTCTTCCTTCTTATGCAAGAGAAATGGATTGCCACAATTGCAATACTTAATATAAAGTAAAGTACGTACAGTAAAAGGAGTATTATGAAATAATACTGTAAAAGCATTGATATGGTTTCTTAGCCATAAGATACTTTAAAATGGATAAAATATATACAATATATACATTCATATATACATTGGCTAACGACCTCAACTGGTGCTTCTAACTAAGCCTACCCCGGTGTACCTGACCTAAGCCTAATACGTAGGAGGGAGTAAGTAAGTAGCAGTTTAAGTTAATTTGGTTTTGCCAAGAGTCTGTTCAAGAATTCTCTTCAAGGGTTTAGTCAGCACCGTACCTTTGGAATAGAATGTAGGAGGTCTGGTATCTCCCTCTCAGGACCCGATATCCCAGTCACCCGCAAGGGTAGGCTGGAAACGCCAGAGCTGGATTTTCTCAGCAGGAGAAAAGACAGCGTCTTTCTCAGCGCGTCAAAGAGGAGGGGCAGCGTCCGTGGGCTTCTCGCGTCTGCTGGGCTCTCTGCAAGGGGACAGCTGTTCTGCTCCAGAATTCACCACCGTGTGTTTGCTTAAGGCAGCGTTGGCATATTTATACCTGAAAGGTGCCGGGTTTGACGTAAAGTTCGACATAAGACGTCAATAAAGATGTCACTAAGAACTGGTCGTTCTTACAATGCTCGCAGGAGTTCTATTACAAATCAAAACAAAACAAAGCAAGCGGGGCTTTCCCAGGTTGCTGGGGGTTTGGTGTGTCGAAAGAACTTGGTGTGCTCTCTAGGAATCTAAGGAAGTAGCTTCTGCTGTGTCATGGACTGCAGAGGCAATTTACTGAAAATATGGCTCTGATTATTATGCCAATATAGGGATATGTATTGATTATAGTCGTATAGGGGCATTGGGTCACTATATTGATCGGGTTCCTAGATAAAACACATCAGACTCAGTGGAAACAAAAATTTGTGCGGTGCATGTGTATGTGGCACTCATTGGGCAAGATCTACGTAATGTTGCAACTAGGATTTCGGAGGCTGAATCCTGTCTATCCACCGTTGAGGATGAGGTATCAGCAATGAAACATCAAGTCTCATCACACAGCCGAGCTACACAAGCGGGCGGAAGATGCAGAAAATTGTTCCCGCCGGAACATCCTTTGCCTGGTGGGAATTCCAGAGGGATCGGAGCCCACTCAGGTGTCAACTTTCATTGAAGCACGGATTAAATCGTTGATGCCGGTGGAACGCCTCTCCACATGGTTTGTGGTGCAGAAGGCCCTTTGCTCACTTGAACCTAAACCAACTTCGGGGGCCCCTCACAGGCCCATTATAGCACACATCCTCAACTTCAAGGACAGAGACACTATTCTATAAGAACCACACTCGCACTCTGATCTTTCCTACCAAGGGTCCAAAGTTATGGTATTCCCAGACTATACTAAAGAGGTCCAGGCACAGCGGAGATCCTACATGGCAGTCAAGCAGAAGCTACGAGCCCTAAACGTCTCATACAGACTACGGTTCCCAGCCCAGCTCAGGGTTATCCACAATAGCAAGAGACACTTCTTCGACTCCCTGGAGGTGGCGTGGACATGGGCCACAGAGGAAGTTCCCCTTGCTGGGAGCAAAATAGTATCCTTCTCTCTCACACACAGGAAATTAAAGACCGTAATGGGAGGCTCGGCGAAACTGCAGCTAAGATGCACTTGGTCCCAGCGGGGGCGAAACACAGAGGAATAAATCCTCCTCACCAGAGGCAAAGTGCCTCCGGCTCTCCCCTACCAGTTAGAGCAGGTGCCTTATCGCAAGAGTGGTACTTGAGTGGAGAGGCCCCCTGGACCCGATAACCAACCCTGGTGCTTAATGGAACTGGAGACTCAGACCTTTCACGCAGCCCAGCAAAATGATTGATAGCCCCCATCAACCCTGATGCGAGGGGACTTTAACGCTGTCATGAAAGCAGACTGGGAGGCTACGGGCGCCCCCAACCCGCACCGGAGCGCAAATGATAAGAAATTTGCAGACTGGGCCCTCCAGCTTGGCTTATGTGATGTCTGGAGAGTATAGAACACATGTCTCTGCCAACACCCTCACACTTCTGCCACCCATCATACACAATCGCGCATCGACTATTTGTTCATGCCTTCCCCAGACTACCGTCTGGTCGCAAATGTCCACACGCTTGTCCGAGGAATCTCAGACCATGAACCCCTACTTCTGGGTCTCGAAGGGCCTACCGGCAAACTTTGCCCCATTTGGCACTTTAACACCTGGTTCCTTCACTAAAAAGAGTACAAAGAGGCAATTAGAGACGAGCTGAGACGATACTTTCAAATTAACAAAGGCATGGCACGTTATGGGTGGCCAGTAAGGCAACAATCAGAGGCTTCACTAAAGGATACGTCAAAAAGATACATCAGGCCCCCGACAGCCACCTCTCACTGTTGAAACCTGTGCAATCAGGCTAGAGCAGGCAGCAGACGAAGATGCTGGGGATAAGACAACCTGCCAGTTTGACTTAATACATGAAGAAATTCGCCATACTTCCTTAGAGTCGGCCAAGCAGATGTTGAGGTCTTCCACAGCCCACGTATACGGATGGGGCAACAAAAACAGAAAGCTCCTTTACTGATGGCATCTCGCCACTTAGCCGGTCGAATATTTCCCGAAATAGTGGACACAGATGGGAATACCCAAAGTGCATCAGAGGCGACAGCCCAGACATTTGTGTCCTGCTACAACCGTCTCCATTCCACAGCACGGAATCCGGACTCAGATGCTGGGTCTGAATTCTTAAGAGACGCTCCGCTCCCGCAGTTATTAGAAGCAGATAGTCAAAAGCTCAACCAACCCCTCTCACAGGAAGAGATAACTCATGCCATATCAGCACTGGTCATAGGTAACACCCCAGGCCCTGACGGCTACCCAGCTGAATACTACCTGGAATTAGGGAGTTCCTAGTAGCACAACTCAAGGCACTATACCAGGAGGCAATATAAGTAGGGACCTTTCTCTGAGACACAGACGTGGCTATAATAGTTGCCATCCCTAAAACGGACCCTTCGTCTGACCTTTGCTCGCAATATCGTTCAATTTCCCTAATCAATGCAGAAAGTCAAATTATGTGCCATTATTCTTGCAACCCGTCTCAAAAGAGTAATTACAACCCTAATACACCCAGACCAATGCGGGTTCATGCCCTGCCGTAGTACGAGACACTGCCCGAGATGCCTGCATGTGGCCCTGGCCCACCGTCACCTCCTTTCACCTCTTATTGATCGGCTTTGAAAAGGCCTTCGATACGGTGAACTGGTGCTACCTGGAGGCTGTATGACTCGTGCAGATTTGTCCCATATTTCAGAGGGCTTGTGAAGGTATTATACTCCAAGCCATCTGCGTGTGTACTGACCAATGAAGTCCTGTTGGATGAATAGCACATAGGTCAAGGCACGTGGCAGGGCTGCCCCTCTCCCCCCCTACTTTTTGCCCTCGCTATTGAGCCAGTCTTATCCGATGCCATGGCCAAATCCAGTGATGGCATTGGAACGCGTCCCATGAGGAGCATATCGCCCTATACACGGATGACTTGCTTTTGTTTATGGCCAACCCTGCTCACTCGGGCCCCCAATGGCTGCAAATCCTGGCACTCTTCGAGAAGGCCTCCGGCCTGAAGCTTAACCTGGCCAAATCCGAACTGGTTCCTCTGCACATCTCCCAGGACTGTGTAGATCGGCAAACTAACATTCCGATCAGACGGTTAAGCTTTCGTTACCTGGGGATCTAGGTGACATTTCACCTAGAATGAACATGGTCCCTCAATCTCACACCATTACTTAAAATGACCAGGGACGACCTTCAAAATGGCAGAAATATCCCACTGAACCCGATGGGTAAAATTGCACTATACAAAATGATACTTCTCCGATTCCTATATATATTGCAGAACACAACTCTTCTTAACCCGCGGCACTGATTCCGCGTATTGGATAAAATGACAACCTCGTTCCTCTGGGGCAAGTCGTGACCGAGAGTAGCATTGGTCCATTGCCAAAAAGCTTTATATGATGGTAGGATGGGTATGACCAATCTCTTGCTCTATTACAGAGTTGTGCGCCTGCTGGTGAAGGGAGGTGGTCTGAACCAGCATACCAACTAGAATTGGAAGCTCTGGGATTCTCACAAATCCAAGCAATGCTGTATGGCTCGCCAATTCCCTACGACATCCTGATCGTGACCAGATCAACCTTCCCTGCCTGGCACTCCAACAAACCCAATGGCATGCCGAAATAACACTGCAAACACCCCTGTGTCAGGGGACCAGGTTGTAAGAAGTGGTGCGTCTAGAAGGGTTCCAAAAATGGGACCTTATTAGCATCACTCAAATAGGCGACATATGGAACGGGGGGCAACTTCGAACAATTCAAGACCTGCAAAACTTACACTCTCTCAACACACAATTCTATAAATACCTGTAGCTTCGGCACGCTCTCCTGATACATATCACCTCGGGTACCACTCTTCCAGAGTTCAGTCCCTTAGATGCCAAACTTCTTATGGGAGAGATGGGATCTCCCAGATTTACAGAACCCTTGGTAATAATTCCCCCAAAACCTTATATCACCTGAGATCCCGATGGGAAAGACAGACAGGATCTATGGAGGACGAGGACTGGAGTGATGCCCTTATGGCTCTCAGAGTAATCACTATCTCAGCTCAGCTGAGATTGATCCAAACCTATTATCTCCACTGCGCATACCTCATCCCAGTCAGGCAGAGACATAGCGACCACATGTAAAGACCCAACCCCCCTTACAATTACCCAATGGCAGAGAGGACTAGACTGATGCGCCGCACAAGAACAACCTGTATATGAATCAAGGGGTTGACACCAACCAAATATAAACGAATATGGGGTAAATGGTTGGGATTGTTGGAATAAAGGGTGGGGACGGGACATGGGGATCTGCAATATTGGTGGCCAGTGAGCATGTCACCCCCTTCTTCCTCCTTGGTTGCAAAAAACCTGGGGGTTAAAATCGACAACACCTTATCACTGAAATCCCAAATCACAGGTCTCACCAGTACTTGTTTTGGTCTGTTAAAAATGCTGCGCAAATTCCTTCCACTGCTCCCTCTGGTTCACAGGAAACTGACTGTACAAGCTTTAATTTGTTCCAGGCTCGATTATTCAAATGTCCTCTACCTTGGCTTGCCTGACTACCTCCTGCACAAGCTGCAGGTAGTCCAGAATTCCGCGGCTAGGGCCATTTTTGGCCTACCCCGCCATGCTAGGGCTTCGGAGTTGCTTTTGTCCCTTCACTGGCTCCCTGTCAGGAAGCGGATTACATTTAAGGCCCTCACATTGGCCCATAAGGCACTCCACCTCCGTAGGTGCCCACTACATCCAGAAACGGCTTTCCCTTTACAAGCCATCTCGATCTTTGAGATCTGAATCTCTTGGCCTGGCAACTGTTCCATCTATTAGGAAAGTCAGGATAGGTGGACGCTCGTTTAAATATCTCGCCCCGAAACTGTGGAACTCCCTTCTCGTCGATCTGCGCCGCATTCCCAATCTACTGGCCTTTAGAAAGGCCTTGAAAACATGGCTCTATAATCAATAACTGATATGTTCCCTGTTTTCCTATTTCTATTTTCAGCCATGGGTCAGAAAGCGCCGGGACACTCCTCGGAGTAGCCGAGCGCTATATAAGACACCCATTAACATTAACATTTTAGTAAAGAATTGTACTGTGTTCCAAAGGTTTTGTAAGGGCCGACAGCACAGTAAAGTGGATGTTCGGCAGCTAATGGGTGTTATCCAATATAATGAAAAGTTGTGTCTCATTGTTTGAAAACCAATAAATTTGAGTATCATAATTATTATTTTGTGGTCGTGGGGTAAAAACAGCCCCCCAGCCACTCAAAAAAAACTATTTGGCAGGCTCCACTATTAAAGATGCCAAACCAGCATAAAAGTGATTCTAATCTTTATGATAAGGCTACCAAAAAGCAATAATTCTACAGTATTCTTAAATGCCCATGGGTCATCCATGGCTGGTTCAATGGAGTGTGGTCGGACCTGGCCAACTGCCAGGAACTCACCCTGCTGGGGTTCCCTGCATCTTATCTATGTTATACAGCTCCCTTGCTCCTAACTCCATGCCTTCGGTGACCAAGCTGTCCTTCCAGTTGTGGAGAGCTACTCTACGACACATTCACTGGGATGCCAAACTCACACAGCAAACACCTCTTTGGCATGGCATCTGGTTGGGAGAGGGGACATCGCTGCAGGGTTTTGGAGATGGAACATCACTGGGGTTTCACAGCTGGGAGACGTATGGTCGGGGACCCATGTGTGCTCCAACCAGGAGCTTCAAACTACATACACCCTACCGCACACACAATTCTATGGGTATCCCCAGTACAGGCATGCACTTCAATCGCATCTCGATCTGGACACATCACTTCTGAGCTCATCCTGAGCATCCCACGGCGCAACCACATCACCGGCCACCTGAGAGACTTCCACTGGCTACCTGTTAACAAGAGAATCACCTTCAAGCTTCTCACACACGCCTACAAAGCCCTTCACAATGCCAGACCTACATACTTCAACAATGGCCTCTCTTTCAACACTACCACCAGACATTTCCGCTCCTCCCAACTGGCCCCGACCACTATCCCACGGATCCACAAGACCAAGGCTGGAGGAGGATCCTTCTCCAACCTTGCTGCGAAGACCTGGAACTCCCTGCCTCTGCACCTCAGGCAATCACCATCGCTGCTATAATTGAGGAAGAACCTCAAGACCTGGCTCTTTGACTGAACCGTAGACCCATACACCTTAAGATACTTTATAAGAATATTGATTGATTTAATTTAATCCACCGGAGGCTAAACTGTTATTGGGCAAAGGAGGAATCACTAAAATGTATCGCTCTTTGATAATTAGCACCCCTGATAACCTGGACCACCTTAGGACTCGGTGGGAAACATGGTTGGTACCCTTGAAGATGATGATTGGTGTGACGCACTGATGGCACCCAGAACAATCACCACTTCCTCTGAACCACGCCTGATGTGGTTCTGAAAATTCTGGACCCTGCTATAATATGGTACCGAGGCCCAACATTCGTGTCAAAAAATATCATCGTACCATGACGAATTTGGTGTCTACAGACCGGTAATGATAAAGACATTATCCCTATGCATTTGCGTTCTGATTGAGTGATGCTATCACCCCTAAATCCGGGTTTCCGTCTTGAACCCTCAGACTCCATTTTGTGAACGGCATCCATCTTGTGGCTTGCCCTCATATAGTCAATTGATTAAGGCCGAGTTTGATCTGAAAGGACACGTCCCCCTTAGCTGACTTCCCCATGACCTGGCCGGACTGACTCCACTGCCTCCAGCCAAACCTGTTCGGGCAGTCCCTCGCCCAGTGGCCGAGTAAGATAGCATCAAGGCACAACATGCCATAAACCATTCACTACATACAAACCATGTTATCCACACACATACACCTGTCCATGTTTCTTGTTTATGGCCGGTTTTACGATGAGGAGGTGCCCGATTTTATTGGGGTTTCATCGATATCTGATGGTAGTTCTGGGCCGGGCTGGGTCATCTGTCACAAACTGGACATCTAAAATGTGGGTTTGCCATCATGACTTCGCTTTTTCATTATTGTGGAAATATGTATATGACCGTATTGTAAACTAAAGAATTCTTGCCTGCAGCTGTTATTTTTGTATAAAAGGAGAAGGCTGGCTCTGTAAAAACAAACAGTCTCCTGAGAATCTACATCCCGTGCTGTTGTACTTCTAGGACGCTTGTTACTTGGTTGCAGCCAATAAAACTCGATCTTTGACTTCACCTAGAAGACTCTGTTTCTGTGGTCCGGAACAGGGAGAACTCAAGAGGTCTTTGGGTGTTTTTCCCCTGGCACTACCAGGTTCCTAAAAACCCGGCACCTCACTAATCCAAACATACTACCGGTATGGTGCCTATCTTTCACTGGCCCGGCTCCAGAGTGGGGGTTATCCTAGACCATACCTGCCCCCGGTGTGCTGATGCTCCCTCTGATTTTTACCATGTGGTTGTACCTGGTCATTCAGGAGTTCTGGTTAGCTGTGGTTGCATAATTATTTGGGGTGTTGGGATGGGAGGTTTATCTCGCTTTTGCTGAGGGTCCTCAAGGGCTTTGATGTCACGAGGGTTGACAGAATATTCCTGGGAACGGGCCTTGTAGTTGCAAAGAGGGACATTGCAGTCCGGAAGTCCCCTGCGCCTACCACTCTTTCCCAGTGGCGCTGTGGGGTAGATTGGTGCGCAGTGCAGGTGCTGCCTCTTTAAGAGGCTAGGGGCTACCCCTGTAAACACGGTCGTGTGTGGGGGAAATGGCTGGACTTATACATGTGAAGTATGGTTCTGGGATTGCTGTGCTAGGGTTGTTACTGCAATGTAATTATGTGTTGTACTTATTTTCTGCCACTGCTTGCATTTGCCAAAAGTAATCCTACTTGAAGTGACAATAGTGTGTCACTTTGTTCTTTTTCTCATGATGTAAAACCAATAAAATATGATTATCACAACAAAATACGAATTAAGCCCTAAAAGAGGTTTTGTAGTGGACAGGGAGTATAATGTCTTTAGTAAAGACCCCCCCCCCCCTCCCCCCTATTTGCATCACCTCCACAAGTTATTTGACGACTTCTTCCTAATGGTCTAAAGGCTTAAACCATTCATCTGTTTAAGAGCACCTCAAAACTGGTGCCAATCATCTCGCAGACACCATAGAACCAAATATGCTCTTGGAATTGGGTCATTCTGACACCAGTGAACTCATGTCCTATGCAGAAGATGAAGTGCCTAGAATATACTGGCCCAGTGGCTACTGTCGGAATAGAGGTCAGTTTTATTGAATGTAGCCTTAGAGGGAAATGCAGTGGCTCTGCACCAATCAAATATTAAAAGCTTCAGATGCAGATTAAAGATACCAATTGTGACCTCCTGTACATCAAGCACCTGCCCTAGTTGGACGAAAACTAGCTGTGATAACAGAAGTCCCAGCATAGGAGTTTGGAGGTGTTCCAGAGTAAGTAAGCTCTAGAGAAAAGAAAACTGAGCACACCTCTTTGGACTCTGTACTATGAGTTGCAGCCACAGTCCGCATTCATCTCTATGAGAATATCAGCTCTGCAAGTTGGTGGGAAGAGGGTAGTTTTATATTTTGCTTTGAACCTCTCGTAGTTCAAAGAAAAAAAAACCTGTGCTTTCCTCTAGTCAACGTTAGGTGCGTTAGGGTAGAAAGAGCACTAGAGCTTACCTCATCGCCTTACAGTCGGGACTAATCATTACAGCCAACACAAGTGTAGGTTAGCCAGTCATTTGTATGTGACAATATGGAAAGGGCTTAAACTATTCAATTTGTGGGGAGAGTGGTACTGAATAAAAATTCTAATTTTAAAGACTTTGAAAATGGTAGAACTCAAAAAACCCTAGAGACTGTGGCTGAAAAAATGAACTTATGTAATCAACAGCATGTGAATATATTTTATTTGTCATACCCATAAAAGTCCATGTTGGCTGTACAACTGCACCCCTTCATACAGATGAACTGCCTTTGGTGAAGGATAGGATTCCAGATCCAGCCAACAATGTGGGGAGAAAGTTTATGTTGCGGAACTGGCAAGAAAATAACTGTTTCAAAATTAACATACTACAATATATTTATAATCGTGGCACACACTACAAACCGAATGACCTTGCAGCTGCACTAACATGTCAAGTGTCCAATAACTGGTAATTGTAAAGAGTCTGGAAAGTAAGAAACCCATTTAAACCTGTAGTCAACAGATGGCGCAGCTCTTCAACGGAGGTGTGAAAACCTGATTAAATTCCAAAACACATATGTATGCAATGTAAAAACGGTTTAGTATTAAAACAGCAAACTGAACAAAATAAAATATATTGTACTTTTATTTCTGAATATAGACACTACACGCACACACCATACTAAAAACACACAGTGCCACATTAAAATTACATCCCATTAGCTTTTCGAAATTAAAGCAGTGCAACAACCCACGATATATATAAAAAAAAGTTTGGTCATTTTTGTTTTTTATTAGAATTCACATACGCTAAAAACGACGGACAAGTATTAGGACTACTGGGAAGGAATCCAGTAGAGAAGATCGAACAGCATCTTAAACGCATACCAAGAACCCCCAATCCAAAGCACAACGCTTATCCTTCCAACAACTTCTCCCACCCACCCTCGATCCTCTCAACAAAGGAGACTTTCATTTGTGTTACAAGCAAGTAGATGGATTTACCATAGGAAACAAGGGCAAGACAAGTGGAGTTATCTATGTGGAATATTTAAACTGTACATTCACATGCCAGGAGTCAGACTATGTAGGACAGAATGTAGAGTAAAAAAGTAAAATCACACATACTTAAGAATTAAATCATTCTACCACATCTGAAATTTTTAACATTAACAAGCATAATTTTCCATTTCTTAATGGTAGTGAAAGCATAGCTTGCCTCCATGTCAGAGGGAGACCGATTATCCAAAATAAGGCACTGAATCAATAGCAGTGTCCCAAAGTTTTGAAAAACGAATAATTTTGGTTTGTACAGTGACCCATTACAATACAACTAGCATTTTCACACCTATGCCCATAGTTTATAGGGTTTGCTCCAGCTGCAACTGCAAGACAAAAATACCAGCAGCATGCTTCTATAACAAAATGGTTACTTACCAGCAGTTTTGCAGCTTGAAGAGTTCTCTGGATTTGCATGTTATGCATCATTCCGCCATCTAGTGGTTGGGTCCGGAATAGCCTGTCCTGGACCCAAGTCAAGTTCCTGTGCTTGGTAGCAATCTTCTGATTCTTTCCCCCCCATTTTTTTCTCTAAGGAATGTCTTAAATCCTGTTGTCTCTAGATGTTAGTTCTTTGGTTTCCGTGAAATGGTTGTCCTACCTGTTAGCATTCCTCCTTCTGAGAGGAGGCGAGTGGTCGCATGTGAATCCAGAACACTCTTCAAGCTGCAATACTACTCCTGCTGGTAAGCAACCATTTCGTTTTGCAGCAAGAATCAGTTTCTGGATTCACATGCTGTGCATCAGATTATGCAGCGTTTTGCCCCTTCTTGGGGTAGCTGTGGTAAAATGAGAAACACTTTGCAAACAGGTGTTGAAGTACCTTTAGTCCCACTTAAGCTTCCTTAGTCATCTGTATATACACACAGTAATGTTTGGTGAATGTGTGTGGGGATGCCCATGTCGCCGCAGCATATATGGTGTCCATTGGTTGCCCCCTTTTTCCTTGCTGAGTGGGCCTTTGGCCAGGTGTTTAGAGTTTTTCCTGCAGAGGAATAGCATACTTCAATTGCCTCTACAATCCAATGTGTAATTGCCCCATTTGTCACAGGTGCTGCCTTGTTGGACCTTGAGTAAGAGACAAACAATTGATTACCTTTAAGGAGTTGTTTTGTCTCTTATAGATAGTATATAAAGCCCTTCTTGCGTCCAGGTATGAAGGCTTCTTTCTAGTCGTGTTTGCGGGTTTTGGAAGAAAACTGCAGCTGTATGCTTTGGTTCATGTGGAATTTGCTTACTACGTTAGGTAGGAATTGAGGGTTTGTCCTTAGAATAACCTGGTCCTTGTGGATTTGCATGTATGGTTACTCAATCGTTAACGCTTGTAGTTCACTTACTCGTCGTAGAGATGTTATGGCTATTAAGAAGGCAGTCATTATGGTGATATATTTGAGTTCGGTTTTGTGCATGAGCTCGAATGGTCCTGTCATAAGTTATGGTATAACTGTGCTTAAGCTCCACTTTGAGGCTGGAGCCTTTCTTGGCGGTGCAATCCCTTTGGACCACTCAAGGAATCTTTTGACGATTGGTGCTGTGAAAAAGCTTATCCATGAATTTCCCCTGGTATCAGCTGCAATTGCTGCCAGGTGAGTCTTGAGGCTTGAGTAGTTGATGTTACTGTCAAGCAACTGTGTCAGATATAGGAGCACCGTTTCCTGTGTGGAAATAGCATTACCTTGTGGTCTATTATCTTGCCTACTTCAGTATTACCATTGTTCTTTGCGGTAAGTTTAATTGTCTGAACTCTGTGTATTCAGGCGTCAGTCTGCTCGGCTGAGCATCGCTGATTCTGGGTGAAAGATTTGCCCCTTTGTATTGTGAGGAGGTCAGTGTTTGCCTTGAGCTTGATCATTTGTCCCTTGGACGGTTCAAATAGGCTGGAGTACCAGGTTTGTCTTGCCTATTGAGGGCTATGCATATTAGAATTGTTCCTGGCTGTCTGGCTTTCCCTAGAACCCTTTATAGTAGATGAATAGGAGGAAAACTGTAGGCAAATGTCCCTGACCAGTTAATGACAGGGCATTCCCTTTTGATATGTGGTGTTGAAACCTGGATGCAAAGGATTGGCATTTCTTGTTCTCCATAGTTGTGAATAGGTCTATTTCTGGGGTTCCCCAGAGTTTGAAGACTTGTTGCAGGGTCCTTTGTTTTACCTCCCACTCATGCGAGCTGCTGTTGTCTTCCGAGTTGATCCACTTCTGTGTTGTCTTTTCCTGGCAGGTGAATTGTGTGTAGGATGATTTTCCTTGAACTGGTCCATTTTCATTTTTCTTGTGCTAGTTTGCTTAGGGTGAATAATTTCGTTCCTCTCTGTTTGTTGAGGTAAAACATAGTTGTGTGCTGTCCGTTTCGATTAATACAGTCTTCCTTCCTATGTGGCCTTGGAATGCCTTAAGAGCTAAGAACATAGTCTTCATTTCTAGATAGTTAATGTGCTTTATAGAATCTGCATCATTCCACTGACCCCGTACCCTCAAGTTTCCTGAATGTGCTCCTCAAGCATTGTGGGACGCATCTGTCGTGATGGTCACTGGGGGAGTTGGTGTTTTGAAAGGTCTGCCTAGTGTTATATTCTTGGATGCCCACCATTGTATTTCCATCCAAACCCTTTGTTACAACCACTCGATCCTCCAAACTCCCTGCGGCTTGTGATCAACTGCTGCAAAGCCACTTCTGCAGAGTGCACATGTGGAGGCTTGCATGAGTAATAAGGGGGATGCATGATGCTATCATGCCCATGAGTTTTATGGCAGTCCTCGCTGTCAGAGACTGACCCTTCTGGTGTAGGCAAGTTGCTTGTTTGATAGCTTCCATTCTCATTTGGGTCGGGTATGTCCGTGCAACTTTAGAGTTTAATCTTGCTCATAAGGTTTTTCGTGTTCTGGCTTTGTAGATTATTTTTTGTGGTTTATCGAAAACCTAAATTTTCCCAGTGTTGTGATCACCTGATGGTTATGTGTGTAACAGTTTTGCTTTGAATTTGCCTTCACCAGCCAGTCATCTAGGTAGGGATAGATGTGGATTCTTAGGGATGCTGCAACCGCTGCTAGGCACTTTGTGAAGGCTCTTGGTGCTGATTTTATCCCGAAAGGCAGGATTGAATTGGTAGGGAGTGTTCTCATGGAGGAACCGGAGGTATTTTTTGTCAGCTTGGTTCATGGAGATGTGTAGATAGGCATCCTTTAGATCTATTGTTGCCATGAAGTTCTCTTTTTGCAGCTGTGGGATTACTTCCTGTAGTGTTGAAATTTTGAAATGCTATGTGTATATGAATTGGTTTAAGAATCTGAGGTCTAAGATGGGTCTTAGCTTGAGATCATGCTTTGGGACCAAAAAGTAAGGGGAACAGTTTCCTCTGGAGTGTTCCCTTTTTGGTACCTTCTCTACTGCTTGTTTTTGCAGGAGTTCCTTTATTTCTTAATTGTAAGAGCTATATTACTTGGATTTTTTTCTTTTTTGTGGGTTTGGTGTCTTTTTAAGTTCTATATAATAGCCGTGGTGTACCAAATTTAAAACCCAACTGTCTCTGGTGAGGTCTTCCCATTGAGGTAGGTGGTGTGCTATCCTGCCTCCCACTGGTGTTGTGTGGGGGTCTTTTATTGTGGGCACGTCATTTGAAATTTGCTCCTCCGCCTCTTGAGGGTTGTCCCATGCCTCTTGCTCTGCCTCACAAGGGCTGCCTTGGTTGCTGTTGCCAGGCTTGGTATCCGTACTGCTAGTTTCACTGCTGTCCACCACCTCAAGTTTGTTGTTGGCCGGTTGAGAAGACTCACCTTTCTGAGGGTCTACTGGTGTTAAAATCTACACTCTTGTAGGGCTCCCATAGCCCTGGCTGTTTCATTGTCCTCCTTTACTTGTTGAAGTGATTCATCTCCCTCACTTCCAAACAGGGCGTCTCCTGTGAAGGGTCTGTTAATATTGGAGGTCTGGACCTCTTGCTTGAAGCCTGACACTCTGAGCCAGGTGTGCCTTCTCAACGTTGTGCTGTGCACATTTGTCTGCGGGCTGTGTCTAGGGCTGATTTCAGGCAGGTGTTCGCTATGTTCTTTCCCTCCAGTATGATGGCTTTTGCTCTCTTTCTATCATCCTTTGGGAGCTTGTTCATCAGTTCTTAGATGTCATCCCATTGTTGGTGGTCATACCTGTTAAGTAGAGCATTGGAGTTTGCAATGCAGCACTGTATTCTGCTTCTTTGTCCATCTTTCTACCTATCACATTGATTCGTTTGCTTTCTCTCTCTGGAGGTGGACCAGTGGAGGAGTGGGTGTTGCCCCTTCTTCCTGCCATGGTGGCAATGATGGAGTCTGCCACTGTGTTTCCCTGAATGTTTGTTGAGGGTTTATATTTTTGCTTCACCCTTGGTGTTACCACTTTTGCTGAGGCAGGCTCTTTGAAAGCCTCCTTTCCCAGGTGCTTGGTAGCATTGGGAGGTATTGCGTCCCATTGGTGGATGGTGCCAAAGTCTCTAGGTGGAAGCAGGAGTCTATTTCCTCCTCCAAGGGGAGCCCAAAGGTATCAGCTGCTCGCTTGATGAGGCTGTTGTAGAAGGCTATGTCGTCTGGTGGAGAAGCCTTAGAGGGATAGCTACAGACCTTTTCATCTGGGCTTTCTGTGTCGAAGTAGCTCCATTTTTCCTTGAAAGTCCCGAGGCTTCCTCCACTTCTGGAGCGTCGAGCTCCTCTTCGACATTCTCTTCGTGCAGTTTGCCAGTGATTCGAGGATATCTTCCTCTTCTTCGGCGTCGCCGGTCGGCTTCCTGAAAATTCGGAATTACTTCAGCACCTCATCGAACTCCTTCTGTTGAAGGAGTGCTGCCATTTCTTCTTCCAAGTTTCCCTTCTTTCTCTCTACCTCAAGGGCTCTTTCGGCGTCTTAGGCCAGGGAGATTCTCTTCTTGGGTGTGGGGGTTTCAGGCTCCAAGGGTGTTGACTTTCCCTTTGTGGCCTCTCGCTCAGTGCTTGCCATTGTCGATTTTGACGATCTTCCCTCATTGGTATCCCTGGTGTGGGGTCTGTGTTTTTTTTGTTGGTTGCGGCTGACCATCGGCAGTCAGTTTTTTCAACGCCTGAGCTGCCTTTGCACCTTCTTTTCATGGCCCTTGGTTTCCGACGGTTGGGGTTTCTTACCTTGTCAGTCTTCTTCTCAGTGTCCTTTGTAATTTTCTTTGTGGTATGCCTCTTCACGGTGTGCCCTTTGAGTAACTCGACGTCTGACCCTCGTGTCTATTCTGCGGGTACTCCCTGCTGTCCTCGTCGCTTGAGAGGCCTAAGTCCCTCAGCAAAGGATGTTTCTGGCTTTGGAGCATGGATGTGTAATGCCCCTCCCTTTACTTTTGGCATACCTTGAGGGTCTTCGACACAAACACTGCGCAGGCCTCGCAGCCTTTATCCTTGTGATCCCTCGGCAGGCAGAGGTTACAAACGTTGTGTGCATCGCCTGAGCAAACTTGTGGTGGCATTTTGGGTACATTTAAAAGGGGTATTTTTGAGAGCCCCCAACTTGCCGTCTGTTGATCCATGTGCATTGTTGTTTAATCTGGGTGCCCCGAAGGAAAAGGTATCTGGAGGTCTTTCTTCTTCTCCGGTGTCTTCGTAGTCGATGATCGATGATAGTCTTTCCAATCGAATTCTTTGATTCTTTCAGGGATTTTGTCCAACTATTCGGATAGTCTCACTTTGCTTCCAGACCCAATGGTGGAAGAAATAATCTGTAGATGCCTACCACGCACAGGAACTTCCAGGGTGCCGTCTGACGTCACACAAGGGATGGACCTAGCACCAAATGGCTACCACGCACAGGAACTTCCAGGGTGCCGTCTGACGTCACACAAGGGATGGACCAAATGGTGGTTGGTGCCGGCCCCCTCCCCACACCCCCCCAAAAATACCACAAATACTATTTTGGAACCCAACCACTAGATGGCGGGAATAATGAACAGCATGTGAATCCAGAAAAGGATTCATGCTGCAAAACTAAAGTTCTGTCTTACTGAGGGGTGGGAGTGAGGGTGTGGAAGGACATTTTTCAAACTATATAGAAAGCAGCACTCAACCACCAGGATTCCATTTGCTTTCTACACCAGCTAAATAAAACAAAAACTTGGTGCCCAATGCACATCGGCATAACGGAAATAAGGATGAGCAGAGGACTGAATTCTGTTCCTCCTGATCTGAGCCACTGCGCCCAGAGAAGTACAAAGCAGTAGAATGAAGCACTTATTGAAGTTTCAATCCTACCAAACGTAAAATTTTCAGCTTAAGAAACTGGGGTGTGCCTCCCTGTATCACATACTCTTTCATGAGGAATTAGTGTAAAGGATAAATAGCAACCATACATCATTCTAAATGCGTAAAGGATCCCAATGAACCTAGATTGTGCATTCAGAAGGCAGCATCAATAATTGCCATTATCAAACCACTGTGCTTCTTTAAGATGTACCACAGACCACCCACTTTTCATAAAAGCTATGAAACAAGTGGACTAGATAACATTCAATTAAAAATGTCTGAAGCTTGTGACTAGAGAACCAAAATATGGCAAAGAAAATTGCTACATCACACAACAACTTCCTTTAGATAAATCCTTCCTCAACCCTGCAAACATAAAACTGCTTACTGATTATGCCAAATAATGGTGCAATGGCCAAATTCTGCTATTTTGTAGCAGGCACTAGTTGTAGGGTAACATCTGTTGAATGGGTTAGCAGTTAAATAGTTGGTGTAGTACAAGAGGAATAAGTCCACAATAAAAAACCTGAGAGCTCATCTGTAAAGCAGCACTACTTCCCTCACGTGTTCACCTCTTACTGAGCCCCGGTTTCATGGAAAACCGACAAGCAAAGCTCCAATATCCAGACCTTCTTAAGCGCTCTAGAAGACTATTAACTTTTGCATTCCATGGGAATGCAGTCCTTTTAGAGTTCCATAAAAACATTCTCGTCTCAGTAAATGTGCAAGACACTTTTGTTGTGCATCTTCTTAGAAAGTTTGACAGCTATTCAAAAACAAAAAATGCGATGCAAAATCATCAATCTGCATTGAAAATGACAAGATTCAGGGTAGGAATTGTTTCCTAGTCTCAACACAAAGCGGATATGTTACTATATGAAGCAACACGTAACAATCTTTAAAACATATTTGCGCTGTCCGCCTCAAAGCACATTTTTCAATGCATTTATGTCTTACTTTTTCTGAGATTAAACTACATGGTTCTTACTAGAATATGAAGTACTGGTAGTAAACATTAAAACAACATCATATGGTTGAAAGGCAATTTTCCATTTGCCGTTCCCCTTTACAAACTCAAATTTCCTTAAAACAATGGGGAGAAGACAAAATGCTGAAATAAATAGAGGGAAAACAAACAGCTTTTCCCTAGACCACTTAGCAACTCTCCTTGTCACTTTGCTCTTCTGAGTTTAAGTTGACATTCTTAGACAAGAGGATACTGCATTTGGAGAAGCAGTTGCAAGCCGGCTTGTCGTTTTGGGTTTGTGCTACGTTGAGTGATGTTTCTGAAAATAAAGTGACATAGAAGGACTCAGCCTAATTACATAATTTTGTTTTTTCAATTCACTCTTACAATAAACGGTCTAGACATATTTATACTATAATCACTATCCATCGTTGAAGACTGAGCTACCGGGGATTTTTTTAAACAGAGTACCAAGTCAATATTTCTAGTAGAGAAATAAACATCATTTTTAAACATTGCTTTTTCTTTTAATAGGGGACATTTCGTCCGATCTTGTATTGGTCTCAGTACAGTGTCAGTTATCAAATGAAAATGACTTGTATTATTTGATATTTCTGCACAACTGGGAATGTGAAGGGTTTAGAACAGTAAGGGGTGTTTACCAGCAGGGCGTGTGTTCTCCTGCATAAAACGCAACTTTAAATCAAATTCGTCCAAGCTACACGAGGTGCAGGACAGGATATGAACTACTACCCAGAGATTGTCAGAACCCAATGAGATGCTTAAATGATGATAGGGATGAAAACAAAGCGTATGCTATATGGACCATAGAGTGCCTTTTCCTCGTGTGGCTAACACATTTGAGGGATTGTTAAGAGTGAGGTCGCTAATGAAAACAGCAACTGATTAAACAGAGGGAGCATTCCATAAAAACGTTTATTTACACAATTGGCATTTGTACTGGTTGGTAGGATTAATGGGATGTTTTAATAACAAATCCTAGAATCAAAAAATGTGTTTCGGTTGACAAAGAATACCATGAAGTGGAATTTGTACCAAGCAATAGTTTACCCTGCTAACATCTTACAGTAATTTATTCTTCTTCTCCTTCCATCAATCCTTCTTTCCTTCCCAACATGAGAGAAAGCAGTACATCAGACACTGCGAACCAAATGAGCCTTTCATTGTCCTCCATCTTCTACAGGAAAAAAAGCACTCGTGTTCATGGCAAATGAGGTCCAACATAAATACCAGTCACCATGTGCCAGGCATTAAATTGAAGATCATGCCTCATGTAATTTAGGGACGAATGTTACCTTATTTAAAAGTCCTTAACACAACCAAGTTACTATGGTTTCCAAATACTTGGTCTGCTCATCTTTTCTTTACATGTACTGCTTCATAAAAATAAAAATGTTCCTGAGGACATCATATTTCTTTAATGTCTTAGGAAGTCTCTGCCCCATCAATTACTTCCCCTCTCACTGTTAGCACGCTAACAAATGTCCCCATCACAAGAACACATTCTGAATATACACAGAGTATCCTAAAACAATCAGCTAAAGTAGGCAAATCAGAAGCCTCCGACCCGTTTGTTCTGTCTCGCTCTACTCACCAAGCCCAATCGCACCTAATTAACACAAGAGACCACCAAGACCCAACCAGTTGTGAATCTACAAGACACCTTCTCCTGAAAAAAGAAATGGGGAAGTAGGTTTTAAAAGGGCATGGTAAGAAATCAAGTCTTGCAATTATGGAGTTTCCATTTCACTTCTGCATGCTGCCTCCGATCTCTAGATGAAAAATAACAAATGCATAAAAGGTAAAACACTTTTTCCTTTTATAAACCTAAGAGCTGCATTTTCGCTTACTCCAAATGCAGTTACTTAAAACGAAATAAAAATGACGGGTTGGTTTCTTTTCCTTTTCTCCCCATATCCTGGTGGGAATTGGAGAGGGAAGAAACCCTCGGTTAAGAGTCATAGTCTTCCTCATCGTCTTGTGCAGGGACCAGTGGAACAGGTGCTGGCACAGTCAGGGTGGGTGCGGCCATGGACGCATGAATGGGCATGGCCGCAGACGGGTGGGAGCCAAAGTGCATATATGGTGCTGGAGGGCTGAAGACCCATGAATGATGAAGCAGCAGCCATGTGAAGAGAAAGGAGAGAAAAAGAAAGAAAAAACATGAGAAAATCATTTGGCCAATCACAATTGAAGTTTACTGAATTTATGCTGGGTTAGATAAATGGACCAATATTTCATGTAACTTGCTGATGGCTATTCTCGGGCAAGACAACAGGATGGCAAACAAGTACAGTCTCACACAGACCTTTCAATATAGACAGTTTGCAAGTGGACTGCCTAGGAAATGGCAGCTTATTACGGTTTCATCCTAGGTCGAGGCTCTTGGCTTAAATAAAATTGGTTGTAGTTATTTAAATTCAGGGAGGGCAGTTATGGGACACATTTGATTAAGGAGGTTGTTCCTATGAAGTCGAACTAATAGCTCAAAGGATCACTACCTCAGTTATGAGCAAGGTGATCTAACTGTGAGGAGAAATGAGCAGACTAAATGTAAATGAAATACAATAATGCTGATTGTGTGAAGTTGGGAAAGGTAACAGGGAGTTGTGATGCAGAAACACCATGATAACTATTTCTGGCAGCGAGAGCCAGTCTCGTCTCTGTGGGCTTGGGAGGAGAATCATAAGATAAAATGTAAAAATTATTGGTTTTATTGCGATATGCAAAGGTGGATTGAGGGACGCCTATTTACAGGAATGGCAATAATCCAATTTGCTCATCACCAGCATACCACAGAGGACCCATTTGGTGTTTAACACAACTACAACAATCCCACAGCCTTTGATATCACGATCATGTAATAGGTAAGTGACAATCGGTATGACAAACTACCACAGCACGACAATTCACATGACACAGAGCTAATAGTCCATATGGTAACTGTGTGAAGAGGGGCGTAATAAACCGTACCAAAGAAATAGCATGCCAGAGTTCACAAACCACGTGAAAATGTGCAACAGAATTAAAAATAGATTTAAGAAAAATGAAATTTCTAATTTCGTACACATCCCAGAGACCACGATGCAACCCATTCACAGACCGCTTCAGTAGCTCACTGGGTAAGTGCTATACAGATACCCATACCACAGCCTATCATACCCCATTGGTAAGGACTCGGTTTTCAGAAAAATAATTTTATTATGGGTTATTTTTATGATGAGCTATTGGAATTTGGTGGTTGAAATTGTGAATAGTTTCAGGTGCATTCTGTTAAAAACAATGAAGGGATTAATAATACGGGTGAAGAGAGATCTAGGGGCCAAAGAGGTAGTGACCTACATTAGTCAATTTTTGAAGCTAAGGAACTGAAGTGTAATGCAATTCCAAACTAACAAGAGATTATTAGTGGCAGCTTAAAGCTTCTTGGTGGCTTGGAATGAGTTACCTGGCAGACCAATGAGTGACAATATTTGAATCACAATTTAAGAGTGACCCCAAGTTAGTATACGAGACAACCAGTAAAGACAACACCCAGTTTTATGATTTTCCTATATCGATCAGTAATGAGTTTTACTTTATAGATTCTGTAAAACATTAAACCAAACCAATGAAACAATACAATTCCAAATAATTCAAATTGTCATTACATTTACTAACATTATATCTACGGTAGTTACTGGCAGAGCAAAGATTTTTCAACACCCCAACAAATTTAAGATTGGTACAGTAATAAATAAACAAGAAATAATGCACTTCGTAACCATGCATGCATTCCAGATTGACCCCAGCAATAATAATAACCACCCAGATTATTCAAGTCAACAATAGCAAGCATTATAAAAGATTCAGGGTAGGGGCTGTTCCGCTAGTCTTTTCTGATCTTTACTGACTGGTATCCTTTTTTGGATAAGCTGTGGAAGGCCTGTATTGCTTTGGATACCAGTGGCCATACGTCTGATGATGGAAGTAATAATAGAGCTGGTAACTTTATAACTGACATCATGCTTTATGATGCTTGATGTCATCTTCCTCCATGTGTTCGAAAGGGCTGTTAACAACGCTGTTGCAAGAATCCAAGCACTCAAGCTGTGTCTGTATCTGATTTTATACCATGAAGGGTTTGGTCTATTTTCTTAATAATTATTTCCCATTGATGGTCCTATCCAAAATTCCGCTTAGCCCTTTGAGTACAAAAGATATGCAGCAACGCCACCACTGACTACTTAATGCAGACAGTCGAGCCAGCTGTCTGACTCCTACGGTTGCAACATCCAATGATGCATCGAATATTACAGCTGGCGCTAATCGCAGAATGTTCTTTGCATCCACCTCTTTATGCTTAGGCAGATATTCCAATATACCATATTGACCTATTATTGCTAACAAGTTAGCTGCAAGCTAGAGGTTGCAATCAATCCAGACATTCTTCTCCAATTTTATCCAGTGTCGGTCTCTCTCTCTCTCTCTCTCGGTGCAGCAATAGGAGTTGAATGACTTATTGATCTTCTCTGTGCAGATTACGTCATAACTAAATCGCATAGATACCCTCACAGGTGCCAAGATGCAAATGCTACTTACCAGTATGCATCTGTTCTTGGCATGTAGGGCTGCTGACATTCATATCTGTGCATAGATCGCCGCCTAGTGTTGGGTCCGGATGATTGCACATTGTTGTCCTGGAAGAGTCTTCGAAGTATCACGAGATAGGTGGCTCCTCCCCTGGACTACAGTGCGCATGGGCATCGACTCCATCCCCAGATTGTTTTTAGCCATTGTGGCCAAGATGGAGTGAAACTCAGTGAATGATGACCATGCCATGAAATTATATGTGAACACTGCAGCTGCTACAGGCGCCGGGGAGGAGGGCGGGCGATATGAATGTCAGCAGCCCTACATGCCAAGAACAGATGCATACTGGTAAGTAGCATTTGCAGTTCGAGGCATGTGGGCTGCTGAATTCATATCTGTGCATAGAATACATAGCAGTCCCTCCATTAGCGGCGGCCGCCTGTGCCAGCTGCAGCAGTTTGGAAAAGTGTCTTGAGAACAGCCTGCCCTACAGCTGCCTGCTGTTTGGAGTGCACGTCTACACAGTAATGCTTGGTAAATGTGTGTGTGGTAGACCATGTGGCTGCTCTACATATGTCCTCTAAGGGAATGTTTCCAAGGAAAGCCATAGAGGCCCCCAACTTTCTGGTGGAGTGGGCTCTTGGTGGAATGCTAAGAGTGCGTTTTGCCTTTGCAGAGCAGATTTGAATACATTTCACGATCCACCTAGCAATACCAGCCTTGGAAATAGGGTTACCTTTGTGATGTGGTGCAAAGGCAACAAAAAGCTGCTTAGTTTTCCTAAAATCCTTGGTCCTATCAATGTAATACATTAGGGCCCGTTTAACGTCAAGGGTGTGGAGCATCCGCTCCGCCAGTGACTCTGGATTTTGAAAGAAAACCGGCAACTCAATGGTTTGGTTGATTTGGAACTGAGACACAACCTTGGGTAGAAATTTAGGGTTAGCGCGGAGCACTACCCTGTTCGAATGAACTTGGAAGAAAGGCTCTTGGATTGTGAGGGCTTGCAGTTCACAAACCCTCCGTAGCGATGTAATTGCTACAAGGAAAGCCACTTTCCACGTTAAGAATTGAATCTCGCAGGAATGCAGTGGCTCAAAGGGAGGACCCATCAGTCTTGTAAGAACCACATTGAGGTTCCATTCAGGAGCTGGTGGAGTCCGTGGCGGAATTACTCTTTTGAGGCCTTCCAGAAATGCTTTGATGGCAGGCACTTTGAAAAGTGAAAGGTGCTGTCTATTTTGGAGGTATGCGGCCATCGCAGACAGGTGAATGCGAATGGAAGTATATGCCAGATTACACTTGTATAGATGGAACAGGTAACAGATGATGTTCTGAATAGAAGCATCTAGCGGATCAATGTTGTGGTTTGCGCAATAGATGACAAACCGCTTCCATTTCGCCGCATAACAGGCTCTAGTAGTGGGCTTCCTAGCCTCCCGAATGATGTCCATGCAATTGGGAGGAAGGTTGAGGTAGCCAAACTCTAGGACTTCAGGAGCCAGATCGCCAGGTTGAGCTGTTGCGGGTCTGGGTGCTGAATGTCGCCATGGCTCTGCGTCAGAAGGCTGGGTGTGAGATGCAGCCTTTGATGCGGTACCACGGACAGTTCCAGAAACGTGGTGTACCATGGTTGGCGAGCCCAAATTGGAGCAACCAGGATGAGAGTCATTGAGTGCTGCCTGAGTTTGCGTGCCACCAGCGGAATCAGAGGTGCTGGGGGAAAAGCGTACGCAAATCTGCCTGATCAGTTCATCCATATCGCATTGCCCTGCGACTGTGGGTGTGGGAACCTGGCGGCGAAGCTTTGGCATTTTGCGTTCTCCCTTGTGGCGAACAGGTCTATCTCTGGATGACCCCACCTTTGGAAGTACGGTTGGAGTACTGATGGATGTATCTCCCACTCGTGCATTTGGTGGCTGTGCCTGCTGAGCAGGTCCGCCATCTGATTGTCCTTGCCTGGGAGATGCTCTGCCATGAGGAAAATGTTCCTCTGAATGGCCCACTTCCACATGCTCTGAGCCAGATGAGACAGCTGCGGAGAGTGTGTGCCCCCCTGCTTCTGAATGTAGTACATGGCCGTCATGCTGTCCGTCCGGATCAACACGACCTTGTTGCACAGATGTACTTTGAATGCCTTTAAGGCCATGAAGATCGCCATCAGTTCCAGTACATTGATGTGCATCTTCCTTTGCTGTTGCGTCCATAGTCCCTGCACAGTGTATTGGAGTACATGAGCTCCCCATCCCTGGAGAGAAGCGTCCGTCGTCAGGATAATCTGTGGCACAGGCTCTTGAAACGGTCGGCCCTTGCAAAGGTTTCGTGGATTCCACCAATGCAGAGAGTTGTATGCCCGACCGCTCACCAACACTAGGTCTTTCAACTGGTTGTGAGCCTGAGTCCACTGACGTGCTAAGCACTCCTGAAGCGGACGCATATGTAGTCTCGCGTGCGGGACAATAGAGATGCAGGAGGCCATCATGCCTATCAACTGCATGAACACTCTTGCTGGAAGCGAGTGTTGAGGTCTGAATTTTTGGATCAGCGATTGAATGCTGTTGATCCTCACTGAATTCGGCTGTGCTGTCGCCGCCAGAGTGTTTATGGTCGCACCCAGATACTGCCGTATGTGAGCGGGCTGGAGATGGGACTTTGGGTAATTCAGTGAGAACCCCAGATCGTGCAGAAGATGAATGGTTTGGGACACGTGGTTGGCACACTGCTGGGCCGACTTGGCTTGAATAAGCCAGCCATCCAGATAGGGGTAGACGTGAATGTTCTGACGTCTGAGATGCGCCGCCACCGTTGCTAGGCACTTTGTGAAAACCCTGGGTGCCGTGGTGACCCCAAAAGGCAAAACCTTGAACTGGTAGTGTTGGTTTTGTATGGTGAACCTGAGGTATTTTCGGTGTGAAGGATGTAGTGGAATGTGGAAGTATGCATCCTTTAGATCCAGAGTTGCCAGGTAGTCCCCTTGTTGAAGCAGTGGAAGAACCTGCTGCAGCGTGAGCATGTGGAAATGCTCCGAGAGGATGTAAAAATTGAGTGGCCTGAGGTCCAGAATGGGCCTGAGGGATCTGTCCTTCTTTGGAATCAGAAAGTACAGGGAGTAAACTCCCGCACCTCTTTCCTGCAGGGGCACAAGCTCTATTGCCCCTTTTTGCAGCATGACGTTGACTTCTTGCTGCAACAAGTGCAAGTGCTCGCCGGACATAGGATGGTTTTTTGGGGGTATGTTGGGTGGAGTGGATGTGAGCTCCAGACAATAACCGTATTGGATAAGAGTTCTGACCCACCTGTCCGTGGTGATGGACTTCCACATGGGCAGGAACTGCTGGAGTCTGCCCCCGACCGGTGTTGCGTGGTCGGGGGGCAGTGACAAGGCGTCACTGTTTGTTGGCGGTGGAGGACCTGGAGCTGTTATTTCCACGTCCTCTGCCTTTGACGTTTTTGCCCCAGTATCCACCCCGACCTTTGTTGGTATAAGAAGTTTGGGTGTTGCTCTTGTAGAATTGCGTCGACTGTGAAAGTTGACCCCTTGAGGTGCCTCTATTATTGGAGCGACGAAAGGAACCACCCCGAAACTGCTGGGACTGCAAGGCACCCATAGACTTCGCAGTGTCGGTGTCCTTTTTCATCTTTTCGAGAGTGGTATCTACCTCGGGGCCAAACAGGTGGTCTGGGTTGACCGTCTGGTTCAAGATGGTAGTTTGAATGTCTGGCTTGAACCCGGATATCCTTAGCCATGCATGTCTACGAAGTAGAACGCTAGTGTTAATTGCCCGCGAGGCGGTGTCGGCCACGTCCAGAGCGCACTTAATTGAAGCATTGGTGATAAGCTTCCCCTCCTGTATCAACATTTCTGCTGCTTCCTTATATTGATCGGGTAAGTGCTGTAAAAGGGTCTCTAGAGTATCATAGTTTGCCCTGTCATAACGCGCTAGTAGCGCCTGTGTGTTGGATATGCGCCATATGTTGGCTGCCTGCGCAGCCACCCTTTTCCCAGAAGCCTCAAAAACTTTTGATTCCTTGTCTGGGGGAGGAGCATCACCCGTAGTTTGTGAGTTGGCTCGTTTGCGTGCATTGGAGACAACCAAGGAATCCAGAGGCAACTGTCCCTTGATAGAAGTAGGATCAGTGGGCGCTGCCTTGTACTTCTTGTCGATACGTGGGTTGATGACTCCTGCCCGGGTGGGCTCCTTGACAGCCGCATGTTTCAACACCCCTTTTAGCATTGGCAAAGTCTTTACAGTTTTTTCAGAGACTGAAAAGGTGTCAAAGAGGAAGTCGACGTCCACTGGGTCAGCATGGAGATCGACGTCGTGATTGGCTGCCGCCCTTTCAATGAGGGCATTGAAAGCTACAGAGTCCTCTGTTGGGGAAGTCTTGGCTGAAAAAAGCTGAGGCTCTTGTCCTGAATGCGGGTCCCCAGGATCGCCACCAGCAGACCATGGTTCAGTCAAATCCTCCGGGTCTGAGTAGACGGGATAGCTATACTCATCCTCGTCGTCGCCGTCACCCTCCTCTACATGGGAATGAGAGGGTGAAAGTTCCTGTGTCTGTGGTGATACGGGCTCCATAGAGGCAGAGGCACCAGCAGAGTCCATCTTTTTCTTGAGTGGAATTTGGTAATGCTCCAATTGTGGTTCAGGGGTGATCTTTCTCTTAAGGAGAGAGAGCTTGCCCGTGTTGGCGTAGATGATAACTTCTTGACGCTCCTCTTCTGCCAGCGGTCGTTGCCGTGGGCTTGGGACCACTAACGATGGCTTCGGCGTCGAAGACACTTTCATGGGCACTCCAGCCCCTGGTTTTGCTGTGAAAGCTCTTGGCGCCGTTTTTGGTGGCAAAGTGAACAGAATAGGCGTCGCGCCTTCGCCGGTTTTTCTAAAGGCTTGGGCGGCACAGGGTCCTTTGGCTCGACTGCTGCGGCCCCCTCCATAATACGTTGAAGGGACTCCGTAACCTTCTCAGTGAACGAGGCGGAGGGACGCATCGTCTCGAGAGAGTCTTTTGAAGCTGGCTTCGAGGTGGCGACCGATGACGCGCTCTTCGGAGTCGACGCCGTTGCCCCCTTGGCCTTGTCGAGTGGAAGCGAGGTAGGGAGGGACTTGGGGTCGTCCTGCCGCTTCTTTGGGTCGAGAGTGGACTTCTTATGGTCGTCGACCTTCTTGGGATCGAGTCGACTCTTATGTGCGTCGACCGTTTTAGGCGCCGATGCAGCTGCGTCGGTCCCTTTAACCTTCGGCTTCGATACAGAAGCCTTAGGGTCGGCCATTTTGGCGTGGCTCTTGAGCTTGACGGCCATCTTGGATTTCTTCGGCGCTGAGGCCTCCGAAGTCTTCCACTCGACCAGCTTGATTTGCGCTTTCGGTTTCGATACGTCTGGCGTCGAGACCGTTGGTTTCACTTTCGGTTTTGGCTGTACCGTGAGTGGCGCCATATCAATGTCCGTGGCCGGGCCGGAAGGTGGAGCCGTGGGACGGGTATCAAGGCTTTGGGTAAGGCCCGAAGGCGATCCCTCGACCTGGGCCTTATAATGTTGGCTGGCCCCGGAGTCAGTCTGAGGAAGCTCTTCATCCGAGCTATCCTCTACGGTGGCAAGGGCCCCGTCGTCGTCCCCTACCTCCTCGACGACTTCATCGAAATCCTTGTCTTCCGCGTCGTAGTCGTCCTCGACCTCCGACGCCGGGTTACATTCTGTGATCTCCTGGATAGTGTCGTCCCCGACATCCTCCGCGTCGAAGATGTCTGTAGGAGGTGGTGCCGATCGTTGGGCCTCCAGTCGCGCAGCTCGGCAGAGCTTGAGTGTTTTCTTGGACCGGAACTTGGAGCAGGCCATACACTTGGCCTCGTCGTGGTCCGGCGACAAACACTTATTGCACACCGGGTGTACATCGATATGCGGATACTTCGAGGCACACACCGGGCACCGTTTAAATGGACTTCGTTCCATGATGGAAGAGGTTGGAGCGTCGAGTAGGCCCGTCCGCGCCGAAAGCACGCAGAAGGGCAGTGTAGGTTCGGAGCCGAGGAAATAACGAACCCGAACGATAGACAATACCGACGCAAGTCCTAAAGACTTTCTGGTCTTGAGCAAAGTAAATTAACAACTATCGATTCCGACAGAGGGAACCGAAACACATCCGAACCCAATGGCGGAAAAAAACAATCTGGGGATGGAGTCGATGCCCATGCGCACTGTAGTCCAGGGGAGGAGCCACCTATCTCGTGATACTTCGAAGACTCTTCCAGGACAACAATGTGCAATCATCCGGACCCAAGACTAGGCGGCGATCTATGCACAGATATGAATTCAGTAATCTCAGCAAGGAGGTCATCGATGAAGACCTTCTCATGGGTGGTGATGTTGCAGATGTTATCTGTGCGTGTAGTTGCTTTTTTTTTATGTCCTCGACAAGCGTTTGGCAGATGAAGACTTAGTTGTGGATGTTCTCTTGCTCAACTGTGTGGTCGCAAACTGGGTCATGGATGCCCGAGTGCGTGACTTTGTTGTCACCTGATGTAATGTACTATTTCAACTTCACTGCAGCTGAGAGTAAGGCTGACTGAGAATGAAAGCTTCTGTGCCAGAGGATGTGGAGAATGAGTCCGATTTGGAATTTCACTATTTTCTTTTTAGCATGACGCCAGCTGTTTCGTGTTATTTTTGACCAAAGGACTTGCTACAAGGAGATGAACTGCATTGCCTGACAAAAACTCTTTTCCATTAGATTTTATGTTGTGTTTTCCAAGTATCTTTTTTTCGAGCTATAGACTTTTTATTGGCTCTTTTAGACAATTCTGAAGAGGAATCAGATTCTTTATTGGAGGAAGTAGCATCCTCTGATCTGGATTTATGTAGCCACTGGAGAAGTCTTCCTCTCCTATCAGTTAGGGTTTTGTAAAAAGTTTACTGAAAGTTTCGCAATCCCTAAATTTGTGGTATGGATACCAACAGTATATGTAGCTCTTGTGTGGGTCATTGGAGAAGTGTTTCTATCCCACATGAGCCACAAGATCTAATAAGGTTCGATTTGTGTAGATACGGACATGTTGGAGAGTTATCCTGACCAAAATAAGTAGAGGACAGTCTGCTAATAATCTTCAAATAGGATGTAAATATCAATATCAGGATAAGAAAAAGACTTATCTTAAGTACTGCGAGCAGAGCTCGGGCGGTGGGGGGGCTCCCTTCACACAAGATGCGTAGTAGAACACCATGGGATGATGTTATCTACAGGGTTTTGCCTTCAGTCTGCTTTAACGTGATTGGCTAAAATCATTTTTTAAATTTTTTATGATGAGTAAGCTACTGTAGTGACAGTTTTAAAAGCTCTCGGCTGTGTTTAACATTATACTGCTATTCTAACGGTACTGTGGGGCTCCCAGCTCGATGATTGGAAAAATTCAAGCATGTGAATCTATGAAAGATCCAATAGAAAACCAGATATTGCAATAGCCATCAGGCTCGTCCTGACACCCTCACCAAAATTATTTTTATTACTGCTTGATAGCCCCACAAATAATTTACATTAACAAAACAAGCAAAAAATAATCAAACTGCATATAATAAAAATATCTATCTGTATTATAATACTTTAACTACACTTCATCATTCATATATACATTTTTTTAATATCAATATTTAAAATTGCAGGATTCGTTGACATGAACGTCGCCCTCTGGGTGCTTTAATATGGGCATTAGCCCAAGATGTTTTTAAATTACATAACTGTTAGTTAGATTAAAAAAGCAACAGAATCTCAAGTTAGCTGGTACACCACACCAGGTGCCTTACATCTTTAAAATCAGCTTCTTCTAGAGTCTTGATGTTCGATATTCTTAATCAAACAATCATCTTAATTTTCCATGTATTGTTAATTGATGCGTGGTACTGCAATATAATCTGCTTTGCACACTGTTAACACAGCCAGTCGTCACTCGTCGCATTTTAAACTTAGTACGAAATAGTTAGTGAAACAGCAACACAAACGGTATGCTAACATTCCCCATCCAATTTCTACAATACTGCACACAGATTTTTTAGTTATCACATCTTATATGATGCAACTCAGCACAAATCCAAAATGACAGTTTGGCAGAGAGTTCTGCGGAGATTAAAAACCCAGCACAGCTATCACAGAAGTCCAATCACTTTGGGCGTTAAGTTATAAATTTACACTTTCAACCAATCTATGTGACCTTATGCAAATAATTGTCATCAGAAAATGCCTTACACTTTATCTTTTCTTAAATTTTTTTATTTAGTTTCATATACCACTTCAATGGAATGTATGAAGAATCAGTGAACATGTCAAGGTAATACATTTTGCTTCACTGATTATTATTACATGGCTTTGTGGCAGCCATCGTATGAGTTTGAGATGCAAGGTGATTGGGTGCGCACATCCTGGTTGGGATCTGTGGAGTGAAAGAACACTAAGCGCTAGATATATGACGCAATTGTGGAGTCATGCGTTGTCCCCGTCTCTTCATTCAGCGTTGGAGCTGTTGGTCTCCGGGGTCCAGAACATTCCATCCATGTGGAGCGTTGGAGGACGGGGTTTATTAGTGGGCTCTCCCCTGTATCGCACAAATTTGTTCTGGTGTCATGTATCACGGCTGTGAATCTTTTATTAGCGTAGACTGACAACACCCAAGTCCTTTCCATGAGCTGTAGGCCCGAACGGCGTCAATAGGCCCAGCCGCCCGCAACGACTGGAATCTAATATCTGAGATGCGCATGGAAGATTACGTAATCGAAAAAAATACCATCGAATTGTAGCTAGTTTGCGCATGAGAAAAGGTTTGGAAATACGGTACCGAACCACAGTGCAAAAGTTACATTCGCACCCGATGGCGGAAAAAAACAATCTGAAGATGGAGTTGATGCCCATGAGCACTATCGTCCAAGGGAGGAGTCACCTATCTCGTGAGTACAAAGGACTCTTCCAAGACAACAAAGTGCAAGCATCCAAGCCCAACACCAGATGGCGATCTATGCATAAGAGTACAATCTGCAGCTCATATTCCTCAAACACTAATTTTCACACTCTCTATTCTCCCCAGCCATGAGAGTTCAGCTTCCCCCACCGATAAAGGTCCTTAAATAGCATGTAAACATGCTCTGTGTCTTTTGTTGGTATGATGCCTAGATAGCGGAGCGAGTGGCCCTCCAATTGAAAACCCTTCCTCTGTAAGACCGGCTTGGAGCGTTCTTGGGGATCTGAGATCCCTAGAGCGGAAAATTTTGTGTAGTTAACCCTGAATCAGAGACCGTCTCAAAGCGTGCCAGCTCTCTAGCCAGTTCAGGAACAGAGTTGGCAGGCCACTCAGACAGCAAAGGACATATTTTCAAATTAGAGGCATAGCATTTCCTTGTACTTACTTTTCTGGCTTCTCTTATAACATCCATGGGTCTCAGAAGAAGGCCCAAATGTCCAAATTTGAAACCTTCAAGAACCATGCTCCTAGAGAAATGCTGGTTGGATCTGGCAATAGGCCTGGTCTCTTTGAATTAGAGAAAAGGTCCTTAGAAATGTACTGCCTTCCCCTGTGACATCTCCATGAGGTCAGAGAACACTGTTTGTCTTGCCCATGGTGGAGCTAATAAAATTTGTGTCTCGGGACACTATTTGCACTGATTTATTACTAGCTGTAGAAAAATGCCCTTTTTGTATGGTCACCCTGCCACAATGTTTGCCCCAATGTTGATCGGTATGACTCTGAAAGTTTGCTGGCGCCTGCTCCCTAGGCACCAGTGACAATGCTCTCTCCCTAAAACTGATGTGTGTGAATTGGTGGTGGGCGGGGCGAGGCCAAGATGGCGACCGGGTGAGTCGCACGGCATGGAGCTTCATGCACTTTGTCTTCTGCATGACGTCCTGCAAAGCTTATGTCCCCATCTAGGCGAGACCTGCTCTCCTCACTTGCTAACGGAGGCGACGTGGTGAGAGGCCTATCGCCGTTAGGAAGGCCACAAGCTGCCGTAAGGCCAGATCCTTCTGTGGCCTGCAGCACGTCTCCCCTCATTTTGGAGGTGTGCTTAGATATTGTTTGGGCCTCAACACCAGATGTGCCTTCCTTTCTTTGCCCACATAGCCAGAGCCCCTGAGGGCCACAGCAAGTCTTGAGCAGGACCGCTCCACCCACCTACAACGGCCTTCTTCCCCGACCTGGAAGGTGCAGTTGGGGACTGCCTTTGCTACACGGACCAGTAATGCTCCCGGCTGCACAGCTCAGCCACCCATCACCCGCTGCCCCTGCTTGTGCTATCGGCGAAGGGGATATTGAGAACAGGCATTAGCTAGTTTAATCATACAGGCATGAGGTACCATCTGGTAAAAAATGTGTATGCACTTTGTTCTGCACATATATCGATGACCTCGCTGCTCTGGTCCAAATGTATTCCCATATATTGTCTGGCAGTTCATGATCTATATCCCTGCAGAGATGTATGTAGGGGGATGGGCGATCTGGGTCCAGTCCGAGTGCTTTCATTTGGAGTTCTCAGTCTTGTACGTCTATAATCGTCGTGTGAATGGAGGTGGAAGCGTTCTATGCATGTGGCCCTAACCGCTGGTGGCCCAAAAGAGGAATTGCCTAACTGTGGTGGTGGGGGGGGGGGGTGTCCCCTCATTCCAACGTAAGTAACTAGAGTTCTGTTGCCCTGGTAGAAATTCTGGATTGCGGATGATCAGGGTCAAGGGGTATGGAAAATGAGTCAGTTGGCAGCTGTGGATAACAGAGTCCCATTGGTCCAGAAGTATTGCAAGTGAGAGGAGTATAGTGTGTGATTTCAGTCCATACCGGTGTGATAGCCACACTATAGTGGCTAGCTGGGATTTTACATAGTTTTGTTCCACTCCAATGTTTAGCAGCTTGTGAGGGACCGGATGACAATCTAATGCTGGGCACTATTGAGCTGCTTTTGTATAATAAGATAGATTTGGCAGGCCCAGGCCCCAATCCGCTGGTTTCTTGAACATAGTCTGTCTAGAGACTCTTGATGATTTATTACCCCAGACGAATGCCAGGAGTTTCCGGTGGATATGTGACATGACTGAAGGAGAGCATGTGATCAGGAGTGCGAGAAGGACATAAGAGTCTGGGTAGAAAATTAACTTTCACACTCGCTATTCTCCCCAGCCATGAGAGTTCAGCTTCCTCCACTGATAAAGGTCCTTAAAATAGTATGTTCAATAAAGGAGGGAGGTTAACCGTGTAAACGTGTTCTTTGTCTTTTGTTATTATGATGCCTAGATAGCGGAGCGAGTGGTCCTTCAAGTGAAAACCCTCCCTCTGCAGGATGAGCTTGGAACGTTCTTGGGGATCTGAGAGCAAAAGATTTTGTGTAGTTAACCCTGAATAAGAGACTGTCTCAAAGCGTGCCAGCTTTCTAGCCAGTTAAGGAACAGTTGTCGGGCCAGTCAGACAGCAAAGCAGATCATCTGCAAATAAAGCCAATTTATATTCTGTCTGGCTCATCTTGATGCCTCAGACTGCAGGATTGGCTTTTGTATTTTGAATTAGGAGTTCCATAGTGAGGGCAAACATTTGCAGGAATAGTGAGCATTCCTGCCCCGTGCCTCTCAATAACGTTAGGGTTTGAGAGAGTTCGCCAGTGATTTTGAGGCGGGTTGTTGGTTGTCAAGTTTGCCAAGAAAAACTTGAGGCAGCAATTGGCTTGTAGGAGCTGCAGGAGGTAGGGTCCTTGTTAGGTTTAAATAGTAGGGCTTGAGTTGATTCTGTCATTGAGGGTGAAAGCTCCGCTTTTGCACGAACGAGTTGTACAAAGTTGTGTGGGAGACTTCCAAAATAGTAGAGTATGCTTTGTAAAAGGATGCCGAAAGCCTATAGGGGCCGGCACTTTAGTGGGTTTAAATGTTTTGATGACTGCTTTAACTTTGTCACAGGTGAAGGGGTCATCCATTGAAAAGCAATCAAGGGTGCCAGCTTGTGGGAAGTGAAGAGGCTCCTGGACCTTTGCATGCAATGGTTGAGCTGTGTGAAGTGATAATTAATACCAACAGAAAGCCTGCACTGTGTCAGCTGTGGTTGTGTAGGCGTGGTCCTTGTCTGTTTTTATTGCTGAAATATTTCTGGGTTCGCACTTCCGCAATTTGTAAGCCAACATCCATGCTGTAGCCTTTCCCACAGTATTTTTGGCTAGTGTAAAGAATTTTCTTTGTGGTCTCATGAGAAAGTGTTGTAATCCCTGTTGGGTGGTTCTCAGCTCTCTATATGTACGTAGGGAAGCGGATTGTTTATGGCAAATCTCTAGGGTTTATAGCTGCTTTTCTAGGTCCGTTTTCTTCTGGGCAGCCAGGCGAGTGAAACGGGCTGTGTGGGAGATAAGTTCTCCTCCAATGACTGCCTTAGCTGCGTCCCATTTCATGTTCCAGCCTACTTTCCCATTATCATTTCCATCTCCTGACCCATCCCTCCTGGAATCCTCACCGATGGTGACAACAGACAGTGTGGTAGATTACAGGTCACAATGGCAAGTAATGGGCCTTTCGAGCAATTCTGCATTCCTCCTCACCAAGGTCTGGGCAGATGGTACAGTTGAGCGGTATCGATCAGCTTGGTCTCACTGGATGGGCTGATTTCTGCAACAAAGTCTGGATCCTGTAGGGGCGACATTGTCCATATCTTAAATTTCCTGGTGGCCTTGGCTGCGGAGGGTCTGGCGTATAGACCTGTCAATACTTTTAGATCGGAAAACTCTGCAGGTCACGCTGTGATTGCTGGTCTACTGGTGGGAGAACATCCCCTAGTTAAGAAGACAGGCCTTAAACTGTCTCTGCTTCCAGAACCGAGATACTCGACCCTTTGGGACGTGAATAAGGTTTTGAAGCTCCTGTTTGATTGTCCAAGCAATAGATATCTCTTCAGGAAGCAATTTCCAGCCAAACTGGCTATTCTTTTGTGTCTGATCTCCTGCAGGAGTATGTCAGACATACGAGCTTTCGAAATTTCCGGAACGTCCTTCACTCCGGAAGAAGTTATGTTCCACATTATTAGATGCACCA
Source organism: Lissotriton vulgaris (assembly GCF_964263255.1). NCBI lineage: Eukaryota > Metazoa > Chordata > Amphibia > Caudata > Salamandridae > Lissotriton > Lissotriton vulgaris. The sequence continues at coordinate 641,247,645 of NC_141697.1, forward strand.
AATGTAATTCCTGAGTGATCTCTTATCCGGCTTTTCCAGCTGTGCCCAAGCTATGAATTGTCAGAAGTATCAAGGCTTACAAGGTTGCGACGGCAGAGTTTCGTCCACACTAGGGGAGAGAGCTTTTGATTGCCTTGAGGAAACCGTCCAAGGCGTTATCCTCGATGATCATCGCCAGGTGGGTACGATGAATAATGCAAGAGGTGGGCATTGATAACAAGAGTTTCAGTGCTCACTTCGTGCGGAGGGAAAATGGCCTCAAAAGCACCTTGGGAGCCCTTTTGGAGGGTATTTTGAACGCAGTTGACTGGTCATAGGACTTGACCGTTAAAAGGTTTTTATTTCAGACCAGTCTCTTTCATTGCAGCCCTGGTGGTGGACAAGCTTTTAACAAGCATAATCCTCGCCTCCCAGTCCTGCTATAGAATGAAACATTTCCTAGCTATCATAACAGAAAGTTTCAATTCTATTAAGGACTCGGAGGAGAGGATTAGCCCACCCTAGGAGGAATAAGGGCCCACCCACGTTCTTGGATCTGTTTACGGGAGCAAGAGTTTTTTCTGGTGATTAAGCCATGTATCTTGCAAGTTATGACTTGTGTAATGTTTGTGTTCTCCAATTACGTTGCATTTATCTGCTACATAGTTAATGCCAGAATTAATTTGGTGGTCTCTCGGACTTGCAGTGACAGTACTCCAAACAGAATTGAGGGATCTTCCAGAGTCGGATTGGTAACAGGAAGAAAGAGGGAGAGAGAAGATGGACAACTTCCCTTGATGAGGTGGACAGCCACAGATTGGACCGAGACTTTGTGTTGACTTTTTTCCCTGTGTATATGGGAAAATAAGTTTTATTGTTGTCCAGTTAATGGAAACTCTATGAACTGAAGGAAGGAAGAAGTCATGATCCTCGCCTCCGAGTCCTTAGTAGAATTGAAACTTTCTGTGACTATAGCTAGGACATTTTTGCAGAGGTGGGCACACCGCTCTTCCTCACTTGTTTTTCCCGCCGGTTCTCCAGCCCAAAAGTGGGGGTCAGAACCAGTGAGGACCAGTTGCTGAGTGCAGCAAGTGGCCTGGGGAAACTCACAAAGGTAGCAAAAGCCTTTGAAACTTCCCCTTCGTGAACCCTGCCCATCCTAGGGGAGGAGGCTTGGCACCTCGTCCCATGATGTGCATTGTTTCAGGCCCCAGAGAGCAGCAGGCTCTCGACCAAGGAGTCCAGAAACATGTCTGGTGGTGGCAGCTGAAAGCAGCCACTCAGCCTGGACACTAGTGATAGGTTCGTTTTCAGGAGGCAACTCTTAAGATTCCCTCTGTGTGCATTTTTCATTAAATCCCACACTGGCATCAGTGTGGGTTTAATGTGCTGAGAAGTTAGATACCAAACTTCTCAGTTTTCAGTGTTGCCATTATGGTGCTGTGGAGTTCGTACTGACAAACTCCCAACGCCATATACTCTTAATGGCAGCACTGTACTTACAATGTCTAAGAACGGACTTAGACACTGTAGGGGTACAGGGCTCATGCACCTGTACCCTCACCACTGGCACCCATCTAGAGGAGTGACTGACCTATGCCAGGGTAGTGGGATGTAGGCATGGCCCACAGAGATGCGAGCCATGTCGACTCTTCACTTTGTTCTGCACCAAAACACGCAGCCTGCAAAGGCAGTGTGTGGGTGTAATGGTACAGGACCTCTAATGGTGACACAATAAGTGCTGCAGCCCTTAAAGGCCTTTTCTGGTCACAGTTCCCTGGGTGCCTGTGGTACCATTTACCAGGGGCTGACCTGCGGCCAGAGATGCTAATTGGGTTTAGGCTTCAATGCAGTATTAGGGAAAGAACATAGGCCCTCGGTACCGGATTAGCAGAAGCCCAGGGCACACTCATAGCACATCAGCAATTCAGTAAAAAATGGGGCAACCATGCAGACAGAGGGAACTTTCTCCCAAATCCCACAGCAAAATTGATAACTAGACCGCTAAGGCAATGGAAGCCCTGAAGTTCCTTGGGCATGCAAGAAGTGGACCTACTCCAATGATAAGAGTCAGGAAGAAGAGGCTTTTAAACCTCATCACACAAACAATATACTAGCAAACTGGTGCAGGGTAGACAACACCACCACAGTTGCAATTCCCCTCAACAGTGAGCCAGCCCTTTCAAGGCCAGTAGGGCTGGTGCCAAGGCAGGTGGTTTGGTTTCCTCTTGCCCTTCCTTGGTCTGCACAGCTCTTTTGTCCTTCTTTCTTCCTTGAATCTGAGGAGGCAAGGTTCAGGATCGCCCCTATATACTACATTTAGGGGCGTTAAAGGGGTGTGCAGGACAGATCAATGGGTCTCTTTGGAGTGGATACACTGTAGGAAGCTGGCTCTGTATATACTATACCAAAGTGAGGTATAGTGTGCACAGAGTCCAGTGGAACTCAAAAGGTAGGCAGAGGTAAAGTAGATAGCAACTCACTCTCTATTTGTGGTAGTTTGGTCAGGCAGTAAGGTTTTATCAGAGGACAGTGTTAAGCATTTATTATACACGCTCAGTCCGCAAATGAATCCACACACTCAAAGACTGAACTTCAGACCAATTGTTTTTGTATAAAAAAATATTCTTAGTTATTTATTTTCTAGAACCAAGCAAGCCTGGAACAGGTAAGCAATAAATACTTTAAAGTAGTAATGCAGTCGTAACACAGTTTGGTTTGCAAATGTATATGCACTCTGTTTTGATTACAGTATTGTTACTGAAAATGCAATGCTTTGGAAATACAGTACAAATACTTTGTATAGGCTTTTTAGTAAAATGACCAGTAGACAACTTTGCAGATTACTTTTCTTACACAGTACAGTATACCTGGATACTGCACTGGGACATTTCCTGTAAACAGGTGAGTAAAAGCGTTTTTGTTATCAAGTACAATTATAAAAGCATTTCTTAGTTTTTCCAACTCCACACTTAAGAAACTTTTCATAGAAAAACAGTCAATGTTATCCTATGGAGAAAAATTGTGTCAACGGTGCACAGGTAGGTACTTTGTTGTGGGAGTTGGTATTCTGGGGTTAGACTCAGGGGTCCCGCAGGGTCAAGGATGTACTCTTGTTACACCCTCAGCTGCACTAGGATGGCCGGGTGCAGAGTGCTGAGGCTCAATGTTATCCCATGGGGAATAGGAGGGCTTCGGTTGGTGGCTGCTGACAAGCAGGCCACTGGGTTGTGGGAGCAAAGTTCCTGGACTTAAGCTCAGCGCAAATGGGGGTTCAAGGTAGCACAAAAGGTGCACCCTCAGCGGCACTGGGGCGGCCGGGTGCAGAGTGCTGTTTTGGCGTCGGGAGCTCTGTATCTTTCAATGGGGAGTCTCTGGTTTGCAACCACACTGCAGGCTCGGGGACGAAGGACTTCTGGGTGCGACCACCACTTGGAGAGGCATGTTGGGGGTTGGTTAGTCACTGTCGGTTGGGCCACCCAATGCCATGGGGCGTCGGGTGCAGGGATGCCTTTTAGGGTCGGATCTTCATACCAGCTTCTGGTCGCGGTTGGGGGGGGATCTTCCGGTTTGAGGCTGCAGGCGTCGGGTGGAGAGGAAGGTCAGGGGACGCCGGATCTCGGGTCAGGATCACTAGGGAGACCTCCTCTTGGTGTTGGGCCACTCAAACTCGGATCCTTGCGGAGCTTGAGTCTGTTGCTGATCAAATCCGGAGTTCAAGGGAGTCAGAGTCTTTGGGATGGAAGTCAGGCCGGTCCTCCGGGTTTCTAGAGGTTGCTGGCTGCAGGACACACCGGGATTTTGCTGGAGCAGGTTTGAGGTGGGGACAGGCATATAAGGCTGGGGCCAAGTTAGTGGGTATCCTCCACTTGTTAGCTTTTTCAGGGCTGTTCTGTCCTCCTTTTCTTCTTCTGGTTTCTTGTCTGAGGAAGCAAGGTTCAGGGGTGCCTCTAAATACTAGATTTAGGGACGTTACAGGTAGGTAAAAGGTTGGGACCAATGGGTCCCTTCTCTGGGGTGGGTACATCCCCTATTATGCCACCCTCCAGTGGGAGGGGAGCATAAGCCTTTCCCAGGTTGGATGCAAGATGGCGGGGACAGAGTTGTGCTTCACCCCGCCTCCCCACCTGAGGGGTGGAGTTGGCAGAGGTGGGCACACCTCTCTTCCTCACTTGTGTTTCCCGCCAGTTCTCCCGCCCAAAGTAGGGGTCAGAACACATGGGGACCAGTTGCTGAAAGCAGCAAGGGGCCTGGGGAACCTCACAAAGGCGGCAAGCCTTTGAAGCGCCCCCTTCGTGGACCCTGCCCATCCTGGGGAAGGAGGCTTGGCACCTCCTCCCAGGATGTGAATTGTTTCAGGCCTCCGAGAGCAGCAGGCTCTCGACCCAGAGGTCCAGAAACAAGTCTGGTGGTGGCAGCTGAAAGCAGCCACTCAGCCTGGACACTAGTGATAGGTTGTTTTTTCAGGGGGCATCTCCAAGATGCCCTCTGTGTGCATTTTTCATTAAATCCCACACTGGCATAAGTGTGGGTTTAATGTGCTGAGAAGTTTGATACCACACTTCTCAGTTTTCAGTGTAACCATTATGGTGCTCTGGAGTTCGTAAGGACAGACTCCCTGCACCATATAATCTTAATGGCAGCACTGCACTTACAGTGTCTAAGAATGGACTTAGATGCTGTAGGGGCACAGGGCTCATGCACCTGTACCCTCACCACTGGAATAGTGCACCCAGCTAGAGGGGTGACTGATCAATGCCAGGGCAGTGGGTTGTAGGCATGACACACAGAGATGGTACAGGGCTTCTAAGGGTGGCACAAAAGTGCTGCAGCCCTTAGAGGCATTCCCTGGTCACTGTGCCCTGGGTTTTACATTCCCAGGTCTGTGTTCCACTACAAAGTCCATTCCCCGAACGGATATGGCCCACCTCAACAGTTTAGGATTGTCACCTTTCCTTTGCAATAGCCATCTGAGAGGTCTGTGATCAGTTTGAACTAGGAAGTGAGTACCAAAAATGTATTTTCTCAGCTTCTTCAGGGACAAAACCACAGCAAAGGCCTCCCTCTCAATGGCACTCAAATGCTGCTCCCCGGGGAGAAGCTTTCTGCGTATAAAAGCAACAGGTTGGTCTTGGTCTCTATCATTGGTTTAGGACAGGACCACTCCTATCCCTAGCTCAAAGGCATCAGTCTGCACAATGAACTGCTTGGCATAGTCTGGAGCTTTGATAATTGGGGCGGAGCACAGCCTCTTTCAGGGTGGTAAAAGCCTTTTGACAACTAACTGTCCAGTTTACCTTTTTGGGCATCTTCTTGGAGTACGGTGAGGGGAGCCATAATGGACCCATATCCCTTCACAAACCTCCTGTAGTACCCAATCAAGCCAAGGAATGCCCCGACTTGGGTCTGGGTTGTTGGAGCTGCCCAGTACATGATGGCCTCGATCTTGGGCTGTAAGGGTTGTACCTGGCCTCCGGCAACAAGGTGGCCCAAGTACACCACAGTTCCCTGCCCTACCTGGCATTTTGATGGTTAGGCCTACAGTTTGCAGGGCATTTAAAACCTTCCCAACGTGGATCAGGTGATCCTGCCAGGTGGATCTAAAGACCGCAATATCATGTAGATAAGCTGCACTAAAGGACTCCAATCCAGCAAGGACTTGATTCACCAACCTCTGGAAGGTGGCAGGGGCATTCTTCAGAACAAAGGGCATAACAGTAAACTGATAATGCCCATCAGGTAAGGAGAATGCGGTATTTTCTTTTGCTCCTGGGGTCATGCCAATTTGCCAGTACTCTGCAGTGAAGTAAGGTACTTAGAACTTTGGTTGCACCCAATTTGTCTATCAACTCATCAGCTCTTGGGATAGGGTGAGCATCTGCCTTGGTGACAGAGTTGATCCCTCTATTGTCCACACAGAACCAAATTTCTCTCTTTCCACCCTGTGGACAAGGCTTAGGGACTAGAACCACTGGGCTGGCCCAGGGGCTCTCAGAGGGTTCAATAACCCTAGCTCCAGGATCTTGCCGACTTCAGATCTGATGCTTTCCTTGACTTTATCAGCCTGTCGATAGATTTTGTTTTTGACAGGTGAACTGTCACCAGTGTCCACATCATGGGTACACCAGGGGTCACGGAAAAGAGCTTTGCATACTGCTGCAAGACTTGCTTGCAGTCAGTCTGCTGTTGGGCAGAGAGGGTGTCTGGAAAGACAACTCCATCCGCTGAGCCATCTTTTGGGCTATACGAGAGGAGGTCAGGGAGCGGTTCACTCTGTCTCCTGAGCCTCATCATAACCATCAGCATGGTGATGTCAGCCCTGACATTGTAGAGCTTCAGTAGGTTCACATGGATAACCCTTTTGGGTGTCCTGCTTGTGCCCAGGTCAACCAAGTAGGTGACCTCACTCTTTTTCCTAAGATAGGGTAAGGGCCACTCCATCTGTCCTGAAGAGCCCTTGGTGCCGCTGGCTCCAAAACCCCATACCTGTTGCCCAGGTTGAAATTCAAACAGTGCAGCTTTTTGGTCATACCAGTGCTTCTGAAGCACCTGGCTGGCCTCAAGATTTTCGGATGCCTTTTCCATGTACTCAGCCATTCTGGACCTTAGGCCAATGAAATAGTCCACAATATCTTGTTTGGGCTCTTGGAGAGACTTCTCCCAATCATCTTTTACAAGACAGAGTGGTCCCTTCACAGGATGGCCAAACAGAAGTTCAAAGGGGAAAAACCCTACTCCCGTCTGTGGCACCTCTCTGGAAACGAAAAGCAAGCATGGTAAGAAGACATCCTATCTCCTTTTGAGTTTTTAAGGGAGCCCCATAATCATGCCTTTCAAGGTCTTGTTGAATCGTCGCTCAACAAGGCCATTGGTTTGTGGGTGATGGGGTGTAGTAAACTTGTACTGCACTCCACACTCTTTCCACTTGTGTTTTAGGTAAGCAGACATGAAGTTGGAACCTCTGTCTGGTGGCCTGCAGTAAAGGAATTGGAGAAAAAGTGTATGCAAATATCCCAGACCAGTTTAGCGACTGGGCATTCCCTTTTGACAGGTGGCGTTGAAACCAGGAGGCGAAGAATTGGTATTTCTTGTTCTCCACTGTTGCAAATAGGTCTAGTTCTGGTGCCCCCAGAGGCTGAAGACCCTTTGCAGGCTCCTTTGCTTTATCTCCCATATGTGTGAATGGCTGTTTTGCCTGCTGAGCTGATCTACTTCTGTGCTGTCCATCCCTGGCAGGTGAATTGACTGCAGGTTGATTTTCCTTGAATAGTCCCATTGCCATTTTTTCAGAGCTAGCTTGCTTATGGTAAATGATTTTGTTTCTCCTCGTTTGTTGAGGTAAAACGTTGTTGCATTGTCCGTCTGGATCAAAACTGTCTTTCCTCCTATGTGGGCTTGGAATGCCTTAAGTACTGCCAGGAACACAGTTTTCATTTAAACTTTTAATTAGTCTGCGTCTGTCCATTGACCCAGTACCCTCAGGTTTCTTGTATGTGCTCACCAACCCTTGTGGGACGTATATGCTGTAATGGTCCCTGAGGGAGTTGTTAATTTGAAAGGTCCGCCTAGTGTTATGTTCTTGGATGCCCATCATTGTATCTTCTTCTGTACCTTTTCTGTTACAACTATTAGATCCTCCCAACTTCCTGTGGTAATGCGGGGAATGCATGAATGGTATCCTGCCCATGAGATTCTCAACTGTCCTCAGTCGGAGACTGTCCCTTCAGGTAAAGGCGAGTTTGCGGTTTGATTGTCTCTGCCAGGATTGGTATCAGATTGCTGGTTCGACCGTGGTTGTTTGCCTTTTAGTTGATGATGATGATGATGATGATGATGATGATGTCGCCCTGTTGAGAAGACCCCCCTTGCTGTGGGTCTTCTAAGGTTAAATCCTCCTCTTTTGAAGGTGCCTCTCTGTTGCTGGGCTCCCATAGTACTGGCCGTGTCATTGTCCTTTTTGATTTGTCATATGGATTCTACCTCCCTTCCAAACAGGCCGCCTCCAGTGAAGGGTTTATGGAGTAGGGTAGTTTGTAATTCCTGTTTGAAGCCTGAAATTCTGAGCCAGGTTTTGCCTTCCTAGCCTGTTCACATTTTTCTGCTGGCTGTATCTGCTGCATCTAGAGCTGATTTCAGGCAGGTGTTAGCTATGTTGCTTCCTCCTCTTCTGGAACGTCATTACTCTTTGACGTACTTCTCAGGGTTTGCCGGAGCTTGGAGGGTATACTCTTCTTCCTCAGCCTTTGTGATAGTGGAGGGCTTAGTGGAGGGCTTAGCTAGAATCCTGAACTCCTTTAGTGTCTTGTTGAACTCCTCCTTTCGTTATAGGAGTCTTTTCTTCTTCTCAACTATGAGGGCCCTTTCGGCGTCTGAATGCGAGAAGATACTCTTCTTTGTATGGTGGAGTCTGCCTCCGAAGGTATGTCCTTGTTCTTCACGGCCTATCGTTTGGCCATCTACGCCAAGTTGGACGTCTTTCCTTCGTTGATATCCATGGAATGGGACCTGTGGGGTTCTTTCAACTGCAGCTGACCCTGGGTTATTGTTTTCTCCTACGCCGGGGCAGCTTTTGCGCCTTCTTTTCTAGGCCTTTCGTATTTGACGGATTTGGGGTTTTTGTTACTTTGTCCATTTTCTTTTCCATGTCCTTGGCCATCCTTTTGGCGGTACTCTTGCCCGCAGCGTCCCCTTCGGGGATGTCTATATCCGATCCTCCGTGTGTTGATTCTGTGGTCATCTCCCGTTTGTCTTTGTCGCTTGAGAGGCCCAAGTCCCTCAGCGATACCTCTTGTTTCTGACCTACAAGCATGACTGCGTGATGGTCCTCCCTCTGCTTTTGCGAGCCTAGAGTCTTTGGCACAAATACCTCGCATGCCTCGCAGTTCTTATCCGTGAGATAATGCAGCAGGCAGAGGTTACAGACGTCGTGTGGATCGTGTTGCGCAAATTTGTGGTGGCAATTAGGGAAAAAGTGGAAAAAGGCATTTCCCATGGCCCCAATCTTGCCTCATTTTAGTCATTCTGTGTTGTTGTTGCTCCGTAAGGATCCCCCGACTGTCTCCCTCCTTCTCCGGTGTCTTCTCAATCAAGTTTTTTCCTCTCAAATTCCTAGACTTTTTTTTAGGATTTCATCCAAAACTTCAGAGTGTTTCCCCTTGCTTCCAGAACCAAAGGCGGTAAAACAATCTGAAGATGGCTACTACGCACAGGAACATCCGGGGTGCTGTCTAACATCACACAAGGGATGGACCTAGCAACAAATCATGGTAGGCGACGCCCAACCGAAAAAAATTGGAAACCGAGACAATTCAGGACCCAACCACTTGATGGCAGAATAATGCACAGCATGTAAATCCAGAAAAGGATTCATGCTGCAAAACATCTACTTCTGACAAACACAGCTTGAAAGCAATCCTCTTCGGGCCGCCATCCCTGCACACTGCCAAAATAAAGAATTTGGCGATAAAATAACTGTCAGGGGCAGTGCTAAAGAAAGTAAGTGATGTCAGCTGGAATGGGTGGCACCTTCATGTGGCTTCATGTTGTCATTAATGGAGGCAAGACTAAGTTGCCTCCATTAAGTGTTAACATCAATAACATCCTTTTTACCGGTTCGGACCCAACAAAGGATGTAGACAAAGGTACTCCAAAATTAACAACTTCACTGGCTCCAGTCTTTAAGACCCCATCCAATTCAACTCAATAAATCTTTATTCGGATGTAAAATATCCATAAAAGCACATAACAAAATTCTAGCAAAAATTTACATTTAAAAACATTACACAATTTGAAACAGTAATCAAACAAGGGGGGCTGTGATATGCAACATGCACAGCAATAAAATACACGTATTACAAAAGGACAAAAATGTGCAAAGCAGCCAATTCTTTAAATTTATGGCAACATTTCTCATGACAGGTAGCAGCATAATTTGATAAAGTGCAAACAAATGTAACAGATAGCAGCATTATATGGTATGGATACGGTCAAATATAAACAACTAGCAGCATAGTACATTAAAGTGCAATCAAATACAGGCTGTAAAGTTAGGACCGTGAAGTACAACAATTTCTCCAGAGCAACATCCAAAGTACAAGCTTAAGATCCATGTCAAATAGCAGCAGATATAATTAAGTGCAATCAATTTTAATATAAAGTACTCATTGAGGCACGTGAACGAACTGCCATTTCAAAAAAGTGCTGACACAAATAATCAAATCTTCCCTCTTAAGCTTAAGGATTTCCAATTTTAACTCCTTGTGATGTGAGGAAGAAATTGGCGCCCCAAAAAGTCTTCGACAAAATCTATTTTCTTCTACCTGAATGCTACAACATTTTGTAAAACCCCAATCTTCAGTACTGTATGTTGCGGTGGGTATGCACTGTGTTTTCATTATAGATAGCACTACCTCAGTTCTTTTAGGTTGCGGAAGTCACAAAATTAAGTTAGTGGCCTTTGAAAATGTACTACTGCTGAGCGCCAAATAGGGTGCCCAGGAACCATTATCTGAAAATACTAGCCCCAGATATGGGAAAGTGCAAGTGCATAGCAAGCGTTCAGAACCTGAGGTAATTGTATTAATAAGGTGCTTTTTGGGTCCGCAGCTCATTAAAAATGATTTCTTAAAAATTAGTACAAAGATCTAGGCTAGCCATAAAATCTACAAAGCCCCTAACTAAAGTGCGTTTGGAGTGTGGCCTATTAGGACTGCGTCGTCCGCGTATAGTAGGACGAGTAGTGTATTGCCATTAATCACCAGGACATCAGTAGTTAGTTCAGACAGTACGTTGTGTAAATCATTAATGTATAAAATAAATAGGAGTAGGGGCAGTACGCACCCCTGCCTGACCCCTCTACCAATAATTAAGTCACCTGAAACCTCCCCGTCCTTACTAATCCTCACCCGAGCCTTCAAGTCCCTCTGCAAATAAGCGAAACAAGCATTGGCATAGCCAATAGGTCTCGCCTCTGGGATCTTATAAGTGTTTAGGCAACCAGCACAATATCCTTGGTGCAACAACATCAACTGTTGCATGGCAAAACACTTCTAAGGTCCCAAAGGCAAGACCTATTGGCTATGCCAATGATTGTTATTTGATTGGCTCTAGTTGGATTTTCGCCTTCAGCCAAAATCCTAAGTGAACAATCTAAATTGATGTAATCCAATTATATCTTGAAACTTTGCATTGATGTCTAATAGTATAGAGTCTGTTTAACTAATGACAAGCCCCTGTGTATTGTGTTTTCAGCGGGCATATTTAGGCTACTGTAAAAAGCCCACAGGCCACAACTAGATGCAGCAGAAAATATTTGTAACTCATCAATTGGAATTGCCATTAGTGAATGTTAAAACAATTATTGTGGAGGTAGAAAAGAATGTACTTATATTTCGTCTTAAAAATGCCGGGTGTATCTTTAGTTTGAAACATTCGTTAGCAGGATAAAAAATACCTCTGCATCATTTCACTTTTACAATTTAAAAAAACAAAACTGTAATGAAACAAGAATTATGTGCTCTAAGCAAACTAAGGTCGTTTCACAACGGAAGCCACTGTTCCCATTTTTTCACAGTTGGTCGTATTTGCTTTAGACGTAAGCCCACCAGGCGATGAACCACTGCGAGTTGGATTTGTCCCTTCCAAGTAACTCATTTCCTACTTATTTATTTACAATGGAAAACAAATCTAGCAATTCACAGCAATGCCGGTCTGCATCACATACATATGAAAATGTTACATTGTTCTGGCTTTGGTTTCGTTTGCGAGCGCTTTGCAAGGCTTGCTGCGACAGAGGGCGCGCTTTCTCTGTCCCACTTACACAAATAAAGCCCGTGGTTGCATCTAGCCCTACATGCCTGAGCCTGGTTAGTCCTTAATGAGCACGGCGTGACAATCTGTGTGTGCTCGCCATACTTCGTGTTTATGTCTAAGGATTAGGAGCAGCTGGGTGGCTGAAAGGAAACCGCAGTTCTGCAGTTTAAAAGGCATCCCGCGTGAGACAACCCGGTAACCTGCGGCTCGCAGGCCCAGCCAGAAACGCGGTCGCTGCAGCCATTAATCCAGACCATATCAGCCGTCCACAGATACACAGCGATAAAGGTGCTGTATAAACATCGCACAAAGCACGGCGGTGTGCGAGCCTCTCCGACTCACAGAAAACTGCACACGTCAAAGTTTAAGTGTAGCACTTTTACACCATGGCTGCTAGGCGTTTCCCCCCCCCCCTGTGCTGGAAATTGCTTTATTACTTTATTTATGACGAGCTCAGCTCGTCATCAGCACAGCTCAACTGTGCATCATGACGAGCTGAGCTCGTCATGAGGATCGGAAGGGTTAATATCCCAGCATGTAGACAATGCAAACAATAGGTACATGTGGTGTTTAATCTAGGACTGTGACTCATTACGGAATGTTTTGTACTCAATTTGATTCGACCCCCACTCTCCGTTACTAGCCAGGGTTAGGAGTTTCTTTAAAGGAAAAAAAACGCAGTCTGACTCCATAATAGATTAAAGAAGGCTCCTCCCCCTGCATCTGCTGGAATTCCCTCGTGTTAACATGGCTATTTTCAAAGATCGCATAATTGCAGTGTTGTATTAATTTAGGCTAATACCAATTATAGTCATTGAGGGTAGACAGGGATTATTAATCTCACAGTGCAGCTATTTGTTTTATGTGACTAAACAAAAACAACATGCAACTAAGAGATCTGGCGGGGGACAGAAAGAAGCACAGAGTATAACAGGAGAGAACAAGGAGGAGGTAGTGAGTGAAGCAACAGGCCGGGCTTGTGAGAGGAAAGAATGCGTATGCAGAGGCAGATGGACCGCCATGTGTAGCACTTGTCTGCCACATGGATTGCTGCAGGGCGGCGGTCGGGAAAAACAGTGTATGGCAGGTAGTGCCTACAGATGTGCAATGCGGCAGTCGGGAAATGACAATGGCAGGTTGTGCCTACATAAGTGCAGCACCAGTGGGGTGGCGATATTGGGAGAGCCAGGAAGGGGGGTGAAAGTAGCAAGCCAGTAAAGGCTGGCAGCTGCATCTGCCTGCTTCATGGAGGTAGAAAAACAGAATTCCTCTGAGAAATGCTGGTTGGATCTGGCAATAGGCCTGGTCTCTTTGAATTAGAGAAAAGGTCCTTAGAAATGTACTGCCTTCCCCTGTGACATCTCCATGAGGTCAGAGAACACTGTTTGTCTTGCCCATGGTGGAGCTAATAAAATTTGTGTCTCGGGACACTATTTGCACTGATTTATTACTAGCTGTAGAAAAATGCCCTTTTTGTATGGTCACCCTGCCACAATGTTTGCCCCAATGTTGATCGGTATGACTCTGAAAGTTTGCTGGCGCCTGCTCCCTAGGCACCAGTGACAATGCTCTCTCCCTAAAACTGATGTGTGAATTGGTGGTGGGCGGGGCGAGGCCAAGATGGCGACCGGGTGAGTCGCACGGCATGGAGCTTCATGCACTTTGTCTTCTGCATGACGTCCTGCAAAGCTTATGTCCCCATCTAGGCGAGACCTGCTCTCCTCACTTGCTAACGGAGGCGACGTGGTGAGAGGCCTATCGCCGTTAGGAAGGCCACAAGCTGCCGTAAGGCCAGATCCTTCTGTGGCCTGCAGCACGTCTCCCCTCATTTTGGAGGTGTGCTTAGATATTGTTTGGGCCTCAACACCAGATGTGCCTTCCTTTCTTTGCCCACATAGCCAGAGCCCCTGAGGGCCACAGCAAGTCTTGAGCAGGACCGCTCCACCCACCTACAACGGCCTTCTTCCCCGACCTGGAAGGTGCAGTTGGGGACTGCCTTTGCTACACGGACCAGTAATGCTCCCGGCTGCACAGCTCAGCCACCCATCACCCGCTGCCCCTGCTTGTGCTATCGGCGAAGGGGATATTGAGAACAGGCATTAGCTAGTTTAATCATACAGGCATGAGGTACCATCTGGTAAAAAATGTGTATGCACTTTGTTCTGCACATATATCGATGACTTCGCTGCTCTGGTCCAAATGTATTCCCATATATTGTCTGGCAGTTCATGATCTATATCCCTGCAGAGATGTATGTAGGGGGATGGGCGATCTGGGTCCAGTCCGAGTGCTTTCATTTGGAGTTCTCAGTCTTGTACGTCTATAATCGTCGTGTGAATGGAGGTGGAAGCGTTCTATGCATGTGGCCCTAACCGCTGGTGGCCCAAAAGAGGAATTGCCTAACTGTGGTGGTGGGGGGGGGGGGGTGTCCCCTCATTCCAACGTAAGTAACTAGAGTTCTGTTGCCCTGGTAGAAATTCTGGATTGCGGATAATCAGGGTCAAGGGGTATGGAAAATGAGTCAGTTGGCAGCTGTGGATAACAGAGTCCCATTGGTCCAGAAGTATTGCAAGTGAGAGGAGTATAGTGTGTGATTTCAGTCCATACCGGTGTGATAGCCACACTATAGTGGCTAGCTGGGATTTTACATAGTTTTGTTCCACTCCAATGTTTAGCAGCTTGTGAGGGACCGGATGACAATCTAATGCTGGGCACTATTGAGCTGCTTTTGTATAATAAGATAGATTTGGCAGGCCCAGGCCCCAATCCGCTGGTTTCTTGAACATAGTCTGTCTAGAGACTCTTGATGATTTATTACCCCAGACGAATGCCAGGAGTTTCCGGTGGATATGTGACATGACTGAAGGAGAGCATGTGATCAGGAGTGCGAGAAGGACATAAGAGTCTGGGTAGAAAATTAACTTTCACACTCGCTATTCTCCCCAGCCATGAGAGTTCAGCTTCCTCCACTGATAAAGGTCCTTAAAATAGTATGTTCAATAAAGGAGGGAGGTTAACCGTGTAAACGTGTTCTTTGTCTTTTGTTATTATGATGCCTAGATAGCGGAGCGAGTGGTCCTTCAAGTGAAAACCCTCCCTCTGCAGGATGAGCTTGGAACGTTCTTGGGGATCTGAGAGCAAAAGATTTTGTGTAGTTAACCCTGAATAAGAGACTGTCTCAAAGCGTGCCAGCTTTCTAGCCAGTTAAGGAACAGTTGTCGGGCCAGTCAGACAGCAAAGCAGATCATCTGCAAATAAAGCCAATTTATATTCTGTCTGGCTCATCTTGATGCCTCAGACTGCAGGATTGGCTTTTGTATTTTGAATTAGGAGTTCCATAGTGAGGGCAAACATTTGCAGGAATAGTGAGCATTCCTGCCCCGTGCCTCTCAATAACGTTAGGGTTTGAGAGAGTTCGCCAGTGATTTTGAGGCGGGTTGTTGGTTGTCAAGTTTGCCAAGAAAAACTTGAGGCAGCAATTGGCTTGTAGGAGCTGCAGGAGGTAGGGTCCTTGTTAGGTTTAAATAGTAGGGCTTGAGTTGATTCTGTCATTGAGGGTGAAAGCTCCGCTTTTGCACGAACGAGTTGTACAAAGTTGTGTGGGAGACTTCCAAAATAGTAGAGTATGCTTTGTAAAAGGATGCCGAAAGCCTATAGGGGCCGGCACTTTAGTGGGTTTAAATGTTTTGATGACTGCTTTAACTTTGTCACAGGTGAAGGGGTCATCCATTGAAAAGCAATCAAGGGTGCCAGCTTGTGGGAAGTGAAGAGGCTCCTGGACCTCTGCATGCAATGGTTGAGCTGTGTGAAGTGATAATTAATACCAACAGAAAGCCTGCACTGTGTCAGCTGTGGTTGTGTAGGCGTGGTCCTTGTCTGTTTTTATTGCTGAAATATTTCTGGGTTCGCACTTCCGCAATTTGTAAGCCAACATCCATGCTGTAGCCTTTCCCACAGTATTTTTGGCTAGTGTAAAGAATTTTCTTTGTGGTCTCATGAGAAAGTGTTGTAATCCCTGTTGGGTGGTTCTCAGCTCTCTATATGTACGTAGGGAAGCGGATTGTTTATGGCAAATCTCTAGGGTTTATAGCTGCTTTTCTAGGTCCGTTTTCTTCTGGGCAGCCAGGCGAGTGAAACGGGCTGTGTGGGAGATAAGTTCTCCTCCAATGACTGCCTTAGCTGCGTCCCATTTCATGTTCCAGCCTACTTTCCCATTATCATTTCCATCTCCTGACCCATCCCTCCTGGAATCCTCACCGATGGTGACAACAGACAGTGTGGTAGATTACAGGTCACAATGGCAAGTAATGGGCCTTTCGAGCAATTCTGCATTCCTCCTCACCAAGGTCTGGGCAGATGGTACAGTTGAGCGGTATCGATCAGCTTGGTCTCACTGGATGGGCTGATTTCTGCAACAAAGTCTGGATCCTGTAGGGGCGACATTGTCCATATCTTAAATTTCCTGGTGGCCTTGGCTGCGGAGGGTCTGGCGTATAGACCTGTCAATACTTTTAGATCGGAAAACTCTGCAGGTCACGCTGTGATTGCTGGTCTACTGGTGGGAGAACATCCCCTAGTTAAGAAGACAGGCCTTAAACTGTCTCTGCTTCCAGAACCGAGATACTCGACCCTTTGGGACGTGAATAAGGTTTTGAAGCTCCTGTTTGATTGTCCAAGCAATAGATATCTCTTCAGGAAGCAATTTCCAGCCAAACTGGCTATTCTTTTGTGTCTGATCTCCTGCAGGAGTATGTCAGACATACGAGCTTTCGAAATTTCCGGAACGTCCTTCACTCCGGAAGAAGTTATGTTCCACATTATTAGATGCACCAAATGTAATTCCTGAGTGATCTTTTATCCGGCTTTTCCAGCTGTGCCCAAGCTATGAATTGTCAGAAGTATCAAGGCTTACAAGGTTGCGACGGCGGAGTTTCGTCCACACTAGGGGAGAGAGCTTTTGATTGCCTTGAGGAAACCGTCCAAGGCGTTATCCTCGATGATCATCGCCAGGTGGGTACGATGAATAATGCAAGAGGTGGGCATTGATAACAAGAGTTTCAGTGCTCACTTCGTGCGGAGGGAAAATGGCCTCAAAAGCACCTTGGGAGCCCTTTTGGAGGGTATTTTGAACGCAGTTGACTGGTCATAGGACTTGACCGTTAAAAGGTTTTTATTTCAGACCAGTCTCTTTCATTGCAGCCCTGGTGGTGGACAAGCTTTTAACAAGCATAATCCTCGCCTCCCAGTCCTGCTATAGAATGAAACATTTCCTAGCTATCATAACAGAAAGTTTCAATTCTATTAAGGACTCGGAGGAGAGGATTAGCCCACCCTAGGAGGAATAAGGGCCCACCCACGTTCTTGGATCTGTTTACGGGAGCAAGAGTTTTTTCTGGTGATTAAGCCATGTATCTTGCAAGTTATGACTTGTGTAATGTTTGTGTTCTCCAATTACGTTGCATTTATCTGCTACATAGTTAATGCCAGAATTAATTTGGTGGTCTCTCGGACTTGCAGTGACAGTACTTCAAACAGAATTGAGGGATCTTCCAGAGTCGGATTGGTAACAGGAAGAAAGAGGGAGAGAGAAGATGGACAACTTCCCTTGATGAGGTGGACAGCCACAGATTGGACCGAGACTTTGTGTTGACTTTTTTCCCTGTGTATATGGGAAAATAAGTTTTATTGTTGTCCAGTTAATGGAAACTCTATGAACTGAAGGAAGGAAGAAGTCATGATCCTCGCCTCCGAGTCCTTAGTAGAATTGAAACTTTCTGTGACTATAGCTAGGACATTTTTGCAGAGGTGGGCACACCGCTCTTCCTCACTTGTTTTTCCCGCCGGTTCTCCAGCCCAAAAGTGGGGGTCAGAACCAGTGAGGACCAGTTGCTGAGTGCAGCAAGTGGCCTGGGGAAACTCACAAAGGTAGCAAAAGCCTTTGAAACTTCCCCTTCGTGAACCCTGCCCATCCTAGGGGAGGAGGCTTGGCACCTCGTCCCATGATGTGCATTGTTTCAGGCCCCAGAGAGCAGCAGGCTCTCGACCAAGGAGTCCAGAAACATGTCTGGTGGTGGCAGCTGAAAGCAGCCACTCAGCCTGGACACTAGTGATAGGTTCGTTTTCAGGAGGCAACTCTTAAGATTCCCTCTGTGTGCATTTTTCATTAAATCCCACACTGGCATCAGTGTGGGTTTAATGTGCTGAGAAGTTAGATACCAAACTTCTCAGTTTTCAGTGTTGCCATTATGGTGCTGTGGAGTTCGTACTGACAAACTCCCAACGCCATATACTCTTAATGGCAGCACTGTACTTACAATGTCTAAGAACGGACTTAGACACTGTAGGGGTACAGGGCTCATGCACCTGTACCCTCACCACTGGCACCCATCTAGAGGAGTGACTGACCTATGCCAGGGTAGTGGGATGTAGGCATGGCCCACAGAGATGCGAGCCATGTCGACTCTTCACTTTGTTCTGCACCAAAACACGCAGCCTGCAAAGGCAGTGTGTGGGTGTAATGGTACAGGACCTCTAATGGTGACACAATAAGTGCTGCAGCCCTTAAAGGCCTTTTCTGGTCACAGTTCCCTGGGTGCCTGTGGTACCATTTACCAGGGGCTGACCTGCGGCCAGAGATGCTAATTGGGTTTAGGCTTCAATGCAGTATTAGGGAAAGAACATAGGCCCTCGGTACCGGATTAGCAGAAGCCCAGGGCACACTCATAGCACATCAGCAATTCAGTAAAAAATGGGGCAACCATGCAGACAGAGGGAACTTTCTCCCAAATCCCACAGCAAAATTGATAACTAGACCGCTAAGGCAATGGAAGCCCTGAAGTTCCTTGGGCATGCAAGAAGTGGACCTACTCCAATGATAAGAGTCAGGAAGAAGATGCTTTTAAACCTCATCACACAAACAATATACTAGCAAACTGGTGCAGGGTAGACAACACCACCACAGTTGCAATTCCCCTCAACAGTGAGCCAGCCCTTTCAAGGCCAGTAGGGCTGGTGCCAAGGCAGGTGGTTTGGTTTCCTCTTGCCCTTCCTTGGTCTGCACAGCTCTTTTGTCCTTCTTTCTTCCTTGAATCTGAGGAGGCAAGGTTCAGGATCGCCCCTATATACTACATTTAGGGGCGTTAAAGGGGTGTGCAGGACAGATCAATGGGTCTCTTTGGAGTGGATACACTGTAGGAAGCTGGCTCTGTATATACTATACCAAAGTGAGGTATAGTGTGCACAGAGTCCAGTGGAACTCAAAAGGTAGGCAGAGGTAAAGTAGATGGCAACTCACTCTCTATTTGTGGTAGTTTGGTCAGGCAGTAAGGTTTTATCAGAGGACAGTGTTAAGCATTTATTATACACGCTCAGTCCGCAAATGAATCCACACACTCAAAGACTGAACTTCAGACCAATTGTTTTTGTATAAAAAAATATTCTTAGTTATTTATTTTCTAGAACCAAGCAAGCCTGGAACAGGTAAGCAATAAATACTTTAAAGTAGTAATGCAGTCGTAACACAGTTTGGTTTGCAAATGTATATGCACTCTGTTTTGATTACAGTATTGTTACTGAAAATGCAATGCTTTGGAAATACAGTACAAATACTTTGTATAGGCTTTTTAGTAAAATGACCAGTAGACAACTTTGCAGATTACTTTTCTTACACAGTACAGTATACCTGGATACTGCACTGGGACATTTCCTGTAAACAGGTGAGTAAAAGCGTTTTTGTTATCAAGTACAATTATAAAAGCATTTCTTAGTTTTTCCAACTCCACACTTAAGAAACTTTTCATAGAAAAACAGTCAATGTTATCCTATGGAGAAAAATTGTGTCAACGGTGCACAGGTAGGTACTTTGTTGTGGGAGTTGGTATTCTGGGGTTAGACTCAGGGGTCCCGCAGGGTCAAGGATGTACTCTTGTCACACCCTCAGCTGCACTAGGATGGCAGGGTGCAGAGTGCTGAGGCTCAATGTTATCCCATGGGGAATAGGAGGGCTTCGGTTGGTGGCTGCTGACAAGCAGGCCACTGGGTTGTGGGAGCAAAGTTCCTGGACTTAAGCTCAGCGCAAATGGGGGTTCAAGGTAGCACAAAAGGTGCACCCTCAGCGGCACTGGGGCGGCCGGGTGCAGAGTGCTGTTTTGGCGTCGGGAGCCCTGTATCTTTCAATGGGGAGTCTCTGGTTTGCAACCACACTGCAGGCTCGGGGACGAAGGACTTCTGGGTGCGACCACCACTTGGAGAGGCATGTTGGGGGTTGGTTAGTCACTGTCGGTTGGGCCACCCAATGCCATGGGGCGTCGGGTGCAGGGATGCCTTTTAGGGTCGGATCTTCATACCAGCTTCTGGTCGCGGTTGGGGGGGGATCTTCCGGTTTGAGGCTGCAGGCGTCGGGTGGAGAGGAAGGTCAGGGGACGCCGGATCTCGGGTCAGGATCACTAGGGAGACCTCCTCTTGGTGTTGGGCCACTCAAACTCGGATCCTTGCGGAGCTTGAGTCTGTTGCTGATCAAATCCGGAGTTCAAGGGAGTCAGAGTCTTTGGGATGGAAGTCAGGCCGGTCCTCCGGGTTTCTAGAGGTTGCTGGCTGCAGGACACACCGGGATTTTGCTGGAGCAGGTTTGAGGTGGGGACAGGCATATAAGGCTGGGGCCAAGTTAGTGGGTATCCTCCACTTGTTAGCTTTTTCAGGGCTGTTCTGTCCTCCTTTTCTTCTTCTGGTTTCTTGTCTGAGGAAGCAAGGTTCAGGGGTGCCTCTAAATACTAGATTTAGGGACGTTACAGGTAGGTAAAAGGTTGGGACCAATGGGTCCCTTCTCTGGGGTGGGTACATCCCCTATTATGCCACCCTCCAGTGGGAGGGGAGCATAAGCCTTTCCCAGGTTGGATGCAAGATGGCGGGGACAGAGTTGTGCTTCACCCCGCCTCCCCACCTGAGGGGTGGAGTTGGCAGAGGTGGGCACACCTCTCTTCCTCACTTGTGTTTCCCGCCAGTTCTCCCGCCCAAAGTAGGGGTCAGAACACATGGGGACCAGTTGCTGAAAGCAGCAAGGGGCCTGGGGAACCTCACAAAGGCGGCAAGCCTTTGAAGCGCCCCCTTCGTGGACCCTGCCCATCCTGGGGAAGGAGGCTTGGCACCTCCTCCCAGGATGTGAATTGTTTCAGGCCTCCGAGAGCAGCAGGCTCTCGACCCAGAGGTCCAGAAACACGTCTGGTGGTGGCAGCTGAAAGCAGCCACTCAGCCTGGACACTAGTGATAGGTTGTTTTTTCAGGGGGCATCTCTAAGATGCCCTCTGTGTGCATTTTTCATTAAATCCCACACTGGCATAAGTGTGGGTTTAATGTGCTGAGAAGTTTGATACCACACTTCTCAGTTTTCAGTGTAACCATTATGGTGCTCTGGAGTTCGTAAGGACAGACTCCCTGCACCATATAATCTTAATGGCAGCACTGCACTTACAGTGTCTAAGAATGGACTTAGATGCTGTAGGGGCACAGGGCTCATGCACCTGTACCCTCACCACTGGAATAGTGCACCCAGCTAGAGGGGTGACTGATCAATGCCAGGGCAGTGGGTTGTAGGCATGACACACAGAGATGGTACAGGGCTTCTAAGGGTGGCACAAAAGTGCTGCAGCCCTTAGAGGCATTCCCTGGTCACTGTGCCCTGGGTTTTACATTCCCAGGTCTGTGTTCCACTACAAAGTCCATTCCCCGAACGGATATGGCCCACCTCAACAGTTTAGGATTGTCACCTTTCCTTTGCAATAGCCATCTGAGAGGTCTGTGATCAGTTTGAACTAGGAAGTGAGTACCAAAAATGTATTTTCTCAGCTTCTTCAGGGACAAAACCACAGCAAAGGCCTCCCTCTCAATGGCACTCAAATGCTGCTCCCCGGGGAGAAGCTTTCTGCGTATAAAAGCAACAGGTTGGTCTTGGTCTCTATCATTGGTTTAGGACAGGACCACTCCTATCCCTAGCTCAAAGGCATCAGTCTGCACAATGAACTGCTTGGCATAGTCTGGAGCTTTGATAATTGGGGCGGAGCACAGCCTCTTTCAGGGCGGTAAAAGCCTTTTGACAACTAACTGTCCAGTTTACCTTTTTGGGCATCTTCTTGGAGTACGGTGAGGGGAGCCATAATGGACCCATATCCCTTCACAAACCTCCTGTAGTACCCAATCAAGCCAAGGAATGCCCCGACTTGGGTCTGGGTTGTTGGAGCTGCCCAGTACATGATGGCCTCGATCTTGGGCTGTAAGGGTTGTACCTGGCCTCCGGCAACAAGGTGGCCCAAGTACACCACAGTTCCCTGCCCTACCTGGCATTTTGATGGTTAGGCCTACAGTTTGCAGGGCATTTAAAACCTTCCCAACGTGGATCAGGTGATCCTGCCAGGTGGATCTAAAGACCGCAATATCATGTAGATAAGCTGCACTAAAGGACTCCAATCCAGCAAGGACTTGATTCACCAACCTCTGGAAGGTGGCAGGGGCATTCTTCAGAACAAAGGGCATAACAGTAAACTGATAATGCCCATCAGGTAAGGAGAATGCGGTATTTTCTTTTGCTCCTGGGGCCATGCCAATTTGCCAGTACTCTGCAGTGAAGTAAGGTACTTAGAACTTTGGTTGCACCCAATTTGTCTATCAACTCATCAGCTCTTGGGATAGGGTGAGCATCTGCCTTGGTGACAGAGTTGATCCCTCTATTGTCCACACAGAACCAAATTTCTCTCTTTCCACCCTGTGGACAAGGCTTAGGGACTAGAACCACTGGGCTGGCCCAGGGGCTCTCAGAGGGTTCAATAACCCTAGCTCCAGGATCTTGCCGACTTCAGATCTGATGCTTTCCTTGACTTTATCAGCCTGTCGATAGATTTTGTTTTTGACAGGTGAACTGTCACCAGTGTCCACATCATGGGTACACCAGGGGTCACGGAAAAGATCTTTGCATACTGCTGCAAGACTTGCTTGCAGTCAGTCTGCTGTTGGGCAGAGAGGGTGTCTGGAAAGACAACTCCATCCGCTGAGCCATCTTTTGGGCTATACGAGAGGAGGTCAGGGAGCGGTTCACTCTGTCTCCTGAGCCTCATCATAACCATCAGCATGGTGATGTCAGCCCTGACATTGTAGAGCTTCAGTAGGTTCACATGGATAACCCTTTTGGGTGTCCTGCTTGTGCCCAGGTCAACCAAGTAGGTGACCTCACTCTTTTTCCTAAGATAGGGTAAGGGCCACTCCATCTGTCCTGAAGAGCCCTTGGTGCCGCTGGCTCCAAAACCCCATACCTGTTGCCCAGGTTGAAATTCAAACAGTGCAGCTTTTTGGTCATACCAGTGCTTCTGAAGCACCTGGCTGGCCTCAAGATTTTCGGATGCCTTTTCCATGTACTCAGCCATTCTGGACCTTAGGCCAATGAAATAGTCCACAATATCTTGTTTGGGCTCTTGGAGAGACTTCTCCCAATCATCTTTTACAAGACAGAGTGGTCCCTTCACAGGATGGCCAAACAGAAGTTCAAAGGGGAAAAACCCTACTCCCGTCTGTGGCACCTCTCTGGAAACGAAAAGCAAGCATGGTAAGAAGACATCCTATCTCCTTTTGAGTTTTTAAGGGAGCCCCATAATCATGCCTTTCAAGGTCTTGTTGAATCGTCGCTCAACAAGGCCATTGGTTTGTGGGTGATGGGGTGTAGTAAACTTGTACTGCACTCCACACTCTTTCCACTTGTGTTTTAGGTAAGCAGACATGAAGTTGGAACCTCTGTCTGGTGGCCTGCAGTAAAGGAATTGGAGAAAAAGTGTATGCAAATATCCCAGACCAGTTTAGCGACTGGGCATTCCCTTTTGACAGGTGGCGTTGAAACCAGGAGGCGAAGAATTGGTATTTCTTGTTCTCCACTGTTGCAAATAGGTCTAGTTCTGGTGCCCCCAGAGGCTGAAGACCCTTTGCAGGCTCCTTTGCTTTATCTCCCATATGTGTGAATGGCTGTTTTGCCTGCTGAGCTGATCTACTTCTGTGCTGTCCATCCCTGGCAGGTGAATTGACTGCAGGTTGATTTTCCTTGAATAGTCCCATTGCCATTTTTTCAGAGCTAGCTTGCTTATGGTAAATGATTTTGTTTCTCCTCGTTTGTTGAGGTAAAACGTTGTTGCATTGTCCGTCTGGATCAAAACTGTCTTTCCTCCTATGTGGGCTTGGAATGCCTTAAGTACTGCCAGGAACACAGTTTTCATTTAAACTTTTAATTAGTCTGCGTCTGTCCATTGACCCAGTACCCTCAGGTTTCTTGTATGTGCTCACCAACCCTTGTGGGACGTATATGCTGTAATGGTCCCTGAGGGAGTTGTTAATTTGAAAGGTCCGCCTAGTGTTATGTTCTTGGATGCCCATCATTGTATCTTCTTCTGTACCTTTTCTGTTACAACTATTAGATCCTCCCAACTTCCTGTGGTAATGCGGGGAATGCATGAATGGTATCCTGCCCATGAGATTCTCAACTGTCCTCAGTCGGAGACTGTCCCTTCAGGTAAAGGCGAGTTTGCGGTTTGATTGTCTCTGCCAGGATTGGTATCAGATTGCTGGTTCGACCGTGGTTGTTTGCCTTTTAGTTGATGATGATGATGATGATGTCGCCCTGTTGAGAAGACCCCCCTTGCTGTGGGTCTTCTAAGGTTAAATCCTCCTCTTTTGAAGGTGCCTCTCTGTTGCTGGGCTCCCATAGTACTGGCCGTGTCATTGTCCTTTTTGATTTGTCATATGGATTCTACCTCCCTTCCAAACAGGCCGCCTCCAGTGAAGGGTTTATGGAGTAGGGTAGTTTGTAATTCCTGTTTGAAGCCTGAAATTCTGAGCCAGGTTTTGCCTTCCTAGCCTGTTCACATTTTTCTGCTGGCTGTATCTGCTGCATCTAGAGCTGATTTCAGGCAGGTGTTAGCTATGTTGCTTCCTCCTCTTCTGGAACGTCATTACTCTTTGACGTACTTCTCAGGGTTTGCCGGAGCTTGGAGGGTATACTCTTCTTCCTCAGCCTTTGTGATAGTGGAGGGCTTAGTGGAGGGCTTAGCTAGAATCCTGAACTCCTTTAGTGTCTTGTTGAACTCCTCCTTTCGTTATAGGAGTCTTTTCTTCTTCTCAACTATGAGGGCCCTTTCGGCGTCTGAATGCGAGAAGATACTCTTCTTTGTATGGTGGAGTCTGCCTCCGAAGGTATGTCCTTGTTCTTCACGGCCTATCGTTTGGCCATCTACGCCAAGTTGGACGTCTTTCCTTCGTTGATATCCATGGAATGGGACCTGTGGGGTTCTTTCAACTGCAGCTGACCCTGGGTTATTGTTTTCTCCTACGCCGGGGCAGCTTTTGCGCCTTCTTTTCTAGGCCTTTCGTATTTGACGGATTTGGGGTTTTTGTTACTTTGTCCATTTTCTTTTCCATGTCCTTGGCCATCCTTTTGGCGGTACTCTTGCCCGCAGCGTCCCCTTCGAGGATGTCTATATCCGATCCTCCGTGTGTTGATTCTGTGGTCATCTCCCGTTTGTCTTTGTCGCTTGAGAGGCCCAAGTCCCTCAGCGATACCTCTTGTTTCTGACCTACAAGCATGACTGCGTGATGGTCCTCCCTCTGCTTTTGCGAGCCTAGAGTCTTTGGCACAAATACCTCGCATGCCTCGCAGTTCTTATCCGTGAGATAATGCAGCAGGCAGAGGTTACAGACGTCGTGTGGATCGTGTTGCGCAAATTTGTGGTGGCAATTAGGGAAAAAGTGGAAAAAGGCATTTCCCATGGCCCCAATCTTGCCTCATTTTAGTCATTCTGTGTTGTTGTTGCTCCGTAAGGATCCCCCGACTGTCTCCCTCCTTCTCCGGTGTCTTCTCAATCAAGTTTTTTCCTCTCAAATTCCTAGACTTTTTTTTAGGATTTCATCCAAAACTTCAGAGTGTTTCCCCTTGCTTCCAGAACCAAAGGCGGTAAAACAATCTGAAGATGGCTACTACGCACAGGAACATCCGGGGTGCTGTCTAACATCACACAAGGGATGGACCTAGCAACAAATCATGGTAGGCGACGCCCAACCGAAAAAAATTGGAAACCGAGACAATTCAGGACCCAACCACTTGATGGCAGAATAATGCACAGCATGTAAATCCAGAAAAGGATTCATGCTGCAAAACATCTACTTCTGACAAGCACAGCTTGAAAGCAATCCTCTTCGGGCCGCCATCCCTGCACACTGCCAAAATAAAGAATTTGGCGATAAAATAACTGTCAGGGGCAGTGCTAAAGAAAGTAAGTGATGTCAGCTGGAATGGGTGGCACCTTCATGTGGCTTCATGTTGTCATTAATGGAGGCAAGACTAAGTTGCCTCCATTAAGTGTTAACATCAATAACATCCTTTTTACCGGTTCGGACCCAACAAAGGATGTAGACAAAGGTACTCCAAAATTAACAACTTCACTGGCTCCAGTCTTTAAGACCCCATCCAATTCAACTCAATAAATCTTTATTCGGATGTAAAATATCCATAAAAGCACATAACAAAATTCTAGCAAAAATTTACATTTAAAAACATTACACAATTTAAAACAGTAATCAAACAAGGGGGGCTGTGATATGCAACATGCACAGCAATAAAATACACGTATTACAAAAGGACAAAAATGTGCAAAGCAGCCAATTCTTAAAATGTATGGCAAAATTCTTTAAATTTATGGCAACATTTCTCATGACAGGTAGCAGCATAATTTGATAAAGTGCAAACAAATGTAACAGATAGCAGCATTATATGGTATGGATACGGTCAAATATAAACAACTAGCAGCATAGTACATTAAAGTGCAATCAAATACAGGCTGTAAAGTTAGGACCGTGAAGTACAACAATTTCTCCAGAGCAACATCCAAAGTACAAGCTTAAGATCCATGTCAAATAGCAGCAGATATAATTAAGTGCAATCAATTTTAATATAAAGTACTCATTGAGGCACGTGAACGAACTGCCATTTCAAAAAAGTGCTGACACAAATAATCAAATCTTCCCTCTTAAGCTTAAGGATTTCCAATTTTAACTCCTTGTGATGTGAGGAAGAAATTGGCGCCCCAAAAAGTCTTCGACAAAATCTATTTTCTTCTACCTGAATGCTACAACATTTTGTAAAACCCCAATCTTCAGTACTGTATGTTGCGGTGGGTATGCACTGTGTTTTCATTATAGATAGCACTACCTCAGTTCTTTTAGGTTGCGGAAGGCACAAAATTAAGTTAGTGGCCTTTGAAAATGTACTACTGCTGAGCGCCAAATAGGGTGCCCAGGAACCATTATCTGAAAATACTAGCCCCAGATATGGGAAAGTGCAAGTGCATAGCAAGCGTTCAGAACCTGAGGTAATTGTATTAATAAGGTGCTTTTTGGGTCCGCAGCTCATTAAAAATGATTTCTTAAAAATTAGTACAAAGATCTAGGCTAGCCATAAAATCTACAAAGCCCCTAACTAAAGTGCGTTTGGAGTGTGGCCTATTAGGACCGCGTCGTCCGCGTATAGTAGGACGAGTAGTGTATTGCCATTAATCACCAGGACATCAGTAGTTAGTTCAGACAGTACGTTGTGTAAATCATTAATGTATAAAATAAATAGGAGTAGGGGCAGTACGCACCCCTGCCTGACCCCTCTACCAATAATTAAGTCACCTGAAACCTCCCCGTCCTTACTAATCCTCACCCGAGCCTTCAAGTCCCTCTGCAAATAAGCGAAACAAGCATTGGCATAGCCAATAGGTCTCGCCTCTGGGATCTTATAAGTGTTTAGGCAACCAGCACAATATCCTTGGTGCAACAACATCAACTGTTGCATGGCAAAACACTTCTAAGGTCCCAAAGGCAAGACCTATTGGCTATGCCAATGATTGTTATTTGATTGGCTCTAGTTGGATTTTCGCCTTCAGCCAAAATCCTAAGTGAACAATCTAAATTGATGTATTCCAATTATATCTTGAAACTTTGCATTGATGTCTAATAGTATAGAGTCTGTTTAACTAATGACAAGCCCCTGTGTATTGTGTTTTCAGCGGGCATATTTAGGCTACTGTAAAAAGCCCACAGGCCACAACTAGATGCAGCAGAAAATATTTGTAACTCATCAATTGGAATTGCCATTAGTGAATGTTAAAACAATTATTGTGGAGGTAGAAAAGAATGTACTTATATTTCGTCTTAAAAATGCCGGGTGTATCTTTAGTTTGAAACATTCGTTAGCAGGATAAAAAATACCTCTGCATCATTTCACTTTTACAATTTAAAAAAACAAAACTGTAATGAAACAAGAATTATGTGCTCTAAGCAAACTAAGGTCGTTTCACAACGGAAGCCACTGTTCCCATTTTTTCACAGTTGGTCGTATTTGCTTTAGACGTAAGCCCACCAGGCGATGAACCACTGCGAGTTGGATTTGTCCCTTCCAAGTAACTCATTTCCTACTTATTTATTTACAATGGAAAACAAATCTAGCAATTCACAGCAATGCCGGTCTGCATCACATACATATGAAAATGTTACATTGTTCTGGCTTTGGTTTCGTTTGCGAGCGCTTTGCAAGGCTTGCTGCGACAGAGGGCGCGCTTTCTCTGTCCCACTTACACAAATAAAGCCCGTGGTTGCATCTAGCCCTACATGCCTGAGCCTGGTTAGTCCTTAATGAGCACGGCGTGACAATCTGTGTGTGCTCGCCATACTTCGTGTTTATGTCTAAGGATTAGGAGCAGCTGGGTGGCTGAAAGGAAACCGCAGTTCTGCAGTTTAAAAGGCATCCCGCGTGAGACAACCCGGTAACCTGCGGCTCGCAGGCCCAGCCAGAAACGCGGTCGCTGCAGCCATTAATCCAGACCATATCAGCCGTCCACAGATACACAGCGATAAAGGTGCTGTATAAACATCGCACAAAGCACGGCGGTGTGCGAGCCTCTCCGACTCACAGAAAACTGCACACGTCAAAGTTTAAGTGTAGCACTTTAACACCATGGCTGCTAGGCGTTTTCCCCCCCCCCCCCTGTGCTGGAAATTGCTTTATTACTTTATTTATGACGAGCTCAGCTCGTCATCAGCACAGCTCAACTGTGCATCATGACGAGCTGAGCTCGTCATGAGGATCGGAAGGGTTAATATCCCAGCATGTAGACAATGCAAACAATAGGTACATGTGGTGTTTAATCTAGGACTGTGACTCATTACGGAATGTTTTGTACTCAATTTGATTCGACCCCCACTCTCCGTTACTAGCCAGGGTTAGGAGTTTCTTTAAAGGAAAAAAAACGCAGTCTGACTCCATAATAGATTAAAGAAGGCTCCTCCCCCTGCATCTGCTGGAATTCCCTCGTGTTAACATGGCTATTTTCAAAGATCGCATAATTGCAGTGTTGTATTAATTTAGGCTAATACCAATTATAGTCATTGAGGGTAGACAGGGATTATTAATCTCACAGTGCAGCTATTTGTTTTATGTGACTAAACAAAAACAACATGCAACTAAGAGATCTGACGGGGGACAGAAAGAAGCACAGAGTATAACAGGAGAGAACAAGGAGGAGGTAGTGAGTGAAGCAACAGGCCGGACTTGTGAGATGAAAGAATGCGTATGCAGAGGCAGATGGACCGCCATGTGTAGCACTTGTCTGCCACATGGATTGCTGCAGGGCGGCGGTCGGGAAAAACAGTGTATGGCAGGTAGTGCCTACAGATGTGCAATGCGGCAGTCGGGAAATGACAATGGCAGGTTGTGCCTACATAAGTGCAGCACCAGTGGGGTGGCGATATTGGGAGAGCCAGGAAGGGGGGTGAAAGTAGCAAGCCAGTAAAGGCTGGCAGCTGCATCTGCCTGCTTCATGGAGGTAGAAAAACAGAATTCCTCTGGGCACGAGTGCGGGATTAGACGCAAGGGTGTGAAAGGGGGAGACAAAACGGTGTGTATGTGAAACCGGGAGGACGACAACGAAATAAAGACATGGGGCACTGGACAGTGGTCCCGAGCGTTGGGGGACCCCAAGTTTCCAGCGCGATGCATCATAAAGGATAATGAGACATAGGTGAAATCAAGGGAGGGGGGATGGTGCGCGCATAGGAAAAAGGTGTGAGGATGTTAATGGGAAGGAATCTGGGCTGTGGGCTAAAATGCTCCTGTGCCGCCTAGGGAGGTAACAAGTCGGCGATCAAGGGATCCCCCTGGGAATGCTACGTGTTAGTGGCGGCAATATGATGGGTGTGAAGCGATAGGGACCGAATACCCAGAGAGCGGTCCGTCTGGTATAGTTCGAAGTGCACCGTCTGGCGGGGGAGGAGTAGGTATCCTGGGGAGGCCTCTGGACGGTGAGGGTCTAGAGAGTTGTAAACCAATAGTCAGGACGTGAGCCGCGAGCGAAAGTGCTCAGCAAAAGCGCGCTTGTGCGGCGAAAGTGAGAGCACCCGATGGCAGCTGTGCAAGTCACGCACGCGCTTATGCGCGTGATGGTAAGCTGGTCGCCGGGAAGTAGCACTTTTCAGAGCTACTAAATGTCTCGCCCAGACCAGCACATGGGCTGGATCAGGGAGAGACCTAAAAAAATAACTAAAACCTCATCCAACCCGTATTTTAAAAGGCATGACCATAAACGTGACCTATTAAAGTAGAAGGCTGAGGTAAGGTCCATAAAAGCCAAGTAAATGTGAGATTGCCGGGCTATAGTATATTTGCCGATAATCAAATTGAGATTTAGGCATTGCTCCACAGTTCCCAATTTAGCTGACAGCCCAGGACCTAATTTTATTGAATAGCACCCTCCCAATCAATCAGGGAGATCGGTCTATAACAACTAGGGTTGGATCAGTACCCCTTTTTAAAAATCGGGACGATAATGCTGGTCGACCATGTGCTAGGAATAGAAGTATTTATTACATTTTTAAAAACATTAAGTAAAAGGAGCGCCCAGAACTCCAGTTTATGCTTGATAAGATCGAAGGAAAGCCCGTCGGGGCCGGGGGCCTTGTTGCCTAAGCTTTGACGGATGGCGTCCTCAACTTCTAATACTGATATCTGAATTTGCGAAGCGTCATGAATGTCAAAGGGGTCCTCGCTCTGAGATGGAGCTGTGTAAGTTTTAGAAAAGTGAGCTTCCAGGCTTCACTGGTTATGTTGCAGCTTAAGGGGGTAAGTGTAAGGCCCATAGATGTCATGTCCTTAACTGCTGCCCAAAAACTGTTTGTATTATTGAGTCTAGTGGCACAAGCAAGATTGTCCCAACGTTCTTTCAAGATCTCTTCTTTCCGCTGCCTAGCTACTTGTTTATAATATCGCCTCAGCGATCTAACAAGGCTTACATCCCTTGGTACCACTGTAAGTGCTACACAGACCTCTCTATTTTCCCACTAAAAAGCCTTATTAAACCACTTTGGGTTCTGGTTATCATCAAGTGCGGTCCTTGAGATCATTTGCTTAATACCAGCACATAGGTGGCTGAAAGCATTAACTGCATCAGGATTGGGATCAATAGAAGACAGACAGATCTCAATAGGTGATGAGTATGTTGTTAACATTTTAGAGAACAATTTACTGTTATAAATGCCTTCCCAATTCACTCAAATTATCTGTCGAGGGCACTAAATTACTGGTCCCAGGTTCTTTAACAAAATCCGGTCTGGGGGCAAACCTGATTATAGTCGAGATTGGGTTATGGTCCCCATGCACAGTAGATACGACCTCAGCTTTTAATAAAAAGTCTTCTTATGAGGCAGATATAAAAACAATCTATAATTGAGGCACAACCGCGACCTCTATATGTAGGGATTAAACAACTGTCATTATAATTTATGGCTGCGATATCCATCACATTTGATACATTGTGGTGTGACAGGTGATCCAGCAGTTCTATCCCCCTTTTACATGAGTGCACGTGAATTGGATGGGCAATGACCAGTTCATTTGCCCTAGCAATCTTAGCGTTAAAATCGCCACCGAAACAGATTCCAGCTAAATTGTGGGACTCCATTTGGCTTTGTAAATCCGAAACAAAGTTAAACAGATTAACAAAATTCATATTAGGTACAGTAAAAAAAATAATTATTATAAAAATGTATGAAAACAAATTGAGCCTCCCCCTCCCATGTGTAAATCAGGGCCTAAAAGTTGTTGCTATTTGAGGTAAGAGTTTTAGTACTGCCACCTGAGGAGATATTGACTTTATTGGGGACGGGTACAATAATATTAAAACATTCAAACCCTTCAAATATAAATCTCTTGTTGCCCAACTTTCTTGAAACATAGGATATCATATTTTTGGACCACACTGACCCAATCCCAAGAGCTTATTATAGAAGCTAAGCCGGCAATATTCCAGTTTAGCACGTGCAAGTTTGGATTATGTAGTTTCAAAACATCATGTCCCAAGGAGTTGAGCATGGGTCTGGAGCGGGCAGGTTCAGCTAATGTTGAGATAGGCAGCAGGCTATCTAAGCCAGGACGGGGGGCAGAGCCGAGCCGGGCGGTCGTGCTCCATCTCGGCTCCCGGCTCCGGCGCTGCTCGGGAGCCTGGTTTGGCGGTTCCCCAGTGGCCAGTGGGCTGTTTTCGGCACCCATATGAAGCGGAAGATGCAGGGCACCTGCGGGGCTGCTCCGATCGCCCCTGGTGCCGCTGCAGCGGCTGGATCGGTGAGGAGACGCGAGGAGAGGACGGCCGCGGGCAAAATGGCGGCCGGAGCCCTGATGAGAGCGCCGATGACCTCAACTCTCTGTGGGAGGTACGCTTGTCGGGCGAAATCGGAGGGACGCAGGGGCTGCCTCTAGTTGAGGATAGTCTCCGGGGGCCTCGGTAGCGGCAAGACACCGGGGGCGGCCCCGGTCACAATCTGCCTTCCCACGCCTGCCTGACCTTAAAATGGCGGCCGGGTGTGACTTGCAACTATCGGTCGGCGCCGCTACTTGACCATCGGCCCCCAGCGCTTACTGCACAGCGCTCTTTACACTTTTACGTTTTGTCACTTCACCTGGAGAAATGTACACTGCCTGCTCGGAATTGCCGCTGATGTCCAGCACTTGTCAAGACGGCTCTGCATCAAGCACGTCACAGAGTGTGCCAAGATGACAGATCAGGATGTCTGAATAGAGGCAGCCCCGGGAAAAACAGAACAGATAGAAAATTCATAACTCCAAACTACATCAATGCGACTTCTGTCATCATCATGTCAGGCGTATGGAAAAAAACAGAACAGTTCATTTATGATATGAAAGAAAGGGGGCGGAGCCGAGCCGGGCGGGGACGCACCTGCGGCTGGCCTCCAACTTCATCTCCCACCTGGGCTTCCACCTTCTCTCCTGGACTTCTTGTCTTTTGTTCTGTCCTGACCGTCACCCTGCTGCTGTTATCGGACAGTGTCTCTGGACTCTAGCCCTCCTCCCACTCCCCCATCCTTAACCCTTTTCCCCGTGGATGATCCTCAAATGGTTCTTCCCTTTGCGTCATCTCCCTCCTGGGCTCCCACCCTTAGAGTGTTTCCAGTCATATCCCTCCTGTGCAGACAGAAGATAACTCTAATGACTAGTATCCTATGTGACTCTTAGATTGTACCCATGTGTATCCCCTCCCTGTGTTTAGAGTTATAGCTGTAACGACTAGTCGCCTGTGTGACTGTTGTAACTGTTGTGACTGTTGGAATATAGCCAGATGTATCCCTTCCCCCGTGTGAAGAGATAACCCTACTCACTAGAACAAAAGAAATGCGCTCCTGAAATGTGTAACGTAACTGACTCTATGTAAAGTGCTTTGATAACATGTAACAGAACGGGTGCTATGTAAAGCGCTGTGATAACCTAATCGGTTCAAGTTCCTGAAATGTGTAACGTAACTGATGCTATGTAAACTGCTGTGAAAACATGTAACGGAACTGGTGCTATGTAAAGCGCTCTGATAACCTAATCGGTTCAAGTTCGCGCTATACAAAACTCTAAAAATAAATAAATAAAATAAAATAAGTTACTTACCTGTAATCCTAGTTCTCTTCCAGGGGTATCCTCATCAAAGTCATAAGCACTGATTATTCCCGCCCATGTGCGGGACCCCGGAAACAATATAAAAATATATATGTAAAAAACACATATGTCACTCCAAATATATGTACATACATATATTATTTTTCTCACACCAATGCAGCTCCAAAACCAAGGCTAGACAATGTAAATACTTGTATATGCACAGCAATTAGTAAGGAAATAAAAAACACATTAGGTCAAATAATCCTTGAACTTTGTGTTTTAATGAGTAAACACACTCATAAATCCTGAACATTGCTCATAAAAGACATTGTCAGCCATAAGCTGCATTGAAAAGAAATAACATAGAAACTGAAAGCATTTTCAGCTAAAAACTGGCACCGTGCCTTTAAGGCAGCCATGATCCCAGGCTTCCCATCATGCCTCAGGGGTGACAGTTAGGTCATTTGTTCTTTGCATAACCCTGAAGTCAGGGCTAAACCACAAGTCAGAGACGTACAGCTCTCATTTACCTGGGGAGGCGGATGGGTTGCTTATGACTTTGATGAGGATACCCCTGAAAGAGAACTAGGATTACAGGTAAGTAACTTATCCTTCTCTTCCAGGGGATCCTCATCAATAGTCCTAAGCACTGAATAGAATAGCAAGCCCATCAACCACCTGCAGGTAAGTGAGAAGTACATGACCCAACTCAAAAAGACCAACCATAGCAGCCCAAAACTAGCTGCTAAACAGATTCCGCAAGGAGGCCTGGCCTACCTGGGTATCTGCTCTCGTGTCAGAATCGAGACAGTAATGTCTGGTAAATGTATGGACGGACCTCCAGGTCGCCGCCGTACAAATCTCAGACATGGGCACATTATCGAGGAAAGCCGCAGTCGCAGCTCTCCGTTTGGTGGAATACGCTCTGGGAGAAATCCCCAGGGGTTTCTGCGCTAGCTGGTACGAAAGTTTAATACATGAAACGATCCATCTAGAGATAGAACGTTTTGAGGCAGCATGACCTGTCCTGATCGATAAAGAGATGATCAGAGTGAAGAATAACCTTAGACCTATCTAGATAGAACTTTAAAACTCTTTTCAGGTCTAAAGAATGCACAGCCCTCTCAGCTGGTGTGGAGGTATTGGGAAAGAAAGTGGGCAGAGAAATGGTCTGATTTACATGAAAATCTGTCACCACTTTAGGCAGAAAAGATGGATGCGTCCGTAGCACCACTCTATTCAAATGGAACACCGTATAGGGTTCAGAGGAACAGAGAGCTTGAATCTCGCTCACCCTGCGAGCTGACATGATTTATTTATTTATTTATTTATTGGGCTTATTGAGCGCGACAGCTACCCAAAAAGGGTTTCCCGGCGCTAGAAGATACTGAACCATAAAGGCAGGAGAAAGTCTCAGGAAAGAGACCGGAACAGGTTACTGGTTGAACAGCCAGGTCTTAATGGCTTTGCGAAAATGAGTGTAGCGAGTTTCCAAATGGAGAGGTTGTGGTAGGGAGTTCCAGAGCTTGGGGCCTAGAAGGGAGAAGGATCTTCCTCCCATCCTCGCTCGGCGTGTTTTGGGGACACAGAAAAGTCCTTGAGTGGAGGATCTCAGGCATCGAGCCGGCGTGTAGGTATGCACGAGGGTTTGGAGGTATCTAGGGGCATTGCCCCATTTTATTCTATGCATGAGGCTAAGAGTTTTGAATTTGACCCGATTTTCGATTCTTAACCAGTGGAGCGCCTTAAGGTGACCGGACAGGTGTTCCCTCCTGTTGCATTTGCATAGCAGTCTAGCTGCAGCATTTTGTACCAGTTGGAGGCGTCGCATGACTGCCTGTGATGCCCCTAAATAAAGGGCATTACCGTAGTCTAAACGGGAGGCTATTAGTGCGTTGACCACAGTTTTTGTGTGTCGTCCGGGAGCATCCAAATGATTTTTCTGAGCCATCTCAGTATTGTAAAACAGGTAGCTGTGAGGTTGTTGACCTGGGGCTCCATAGTTAGGCCATTGTCAATGGTAATGCCAAGATTACGGACTTGTTGCGACGGGGTTGGTAAGGGGCCCATTTCGGATGGATAGAGTTGTTCCTGTAGTTGGATAAGATTTCACAGTTGTGTTTGACAGGGGGTCGCAGGGAAAGTAGCAGCTCAGGCGTGTAGGTATTAACTGTTTCCTCCAGGGGTTACGGGCCCTGGGCCCGGCCTAGCGCGGACGGGCGCAGACGGGCTTTCCTTTGGCGCGCCTTCGGCGTGCAAACGGCGCTCCCGCTGCGCTCGTCCGCTGCGCTTCCGGAGGATGCACATTTTTATACAGAGAGGGGGAGGGGCAGTGAGGGCGTAGTCTCTCAAAAGGGGCGTGGCCTGTGGGCTCGCCGGGAATGGCGGCAAAGGACTTTGGGGTTTGTCCCGCGGCATTGCTCATATCCGCTGCGCGGGTGTATCAGGAGCGTGGTAGAGCCCCGAAAACAGAGTGCAGGTAGGATTAACAACAATGTAATAGTGACACTCAAATTTTTAAAAAATGTGCTTTTGCGGTCGTGCTCCCAGCTTCCGCCTCAGGAGATTCAGTGCTTTAAGTGGCGCTTGCAATCAGCGTCCTTAAGTAGTGGAATCAGGGGGCGTGGCCTGTGGGCTCGCCGGGAATGGCGGCAAAGGACTTTGGGGTTTGTCCCGCGGCAGCGCGAATATCCGCTGCGCGGGTGTATCGGGAGCGTGGTAGAGCCCCGAAAACAGAGTGCAGGTAGGATTAAAAACAATGTAATAGTGACACTCAAACTTTTTTTAAATATGTTTTTGCGGTTGTGCTCCCGGCTTCCGCCTCAGGAGATTCAGTGCTTTCCAAAAAAGCTGCTTTCCATGAAAGATGTTGTAAAGTAGCTTTATGAATGGGTTCAAAAGGCGGACCCATTAGCTTTGATAGCACCAGGTTCAACTCCCATGGAGGAGAAGGAGGACGCACTGGAGGGTACACTTTTTTCAACCCTTGCAGGAAGTTTTTGACAGATGGTAACTGGAAAAAAGAGGTTTGTGAAGGTGACCGCCTATAAGCTGTTATAGCCGCTAGGTGCACCTTGATGGAATTAAACTTTAAAACTGCTTTAGCCAGATATAATAAATAAGGAAAACCTGCTTCCTCCTGACATTGTACAGGATTAGGACCATTCTGTATACACCACATATAGAATCTCTTCCACTTGCATGAATACGAATGTCTTGTGGAGGGACATCTTGTCTCTTTCAGGATGAACATGCAGTCCTCTGGCAACCCTAGATGGCTGTATTGTATGACCTCAGGAGCCATGCTGCCAAGCTCAGTGACGGAAGGTTAGGATGGTGGATCCTCCCGTTCATCTTGGACAACAGGTCCGGCCTGCATGGTAGCCTCTTGTGAGGAGTCACGGACAGGTGAAGCAGGTCCGTGTACCACCATTGCCTCGGCCAGTCTGGGGCGATGAGTATCATCGTTGTGCACAAGTGTGTCAGCTTGCTCACCACCTTCGGAATCAACGGAAGGGGCGGAAAAGCGTACACAAATTCCCCTGACCAGTCGATCAAAAGAGCTTTCCCTCTCGATCCTGGCCGGTAGAACCTGGAGGCGAAGTCTTGGCATATGGTGTTTTGGTCGTCCGCGAACAGGTCTATGGTTGGACGACCCCAGGATTGGAAAAGTTCTTCTACCACTGCGTCGTGGAGGACCCAGTCGTCCTTGTCATCGAAATGACGGCTTAGAGCGTCCGCCCTCACATTCTGCTCTCCTGGGAGGTGGACTGCTGCGATGGACAACTTACGAGCCAGAAGCCAATGCCAGATCCGCTGCGCTTCCAACGACAGAGTACGTGAGCGTGTTCCCCCCTGTTTGTTCAAGTAGTACATCGTGGTGGTGTTGTCCGTCTGTACTAGTACATCGTGGTGGTGTTGTCCGTCTGTACTAGAATTGAAGTTTCTTGAATCGAGG
The DNA here is from genome assembly GCF_964263255.1 of Lissotriton vulgaris. Classification (NCBI taxonomy): domain Eukaryota; kingdom Metazoa; phylum Chordata; class Amphibia; order Caudata; family Salamandridae; genus Lissotriton; species Lissotriton vulgaris. The sequence goes on from NC_141697.1 coordinate 641,285,387, forward strand.
GAAGGAACGCTTTGAAAGCTAAGTGGACTGCTCTCAACTCCAGCATGTTGATATGGTAGGTACTCTCTTTGGGAGACCACAGACCTTGCACCTGAAGTTGACCCATATGCGCTCCCCAGCCCAGAAGGGAAGCGTCCGTGATCAGTGACTGTACAGGGGGAGGTTGATGGAACTGAACTCCCACCTGCATATTTTGCTTTTTGGTCCACCATGGAATGGAAGCTCGAGCTGCGTCTGAGAGGGTGATGTGATCGTTCCAGCGAGCCGATTGTTGGTCCCACTTGTCCTCCAGATCCTGCTGAAGAGGACGCATTCGAAGTTTGGCATTCGGGATCAGGAAGATGCATGATGCCATCGACCTTAGCAGGGAGGCAATCCTGCGCACTTTCTGAGCCTTGTTGCCAAGAAGCAGCTGACATTTCTTGGTTATCGAAAACTGTCTCTCCTCTGAAGGAAACACTTTTCCTACCTCGGATTCTAGCAGAGCTCCTAGGAAATGAATCCTTTGGGTGGGCTGAGAGACTGATTTTCCGAAGTTGACATGTAGCCCTAGTCGCCGGCAGAGCTCGATGCAAGTATGGAATTGACTTCTTACACTGTCTGGGGAAGGACCTTTCAACAGCCAATCGTCCAGGTATGGGTATACGAAGACCCCTCTGCGGCGTAGAGCGGCTGCTACCACTGCAACACACTTCGTGAACACCCGGGGAGCCGACTTCAACCCAAACGGCAGGACTTTGAACTGATAGTGGGAGGTCCCCACCCGGAACCGAAGAAATCTTCGGTGACTGGAGTGTATCGGAACATGAAAGTAGGCATCTTGAAGGTCCAGCTAACACATCCAATCTCCCCTCCTGAGATGTGGATACATTTGGTGCAGCGCCAACATGCGAAACCTTTCCTTTTTGACATGCAGATTGAGTGTTCGCAAATCCAGAATGGGTCTGTATTCTGCCTTTTGGCCCTTTTTTCTGACCAGAAAATAACGGGAGTACACACCTTTTCCCCTTTGAGACACTGGCACTCTCTCGATGGCTGACTTAGAGGAGAGTGGCAACTTCTTTTTTCAGAAGGTGCAATTGATGGTTCGATGTTGCCATTGGGGGGGGACTGGTGGAGGCCGATGACCGAAACGAAGACAGTATCCATTCTGAAGTGTAGATAATACCCATCTGTCTTTTGTGGTGTTTTGCCACTCCTGCAAATGACCCGCTAGGCTTCCCCCCACTAGAGTGGTCCACGGCGCTGGGGGAAGGAAGGACTCATTGCTTTGACTGGGATTTGCCGGTGTTGTTGCCCTGGTGTTGATTCCCTCCTCCTCTAGAATTACGCTTTCCTCTATATTGGGACTTCTGCTGTCCCTGCTGGTCTTGGCTCTTCTGCCAGTGAGGGGTTTGAACCCGCTGTTTTGAAGAGCCCTTGTTGTAGGAGCGATATTTCTTCTTGAACTCCTTTTTCTTCTCAAGCCCTACCGCCTTGAGAGTGTCCAGCTCTGTTTTCATGCGCTGCATCTCTTCGTCCGTGCTCGCTCCAAACAACGAAGTCCCTGAGAAGGGCAAGTTCAATATGCGCGCCTGAGCTTCTGGTTTTAAAGCCGTTAAGCGCAACCAGGATGATCTTCTTGCCGAAATTCCATGGGCATATCCTTTCGCCGCCAGGGTAGTCCCGTCCGCTGCGGCACCTATAATCTGGTTGGAGACTTGACTGCCCTCCAGAAGGATTTCCTCAAAGTCTTTACGGTCTTCTTGAGGGAGTTTCTCTACAAAGCGCTGTAGAGAATCCCACAGGGACCCATCGTAACGCCCCAAAAGGGCTTCCGCGTTGGATACTTTGAGAAAAGATGCTGACGTACTACAGACTTGTCTCCCCCACGAGTCTTGCGTCTTGCTGACCTTGTCCGGAGGCACAGTGGCGGAGGAGGAGACCGCACTGGACTTCTTCGCTGCTGCGATAATTACTGAGTCCGGGGGCGGATCAGCTCTAAGAAACAGAGAGTCCTCTTCTGAAGACCTGTATTTTTTAAGGATCCTCGCCGGAGCTGCTTTGATCGTTGCTGGGGTGAGGAATACCTCCATCACTGGATCTATGATTCCAGGCACCAACGGCAAAAGGGGTTTGGGTGCAGACCTGTGATGTAGCGTTTCGAAAATCACTGAGGTCTTGACCTGCGGAGTTGTTAGGGGAACTCCCAGTTTCAGAGCCCCTCTACCCAGTATGTCCTGAAAGGTGAAGATATCACTGATTGGAGATACTCTTGATGGAGGGGAGTCCGTCAAAGTGGGCGAGTAGTCTCTATGGGAGCGTGTCGGAGAAGAAGATGTAGTAGGAGATCTTCGTTCTCTCCTTCTGCTCCTAGATCTTGATCTACGCCTGCTGGATCGCGCCCTAGAGCGTGATCTGTCCTTATGGCGCACTGGTGAGCGTGATCTTTCCCTGGGCCTCACCGGAGAGCGTGATCGTTCTCTAGGCCTAGAGATCAGCTGCTGCATTCGAGATGCTGTCTCCTTGTCTGTCGCCCAGTGATGTAGTGGTCTATACTATCGCGGTGACAGTCTAGGGGCAGGCGACTTCTGTATGGTCTCTTCTCACTGGAGAGATCCTTTTGCCCATGTGGAGAAGGTGTAGGCGAACGCCTTGATCCCTCGCGGCCCGAGGTATAAATGATGACATCAGGACCAGAAGATGAGCCTGACAAGGAAGACAGGCTCAAGGGATAAGCCGGGGATCTTGTGTGACTGCGAGACCCACGATGCTCTGGCGTTCTCTTCTTCTGGGCAGCGTGACTGATGCTCCCTGGAGAGCCCTGGTCACCTTCCGCAGCTGAAGCCGATCTTGAGGACCTCTGAGATGTAGGCCCATGACCCGAAGACGGAGCCGGCGGACTCGATGTCTCGATGTGCTGCGCCACCACTGGCTGAGGCTGCGATGAATGGTGAACCTTTGAAGACTGCACTGGAGTCCCATGCCTTGACGTCGAACGCCGGCGAGGCGACGTCAATGAAGGCCTTCGACACAGAGCGCCGATCACTGTGCGCCGGCGGAGGATGCCTGGATGCTGAATGTCCTCGACTGGACTGCGATGGTTGTCTCGACTTCAAGTGCCGAAGTCCTGTCGACGGCTGTGAATGCCTCTACTTCGAGCTTCTATGCTCCAACGTCGACCTCTCTCTCGATGCTGCACGTCGCCCGGTTGACGGCAGCCAAGGTACCTTGACTCTCGACACTGAAGTCTTCACCGTCGAGGGAAGTTGACTCGTCTACATCGTCGGTGGAATCTTCGCCGCCGATCCCGACGCCGAAGGAGAGCAGGTCGGGACCTCTTTCGACGTCGACCGCATCCTCCGCTTTTTCTGTCTCTTTGGAGACCTACCTCTCTCAGAAAGTCTGTAGATTATGTTTCTTTCTCTGTCTTTGAGAGTTCTTCTTGTCAAGGACTTGCAGTGATCACAAATTTCTGCAGAATGAGAGTCAGGTAGACAGAGGACACACACAGGATGTGTGTAAGTCCTAGCCTTCTTCTTCCCACAGGAAGGGCAGAAGTCAAAAAGCGAAGGCATTTTGACAGAAAAATTAACCTTTTTTGTTCTAAAAAAGGCAATACTATCTCTCGAAGGCAAAAAACCGTCGAGTGAATGTAAAAATTGAAGTAAATCACCCAGTATTTTTGACAGAAAGTCAAAAAAAGGTGGGAGCTGTTATACCAGGGTCCTTCCTGACAGAAGGAGCCGGAAAGAACAACTGACCTAACTGTCACCCCTGAGGCATGATGGGAAGCCTGGGGTCATGGCTGCCTTAAAGGCACGGTGCCAGTTTTTAGCCGAAAATGCTTTCAGTTTCTATGTTATTGCTTTTCAATGCAGCTTATGGCTAACAATGTCTTTTATGAGCAATTTTCAGGATTTATGAGTGTGTTTACTCATTAAAACACCAAGTTCAAGCCTTATTTGACTTAATGTGTTTTTTATTTCCTTCCTAATTGCTGTGCATATACAAGTATTTACATTGTCTAGCCTTGGTTTTGGAGCTGCATTGGTGTGAGAAAAATAATATATGTTTATACATATATTTGGAACGAGACATATGTGTTTTTTAATATATATTTTTATATTGTTTCCGGGGTCCCGCACATGGGCGGGAATATTCAGTGCTTATGACTATTGATGAGGATCCCCTGGAAGAGAACACGTGTGTTTTGCCCAGAGTTCGGTTTATAGAAGAAGCCAAGGGGCAATGACCAAATAAGAGTAGGTATGAATCTGTTAAGTTCCTGTGTCATCAATATCGATCTTACCAGTGCCGGTTCACGGAAATTGATGACAACAGTCTCCCTCAATGGGCACCATTATAATGTTGCTTATATTTGCCACCCTAAACCCTTTGTGTTTGACAAGCCAGTCAGCACTTTTATTTCGCAGTTGATCCCAAGACTCCGTCTAATACAATCACCTTTCTCAGACGATAAAGCAATCTGTGGGGTTGTTAGTCCCAAGGACAGTCGCCTCTCAATTAACTCAATCTCGGAGTAACAATATGAACTGCTCTTGCCAACATGCGGTCAATGGAAGTGTGCGGGTGCTTGGTAAGATGGTGCGTTCCCCATGGCGTGATATATATCGTAATAACAACACGCATGTAACTCACCGCAGGGAAGCTTGGAGAATGGAGCCTGTCAGAGAGGTGGCCCAGCCAGGCCTCCTCGGGGCGCAAACGGGCCCACCCTTGGCCCGGGCACGCCTGCACGCGTCCCGCACTGCGGGAGGTCGACGGTGCTCTTATTGCGCCTCCGGGCACGCGTGCAGCATCAGAGGAACAGGGCTGCTGGGAGATGTAGTTTAGCCGTTCCCCTCGCGGCGCATGTCAAGCGATGTTGGCCGTTGCCCTCACGGTGTGTATTTGGCAGAGCAAGCCGTTCCCCTCACGGCAGCAATGGCGGCAAGACCCCATTTTAAAAGGGCATTCTCATGGCATAATGGAGCATTTCAGGGTACACACAAACCTCTAGTGAGACTTTCAAACAACACTCATTGCAAAATTTGCAGAGCATTCAGTGGTCGATGCATATTATTAAGTACGAAACAAATCAGCCCCATTAAAACAAGAATTGATCCAAGATGGGTGTGATAAACACAAGTAAAACCATACTCAAGGTTCTTTCCACAAAACCTTGTAAATCTTATAACTAGTGACCTCAATTGCCCTCAGTGGACTCATCTGTGATTTACTTATATATAACCTAACAAATGCCACAATCTCAAAAGTCCCTGCAACTAGAAGGCCTCATCAATGGGCAACAAATGCCCAATGTGTAAAGGTGACCACAGACCACATTTCTCTAAACATTAAAGCTTCATTGTAGCACTTGGCATGAAAAACAGCAGTCTCAGAGGCCATTATATGAGCATGTAGAGACGCCAGCAGTCAATGAACTTTCTACCATTGTCCAGGCAAAAAGGGCAGTGTTGAAAACACACCCTCCTTTTTGCCCAAAGCAGTTTCTGGGTTTCATCAGACTATTTCTTTCTACACCAGCAGAGATCTCTCCATTTTAGAGGTTTTCATATACACCACAAAAGGTTTAAGGTACTCTAGGCAACTCTTATTAAAAAAATAAGCCCTATCCAAACATGGTTCCACATCTCACAATACGGCCTAGCTACATGTTATCAATTAAATAATAAGCAGTTGCTAGGCAAACAAAAAGATGGTTAAACAAGAGAAAAAGCAGCTTCAGCTGGCTGGTTGTGGTTTATGTCTGTCATATCATGGGTGCTACCAGGTCTGTTCACACTTCCACATGGCACTATTGTCTAGATTCAGCTAATTTTAAGAAGAAAACGTGATGGGTCGAGTAGTTCTGAGGCACTTATTTGGTTAATGATCATCTACTATCAATTCATCTTTTGTTTTACCATCCTATGGTGATGTTTCAGTGAAGGCAGGGGTTCTTGTTATTCTATTCGCCTGTCGCACTGTCAAGAAGATCTAATGGTGCAGAAGAAATATGTTTTTGTCTGTAGCCCTGTTTGATTCAGCATTGAGGTAATCTTCATTGAAGCCATAACCAAAATACCACCAACCTACCCAGCAAATCATAAGCTAATCCTATAAGTTGTGCTTGGGCACAACTGCCAATGCACTGCATGCTAGGATTTGAAAGCCACTGACAACTTGAGGGAACAGTCCCTGATGTTCACTTCCTTATGGATGAAGCCTATCTTGCTATATTGTTAATCCCTTCATGTTTTTGGCTATTTCACTAAGCAGTGGGGTTAATGATTAGGCTGCAATGACCTGATGAAACCTTTTTCTGTTAATTGGATGAGAAAACACAGGAAAAAAATATAACTTTCTCTGCATTTGTAACTCAATTAGAAATGCATTTATGTAAATAAAGTGTTCAGGAGCCATACACAAGCAGAAGTATTGTCCTTATAATTATGAAATAAGATCCTATGATGGAGATCACAACTTGTCGTTAGTAACAACTGCTCACTTCATCTACACCTACCTCTGAAACCTGGCTGTCTGTTGGTTTGCAGGCAGCTGTTGTGTTTCGTCCTCATCTTCCGTTTCACTGTCATCCGTCTCCTAAGTGAAGAAAAAAAATTATGGAATGTCAGCTGGATGACATGGTCAAATGAAACGGATATTGGTGAAATTGAGGTCCTTAAAAAAGCAGACAATTCTTTAACTTGGCTTACATGAAACAGACATGGCCTTATGTGCACACATTGGATAAGTTAACAATATGCCTGTGATCCTGTAGTTAAGGTTAAGTTGGTGTTTGTACTTTGAGTTTGCCTGTCCAAAACAGTGAGGTACAGCAAATTAAAAAGGTCCGCTTTAACATAAGGTGCTTGAGCAAACCAACGGTGGTTCAGATGAAAGCAGAATCTACCTGGAGGTTTCTGAGTAGAGGAGTCCAGACTAGTCAGTGAACAAACCGACTCTCTGCAGACACGACAACTCAAGGGTAAGTGAGTTTCTCTTCTCTCTATTCATGCAGCAGTCGCTGAGTAGGCCTTGATGGACGGATAATTCAAGAGATCATCTAGTAAATGTCAAAAGTATTGAAGAACTTCTTATACTGAGGCTAAGAATGATGCAATGATCATGGAAGACCCCATGCAATGAATGTTACTTACCTTTAGAAACAAAATTTCTGGGACAAATGCACATCTTAAGCACTATCCCTTCCAGGCTTCGAACTGCTCTGGAAAAGCTTTTCTCTAGCAATAGCTCTTGAGCGCTGCCAGGTAAAGCCAAGCTGTTCCAACAGCGACATTGCTTCCACATGTGACAACACTAGAGATTAGCAAGTGCCAAAAGGCATGCTGGCATGACTTTCTTAATTTATTGCGAGCCCTATCAAGGTGTGTGTGTGAAGAAACCAAGAAAGCAAAAATAGCAACATACACATAACACGTTTGCATACCTTGAGATCTTATTATAGCACTGAACTCCTCAGTGGAGGAGGAAAGGCCATGATGAATCTGTAGCAAGGGTATGTGTCTATCATAAGGCTTATGTTACTTACCCAATAAGCATATTTTCTTGGCATGTAGAGCTGTAGATTCACATGCTTTGCATACTCCTGACAAGTCTTTCGCAGTCACGAGGTAAGGTGACTCCTCCTTTCGATGATAGTGCGCATGGGCATCGACTACATTGTTAGATTGTTTTCCAGCAAGTGGGTGAGAATGGAGTGAGTGTAGTACAGAGATGTCCATGCGTATGTAATTAATGAACCAGCAACAACTAAAAGGTGCCCGAGCGCATGTGAATGCACAGCTCTGGGTGCAAAGAACAGATGCTTACTGGGAAAGTAACAATCTGTTTGAGGCATGTGTGTTGTAGATACACATGCTTTGCATAGACTATATAGCTGTATTCTCCCAAAACTGTGGCTAACCGGTAGATGTTGCAGTTGTTTGAATAAGTGTCTTTAGCACTGCTTGCCCTACATTGGTTAGTTGAAGTGACAACACATCCACACAAGAGTGCTTGGTAAATGTGTGTGGTGCGGACCATGTTGCTGCCTTACAAATGTCAGCTAAAGGGATGTTACCTAAAAAGGCCACAGGCGCATCTATTTTATGAGTAAAATGTGCTCTAGGAGGTATAGATAAAGTTCCTTTAGCTTTACAATAACAAGCTTGAATGCATTTAACAATCTATCTTGAAATACCAGATTTCGAAATAGGATTGCCTTTCTGAGGTGTGGCAAATTCAACAAACAGTTGTTTTATCTTACGAAAATCTTTTGTCCTTTCAATATAGTACAATAATGCTCTTGTGAAGAGCTCTTTCTGCGACATAATCAGGCTGAGGGAAGAACCCAGGTATCTCAATTGACTGGTTGATATGAAAAGCAGAAACCACTTTAGGAAGGAATTTTGTGAAGCTGAAAGAAGGGTTCTTCTAAGGTTAATGCTTGTAGCTCACCAACTCTCCTCAATGAAGTGATAGCAATGAGGAAGGCAACCTTCCATGAGAGAAACTGTAACGGACAGTTGTGTGTGTGGCTCAAAGGGTGGACCCATGAGTCTTATACACACAATGTTCAGATTCCAAACGGGTGCAGGAGGTACCCTGGGTGGTATTACTCTTTTAAGGCAGTGCATTAACGGTTTACTTAAAGGAAACTTGTACAAAGATATATGATGCAGGTTTTGCAAATATTTGGCTACTGCTGCAAGATGCAATCTAATGGATGTGTAGGCTAGACCGGCACGCAGTAGATGCAAAAGGTAACAAATAATATTTTGGCTAGAAGCATCTAGTGGATTAATACTGTGGATGTTACAATATACAACAAATCTTTTCCATTTTGCTGCACAACATACTCAGGTCAGCTTTCTAGCTTCCTTAAGAATAGTCATACAGTCTGGTAGCAAATTTAAGTATCCAAACTGTGACTTAAGGAGCCAAATCGCTAGATTCAGCTCCTTGGGGTTTGAGCGTTTGACTTATCCTTTTATTTTTTATTATCAGCACAGAGTGAAAATAAAGCAAAAACATCAAATATATTTCAGTTACATCATAGAATAAACTAATACAGAATGGCAAAAATATATAGTTTCAACATAAAAGAAAATAGATAGAAAATCCATACCATTTAAAAAAAAATCCAATTTACAAAATATTTTAAATAAAGTTACCCCAAATTTTTTCAAATTTAAGCAGACACCTGGTACCCCTAATTCGGGCCAAGGCCGCTTCCATACCATGAATTTCGTTAACCAGAGACCACCACTGCATGATATGTGGCGGTTGTGGAGAGATCCATGCACTGGCTATCGTGAGTTTGGCACAGGATAACAAAATAGTAATTAAAGCCCGTTGAGGTAAGGTGATATCATGTATATCTAAAAGTATGGTAAGAGCAGAGAGTAGCGGTGGCCTTACCAATTTCAATTTCAAAATCTTGTCCAAGGCATGCCAAAACTCATTTAGCGACGGGCAGGAAAATAACATATTTTCTATATTGGACCCACCATGTCACATTTAGGACATTTGGTACGGTCAGTATGTAATGCGTTTGTAGACCATTTAAGGATCACTTCCGGGGTATGATATAACAAACAAGAGGTTTTAAATTGTTGCATTCTTAAGCTCGAAGATTGAACCAAATTATTAATTTTCGAAAGAGTGAGCAATCTGATCTGAATAGATCGTCAGTCCCAGTTTAGAGCTCCATTTCTCCGCTAGTTTGGAGCAGTCTTGTTTTATAAAAGAGATTGAACAGCTATACCCTGTACTTATTAGTGATTTCGTTTTAGACGAGTAGAAGCACTCCCATATAGCAGAATCTGAAATAGTTAGAATTTTCATCCGGCGTATCAGAAAATCGTGTGTTTTAATATGTTTAAACCTCATAGACTCAGTAAGATGATATACATTTTTAAGTGCCTCAAAGTCTAAGAAACCATTAATACCATAAAGGTCCCCCAGGGTTACAATACCGTGAGTGGACCAAACACAAGCCCAGCCATCATTAAGTATCCTAGGAAGTCCTAGGTTGCCCCACAATCGTAATCTTGGATGGAAAAAGGAGGTCTTACAAAAAGCAAAATACTAAACCAGATCTTAGCTGTGTCTCGTGCAGTCTTAAATTTAACTCTTTTGTAATAGTTTGGGTCGTTCAATCTAACATTCTAGCATCTAAATTCAGCATAATGGTATGAAAAACATTTTTTTTTACATCAGGGTTGAGCAAGGAACAGAGGCGACCAATAAAAGTAGCCCAAAAGTACAGTTTAAAGTCTGGGAAATTAAGTCCTCCTGTATCTAAGGATCCTTTAAGTGCAGACAAACATTTGCGTGCTTTCCGGTAACCCCAAATGAAGCTGCTTAAAAATTCCGTCGAGCTTTTTAAAAAAAACATTATTAAGTGCCAGAGGGATAGAACGGAATAAATAAAGAAATGTTGGCAACATTTTCATCTTAATCAGGTTGATTCTGCTAATAATATTTAGGGGGAGTTTATACAATTTTTTTAAGAATACTTCAGTTGATTTTACCAGCACATCATAGTTAATAGGGATTATTTCCCTGATCTTAGATGAGATTTTCACCCCTAAATAATTAGCGACCCTGCATATCCCCGGTACTGCCCCCGGAGGGTTATAGTTAACCACTATTTGAGTTTTATTCACGTTTAGCTTGTAGCCAGAGATATTACCAAATCTTTCGGCTTCAGCCTTAATGCCTTCCAATGCCGTTGCGATATTGGTAGAATAAATCGCGATATCATTCGCATATGCAGTGATTTTCAAGCAATGGAGCCCGGAGCAAAATGGAATTATCCTGGGCTGGGCCTGAAGTGCCGATAGACATGGCTCCATAGACAGGGCAAATAGCAGGGGTGACAACGGGCACCCCTGCCGAGTGCCCCGAGAGATCGAAAAAGCGGAGGATGACAGGCCAGCATAGCTAATTTTAGCTGTGAGTTGATCATATAAAGCCCGAATCCAGCTAATCATCTTACCCCTAAAACCCATAAAAGACAGCACAGACCAGAGATAGTCCCACCCCACTCGGTCAAAAGCCTTTTCGGCATCTAATAAAATCATGCCGAGTGGGGAGGCTTCTGTCTCTGCCATATCAAAAGCTGTAATAGCTGTGTTAATATGGGTCGTTGTGTCCCTACCCATAACAAATCCGTGTTGTTGCACAATAACAATTTCAGGGATAATCGGGGCCAACCTATTTGCCAGAATCTTGGCGAAAACCTTGGCATCTGTGTTAATCAAAGAAATGGGTCTATACGACCCACATTCATCTGCTGGTTTGTCTTTTTTTAAGAAAAAAATCATTTTCGCAATATTCCAGGAGTTTGGAGCTTTCCCAGTTACCCCGATGGATTGCGTAACTAGGAGAAAAAGTGGGATTATTTCCTCAATACAGATTTTATACAGTTCCACCGGGATTGAATCTTCCCCCGAGGCTTTCCCCATAGGTAAGGATAAGCTTGCCTTAACTCCAACTCAGTAATATCATCCGATAGGTGTTCTAGCCCAGATAAGTGAAATTTTTCTTTTATATTATTTTCCAGATAATCTAAAATGTCAGATGCGATAGGTTGATTCTCAGGGGAATAAAGGGTGCTATAATACTCCGCAAATTGAATCAGAATCTGCACCGGTTGGTTATAAATGATTTGGTTGGAGCCTTTGATGCTTTTAATACGGCTCTGAGCTCTATCGTCCGCAACCTTATAAGCAAGTATCTTACCAATTTTATCCCCTCCCTCATAATGCAGGATTTTAGTCTTGTGTAGTTTAGCACAGCTCTTTAAAAAAAAAAATTGTTTTAAGGTTATATTTTAAAGATCCAAGTTTTAACCCTATATCTACAAAATCAGGGGAGCGCATTCGTAACGCGTCGGCCAATAAAGTTTCATGTGCCGTAATATCCGATATTAATTTATTATTAGCATTCAGAGTTCTGTTTAAAAATATATTGTTGCGCATGGCCTCTAATACTAGCCTTACATGTGTCCCAGACAAATATATGAAAGCCGTATGAAGGTTTATTTTAATAAATTCACACAGATGCTGCTTAAGCTGAGAGATATAGGCTAGATCAGTCAATTAGTAACGGGGGAAAGAAAACAATCTTGAGGCCGTTTGGCCCTCGAAATAGTTATATGTCAATAATATGGGGTTATGGTCCGAGGACACCCGAGGGCAAATTTCCATAGAACTATTTTGTATTATTTGATCAGTTGTCCATGCCATGTCGATACGCGAGCAAAGTTTGTGGGGGGGGGCGGAATAAAACTTATAACCAGGTATGTCAGGGTAGAGAGAGCGCCATACATCTTTGACGTTATGCACCCGACCAATATCTAAAATAGCGGCACGGACTTTGTGCATACGCTGAAAGGTGCCCAGTCTAGTTGTGTCCTGCTGGTAATCAATAATACAATTAAAATCCCCCATGACAATAAGATCGACCATGACAATAAGTTCCCCCTCCCACCCTAGAAGTTCCAAATTCAATTCATCAAAAACAAAAGCTTCATCCGTATTAGAGCCATAAATCCCACAAAGTACGTATTTATGGTTACCAATGAGAACTTGCGCAATCACCCACCGGCCCCGTTTATCAGTGGCAGATTTTATTGTTTCAATTCTGGATCTTTTATCCTTTAAAATGGCAACTCCCCTAAGAGAAACCTGTTGTGACGAGCAGATTATAACCTCATAGCCCAGCTGGTTGAGTAATTTTCTATCTTTATAAGAGTAATGTGTCTCAGATAAAAAAATTAGCTGGGGATTATAGAGCCTAAGTTCCTCAGAAATAAGTTTTCTTTTGTTCTTGCTATTTAGGCCAGCTACGTTCCGAGCTAAACATTTCAGTTTATACATTTTAATCTATACTTTGTACCAACTTCGCCATACTGTGTATTATAAAGCAAAAAAAATAAGAAACAGAGCCTTCCTGTCAAATTAAAGCTCTTATCACATAGTGCTGATTTTTTAAAACCTTTTTACCCCTCCCAAAGCAACCCTCCCTCGGAGAACCTGGGCCCACCCCCCTCCCCCTCACCCCAGTACAAGAGGGAGCCCCCTCCGTGACTGCTGCCGTTGAAAGGGCAGCTCAGAGTAAAGCAGCCCCAGAACTGCCGGACCACCCAACCTTATTAGTTTCTTTTAGACAGGGGAAAAGCCCTGGGCACAGACTCAAAAAAAATAAAAAATAAATTTAATTGCTGTCCCTCCCAAAAATAACCCCCTAGATCTTAGCCCAACTCGATAAGATATTCTCCGCTTCTTTCTCATCTGAGAAGTAATAAGTGGGACCTCCCTTAATTACTTTGAGACGGGCAGGTTCCTGCAAAAATGCTTGCCCACCAATAGCTTTGACAGGATCAATACATTTCCTTAATCTCCACCTCCTATCCATGGTAGGTTTACTCAAATCTGAGCAAAAAAAATAGACATTTTCTCGTAATTAATTGGAGAATTGGGGCGTGCTTTTAACGCTACTGCCTGCCTCAAAAGCTCCCTATTATTCTGAAACGGGGGAAGGCGATGAGCTCTCTGAACCTGAGAGTCCCAGTCCCAATCGGCTAAGTCTGGTAAGATCTTGTGTAAAAGTTTCACCAGATATGCCCTCGCATCTGGCCCCTCTGCACCCTCCGGTATGCCAAAGAGTCTAAGGTTTGATCGGCGTTGGCGATTCTCTAAGTCCTCGACCTTCAGCTGTAGAGCAAGAATCTGACTATCATGTACATTCAGAGAGAACTCGGTGCGGGCCGAGCATTCTTCGATGCCAACGACTCTTTGCTGAAGGTCCTCAATTTCCTGAGACATCCCGCCTAACTTAGAGGTCTTCTCTGTCAGCGAGTTTGGTGTTATCTTCCCGTAATTGTAGAAAATGGTCCAGTGCCTCAGCCCGATGGCTGGTTAAAGTTTGTAATATAACCTCAAAAGGAGACAACTCGGGCCCCTTTTCCCAGAGCCATCTGGCAAGATATTATAAGAGGGGTCCAAGTTCTCCGAAGTCACACATATTGGCAAGCCGGGATCAAGATCGAGTACTTCCAACCTTGCAGGGGAAGCTTCAACCCCTACAGAGATATGATGTACCAAATCAGTTGGAAGCCCCTGGAGTGCGGTACTAGGCGCCGGAGACGTAGACCCAAAGGGAGGCATAGAATCTGCATCCAGAACTGGGGGAGACAAGTGGGAGCCCGAGCAAATTTCCTGAGAATCATCAGCTGGGAGTGGGGACGGACCAAGATGGCGGAGTGAGGACGTCCTAGAGCACAGTAGCCGCCGGGGCTCCCGCTGACCCACCCTTTCTGATGTCTTTGGGAACCGCCTGAGTAAATGATGGGGTCCCGCTCTTTTGCTGGTGTTGCCCCTTGGATTAAAACTGCCTAACTCTGGTACCTGAGCTAAGAAGGTACTTACTGAGAAACCGGCTTGCCTCTGTGTTGGACGCCGGCTTCTGTGAGCAGCGGACAGCTTGCGGGGGTAACTGGCTCTTCCTCGCTGCGGCGCTGCTGCTTAGATTGGAGCAAATTACGCAGCTCAGTTCTGCTGTTTAGGAGAGACACCTGGAGAGCGCTGAATGCTCTGGATCTGGCTCATTCGCCGTTTGGTGCAGCATTTGACATCGCGCCTGACTCGCCTAAACCGCGGATCGGTACACGGCTGGTCGGGGCTTTGGTTTGGGCGCGGACGAGCGCTTCGGACCTTGGGAGCCGGTGTGGAGAGCAACAAGCTCAGCTTGCCAAAAGTAATGGCCCCGAAGAATGTGCCCAGGTCCACTCGCGCCGCTAAAGCAGCGGTGGCTGAGCAAGCTGCAACCTCTCCGGTTTTGGATGGTGCTATAGTATCAGCCTTGACTGTGGCGTCTGCGAAACCTCAGGCTCCCGCTGCGAAATCATCTGCTGGAGACATTGGACCTGGCAAACAGGTACTGCGCCCGCCGGTAGTGATTATTGCCGATGCTCACATTTCCAATACATATTTACAACAAGGGGTGGTGAGGGACAGAGTCTCTGAATTAAACAGAATACTCTCACCCAGTCAGGAGATCAGGGCTAGATCCAACACCGTTTTTTAGCTCACTGCACCATCCCAGTTTCAGAACCTGGCTGTATGCAAATTAGTCTGTTCCTGTCCCAGTGCATGATGGGAACAGGGCAAACCAAACTACAAAAGCCAATTCTTACACTGGGAAGGAAACAAGCTACCGGGGACCGGTTTCTGGCATTTCAGCCGTCTTCGGCCCGGCTTGCTTGAATCCTGATGGTGCAATGAGCAAGGGACTCACATCTGAGTATACCCTTCCACGCTTAGGGTGGACAAAAATATTTACAACAAGGGGTGGTGAGGGACAGAGTCTCTGAATTAAACAGAATACTCTCACCCAGTCAAGAGATCAGGGCTAGATCCAACACCGTTTTTTTAGCTCACTGCACCATCCCAGTTTCAGAACCTGGCTGTATGCAAATTAGTCTGTTCCTGTCCCAGTGCATGATGGGAACAGGGCAAACCAAACTACAAAAGCCAATTCTTACACTGGGAAGGAAACAAGCTACCGGGGACTGGTTTCTGGCATTTCAGCCGTCTTCGGCCCGGCTTGCTTGAATCCTGATGGTGCAATGAGCAAGGGACTCACATCTGAGTATACCCTTCCACGCTTAGGGTGGACAAAAATATTTACAACAAGGGGTGGTGAGGGACAGAGTCTCTGAATTAAACAGAATACTCTCACCCAGTCAAGAGATCAGGGCTAGATCCAACACCGTTTTTTAGCTCACTGCACCATCCCAGTTTCAGAACCTGGCTGTATGCAAATTAGTCTGTTCCTGTCCCAGTGCATGATGGGAACAGGGCAAACCAAACTACAAAAGCCAATTCTTACACTGGGAAGGAAACAAGCTACCGGGGACCGGTTTCTGGCATTTCAGCCGTCTTTTGTAAATCGTTTTTGGCCACTATAGGTGTGGCAGGGTATACTCAGACATGAGTCCCTTTCTCACTGCACCATCAGGATTCAAGCAAGCCGGGCCGAAGAAGGCTGAAATGCCAGAAACCGGTCCCCGGTAGCTTGTCTCCTTTCTGGTGAAGAATTGGCTTGGTAGTTTAGTCTGCCCTGTTCCCATGATGCACTGGGCCAGGGACAGACTGATTTGCATATAGCCAGGTTCTGAGCTGGGATGGGGCAGTGAGATAAATAACGGTGATGGATCAAGCCCTGATCTTTGGACTGGGTAAGAGTGGTCTGTTTAACTCAGACACTCTGTTCATCACCACCCCCTTTTTGTAAATCACATTTCCAATACAGCATTATGTAAGGTTAACAATGAAGTAGAAATAACACAGACTCTGGGGCAGTTGGGGATCAGAGTAAATTATTAGCTATGGAACAGGAGGGAATAAATAGAACTCCTTTCCCATACAAAGACAACTCTGTCACTATTTTGGCTCAACTAGAAACCACCGAGATAGAAGGGGACCCTGACACCGCTCCTCGAGAAACGGACAAGTCCTTAGCCAAAGGCGATGAGTTAAAAGCTCCTAAGGGGCTCAAGGGGCAAGGCACTAGACCTAACAAACGCCCCAGAACTTATTTCTGTGAAGAACCTGGTTAGCTCAATGATTGCGCCACCCTGCGTAATAGGGGATGAGGATATAGACGTTTGGGGAGGCTGCTCTTCCGAGGACTATGAATATGAGGAAACAGAGGAAGGAGAGGAGCAAGAAACAGGGGCTGGAGCTCCTTCAGATACAGCAAAATTTATGGCGGATCGAAGGGGTAAAGCTAAACAGAAAAAGAAATTTAAAAATAAGAAAGGGAGAAAAACACCAACAGAAGGTTTATCTGTAATCAATACCGCTCCAACTTTGAAAAAAAACTCTCCACTTGGACAAAATCCCCCTGAGGAAGTGGATCCGGGCCAAGGGGCTCGTGAAGAGTATGACCCTGCGATTATCAGGCACCAGTCTACCGAGTGTTTGACTTATCCATGGTTCTGAGTGAGAAGGATGGAATTAAATTGCACAGTGTGGTGACACGGTTAACGGGCCCAAGTGGGAGCTACCAGAACCAGTGTGAGGGATGTTTGCCTGAGCCTTTGTACCAGAAATGGAAGGAGAGGAAGAGGCTGAAAGCGGAAACAAATATACCAGACCAATTCATCTATAGGGCATTGCCTTTGAATAGAGGGTGTGAGACCCTGGAGGCGAAGTTTGGGCATTTTGAGTTGTCCACTGTAGCGAACAGATCTATTTGTGGGAATCCCCATTGTTGAAAGTATGGAAAGAGAACTTGAGGATGAAGTTCCCACTCATGTATTTGTTGCCGCATCCAGCTGAGGAGGTCGGCAATTTAATTGTTCACTCCTGGGAGGTGCTCTGTCAGAAGATGACTTCTGAGATGGATTGCAAAATGCCAAATGGTCTGAGAGAGGCATGACAGTTGCAGAGAGTGTGCCCCCCCCCCCCCCCCATTTGTGTACATAGCTGTCATATTGTCCATGCGCAGTATGACAACTTTCCCTATGAGGTGAGACTGATAAGCTTTGAGTGCTAGATACACAGCTAGAAGCTCCAGATAGTTTATTTGAAGACTTTTGTACTTGTCGTCCCCCCATAGACCGTGAATTGTGGAGATGGCCACCCCAACCTGTGAGAGATAAGTCTGCTGTTAGCACAATCTGTGGAACTGGGTCGATGAAGGGCTGCCCTTTTGATACATTTTGTGTGTTTTACCACTGCAGAGAGCAATCAGTGCGGCTGTCTACCAACACTAGATCGGTTACTTGACCCTGAGACTGGTTCCACTGACGTGCTGAGCATTCTTGTAGAAGACGCTTGTGTAACCTTGCATGAGGCACTATTGCAATGCATAATGACATCATTCCTAAGAGCTGCATGAAATTCCTGACTGCTAAGTATTGATTGGTCTGAAACAGTAGTAGCAGAGTTTGAATATTTCAAATTCTGGCTGCATTGGGAGAGGCTAGAGCTAAGCAAGTGTTTAGAGTCACTCCCAAATAGGACTGCATTTGTGAAGGCTGAAGATGAGACTTCTGCCATTGACCGTGAAACCCAATTGGCAGAGTAGGTCTAATGTAGTCTGAGTGATATAGGGAAGTGTAGGCAAGTCACTGTTTATTGGGGGAAGGAGAGTTATGCGTTGGCGTGCTCTTACACCTACCCTTGAAATTGTTTTCTCAGTACCCTCCTCTATAGAGGCCTCGAGGAAGAGGGCTGTGTGTTTGACTTGTATGAGGAAGCATTAGGGTCTGAGGATGTACATTTTGACCCTTCCCTATAACATGAGCAGTGAAAGGAGCCTCTCTTTGATGGGGACTGAAGTGCCCCCTTGCATTTCGCCAAATCTGTGTCTTTCTTCATCTTTTCCAAGGCCTCATCTACTTGAGGTCCGAAAAGATGTTGCTCGTCAAAAGGGGTATATAAAATAGACTGTTGGACCATACGTTGAAAATCTGACTTATAAGCCAAGCATGTCGATGTAGGAGATTGCTGGTGGTATCTCCCCTCGCTGCAGTGTCAGCAGCATCCACAGCACATCTAATGGAAGAATTAGATAGGAGTTTGCCTTTTTGAACCAACCTTTCTTTCTGTTTGTGCTCTTCTGGGAGGTATTGAAGTAGACCTTCAATCTCATCAGGGTGTGCCCTGTCATACCTAGCTAGTAGGCCCTGCATGTTGGGGATACTCCAGTGATTAGCGACTTGAGTGGGCACCCTTTTACCAGATGCGTCAATAAATTTAGACTCTCGATCCGGGGGAGGTGCATCTGCAGAGGTTTGTTAGTTTTCTCTCTTATGAGCATTAGGGACTACTAATGAGTTTAAATGTACCTGTCCTTAAATAAAAATAGGATCAGATGGTGGGGGGGTTGTATTTTTTGTCAACCCTAGGTGTTGAAATGCGGGCACGAACTGGGTCCTTAAAGATTTCATACGCATGTCTTATCATGCCTTTTAACATAGGTAGACTTACTAGTCCTATGTGAAGAATCTGTCTCAAGTTAAAAGTCTTCATCCAAAGACTCTTTATGTAATGTAACCCCATGATAAGCTGCTGCCCTTCAAATCCGCTCTTGATAAGCCACATTAACATCTGTATATGATGGCTTTGCAGAGTATAAATCTGGATCATTATCTATGGGTGAATCATATGGAAAAATCGTTGACCAAAAGATATAGGTGTGTGGCTTTCCAGGGCAGCAGACCATTCTGGGTTGGTGAAGGGGCGCTCCAAGTCCTCTTCCCAGTGAAGCTTTAAGGAGTCTAGTGCAATCGCAGTATGTTGCCGAAGAGAGGCGGCGAACCACAGGGTTAGGTAGCCACCGTTGCCCATAATGTGTAAATATTGCCTCGTATGGTGCATGGGAGGCTCTGTTGATACATCGCTCCAGCGGGCCAAAAGGGTTGCAATAAGGGAACGATGCAGTAAAGAGCGACCTGGACGTAGTCCCTCCTCTGAGACAAGCCTGGTGTATAAGTCGAGGGTAGCTTCTTGAAAGAGGTCTCCAGTGTTGTGTATGTCAGCAGGCCGCCAGTTATGAAATTCGGCCGCAGTGGTGATTCTCAGGCCCCTAGGCATTCCCAGGAGAGGGATAGCAGAAGCATATGGTATTTTAGAGCGGGTGATGAAAACGGGTTCTACGGTAGCATTTGTGCACTACTGCGAGCAGTAGGGAGTCGGACTCTGGGTTTCGCACAGGGATGGAACAAATGTAAGAGGGAAAGGTGCGACATGGGCGGCTGTACAGTGGCAGTGGTAGAAAGCTGTCGAGGGGCCAGCCATCTGGCAGTCCATTGAAACTGTGCAGCTAGGTAATAATGTTCAAAGTTAGGGTTGGCGAGGCCTCCCCAATCTGCGGGTAAAGTTTTTGGATGGATACTCGGTGTCTGGAGTTACCCAAAATGAAATCTCTAATCCTTCTCTCAAATTTACTGAAGGAAGAGGGGGAATATAGAGCAGCAGGTTCATTAAGTTATAGAGAAGACGATGGAGGATTTCCATTTTGGTGAGGGCGATCCTGCCAGTGACAGACAGTGGCAGAGTCCCCCAAAAAAGCTAGCTGGGTATGAATTGCAGTTGTATCTTGACCTTACCCTGTTAAAAGAACAAGTTCAAAAGTCCAATAGCCTCTTTGTTTAATAGAGCAAGGACTTTGTTTTCAAAACTGAGGCATAGGCAGGTGGGCAGGCCTGTTTGAAGGAGGACAGTCTGAAGGGAGACAGGAGAAATAGGGCATAGCCCTTGCGAATTAGCTGGTAGACCCAACTATATAATTATCTCCCAATTAGCGGATAATTGGGAGACAACTAAACTGGTCATTGATCGGAAAGGACCAAAAATTGGGGATCACCCAGAGCGGGCCTATAACCTCCAGAAATTTGTCTGATTACTGCTGGGGTCAGAAAGAGTTAACATGCAGTCATGACCGGTTCCAAATGGTCTTTTTTAATGGAAGCGAGCTCTCTACCAATAAGAAAGAGGGCTGCAAGTTCTTAATCAAAATGTTAGACACCTCTGCAGAGGGCACTGCCAATTCACAACCTTCACTGCTTCAACTTATACAATCACAAAAGAGGAATCTCATTAAAACATGGTCAAATGTTCATGGCAAGTACCCTTACGGTGATGAGTCTCGGCCAATAATATTTTAGTCCAGAACGAAATCATTATATTAATTGGAAAGGAGTTAGAAGCTTAAGATGTTCTGCCAAGGGAACCTATTTAAAGTTTACCTTCCCTTTTTCCCTCGCCATGTGGAGGGATGTTGATGGTTAAAAGCAGCAACAGTATCCATCAGGGGCAAAGACCACGCTGAGGGAGACTCTGAACACACAGGGGAGATCGTCATGGCTAGCTTTGAAGTCTTTTTTAGGTGCTGACGTCAGAGCTTGTAGCATCACCATTAGGAAGCATCAGTGTCAGACACATGAAAGTCACAAAGTCGACTTGTGCTTGCTCCCTCTGGGGACTGCCATCCTAAATGCAAGGCTTCAAACGGATTGGGGTTGCGGATGGACTAAGAAGCTCCAGACTCATTCTTTTCAAAGTCTAGATCTTTTATGACAATGAAGAAGAGATCAGAATTGAGATTCTAAAAAGGTCCCAGGAGGGGGAATGTTTATTCAAGGACCCATAGGACTTCCTCTTCCTATGGTGAATCAAGTGCCTTTTTATTTGGGGGGGTGAGGTGGGGGGACGTTTTCGGAGAGCTTTTCCTAGGTCAAACAGATTGCTCAACCATATCCCTGCGTGCCTTAGCCAGAAACAACTTGGCCGCCGAGGCCACTATGGCCTTCACATGAACGGAAGTGCAAGATTCACTGGCTGCATTATCATGCAAGGATCCAAATGCCACAAAGAGAGCTTTGGATCAATGTTGAAAAAAGGAAAAGGGAATGATACCAGTGTGCCTTGATTGGCGACTACCATATTTTGGTATTGTAATGTCCAGAGACAATTGTGACTGCAGCTACCTGGCAGCAGTTTAGAGCTACTGCTGGGGTATAGCAATTCCAGACCATTATGAAGCTGGGAGGAATAATTCTTAAGATCAGAATCTGCTGGAGGATGTACTCATAAGAATAAATGCTATGTCTACACAGCACAACAGTTCAGAACAGCTACCATGCTAACCTCACTATGATATCTAGTCAATATTATGGAAGACAGACGTTGCCAAAATCCAAAACTACAGGAGGCAAACACCGCGTTCAATTACTTGGGAACCAGATACCTATCTTTGTCAACAGCACTGTCACAATCTGTTGAAGTGGCTACTGTTTCAATTGCTGTGTATCCTAAGGTCCTTACAACAAGCTGTAGAAACATTGGCTCTTTATTGTACAGAGTGTAATGACATAGGTCACCTGCAATGGGAAAGTTATGGCAGACTGGTAACCGGAGTTGAATTTTTAAGTGACTGGTAGCGATGTGAATCTTTCAAAGGAGCCTGGACATAGCATTCAAAATGGATGCTTTATTGTTACAGTTATATAGTTTTTTTAGTTTAACTCTTTAAGGACTGTGAGAAAGTCCCTCTTTTGCATTGCTAGCACCCCACTTTATGCCTGGTTTTATGGGGCTTCAGATATAGTGCACCGGGTCCCTGCCAGTGCTCCTCCCCCAAGAACAATTCCCTAACTGGCACTTCTACCCTCTGTTTGTCTCTATGATTTTAGAGTCACTATATCACACAACATTTTATTCACGTTGAAAGTGGGAATACATACTAATGTTTATATCCCTTAATAAATCTGCTTAAACAGCATATACCATCTCAGAGTGGCTGTAAATACGACGAACCTCCTAATATTTCTGCTTAAATAGCCTATATCATCTTTGGCTGGCAACAAAAATGTCAGCAGTCAGTATATTCCACCAACCGGTATCCATACCACTACGAACATATAATGGTGTAATAGACTATCTGTAGTATATACCTTAATCTTCGCCCTAAATTTTATATCTATATCGGGTTTTGGTCAACCTTCATATAGTCCACTCTTGATGGCTAAAAATGATAGCCATTCATGTATATAGGAATTAGGATATAAAAAGGTTTCCTACACTCGGTTGAAAACCGTTTGGGCGCGATCAATATAATGGTATGACGGGCCATAACTGAAATATGAATACAATCGGAGGTTAACTATGCATTAGACATTCTTCCAGAAGCACTGGCTCGATTCTTCTTTTTTCTGTGCTTCGGCGCTAGTACCGCAGTCCTCCTTCTAAGGCCCATATCTTATGTCTGTAAACGTCTTTATCCGGCGCCTTTACGCTTGAATAGTAGTCCCTTTTCTATGGCTACATACGCCCTGCATCGCACAAGTATCTACAGATAAATGGCGCCAAAAAGTCATACTCCGGTTACAATCATCAAGTTGCCGGCTGGGGATCCGCCGCTCTGCATCGAGACCGAGAGTCATAGCCGGTTATAATCATCAAGTGTTACGGTAAGCGTATGGTCATGACGCTTTGCAAACTTACTATGGAGGCAAGTGTATCTAACAATATAATAAACTAAATCCCCGCTTTTATTTTATACTCTGCAGAATATGGTGATGTAACAAGACCCAAGAATCCTGACTCTCGGCGGACTGATTATTGATCGCTTGGGTAAACATTAGTATTCAGAATCTGCTTTGTATTTTTTGGTCGTGAATATTAAACAGTGATGACGTGTTAGAATATTTGGTCGTGAATATAAATCAGTGATGATGTTTCTATCCGTACGTTACAGGAATAAATCCTAATACCAGCTATACATCATCTTATTTGATTTGTGACAACCGCGTCGTTTAGGTAAAAATTAGGAGTCAATATCTGTCTTGTTATATTCAGCCATGAATATTAATTGAGAATATTATCATGCCTTGAGGAAAGTCTACTTTCATGGTACATATTACCCGCTGTGTATATGTCCTTTTATCTTTGTCGATATAATAACAACATTTTTTGAGTATTAATGTACATCCCTCTATTACCCCACTGTCTAACTAGATACTACTATTTACTATTCTCAAACCGCCAAAGGACGTTTCACCTTCTTCCAGCTCAATTTAGGTAAGCGAATCTACCATCCCCGTAGAGTATGTTGGTAATTAAGACAAGATGAGTGCAAGCTTAATCGTGCATGGCCATACTTTATATTTAACTTCTGTACAAGCATTTTGAGCCCATTCTCTTTTTGATCATTAGACTGCTATATATGACTCACCCCTTCATAAATAATGCATAGATACAACGACTAAGTATACGACCACTTGTCAGTCATATATATCGTTTTTCCTGTATCTATTCTTTCCTCTTTTTTCTTTAGTCAGTTTTACCCTTATGCAATGAATGGTGACATCTAGCAAATTTCTCTGCCAGCACATAGGTTGGATATACACGTTTTTGTAAGTATTTTCTCTAGTACATATTCATACTACCTGGTGGTGCTTAAGTATGAGGAAGACCTATTCATTTAGAATTCGAAAGTAAAATGTGGCTGACCTATAAAAATCCATTTTGGTTGGAAATCTGAATGAAAACAGCTTATTCATATAATTATGTAATGTGGAGTTTATACTATGGCTACATGTGACCATGACCGTAATCAGTTCGATAAATCTCTTTATAAGTTTGCAAATTAAAATGTTTTCATGTAATATACATCTCCCCAGTATATGGACTTATTTTGACTCACGATGTATAAAGAGAGGAATTTAGGATCTGAAAATAGCTTATGATTAGATAAATGGATAAAATGTCACATCATGCTGTATGTAGGAAATTATTTCACATATGTCTTTTACAATGTAATGTACTATAGTAAGTGATTGTAGACAATGAATTTTTTAATATATCTCACATAAAATGTTGTTTGTTAGAGTTATATGTGTAAAATATTTATAACTGTCCAACTCTCACTCACATTGATTTTAATATTCTAGTGCAATACATGGCCATCTGAGGAAGGCTTAATTAAACAACAGGGGGTGGTGATGGACAGAGTTTCTGAATTAAGCAGAATACTCTCACCCAGTCAAGAGATCAGGGCTTAATCCAACACCGTTTTTTAGCTCACTGCACCATCCCAACTCAGAACCTGGCATTATGCAAATTAGTCTGTCCCTAGCCCAGTGTATCATGGGAACAGGGCAAACCAAACTACCAAGCCAATTCTTTCACTGGGAAGGAAACAAGCTACCGGGGACCGGTCTCTGGCATTTCAGCCGTCTTTGGCCCGGCTTGCTTGAATCCTGATGGTGCAATGAGCAAGGGACTCACGTCTGAGTATACCCTTCCACGCTTATGATGGACAAAATAATTAAACAACAGGGGGTGGTGATGGACAGAGTTTCTGAATTAAGCAGAATACTCTCACCCAGTCAAGAGATCAGGGCTTAATCCAACACTGTTTTTTAGCTCACTGCACCATCCCAGCTCAGAACCTGGCTATATGCAATTTGTCCACCATAAGCGTGGAAGGGTATACTCAGACGTGAGTCCCTTGCTCATTGCACCATCAGGATTCAAGCAAGCCGGGCCGAAGATGGCTGAAATGCCAGAAACCGGTCCCCGGAAGCTTGTTTCCTTCCCAGTGAAAGAATTGGCTTGGTAGTTTGGTTTGCCCTGTTCCCATGATGCACTGGGCCAGGGACAGACTAATTTGCATATAGCCAGGTTCTGAGCTGGGATGGTGCAGTGAGCTAAAAAACGGTGTTGGATTAAGCCCTGATCTCTTGACTGGGTGAGAGTATTCTGCTTAATTCAGAAACTCTGTCCATCACCATCCCCTGCTGTTTAATTATTTTGTCCACCATAAGCGTGGAAGGGTATACACAGACGTGAGTCCCTTGCTCATTGCACCATCAGGATTCAAGCAAGCTGGGCCGAAGACGGCTGAAATGCCAGAAACCGGTCCCCTGAAGCTTGTTTCCTTCCCAGTGAAAGAATTGGCTTGGTAGTTTGGTTTGCCCTGTTCCCATAATGCACTGGGCCAGGGACAGACTAATTTGCATATAGCCAGGTTCTGAGCTGGGATGGTGCAGTGAGCTAAAAAACTGTGTTGGATTAAGCCCTGATCTCTTGACTGGGTGAGAGTATTCTGCTTAATTCAGAAACTCTGTCCATCACCACCCCCTGTTGTTTAATTATTTTGTCCACCATAAGCGTGGAAGGGTATACTCGGACGTGAGTCCCTTGCTCATTGCACCATCAGGATTCAAGCAAGCCGGGCCGAAGACGGCTGAAATGCCAGAAACCGGTCCCCGGAAGCTTGTTTCCTTCCCAGTGAAAGAATTGGCTTGGTAGTTTGGTTTGCCCTGTTCCCATGATGCACTGGGCCAGGGACAGACTAATTTGCATATAGCCAGGTTCTGAGCTGGGATGGTGCAGTGAGCTAAAAAACGGTGTTGGATTAAGCCCTGATCTCTTGACTGGGTGAGAGTATTCTGCTTAATTCAGAAACTCTGTCCATCACCACCCCCTGCTGTTTAATCACCTGAGGAAGGCTAACTGGCCGAAACGCGCGTATTGAATTACCCTACCGTATTGCATATGTCACAGGTCTGGTCTTATGTCTCATGTTTGTTTGTAAATGTTTTTTAAATGTATAATTCCATGAATTATCAACCAGCTTCACTATAAATCAATTTATAAAATGGAAAAAAGATATAATTGTACACAAAGAATATCTCTAAAAAACAAAAAAAGAATTTTTCATGACTAAATAAAAGTATATAAATCAATAATATTGTACTAGTGGGTGATGAGTTCATTCAATAGTCATTTATGGTGTTTATAATAATCTGTGGTTCATAATTTCTGTATTTTCACTTGACTATAGACCTTTACCAAACTGTCCCTAGTAAATAGTACTCTGAGTACCTAGAGCCGGGGCGCTAAAGAGGGTCCCCTGGGACCCCCCTCACTGGGACCATGGCACCAGCTTTGCAGCTTGAATGCCCCTGTGAGGGAGAAAATTATAAAGTCGACATGGCAGCCTGCCTGTGTGCATTCCAACTAGCACTGCCTGGAGGCATAGGTAAGTCATCCCTCTACCAGGCCTCACAGCCCTAGGACAGGGTGCACTATACCAAATGAGAGGGCATATCTTCATGAGCAGATATGCCCCTAAAATATTGCAGCCCATTTCCTAATACTGTAAGTGCCCGTGAGGCCATGGAGAGTACAAGGGCTGGAAACTCAACAACTCGAGTTCCACAACACCTTGATTGCTTCACTGAACAATAAATCCACACTGATGAGATTTTTTGTACCATGTACCCAGAGGGAACCTCGGAGGAGCCTCTTAACACCTGCCAACCCTGGTGTTGTCTCTGACCTGCTGCAAGCAGCCAGCCACCACAAGATCTGTTTCTGGACACCTGCGTAGAGAGCCTCTGCTCTCTGGGACCAGAAACAATGCACATCCTGAGCAGAGGTGGCATGCCTCCTCCCCCCAGATGGCCCAGTGCTCGAAGAGGGGAGCTTCAAAGGCCTGCAACCTTGTAATGCGGCCCCCAGCCTCTGCTGCTAGCAGCTGATGGCAGCCCCTGGTTTACATCCCCACTTTAAACAGGTAAACCGGCAGGAAATTCAAAGGAATAGGAGGCGAGCCCACCTCTGCCAACCCTACCTCTAAATTTGGGGAGACAAGAAGATGCACAACTTTCAGTCCCAGCCATCTTGAAGATGGGGATACCCGCAAATCAGGACTAGGGCCTCCTCCCACAGGAAGGTGGCATAATAGAGGGTGTAGTCACCCCAGGTAAGGTACCCAATTGCCCTACCTGCTACTCCACTAAAACATCCTCTAAATGTATTATTTAGGTGGCTCCCTTCAACCTAAAACTCAGATCTAGGACAACGTAAGAAGAAAGACAATGACCCTGCAGAGAAGACTGAAAAAAGACTACTGCCTTGGCCCCAGCCCTACCGGCCTGTCTTGAGCTTCTGTGATCCTGGGACCTGTCTTGCAGCCAGTGGCCTCTGAAACCCCATCCCTAGGATGACTGCTGCCTTTGAAAAATACTCCAATCGTCCAGACTCTCTATCCGGGGAAGGTGCATCTGCAGAGGTTTGTTAGTTTTCTTTCTTATGAGCATTAGGGACTACTAATGAGTTTAAATGTAGCTGTCCTTTAATAAAAATAGGATCAGATGGTGGGGGGGTTTGTATTTTTTGTCAACCCTAGGTGTTAAAATGCGGGCAAGAACTGGGTCCTTAAAGATTTCATACGCATGTCTTATCATGCCTTTTAACATAGGTAGGCACCCAGTCGCCCTTGTGCCGTTGGTAGTGCAGTTTTGGTACTTACCTGACCCCTGGCTGTTGCTAACCTTTTGGCTCCGAAGACTGAGATTGTATATTGAATACTTACCTGTTTAAGCGTGATATTGTTTTCCCCATAGGATAACATTGGACTGTGTGAAAAAGTTTCGAAGTGTCGATTTTCCAAAGTTAAAAGTATTTTTAATTAAAAAAAGCACTTGCCTTATTACAAGACCTGGGTCTTAAAATAAAGTACAAAGTATAATTTTCTAAAACTGGCCTGGATCTCTTTCTCGAGTCGTGTGTCCATTATTGGTTACTGTTGTAGAATAAATGTCTTACACTCTTCTGTGTTAAGCCTCAGGTTGCTCGTACCACACTACCACTAATAGAGCACTTTGGGTTTTACATTGAGCACTGGACTCTGTGCATGGTATAACCACCTAGTGGCAATATCATAAACAGAGCCACCTTCCAACAAGAACCAAATTCAGAATATTTTGTGATGTTTTGTTTTACTAAAATGCTTTTAACTTGTTTGAGGTCTATGAAATTAAACATTAATATATTGCATTGATAGTGCTGTGAATAGATCATGTTATCAGAGTAACACTGCATTGCTTGAATGCATGTGAAATTAGTGGATTGGTCGGCAAGTGGCCCCTGATCACGTTTAACCTCCAACCAAAGATTGAAACCTCTTATTAGTTCTGGTCAATGAACACACATCGAGGTATTAACTGCGGAGGTATGCAAGCAGAACTCTGCCCTGTTGCTGGGACAGCAAGTTCCGTTTAAGAGGCAGTAGAATCAGAGGGAATATCGGCGATTCACGAGCTCAGAGTACGGTCCCTAAAAGCTCAGATCAGAGCTGATTCTGGTCTGCCTTCTTTAGTAACCATGGAATCAGCTGCAAAGGAGAAAACACATAAATAAGGCTTCAGCCCCTCTGAAGACAGAATGCTTCTTCTAAAGACCCATGGGGAGGAAACTCCAAGGCGCATTGTGGATTATCGTAGGTAATGAACACCTCTACAAAATGCATGCCTAAGAGAGAAAAAATGCTGTGTGCAACCTCCGGATGCAGACACCACTCATGATCAACAATATGGGGCAAAAGAGGACCCACACAATATACACGGTTGGTCAGAGAAGATAGCTCACTTGAGAGGTCTAAATACAAATGAACCAAAGTGGCAGGTAGTCATGAATAACAAGAGCATAGAAAAGAAACGAAGGTGCCATCGGGGAGTGTTGGCAAACCAAGCTGCGACATTTGCAGTATGTTGCAATTCAGCTTGTTCTTGTTGCATTTGAGGGCACAAACTTGTATGGAGGCATAACACTACACTACATTAGACAGCAACATATGTAGGGACAAAAAGCTCCAGAGGGAGGTGTCGACTAATAAGAAGTAGGGCTTTTAACACACTGCACCAACCTGAGGGTTGGAAAGAAGCAAAACCTGAACACCAGGAAACTGAAGGTTTGGTGTTAGTGCAGATGAAAGCTAAAAGCATACATACTGGACAAGAATGACTATATTGTCTAGAGGCACTTAAAGTGTCATCCAAATGTGAGAAAAATACAAACGAATGGAATTGTCAACTACAACAGACTGATGATCCCCACCCAAATTAACTTTACCTACAAAGAACATAGTTCTAAAGGGCCCGGGGAGAACAGAGCCATCAATGACTTTTTTAGAACAATATTTTAACAACCGAACTGCCATTAAAGCTAGAGGCAAAAGCAGATTCTCTTGAGGGTAGGATTATGAATAATTACAAAATTTACTCATGCCCCCACCAATCTGGAAAATGGAAACATTAGTAGAGAACCTTATAATGCAATAAAGCTTAGCAAAATTAGGCTCTTGGGACCCCCGATAAAGAAAACTACACAGACGTCCACTTTGAGTGTGTCATTACATTCTACAGCTGTTAGAGCTGAACACACAAGATAAGGGGAAATGTATTTGTTGTGTTTGGGGAGGTGTACTAGTGTTTTTGTGTGCTTAGGAAACAGAGGGGCTGGCAAGAATTCTACCCTAAGGAGTAAGGTACGACGTCCTGTTGATGGAACCATAATGATTTTAAGGGTTAACATCTCAAGGTGCAAAAACGTTCTTAGGGCCCGAAAAATGGCAGAGGCAGTTTGAGGACAAGGAAAGAACTATAGTTTTGCTGAATGAAAGAGGCATTTATTGGTTTTGTTTAATACCCAGACAGTTATATTGGCTAAATGCCTACTAATACAACAAGTCACCATAAGTTGCATTTTCACAGAACACTGTATATTGGCTAAGCACCTACTAATACAATAAGTCACCATAAATTGCATTTTCACAGAACACTGTATTCAAAAGGCTTTTACTTTCATAAGCATGTTCACAAATAGTCCACTCTCTCATGTATATTCATTCAATCTTAACACTGGAAAAGCTGCATGATGCTGTCAAGTAACTTACATAACACAGACCCCTAGGGTACTTACTTCTTGCTCAGACTCCGTTCCGGACTGCTTCTTATCTTTCGCCTTGACACTGGGACCACCTCCATTCCTCCTCCCACTGCCAGGCTTCCTCCCCCTTCCGTGCAAAGAAGAAAACAATCAATTAGAAATCCTTCATCCATAAAAACAGATTTAAATGTGCTACTTAGTCTTACAGTGTTGTGACTGGTCCTCTCACCTATAAAGGTAAACACAAAAGTGCTGCAACACAGGGTTAAAAACGCAGAGTACAAGACTGCTACCTGATCCATGAGTGCAGCAACAAAGTACCAGAATAAAATACATCACAATTTCCTATCCTATTAGACATAACATTATCTCAGTAGAGAAACATTTTCACTGAACATTCTTTCACTGGGTAAAGGAGTTAGGACAACATAAAAACTAGGTACCCAAGTGAAAAAAGCAGTAGGTAAACAGCGACTAAAATAGGTAATATACTAGTGCGAGGTCCCAGATCGCAATAGAGCACTGGCCCTCAGGAAAAGCCCTAACAGAGATGACTATTGCCAACAAATTGTAGGGACCAACACTTTGAACGGAAAACGTCATTAAAGAGGTTTATGGGCCTTCGTCACAGGAGCATCAGACATTTAGGTATTCTCAGCAACCATCATACATCAAAAACCTGTGGCCAATTGAAAGGTTTGATTCTTAAACTATCTTTAACTCATGATCAATTCAGGCCAATGTGCAAAACTTTACTTGAACTGATTTACAACAAATATGAAGCACTTTGAAACCATCAAATGATCAAATACAATTTCAGTGGCTCTCAATCAATCAATACATTATTCGGTTTCCAAAACCATCAAAGTAGACATAAAAACAATGCTTAAAATATATAGTTACGGGGGCGTGGCTAAGATGGCGGCCAGCGCGGACGTGTAACAGCGGTGCTCCTCGCCCTGGTCCCTTGTAACCCCCACTAAAGCCCTACTATCTAGCGCATCTGGCCCCCCACACATCGCTACCCACGCGACACGCTGTGGGGTGCGCCCGGAGACCCCGGAAATCACCGCGGAGGACGACCGCTGCAAGCCTCTGCCGCAGCCGCACTACAGTGCGGGAAGGCACTGAGATCCGGGCCCCGCGCTCGGCAGCTCTACCTCGGCCTTGGGGTGACTGGACGTTTCTGCGGAGCGGCGCGGGGGTGTCGAGGACTACTGCCTGGTGGCGCGACCCCCTCCGGAACACAGAAGACCTGTACTGCTGCCGCTGGGGTGCTCGGGCGGTCCCGGGACTGGCCCGCGGCGCTGCCCGGGAGTGCGCGGACCCCGGACCTGCCGGCGGAAGTGTGTGCACCCCGAGCTGCCCCGACGAGGAGACTGACGACGGACCGGTGGGGGCCTTGGCACTCCACCTCAAGGGCCCCTGGGTCTATGCATGATCACGGTCAACGGCGCGGCTGACATCCGTGGCGGACTGGGCCCGGGAGACCCTTCACGCTAGGCCCCGGCTTGGGCCTCCACGGCAGTGAGGGGCAGTGAGCACGCAGGACCCGGTGGCCTGCCCGGCCCCCCCGAGACTCTGTGCGGCGCCCTGTCTGAAGCTCTGCACGCCGGCTGTGGCCTGCCCGAACTGAACCACCGGACCCCGCAAGCAGCCGAGAAGGCCACAGGTGGTCCGACGCCATTCAAGGTGAGGAGCTGGGGGAACTCGGGGGGCCTGTGGTCGCGCCCCCGGCGGAAGGACAGGTGCTGTGAGCCCGGGACCCGCCCTGTGCGAGACCTTGAGACACTTGCTGGTGGTGCATGAGGGGGTATGAGTTGTGCTTGAACTGCACCCTGATATTTGAACTGCACCCTGATTTCACATTAAGAGCCCAGCGGACCAGCTACCTTCTATCTGCACGGCCGGCTCCGGCCCGCGTGGTAGGGGCTGGGCCCCCGGGGGAGGCGGGCCGCACTCCATACTCCCCTGCGCTCCGGGCCGGGGGCCGCGCGGGTGCCGGGATCAGTGGGCCTCCCTGACACAGCACCTTCACTGCGCTGGGACGTGGACAGTCCGATTTCTCGCCCACCTATGTCGAGCACTACACGCAGAGGGGGTCGTCCGATCAACAAAGTCTTCCTGAAATCCTCCTCTAAATCAGGGAAAGCCCAATCGCCTACAATGCCGGCGACTCAGACTGTCACCCCGACCAAGGAGCCTGCGGAGGCCCCCCATCACAAAATCGTTCCTAGAGTCCCTCTTCAACACGCTGCGCAAGGACTTCCAGACTCTGAAGCAGGACATGGTGAGTGAGCAGAGGGAGCTGCGCCGGGACCTGGAGGGTCTGGGGGAAAGAGTGATGGCGGTGGAAGAATCGAATCAGACCCGTGGTGACGACCTGGTACTCCTCCAACAGTAAGTCATCCGTCTTCAAGAGCAACAGGTGGGCCTCCAGGCCCACGCGGAGGACCTTGAAAACCGCTCTCGACGGAACAATATACGGGTCCGGGGAGTGCCATTAAAAGCGGAGGGGAACAGCGTCACGGAGTATCTCCAAGACCTCTTCCGAGAGGTTCTCAACGAAGCAGCCGACTTCCCCATTCGCATTGACCGCGCTCACCGGGTAGGGTTGCCTCAACGAGCTCCTTCCCCCCCCTCCGGACATTTTAGCGTTCCTCCCGGACTTTCCCCTGAAAGAGATGATACTACGAGACGCGTGCAAAGCACAACCCATCCGAGTGAGAGGCCATCCCATTTAACTATATCAGGATCTCTCGGCAATTACTCTGCAGAAACGCAAGGATTTCAGAGTAGTCACCACGTTCCTGAGAGACAAGGGGGTGCCCTACTCATGGGGTCACCCATTCTGTCTGATCTTCAAATGGGAAGGTACCTTGCACCAACTCCGTTCACTCCAGGACACCTGCGCCCTGTTGGGTATTGAACTCCCAGACGACAACTCGGACGGGGCCTCCTCTCCGGGGTTATCGCAAGCAACCCGACCCCGCTCGACTGAAGGAGCCTGGCAGCAAGTAAGGAGACGCCGAGCCCTAAACACACCCACCGCCCAGACCCAGGAACGATCGCGAAGGACAAAGCCGCGGCCATTGAGGAGGTCGTTAAGGACACCACCGCTAAACCCTGAACTATGCACTGATGGGGGGCCACACTCACATTGCTACTCCGTAATGGGGGGCGGGGGGGACGGGGGGCCGCACTGGTTGCCTCTGCCACATTCCTCTTCACCTACTTTACCTACAGGCCCGATTTGACTTTGGATAGGCCTGGGACTAGGACTTGGGGACGGGGGCTACAAGTTGGGGTTAGGGTGGGCAGGGGCGGGACGGGGAGTTGGGCAAGGGGACATGGGGAAGTGGGGGGAGAGGGGGATCGGGGGAGGGGAGGGTCGGGGTCTGGGGTGGGTGGGATGGAAGGTTCTGGATCCCTCCCGGCGTGGTTCATTTACGCCGACGCACAGTGGCACTGAGACCGGGCACACCGCATACACTGCCAGGTCCACATTCCCCCTGTGAATGGCTAATCCTCCGCTGAAAATCCTCACCTTAAACGTGAAAGGGCTCAACAATCCCATAAAGCGCAGAGCCGTCCTGTCCTTTCTAGAAAACTCAGGGGCCGAAATCTGTCTGCTCCAATAAACTCACTTACTCTCCAAAGACTGGCACAGGATGCGCTCCAGGGCATTCCTGATTCAACACTATTCCTCGACCCTTGAGAAGAAGGCGGGGGTGGCTCTTCTGGTAGCACGTCACTTCAGGGGGACAATGGCAGACAAAGTAGCTGAAATTAAAGGGAGATTCCTGGCTTACACACTTCACATAGGGGGGCTGGACATGGTTGTTGGATCCTTATACGCTCCAAACTCCAAGCAGGAACCATTTCTAAAGGGGGCATTAGCAGACGCACTGCAACCCAATGTTAAGGCGGTACTGGTGGGAGGAGACGCAAACCTAGTGATGAATCCCGACACGGACAGGTCTGGCCACCGACAAGGGTTTGCTGGGGCGATCACACGAGAGGGGAGCCGATGGCTGTCAGAGGAGGGGTACACATCTGTGGCGCGCGCGCCATCCCACCTCCCCGGGGTACACCTTCTATTCCCACGTACACCGCACTTACGCACGCATTCATCATTTTTTTGGCAGCGCAGACGTGTCTTCCTTGACAGAAGATGTAGAGGTGCTCCCAGCGGCGCGATCGGATCATGACGCACTTCTACTGCACTTGCAGACCCCGGCGCTTAACACACGCAGAGGTAGATGGCGACTCAACGACGCCCTCTTGCAACATGAGGGGGTGACACAGAGACTCCAAGACCGCATCATAGACTATCTACAGACTAACGACACCCCGGAGGTTTCCCTGACTGCGGTGTGGGGGGCACTTAAGGCGGTGGTGAGGGGCGAGCTGATTTCGGTGGCCGCGGCGGAAGCAAAGACTCGGAAGGAGAAGAGGCTTTCCCTGTCAGCACAGGTGCTTGATCTCGAACAAGCCCATAGCCGGACCGGAGCACCCAGGATATGGAGACAGCTCAAGGCCGTTAGGTCTCAGCTTGCCAGCTTAGACCTGGACAGAGCAGAGTACGCGGCCCTGCGGGACGCCTTCTGGCGAGTTGCCTCAAGGCTAAGACCCTGAAGGCGAGGGTACCCCCCGTCCACGCTCAAGACGGGACGATCGCCCAGGACGATGTCCAAATAGCAGAAGCCTTCCGCGGGTTCTATGCCTCGTTGTACATGGCGGAACCGCCACCCGAACAGACGCTCACTGACACTTACCTCCGCGACGCGGACATAACGCCCCTGAACGAACACACCAAGGTCTCCCTTGACGCTCCCATCAGAACCGAGGAGGTCATCTCCGGGATTGCGCGTCTCAAGCCTCTAAAAGCCCCGGGCCCGGACGGCTTTTCGGCCACCTTTTACAAGGCTTTTTGCCCCCAAATCACTCCGTTGTTGACCAGACTGTTCAATTCCTTCCAGGGTAGAGGTTCCATCCCCCAAGACATGCTGGACGCGGACATCGTGGTTATCCCGAAACCGGGTAAGGACCCGTCCCAATGCAAAGCATACAGGCCCATCTCCCTTCTCAACATCGATCTAAAATTGTTCACGAGCGTGCTGGCTGCTAGATTGGGCCCATGTCTACCGGGGATTATTGAGCCAGACCAGGCGGGATTTGTTCCCAATAGACAATGCGCGGACAACACTAAACGACTGCCCCATGTCATTGATAAGACTCATTACAATGACTCCGACGCGGTCCTCCTGTCGGTGGATGCCGAGAAGGCGTTCGACAGGGTGGACTGGGGTTATTTGGACGCCGTCCTGATGCGCTATGGATTCGGGGACCGATTCCGCACGTGGGTTGCTAGCTGTTATGCCACCCCACAGGCCAGGATCTCGGTTAACGGGGTACGCTCGGAACCCCTGGACATTAGAAGGGGAGCCAGACAGGGGTGCCCTCTCTCGCCCCTGCTTTTTGCTTTGTACATCGAGCCCTTGGCCTAGTGGATCCGAGACAACGGGTCCATAAAAGGCGTCCACTTTGGCGGCGAACAACAGACCGTAAGCCTGTATGCTGACGACATCTTGGTGGCCCTTGAGGACCCCCCGACGTCGGTACCGGCTTTCCTTTCAGAGGTGGAGCACTTTGGGGAGGTGTCGGGGTTCAAGATGAACTTAGAGAAATCCCTAGTCCTGCCCTTGGGTCGGAACGTGAAAGCGGCACGACATGACCATCGAACGTATGGGGACTAAACCGTTCAGATGTCTATACCCTACTTGGGCATCTCTCTTACTCCGAGCACTACCCAAACGGTTGATGCGAACTATACGACGTTGGTCCACGCCCTCAATGGAGACCTTGCGAGATGGCGTCGTCAGCCGCTCTCCTGGCTGGGACGAGTAGCAGCGGTAAAAATGACCCTGCTCCCCAAGATCTTATACCTATTTCAGACCATCCCAGTTACGCCCCCGATCGGAGTACTCAAACAACTACAGGACTCCATTACACACTTTGTGTGGGCGGGTAAGCGCCCTCGCCTCCGCAGGGACCTCAATACACCAGCCACGGCGGAAGGCGGTCTCGGGGTGCCTGACCTCCTTCGCTATTTTCAAGCAACGCAGCTTCGCTACCTTTTGAAATTGAACAGG
The DNA here is from genome assembly GCF_964263255.1 of Lissotriton vulgaris. Lineage (NCBI taxonomy): Eukaryota > Metazoa > Chordata > Amphibia > Caudata > Salamandridae > Lissotriton > Lissotriton vulgaris. The sequence goes on from NC_141697.1 coordinate 641,321,793, forward strand.
CCCGAATCCGAAAAACGGTGGTTGTTTCAAGATCGCGCCATGGGCCAGATGTCCCTATGGAAGATCCCATTCCTGAGCCGCAAGGATAGGCCCTCCTACCTCAAGAAATCCCCCATCACGAGAACGGTGATGCAAGTGTGGGACAAAGTAGCGGTACCAAAAGGCCTTACCACATTCCCGTCCCCGATGTCCCCCCTTTTTGAAAATCCTGCGTTCCCTCCGGGTATGGCCCCACGGTCATTCCCGCAGTGGTGTGACTCGGAATGCAAAGCGGCTGGCGACCTCTTCAACCCCAAGAGCTTTATGACAATCTACACTCTGCAGGACTATTACACGCTCCCACAGATACAACGCTTCCAATACTTCCAGATTAGACATTGGCTTCTGGAGAAAGACGTGCAGCCTCATGTAGGCAGACCCCTGACAGTCTACGAACGCTGGCTTCACACGAAACGAAACGACAGACACGCAATCACAGACCTGTACGCGATGCTTTGCCCACCTTCCCCTGCTGCTCGGTCGGCAGGACAAAACAGATGGGAACACTAACGAGGGCGCACCTTCACAGATCGAGAGTGGCAGGACATCTATTTCAGGGCCCACCACACCGCCCGCAATGTAGCCAGTAAGGAAGCAGCGGTGAAAATAGCATACTACTGGCACCTCACGCCGGTCGGGCTACATCAGGGTAACCCACGCAGAGACCCCAGGTGCTGGAGGGGCTGCGGGCAACAAGGGACACTCACTCACATCCTATGGGAATGCCCAGAGGTTCAAGGGTACTGGGAGGAGGTGCTCCACAGCTTTGACAAACACTTCGACACAGAAATTCCCCGATTCCCGGCCTACACGCTCCTCGGCCTCCCCAACGCCATCACGTTCCCTCTGAAATCTGTCAGGGGCAAGCAGATGGGGCTGGCGATGGGGGCGGCCACCCATCATATCCTGTCACTTTGGGGCACCTCCAGGAAACCTACACACACGGGATGGCTTCATCGCCTATGGTATGTTATGGGCATGGAGAAAATACAGGCCTCCCTCACCCAAACACGGGACACATTTCTGGACATATGGCAGCCCTTCGTCTCCCTCCTCTCGGAGGAGTTCCACGAAATCACTTGCCCAAAATATCTTAGAGTACTGCGACTTCCAAGAGATTTTCAAGGGGAACCTTGCTCACCTACCTAAGCGCCGCGGCCGTGCCAGAAACGACGAACTTACCACGCCGGAGAGGGGGAATTGCGTGTGGGACTGGGGAGGGCAAGGGGGGGGGGGGGGGGAGTTGGATGTTTGAATCCTATGTCTATTGTGTTAAACCTTCAATAAAAGATTTAAACCAAAATATATAGTTACATGAATACATTTGAAACGGAATGATAAAACTGTAATAAAACAATGTTGATGTTCGCCTGGCTCATTCTGCACGAAGATAAAAAAAATACATAGACAAGCGTAATACTATATAGTGCAAAAGTTACTTGGAAACATAAGAATGTGGCCCTCGCAGGGTCCAAGGTAGCAATAATCACAGCAGTAGCAAACTTATGGACGCAACATGAATAGATAATATTATTATCAAATATGATTAGCAAGCATCATGAGGCAGAGAAACGATGCATAAAGTGCATAGACAAGATAAAGTGTAATGTCGTGCAAAAATACCTGAATTACAAACATATTTCCCTTGCAAATGCCAAAATTACAGTATTCGCTATGATTGTGTAAAAATATTTTTATAAATAGAAACGAAGGCAGAATCATGATCCTAGCAAGAACAGACTCTCAGCAAATACTATGTTGCCTGAAGTGTCAGTGTTTACTACCCTGTATGCTACTAAATGACTCTTGGTCATTCAACTCAGGCACACAGGTCGTATCCACTTGCAACGAAACTGGAAGTATGCCTCATAAGAACAAAATATATTCCTCCATTTCAGAATTCACGCCGCAAGGAGGACATGAACTATTGCTTCACTTCCTTACAGGAGCGTATAGTGGTAGGTTGCCCAGTCTGAAGCGGACGTTCAAGCTTTGGGCAAGGGGAGGTGTACTGGTGTCTAAAAACAATCAGAAGTATGGAATAATCTTGAACTTAAAGTATAGGCTAGTTTGGTGCCGGTTATTCATATTCAAACTATAATAGTAACAGACAAATGCCTAGTAAAGCAACTTTAAAACTGCAGCATCGCTCTTACAGATGTTTTCCATTTTTCCCACAGTCTGATTAGACCCAGTTTTGCAAGCCAGCTAGATACAAACTGTAGCCAAGAAACTTTTGGTGAATTCATCAAGCTCATTAGTTCCTTTAAAAAGAGTTCCTACAATCAAATCACTCTGGGGTAGACCATAGTCTTACCCAGTTAACAAAAGGATTTAGTTCTGCCAGATCAAAAATTCTTTTGAGACCAGTGTCAAAGAATAAGGGTTCAAGGGGAGTGCTAGATGGAACTGAAATAAGAGTTATAAAGATATATTATTGGCTATCGTTAATTGGAGCATATCATTATAACTCCACAGTTCAGCACTGTAAAGGGCAGAATTCTGGGCCTTAGCTCCATAAACATCCAAGGCCGGGGAGATGTAATGGGAACTATTTCTAAAGTGCACACGTGAAATAGATTTGGACCTACTCTGACAATCTTACTCCCAAATAATCAAAACTTTGACCCGTTCCAGCCAATCAGACTCCACTCTGATAATGCAATTTCTAATTGGTCTAGCCTCAAATACCATGAACTTTGTTTTTGCTGCATTCAGCTCAAGGCCTCTTGAATCACAAAACTTAGAACGTTTAGCAATTACATTTTGGAGACCCGCTGGTGTCTTGGAGATAAGTAACTAATTGTCGAAAAAGAGTAAGATTGGAATCTTTATGTCATTTAGAGTGGGTGAATCGTTCAAACATTCCAATAACTCACTGATCACACGTTTAAGTAAAGAGAGAATAGAGTGGGCACTAGGACGCACTCCTGACTAACATCTCGCTGAATTGGCATGCAGTCAGTGAATTCTCCCTCGTCTCGCCAGTGTGCCTGTGCATAGTTATTTTCAAGAAGACACACAATGAGATTGATCAGGTTAGCAGGGGCACCCATTTCACCAAGAACACTCCATAATTCGTCCCGCAGAACAAAATCACACGGCGCAAGTAGTTCAACAAAGGCTTCAAACAAATTTTGTCTGTTAAGCAAAACGTATTTCAGGTACAAAACAGTAAATCTAAACATCTGATCAATGGTGCTGATTTTCACAAGGAAACCAGCCTAGAGAGGAGATAACTTATGATATTCATCCGCCCAGTTTAACAGCTTTTCAAGGACCTGCGCAGCAAAAATCTTCTGCAGTTTGTCTATAAGGCTGATGGGCCAATAATTTGAGGGGTTGCCATCATCACCATTCTTGTAAATTAGTAGGATTTCAGCTCCCATCCAGGATTCAGGGATTTATCCACCAGCTGCAACAGCGTTTGGTGAGAGGTTAATGTAACTGGACCAAACTTAGGGCTCAGACTTATACAGATCCCATGGTATCTTGTCTGGGCCAGGTGCATTTGCTAATTTGAGGTGACTTTTACAATTAAGCGTGTCAGATACACTGAAGTGAACATCACTAGCTACAGTTGTGTATGTGTTATGGGTGACTGGAATGAAGCTTCTAGAACCTGAGCCCAAAGACAGATCAGCTTTGCTAGACAGGGCATTCAAAGATGAAAAATGTAAAACCCAGTTGTCAGGCTGAATATGATATGAAAAAAAGATCGAAGCTCGCATGTGAGATTATATGCCATAAAGCTTTATTATTTGTCTTAGTGGCACATAGTAAATCTTGCCAAGTTGTGTAATCCCAATCATTCTTAGCCTTTATAGGTGCCATTTCATGGTTGCTTCTAGCTTTACAATATCCTGGCATGAGCAATTTTGATCAGCCATCAATAATGAACATGTGGCTATTTTGCAAACCAAATTAAACCACGGTTTCGCTTTAAAATGGGGGGCACTGTGTGTGACCTTTTGGTAAAAAAGGTCCCATAGTTTGTTGAAAATGTTTACCTGGGTTTCCAGGATAGGAATAGGAATTTCATAATCTGGGCGATCTACAAAGTCAGACAAATATTCAACATACCAGTGGTAGATCTCAGCAAGCAACTTCGAGCTGGACAATACTTGGGGCCATTCAACACAACTGTAGTTGCTAGTTATGAAAGGAAAAGGAATCTCCATGTGATGATAGGTTAAAACTCAACTAAAGATGTCCCCCTTTAAAAACGTGGTCAAGGGATTGTGTTTGCTGTCAGAACGATTGTCAATTTTCATATCATCAATAAATGGTCATAGCCTTAAGTAAACAAGCACACAGTCAATGATACTTATATATGTTCCCCTGCCAAAGGTGGGTGCCATCTCTTGATCTGAGCGGGTATGGCCATTACAAGCACTTAGACCTCAACCACTACAATTGAAGCTAGATGAAGGGGTACGTTGAAAAAATGCCTCAATGGTTAACTAGCTAAAAGAGATATGCTCCACTGCTCATCGTATGACTCGGTCAGAGTGTTAATACAAGATGAAGGCTCTAAGGAAATGTTAAAATCTCCTGCAACAATGACATTAGCCTGTTTCTGATGCAATTCAATGAGCTCTTCAAGGAGGTCCAAAACGGGAGAGTCCTTGTTAGCGAGTGCTGATCTCACATATGCATTAAATAAAACTACATTCAGCCCAGAAGGGAATTTAAGACTAATCCCCATTACAATGGGCGAGTCAACCTTTAGTAGCGAATGTGTGTAGGGGACAGTCTATACTATAATTAATAATCCTCCTGCAGCAGGGCCAGATTTCCCAGGTGGTCTGGCTTCTACATTATAAGAAGTCAAGCCTTTGATAAATACCTTGTTTACAGCTCAGGTCTCTTGAAATGCAGATATCAAAATCACCCACTCAGTATCATATAGTTCAGATTTTATACTGGCGAGGTTCCAGGATAGCATAGTAAAAGACGCTTTTGTGGGGGAACCGTCTCTATGTGCAGTGTACCCTGTTGATTGCTCAATCTGAGAAATTCTTGTGCACATACCCTTCCTGCCCCCACCAGAGCAGTCTAGAATGGGTTCACCCACCCCCAATGATGTCATGATGTCAACACTTTCCTGCCCTGCCTGTGGGCCCACACAGTCAATAATAGGGCCGGACTGGCCATACCGGGCATCAGGTTTATCCCTGGGATGTTGATAGGGTGACAGACAGTTTTGCAGAGGTAGGGGCCGGTTTTGTTACTGGGGTGGTGCTGCAATATCGGCCCCCAGTAACTGAAGCAACAAGCAAGTATCTTCAGCCTCCCGGGCCAGGCAGTGCTTCACCAGGGGCTGCTCCGAGAAAATTGCCAGGGCTGAGTTGGGTTCCCAGTATGGCCCTGGTCAATATTATTAGTTCCCTCACAGCCAATCGACAGGGGTCTATCAGCACAGTGTCCCAGTCAGACATTTAGGTTTAGGCTCGACTCTTCCACTTCTGCAATTGTTCCTGTTACTAAAGGGAGATAATTGTAAAGAGGTCCCGGGTTGTTGAAACCTTCCCATTTAGATGGAGGACACAATCTTAATCTGATAGAGTGGGTGGGCCGTTCCATATGGGAGTGCACAATTCAAGATTGATAGGACCCTCAACCAGTAGCTTATTATTTAGTGTCACAGATATGTAGTCAGATTGTGTGGAACCCAGGTGACAGCACCTAGCGTACACAATATCAGATTTTATTACCAACAAACAATTGTGTGGACCTAATCCAATGTATGACCTTGTTAACTAGGGACTCCGTATCTTCCTGGGCAGCAGGATCAAGTTTCCGGACCTGGATCATGTAGACTACCCTTCTGGAACATGTACCAGCCTCCGTTGGTGTGGCTAAACCAACAGGAGGAAAACAATATAATTCAGATGACTTAGTATGATAAACCAGTCCAGCCCTACTGAAGGCTCGATCAGTCTGTTGGTGTTCATAAGTTAATTATTATTGTCAAGATACTGGGGTATATAAGGTACGCTCCTTGAGGGCTTCAGACCTTGTGTAGACATAGCAGTGAAAGCTGCAACAGATTTAGCAGCAGTGGTAATTGTAGCCTTTGGGTAAAAATGCGAAGCCAGGGCAACAAACTTTGTAGACTGGTCTGCTTCAGAGGGCTTAACATATGAACTAAAATCCCTGATGAAGATGTCCCCGCCCTATAAATACAACTATAGTAAACAGTTGCATTTGAGTGGATTATCGCAAGATCGTCAATTCTTTCGGTTAACTTTATATTTAAGCATTTCATTTTCTGCAGCTCGTGTCTTAAGGAACATAATTCTCCATCTTCAATGAGGACTAGTAGCAGTTATATCAGTTACTACTTGCAGAATTGGACTGGGGGCATGGGGTGTGGACTCCAACAGAGCAAACTTATTGTGCCAGGAAATATATGGAAAGATGGTGATTACGGGAGTAATGGCAAGCACTTGGGCAATGAAGTACAATTGGAATCCACTTTTTTCTTGGAGGTGTTAGGACCTGGAGTAAGTTCACAAGGGCCTCTTCCAACACAACATTTGATGCCTTTTCTAGTTTTCTCTAGCCTAAACAAGTCAGGCACAGCTAAAGGGCCAGTCTTGCCAACTGGAATCACATCTTTAGATTGCAAAATAAGTCTCAATTTCCTCAATGAGCTGGTCGATATCTTCCAGAGTGCAATTTACACCAGCGTTCTTTCATGATTTGTAGGTCGAGCCTAGCGCAGCGTGCGTATGCGCTGCTCTAGGAAAAAGACCTCTTGGAATCACTCGGGTCTTTTTTTTAATAATTTTTTTCCTATTGGGCTTTGCGTGCGAAGACAGCACGCAAATGGGCAAAGGCGGCTGCATGTTCTATTTTCCCCAGGAAATGCATCTACCCACTTCCTACGGCTTGCGGTTACGATCAGTGGCACGCAGTGTGCCATCTGTTTCGGGTCAGATTTCAAAGGTTTTTGGTTTAGCTTTCGCGCGGCCAAGCAAGTTCTTTCTCTCGTTACCTGTCATTATTATTCCCTGAATGTCTCTGTCTATCCAAACATCCCGGTATATTTTCGAATTTCAATTGTTTAATAAATTCATGATGTCTGTACGGCATTTCACGTGTCCACACGTCTTTAACAAGCCAGAGTGATCGAAAAGTGTGTGCGTTAACTAAAACGGCATGCGAGTAAATGTGTTAAACTTGCTAGATGCTTGGCTGGTCTGAGCAATCAGTGTTTTGAAAAGAGCATTCACGTGCCAGTTGATGGGTGGTGCTGTGCTTGCGCTGTGTTACACTCATCCTCTTTATCAATGCGATTTAGGCTTCTTGTACCTGAAGAGGACGCCTTTGTGCTACTAAGTTCTGATCAGATGAGCCACACCCCACCTTTCTTCCTCACGCTCATCCCCATCGGTTTCATAATCGATTCTTCCCCATCATCTTGATGCTACTAGAAACTATCTCACTACAGGTCACGGTGGGACAAGAGATGCACAGCGCCAGCCCACGATCACACCAACATAAGCGGAAGCAGCCAGGAGGCAGCAGCAGAGTAGCTGCAGCAAACTTCTCAGGTGCTCTTCCGCCTCCTGCACCCCCTCGGGAGGGGGCAACCAACAGATGCCCGGCCCCAACCGCAGACCCAGCATGAAGCAGGCACTCACCACAATGGCTTGCAGGCTCTCCCTGTGCAGCTCAGCCTCCGCCATCCTGCAGGAAGCACACACACAGAGTGGTCTGCACAAACACTGCAGTCACCCAGGGAGACCGAGCCGAGGCTCCGGAGCGGCGAGTGGGCTCTGCGCTGCTGTGGGAGTGAGCGGGCTGTGGGGGAGGGGGCCAGCCGCCCGCCCAGCTGCGCTGCTAGCCAGAGCTGGCCACCAAACAGGCCTTGTGTGCACTGATGGCTTCAGCCAGCGTACTCTGCCTCTTGGGGCGAGGGAGGCTCCCGGGAGCTGCAGGCAGCACGAGCCAGGGGTAGGGTGGGGTGCGACAGCCTGTGGTGGAGTGGTGGGGGGAACAGAAGATGGAATTCCGTAGCCAGGGTCTACCTAAGTGGCAAAGGCAGTCTGCGTTTATTTCAGACATGCAGCAACAGCAAGCGGTTGAAGAAAGCAAAGCAGGGCTTGCCTATCTTTCGTGCAGCAGGTGTAGTTCACCCGGGCTAACTGCATTAGCGGTTTCAGTCATAACAGATTATGACTGTCTTTTGCTACACCAATCTTACTGACCAAGGTACGCCCTTGATGTTTTACTTAATCTGCATTCCATACCAGTAGTGTTTCTGTAATTTATATTTTTATGCACCAAACGAGTGTACGTAGTGCCCACAGTAAACAGAGTGGCCTCTAGTAGTCTGTGTGAGTTCAGGCTGTGGCTCGATGTTCATAATGGGGCACAATTGAGAGCTTTGAAGCCGAGACTGAAGACTGTGCAAGTGTCTCACAGTGCTGGTCAGTGGGTCAGACTACATGTTCAGCCAAGATTTGGCCTATTGACTGAGCACACAGAGCGATCATCACATTTATGTGAATATTGAAATGAGCATTTTATGTTAAAGTGTTTAGAGGAGGGACACTGCTGTCAAAATACTGACAGCACCTAATAACAAGCATTGGCATGGCCAATAGGTCTTGCTTTTGGGACCTTATAAGTATTTAGTTATACAGCACAATATCCTTGGTGCAACAACACCAACCGTTGATGGCTAAGCACTTATAAGGTCCCAAAGGCGAGACCTATTTGCTATGCCAATACAGGTTTAAGATTGGGGCTTTACTGGGCTTCAGCGTTGCGATTCCACATTGTTAGTTATTACACCAGGGCTAGTTGTATGAGAACAACGCAAATTTAAAAGCCAGTTCGCAGTGTGGCAAAAAAAGGGAACATCAATCTGAGAGCAGTTGGCAAGAATACAACTGAAAGAGAGAAGACATATGGACTGACTTACCCTGGCTGGGGAGTTATTCAACAATACGCTGGATTGATGTAATGAAAGAGGAAGTGCCTAGCCCTGCCTCTTCCTGTAACTGAAGGGCACAGACAGGCCCACTCTTGGCCTGGGAACATGCTCGGGTTCATTCTGCGTGATAGAGCGCAGTTTCAGGTACAGTCCCCTCCTCCTGACCATTGACTCTGAAGCCTTCTGGGGGATGTTGTCCCACCCCAACAGTTTCAATGACAGCTAATGCTGGAGAAAACTGCACATGCACCGCGGGGGACAGAGCACTTAAGTGCGCAGTTTCGGGCATAGTCCCCTCCTCCTCGCCACAGGCTCTCCGTTTACTGCTGGCGGTTTATAGTTCCACCCCAGCAGTTACAACCCCAGCAAATGTGGGAGAAAACGGCACCCACAAAGCGGGACACACAGAAAGCTTAAGAGCGCAGTTTCAGGCAGAGTCTCCGCCTCCTGGCCACAGGAACTCGGATGACTGCTGGGAGATTTAGTCCCACCCCAGAAGTTACAATGCCAGTGAAGAAAATGGCACCCTCAGCGGCCCTCACCTTTGTGACGAACCGTCCCCTCTCACATAGATGAGATTAGCTGAAAAGCATTTTTTCTTTTTGCATAAATGTTTTTATTAAATATTCAGGCACTGTGCAGCCAAAAAGCAAACACCCAGCCAAAACATGTGCTATCAATACAATTAGACTGAGCGTTAGGCAATCGTGAATTAACGTTATATTCATAAATCAAGTGGTACAAGGAATATTTTAGATTTGAAGAAGCCTGGCCCATCCTTTACCCTCATCTGGCCACCCCACCCCTTTTGTAAACCCAAACTTCAGTGTACGAACCACTGTGAGTACAGCTAAGAGTACACACCAAATATTGATACGTCACTATAAAAAAAGAAAAGAAAGTTTAACCATTCACATCAATTGAATAGACCCAGGGTCGTCCATTGCGGATGGAGTGCTGAGTTTGGCAGACCTCACTCAACTTCGCATAAACGGGTTCGCATTTAGCTTCATATTGTAGATGAGTGCCGTTCATATTGCTCATCAACCGCTCCATAGCAAGGACAGAAAAGAGTGTGTAATACCACTGAGTGGGGGACGGTCAGACCCCTTACAATTATGAGCAACAGTCAACTTTCTAGGCCCCAAGCATTGAAGCAACATATGACACTCGTTTTTTTGCCATAGCCTTCAGTTCTGTGAGAGAACCTCAAGCAGCTCACCAAAAGATGCAGGTCACGATGCACACAATGCAGTGTGGCCGAAGATTCTGGTCACTGAAGGTGCTCAAGGTTGGGGCTACCTGGAGCCTGAAGAGCTTCTTTCAAAGACAACAAGCCTTTGCAACTTCAAAGTGGATGCAGTACTCAGGGGTTCGGTTATTTCAACCGCCAGGAGGACTACTGGCCTTAAACTTGGTGAAAGGGTAGAGCTGGCCTCAGGAGCTGTGGAAAACCACCACCTGTGATGCAGAGCCCACGGTGTCCGGAGGAGCTCTGGATATGCAGACAGGTCGACTTTGTTGCAGTGCCTGCGAATACAGGGGAGTGACTTCTTCACTCCAAGAGAGATTACTTTGGTTGTCCTTGATGCTTCACAGGCCTTGGAAGGTTCCTATATGAGGCACAGACGATGCATCAGACTGGAATGGAGACAAAGTCAGGCCCAAACAAAGTCTAGAGTGCCCAGATGGTAGAAGTGCAATGGTGTCCAATCTGAATCTTATCCCTAGACGAATCTAGGGACCTACACCCAGGTAAGCCTTTAAGTAACCTAGGAAAAGGTTTGGGATGATCCATGGGAGGGTTTGGACGGGGGAGGGGGGGTGGGGGGGGGGGGTTAGTCCCATGTCCTTTGTTCACTTTCACGCCAAAGCGGGAGTCAATGGCTCCTAAGGACTCGTTTGAACTGGACTATGCACAGGGACACCAAATGTGCCCCATATGCAGACATTCTGGTGCTGGCAAGTGCACCCACCCAGCCCTAATACACTAAATACTGTCTGGGTGGTGGTAACAAATCCCTGTGATAGGATGCCTATTGTTCTACCTTCCTCTGTTCGAGCTTGGCTCAGCAGCAGGAGGGCAGAAATGTGTCTCTGGTCAGCAGCAACCATTTTGTGCTGTCCGAGTCCAGAAGGCTGGTACCAGGAACACCGAGAGTCTAACGGAGGACCCTTCCAGTGCTTGGAATCATACCTCCCACAACGTTTACAGTGTGGGGGTATGATTCCAACATGTTTGATACCAAACATGATAGGATTCGTTGCAACAGTTTTCGAGATGGTCATCGCGTGATTACGTGGTGCCCCTCTATACAGTTTATGGCTTCTTCACCGACAACCCAGGAGAATGGACTCCGTAGGCTCCGGCGGTGTCCTGCTCATGCAGGGGCTCCCTCTCACTTAGAACCCAGCACCCTGCCTTGAGGATTGCAAAGGCCTGCTAGAAGGGTAACTTATAGGTTTTAAGTACAGTGACCCTCAGATATAGTAAACCTATATCTTTAGTAAGTGGTGCATGCAAAAAGGCTGCAATGGCAGACCTGTAGTTCCAATTTGAATGATCTCCCATGGGTGGCAAAATACATGCTTCAGCGGTACAAAAGGGGGTGGTGATGGACGGAGCATCTGAATCAATCAAACACTCACACCCAGTCAAAAGATCTGGGTTTAATCCATCACCGTTCTTTAGCCCACTCTGCCACCCCAGTTCATACATGGCTATATGCAAATCAGTCTGACCCTGTGCCTTATGGGAACAGTCCACCCCCAACTGCCAAGCCATGTCTTCCTTGGATCTGAAACAAGCTTCGGAGGACCGGTTTCTGGCATTCCAGCTGTCTTCAGCGCGGCTTGCTTGAATCCAGTGGCAAAGTGAGCAAGGGACTCACGTCTGAGCATACCCTGCCACCCTTATGGCGGCCAAAAGCGGTACAAAAAGGGGGTGGTGATGGACGGAGCATCTGAATCAAACACTCACACCCAGTCAAAAGATCTGGGTTTAATCCATCACCGTTCTTTAGCCTACTCTGCCACCCCAGTTCATACATGGCTATATGCAAATCAGTCTGTAAAGAACGGTGATGGATTAAACCCAGGGTATGCTCAGACGTGAGTCCCTTGCTCACTTTGCCACTGGATTCAAACAAGCCGGGCTGAAGACTGCTGGAATGCCAGAAACCGGTCCTCGGAAGATTGTTTCTGGTCCAGGGAAGACATGGCTTGGCAGTTCGGGCTGGACTGTTCCGATGAGGCACAGGGTCAGACTGATTTGCATATAGCCGTGTCTGAACTGGGGTGGCAGAGTGGGCTAAAGAACAGTGATGGATTAAACCCAGATCATTTGACTGGGTGTGAGTGTTTGATTGATTCAGATGCTCCGTCCATCACCACCCCCCTTTTGTACCACATAATACATGCTTCAGCCCATGGAGGAGCTCTGGGGTACCCAAGACCTGGGTACATGGGTACCATATACTAGGGACTGACAAGGGTACCCCAGCATCCAATATGGGATGTACACAAGTACAAAGCTTACCAATTTAGGAAGAATGCAGATGGACTGGGGTCTTGATTAGCAGGATCCCAGTCAGACTAATCAAAAACAAGCATAGCACCAGGCAAAAAGTGGGGGTACCCATGCAGAAAGATCCTACCTCCCTTCAGTACATGTATCCATAGTCAGTAGCATTTATTTCCTGGTAGCATATACTTCCAGCAAGGCAACCAGAAACTCCAGGCCAGCCAGGGATATCCTTAAGTATTTGGAAATGGCCTGTAGGTGTCCTCCACCCCCACCCTCCCTATCCCTAATGGATTCCCACATTGCAATGAAATCTCTGGTGACTAATGTCTCCAGAAGCCAAACCCGACAACTTCTCTAGAAACTGAGGGAGATTAAGTGTCCAGGGCTGAATAAGGTATGTAAACAGTAGCTAGGCTGATGGGTTGTCCCTCCAAAAACCCAACCAAAATCAATTTCCTGCTGTCTTTGTCCATCTTAGAATGGTGTAACAGGAAGGAAAGATTGTTTGGGGGAAAAACAATCCCCCCACACTGTTAATTGGGGTAGGACGCCTTACAAACCATTGAGGACACACTGTGTTTTAGTTTCACCCGAAGATATGTCATATTATATCCCGGTGCGTATCCCTGATGATCTTTAATAGAGCCACCATTTTGTTATGCAAAGTTAGGCACTTCGTGTTGAGGGTGACTATATAGACCTTTTGCAGTCAAACAATTGAGGCCTAAAGTAAGTGTGTAGTCAATTGAGTGGTGTGTATAGTGTGGTGGAAACCCTACCTGGAACCTATGAACTAAACAATAATGAACCATGAAAAAAAATGAACACTCAAAACCATGGTTAAACAAGCAGTAACCCGGAATGTCGAGAGGACATTAGACTCCCAAAAAAGTTGGCGTATGAAGCCGGTAACCCTCCCATCATTGTCACAGCTTCCAGCAGCCAGGCTGTCTCACACAAGTCAGTTGCAGGTGTGTCTAAAATCAACTGCGCTTCCGCGCCTTCGCCCCCTTTTCAATCGGGCTACTGTCCAATTTCGGCAGACTAGACGTCTCCCCAACCAAGATGGCGGAGGAGCACGGCACACCGGAAGCGAGCGTCTGCCACTCGCAACTACCTCCACGCAGACAGCCCACTAATGGCTGCGGTGGACTGGGGAGGGACTGGCGGATTCTGCCACCGAGTTTGAGTACCGGTGAGTGCAAAATAGGTAATAGTGCAAATACGCAGTAATTTTTTTAAAAAAGGCAATAATTTAAAAGAGGGAAGTGCTTAGGACTATTGATGAGTATACCTTGGAAGTGAACTGTGGGTATTTACCTGCAACTAGCACCTCTTGTGGGTGCCCTCAGCAATGTTCCCTCTAATTTATTTCTTCTCTGTGCGGCAGTGTAAAGTCTATGTGCGCTGCAACCTAAGCTATGTGCGCCAGTAACCAGGCACACGTGTGGGTGCACTGCCAAATATCACTCCAAACTTTTGCATAAAAAAGTGAAAAGATGGTGGATTTCCTCACATGCAGATCCACGTGAACAGTGTTAAAGGCAGGTTTGAAACCATCCCACATAGCAATCGAAACCTTAGCAGCTATGTTGCTACATTTCTTTTCTTAATAGAGCTGGGCTGCGGGGTGATTGTGTGCATTTGTTCAAGTTTTCAGGTTAATTTCAGCTCATGATGGGCGCTGCGATTAATATGAAAACTTTAACAAATGCGCTCTTTGAACAGGAAAAATAAAATTATAATAACGTTATTAAAATTGTACTTTTCGCAGTTTCAGGGCTGGGTTAGGGTAGGGCAGCATCAGGCTTTGGACTAACACATTTTAATGCTAGTGTCTGCATCACCGCATTAAAATGCATTAGTCACGTATTCTAGCGCCCCTCTGACAATACTGCAATTGAGGCACGCTGCCAATGAGGCAGCACCAGCATGCTAAAATTGTCTAACATATGAGAGCATGCAACTGTGCCTTCAAATTTAAAATGCTATGCGTCAGAGATATAATATTCATGAACAGCGCTGAGCAGGCATGCCAGAAATTAACAGATCAATTAGCTGTGCCCCAACCAGCCTTCCTGTGAGTCTACTCTGGGGGTAACAGCCATCACGAGGGCGATCCATGAAGCGGGTCTTGCCTGCTGTTTTCCCACAATCACACCATCCTTTTGGTGACCAGAAGCACACACATGCTTTGAACATTGGACACACCAGCGGGTGGTAGCTTTGTTTTTCCTTTTCGCACCGCCCAGCTGAGAAGTCACATTACCTGAGCCTCTTGCGCAGGATGTTATAGTTTTACAGCCTGCTGGGCCCATTCCTTCCTAAGCCCCCGCATCAGCCTGGACAGAGATTGTTGACAAAACAGTAAACTTCTCAACCCCTGCCGTGCCCTCTGAACATTTGTACTTACCTGAACCGGAGGCACAGTTTGGTCTTATCACTTGATCCCTGGACTTGATTGTCGACAGAGCGGCACACAAGCATTTAAGTGTGACCGGCAGAGGTAGGAGGCGTTTTTAAAAACAAGCTTATAATCCATATTTTCCAGACATTCTGTTTATATGACCTGGGTTTAAAGCAATAATCGTTTATATACTTCAAAACACTTTGTTTTAGAAATAATCTGCTTTGCCACACTTTTCGAATCATCGTTGTTTAACCAGTCTCCCCATCAATTAACCTTGCTTTACCTCTCAAAAAGAAAAAAAAAATTCTTGGAAAATGGATTTTGGGAGATTCAGGTCATTACCCAACCCTTACCTCAGCTACCACCTTCTCCACAAGGATGGGGAGCCGCAGTCTTACTGCTTTGTCACACGGTAACTGCTGCTGAGGGTACATCATTTCAGGGGTCAAAAATTAGGTTTTCAGGGAAAGGGAATGGTATTGGTAATTCCAAGTGCATGTGATTCAGGACCCCAAGAGATAAAAGTAGAGCTTTCATTAGAACACTTTGCATGCTGCATGGAGAAGGGAATTAAAAATCTTTCAGCAATAGAATGAAAATGCACCTCTGCCGGTGTTTTTCCTCTCACTGCCAAACAAATTATGTCCAACAGATTCCCTTTCTTTTCGGACTTCAAGCTCAAACATTTTTTTGTAGTGACTCTGTCTAATCATGTTGATTCTATGTCAGGACCGGAGGCTTCAGATTATGCTATATCTTCCTTCGCTTTATTAACATAAAGACTCCACAGCAGCTTAGGAAAAGATATAATAAGAACAAAAATGCTTTAAACATAAAGCATTAACGTAATGTTCAACAAAAAATAAACAACAACTCCCAAGAGTCTCTTGCGTAACAATAGTCCATAGTCCTTTTACTCTGTCCATCATCACTATATAACCGGACTACTCATCATCTTCCTCCTCCTCTTTCTTCGCTGCTCCCGCAGCCAGATAAGTGCTTTTCTATTTATTACCTTTTCATTGTGATTGATTGTCTTGTGTACGATCTTTTGGGGGACTCCTCGCATGGTTTATTTCCTTACAGAGTCCCCAGTTGCGGGAACGTTCTTCGTTCCTACGCGACTTTATTCCCACTTGTGTGCGGTGTGTACATAGACCGCAAGGGGGCGGCCTGTCGTCTCGCCGACCCGCCGGCGCTCCTCCGCAGTGCGAGGAGCCACGCCGTAGGGTCTGCTTGCGCGGGGGCCGATCCTCGCTTACCCCTCTGACACCTGGTGATCCGGGTCAGTACTTTTGCCCACTTTTGACGCCCTCTGGGGTCTGTATGGCGGTTCTGACCGCGTGAATCGCCTTCGGGCGTGATCTGTGCACCTCTTTACCCGTGTGTGGCCTAGCGCGCTTGAGGGGTACGTAGACCCGGTCCCGGCGAGGAGGGTCTGCGCGCTTGGAGGTTGGTGCAGCCCACCTGCCACGTCAGCTGGCCCAAAACGTGATCGCAGCCGCTTGGCCTGCCCACATTCGAGAACTTTCTCGGTTGCCGCCCTCTTGGGTGCCCCGCATTTGCCCTTGGTTCCGAGATGGAAGGGGAATACGATGAGGAAGCCTGCCCCTATCTGCAGGATGATGAGTTCTATCAGGCGGTAGACAACTCCATCTATCGTTGCATGACGGAGGTGGTAGGGCCCATGGAGGACCGCCTTTCCGCCCGCATCGTGGAGGAGTGCGCAAAGCTGGCAGCGGCGCAGGTGCCTCCGTCCCCCGAACTCCCGGGGACGTCCGGCGGGTTGCCACCCGCTCCGAAGAGACCTCGTGGGGAGGGACCTTCATCAGAGGCCCAAGGCGTGGACAGGGGCGCTTTCGAGCGGCTTCGTGACGCCTTCCTGGCCAAGGCGACGGCGGTGCCCCCTGCACCCTTGGTGGATCCTGGCACTTCGGGCGACGTGTCTACGGCGCCCGCCTCCCCGATCTACGACTCTCCGGACTCGGATGACGACGGGGAGTCGACCCGTTCTTGGCTTCCGACATCTTCAGCGAAGGAGATGCCCCGAGACGAGTCGGGCATGCTGGACCCGGACGAGATCGTCCACCCCCGATCCGCGGCCTGGGCCCCGGGGGAGACGGTGGCGAAGTTTGTCGCGGGCAGGCTGCGCAAGCCCCTAGAAAAGGAGGCGAGGGGTTGCCTGCGTGGGGAATGCCCTCGGCCTACCCTGGAAGGGAAAGTGGCCATGACACCAGAGTTGGACCCCAAGATGGCCACCTTCCTGGCGAAATTCATGAAGGACCCCAGGAAGGGGATCGACCGGTCCTGGCGGGCTTGCCAGGACAAGTTGTTGGATGCGGTCGGGCCCGCCACGAAGATCCTCGATATGGCGGAGGAGGCTCGAGTGAATGGCACTGCCATTTCGCCGGAGGTGCTCTCCAACTGGGCCCAGAGGGTGATCGTATTTTTGGGCAACGCCAACTGTGCCCTGTCCACGGAGAGGCGGCGTTCGCTCCTTATCAAGCTGGATCCGAAGCTGGGGGACCTGGCCTCGTCGGAGGCAGGTGCCGTGGCTCAGGGTGGCCTCTTCGGTGAGCCTTTCATCCGCGAGCTGGGAAAGTTCGTGAATACGTTCACGTCGCTGGACAAGGCTCAGTCCAGCATCAAGAAGGTCTTCCACCAGCGTTTTTCTGGAGGGGCCGGTCGCGGCAGGGGCCGCGCGATCGGCCGTGGTCAGCAGACCAACAACCGAGGACAAGGCTCCGGAAGAGGTCAGTACCAGACCTCAGCCAACTACACCAACTTCTACCCCACGAGGGGACAGCGCTATGGTGGCAGAGGGTTCAAGAAGAATTCCGGACAAGGAAATGCCCCCGGTAAGTGTACTTTGCTTGGATCAAGTTCCGATTGGGGGGCGGCTGGCAAGCTTTTACGGGGAGTGGGAACTGCTCACTGCCGACGCTTGGGTTTTGCAAACTGTAAGAGGTTTCCATATCGAGTTTTACGACCAGCCAACTCAGGCGAGGCCCCCGCGCCCGATGGTTTTTTCAGAATCCGACGCGCGATTGATAGACGAAGAGGTCTCAGACTTGCTGCGCAAGGGAGCCATCCGTCTATCAACGCGCCACCCACATGGGTTCCTCAGCAACGTCTTCCTAGTGGACAAGACGGACGGGGGCAAGAGGCCGGTGATCAATCTCAAAGAGTTCAATGGGTGGTTGGTCTACCGTCACTTCAAGATGGAGGGGATCCACCTCCTTCGAGACGTGCTCCTCCCTCGGGATTGGATGGTACGACTGGATCTCAAGGATGCCTACTTGGTCGTTCCCATCCACCCCCCTCATCGTCGTTTCCTGCAATTCCTGTGGGACGACAAGGTGTTCGAATTCACCGCCATGCCGTTCGGTCTTTCTTCGGCCCCGTGGTGCTTCACGAAGGTCCTCCACCCGGTGGTGGGGTTTCTCAGAAGTCAGGGGGTCCGGATGCTTGTATACTTAGACGACATCCTCCTCATGGGGCAGTGCCCGGAGGTGTTGGCGGGCCAGCTGCGTCAAGCTGTCGGCCTGCTTCAGAGACTAGGGTTCGTCATCAACGGCTCCAAGTCGGTTTTGGTTCCCACTCAGCAGGTCACCTTTTTGGGTTTCGTGGTGGACTCGGTGCAGGCGGTCTTGAGCCTGCCGGGTCGGAAGGTCGCGAAGATTCGCCACCTGCTTCGGCAGACGATCGCAAGAGAGCGTACGTCACTGCGTCATATCGCCAAGGTGGTGGGCCTTCTCTCGTCCTCCATCCAGGCGATTTTCCCGGGCCCGCTGCACTACAGGGCTCTGCAACGCTTGAAGGCGCCGCATCTGCGCCGGGGGATGTGTTACGACCAGTGGGTTCCCCTCACGGACGAAGTGAAGGAGGAAATGTCATGGTGGCTGTCTCACATGGAGGCATGGAATGGGCGAGCGATCTTCGGTTCGGCTCCGGACCTGATCATAGAGTCCGACGCCAGCAGGTCGGGCTGGGGCGCCCGGTGCGGGGATTTTTCCACCGGCGGCGCCTGGTCGTCAGAAGAACAACAATTGCATATCAATTGTTTGGAGCTCCTTGCGGGCTCCTTCGCAGTTCGCTGTTGGACCAAAGACTCGGTCAAGGCCTGTGTCCTGTTACGGATGGACAATATTTCGGCGGTTCGGTATGTGAACCACCTAGGAGGTCCTCGTTCCCGCGCCTTGGCGGATTTAGCGAAGGATTTCTGGGATTATTGCCTGTCTCGTCACATTGCGGTGACGGCGGAGTATCTGCCAGGCCAGTGCAATCAGGTAGCAGGTTGGCACTCTCGACATCTCAGGGACGCCAGCCAGTGGAAACTGGATCCGGAAGTCTTCCGGTGGCTGCACTCCCTTTGGGGTCCCTTCTCGGTGGACCTCTTTGCGTCCCGTCTCGACCACCAGCTGCCGCGGTTTTACAGCTGGAGGCCGGACCCTCTAGCGGAGGCCACGGACGCGTTCTTGCAGGATTGGAGTCGGGAACAGCCGTTCGCGTTTCCCCCGTTCTCCATGATCATGCGAACGGCGGCTCAAATACGCCGCCAGGGTGCGGAACTGGTGTTGGTTACACCGCTGTGGAGGTCTCAAGTATGGTTTCCGGTTCTTCTGGAACTTTCTTGGGATTTTCCAATCCTACTCCCCCAGTTTCCTCTGCTCCTGACGAACCCGGATCAGGAACCTCACCCTCTCGTCGTGCAGAACACTCTCCGCCTCGTGGCGTGGAGGCTCTCAGGAGACGCTGGGCGCTCCCGGTCCTTTCGGGGTCGGCTGAGCACTTGCTCTCCAAAGCATGGGCCGACAGTACGACGAAGCGTTACAGATCCGCTTGGCTTAAGTGGATGCGTTGGTGTTTACGAAGGGATCTGGATCCCGTGGTCGCAGGCCTTGTTCCCGTGCTGAATTTCCTGGCGCATTTGGCCGACAAGGGTCTAACGTATAGGACGATCAATGCTATCCGGTCGGCGATTTCTGCGGGCCATGATAACATCGATGGCCACCCGGTAGGGGAACATCCTTTTGTGTGTCGGCTTCTGCGGGCTGTTCGCCTCGCACTGCCGCCAGAACCCAGGTACTCCGTCCTTTGGGACGTCAATTTGGTTCTGAATTTGTTCCTGTCGTGGCCAGCCAATTCTCATCTGTCTCTTAAGGAGCTGTCGGCGAAGTTAGCCATGTTGTTATGTCTGGTTTCTTGTAGGCGCGTCTCGGACGTGCGCGCGCTGGATGTCTCTGCACGCATTTTTTCCCCGGATGGGGTTACTTTCACCGTGGGCCGGCGTACTAAGACGTCGTCGCGTTCCATTTCTTATCCAGCCTTTACTGACACTCCTAAGTTGTGTGTCGTGCAATGCCTCAAAGCATATGAGGACCTGACCTTGGATCTGCGCCCTCCGGGCAAGCGTCAGTTGTTGATTGCCCTGCGGAAGCCACGCAAAGCTGTCTCCTCCCCTACTATTGCTCGGTGGGTGCGATGGGTCATGCAAGAAGCAGGCATCAATACCTCTCTCTTTGGAGCACACTCCGCCAGGGGGGCCATGGCCTCTAAGGCATTCTCGGTGGGTGCTCGTCTGGAGGACCTCATGCGCGCGGCGGATTGGTCCTCGGATTCCACCTTCAAGAGGTTTTATTTTAAGCCGGTGGTGGATTTGGCTCAGTTGGTGGTAAGTAAGCTTTAAACTAGCATAATCTGAAGCCTCCGGTCCTGACATAGAATCGAAATTTGCCTAGCTTACGTAACGGTAAGTTTCAATTCTATTAAGGACACGGAGGCGAGGATTATCCCACCCGGGCCACAGTGGTGTCTCTACCCACCCGTATGGCAGTAAGTAAAGCGTTTTCCTTTACATTGTCAGTACTGTGTTAATCACTGAATGCTCCTCGCCTTGTTGTCGCATTCCTGGGCCACCTCGCTGACGCCGTTCCTTTTTTGACAGGCAACGACGGTGCTAAGCAGGACCAATGAGGCTCAAGCGTGATCTGCGCGAATAAAGAGGAGGAAGATGATGAGTAGTCCGGTTATATAGTGATGATGGACAGAGTAAAAGGACTATGGACTATTGTTACGCAAGAGACTCTTGGGAGTTGTTGTTTATTTTTTGTTGAACATTACGTTAATGCTTTATGTTTAAAGCATTTTTGTTCTTATTATATCTTTTCCTAAGCTGCTGTGGAGTCTTTATGTTAATAAAGCGAAGGAAGATATAGCATAATCCTCGCCTCCGTGTCCTTAATAGAATTGAAACTTACCGTTACGTAAGCTAGGCAAATTTCGATTCACCTCATGAACTCTAGCTCAGCCATTCTAGTAGCAAGACAATGATTAACCCTCGAAGTTGTCTGCTTTCTTCCTAAAAGCACCACAAATGCAGTGGTCGAAGTGGGCAGGATCGGCAAGGCATGGCGTGCCCCTGCTTCTTTAATTTGATAGAATCCGTACCCATGCTTTTTTATTTAGAACATGCGTCCCAGGATGGCAGAAATAGCCAAGGACCACAGATAAGGCTCGGCGTTCGTGGCAGGGCGGGTAGAGAAGGAAAAGGACTCTGTCTCTTCCTTCTTGCCCAGAGAAGACGGACAGTGTCCACTTCTGCTCTGCCGCTGGCAAAAGCTCTCACTGATATCTGAATAATTAATGTAAAAGCGTCAAGGTAACCATGTTGTTCCTGCTTACATTTCACATGCTTTACTTAAACTTTCATTTCCTACGAGTGTTTGCTTTTTCCATGATTTGGTAACTTTTTTTTTTTAGGCAGCATATTACTCGTGTTTAATGCGTAATTTGAATTGTGTCGCATCCAGGAGTTTATAGCGGGCCACAATTGGGTTGTAGCTGAAGGCAGTGCAAGTTTCTATCAATGGGGCTGTATGGTGCTCAGTGGAGGAGAGGATGTGGCACTATGGTCAGAGTTGCCGAATTTGGAACTGGGGAACCAGGTTCAGCCTTCAAGACCGGTCCACCAGACCACTCTCCTGAGGGGGCACATTCCCTTGCTAGACCTTAGGAGCCCTTCTTGCTTTTTCAAATTTGTTGGAAAATGCACCATTTTTCATCTCTTTTTCAAAATTGTCTTTGGAGGGCAACCCCACCAAACTCTCCGTATAACGGTCAGGCTCGCTCGTCATCGTGCACTCATCAGGAAATGTTACGCCTCACCACTTTCAAATGTCACCAGCCACCACTGACCTGCACTGCTTAACACATTGTGAGGGAGAGTACTGTCACTTTTCAGGAGCAATGCGGTATTCTGGAAAGCGAGTGCCAGCACTTCTATACTGCTATTTTAAGGACTGATTGCACAAGAGGGTACCGTAAAGACACCTGGTTGCAATAGGATGGTGTCCTTTTTATTTGCATTAACCTAAAAGTATGAAAACGGCAATTAGATGCACACAGAATGCAACTGGTTAATACGCTTTATTTTTTGCGTCATATCACATTTGTCTCACGTCAACATCCACTCAATCATATTTAAGGAACTATCATCCACCTACATGCTTCCGTAACGTTTTATATTCATCCTAATGCAAAACTTTTCTTGGCAAGGATACAACAAATAAAAATGTTAATAAAAATCAACAAAGTAAAATATTACATTTTCTAATAAAACTGTGAAATCGCCGCACAGACGTTGCCTACACAACAGTCCTGTGGTATAACGCCTACTAGAGACACAAAGATCTGAAGCCGAAATTTTGGCCTCAGCCTTTCCTGCAGTGGTAGATGAAAATGACGGCCACTGACTACCGTCACCATATATTCATGCTCCTGGAGATAGTTAATCTTCTAAGTGTAGCTTATAACGACGTATTACCATTTAAGTTACTTTGCAATTTGGTAAACCAAATCGGAATTGTAAAATCCTTAACTGAGGGGACGGACAAACCTTGCCATGTACTTTGAAATTAATGCATAGTTCATGTGACTTTAAATTGCTCCCATCCCCTTGGAATAGACTCGAGGGTGCTCTATCAGCTGTGTTAGGATCAGGCAGCATAAAATATAAAAGTTCAGCTATTGTGGGTTTAATGCGAGCCTGTGCTGGTAACCATCACACAAAGCAGGATAAAAACCTACGAAGGGGGATTGGTAAACAATTAATAGTTTAATCAAGACCCGCACAAGCTCATCTGATGATCATAAACGTGTCAAACTTAATATTTGCCAGCAACTGACAATGTCATATTTGAAAACTGTAACGTTGGTTACATTGTAGGTGGGTTTAGTGATGGAGTAAGAAAAGGGTTAGAAACCAATAATTAACTTTGGGCAGAGGCATGGTTATCGAAACGGACGGTATTTTTGATTAAAGGTCGCAAAAAGAAATAGGGCAATCCGATATAGCCAGTGTAGCTCGGTTGTAATAACTGCCCCAGAAAAGCCAACAGAAAGGAAAAAATCACTTTAAGGGCGATTAGAATAATCCAAACTACTGCTGTATTTTTATTAAGGCAGCAGCATAACTCCTAAATTAAAAAAATAATACAAAGGACATTTTTCTAAGTCACATTTACTTGGTACAGGCCCCTGATTCTACAAAACAGGAGCACACGTGCGGTATTTCTCTCCGAGGAAGACGGCATCCGCTAGTGAAGGACAGGAATACACTTCCACCTACAGCCATCTCCACGGCTAGGAGCTCCAGCCGGCTTTGAGCTCCTTCTTGGGGACAAGTTTGTGTGCACTACCTAACCGCTCTCTATGCATGCCCTGACTATTGTGGTGAAAGCTTACAAACACAGCGTGTGCTTTTAAGTGATTCTAAAGGCACACGCTGTGTTTGGTGCTGCATTTCTTTTGTTTTCTAAAGTGTGGCTGCGGGCAGATTTGGGCTTCCCACAGCCGCACTCTAGAAAACAAAAGTCATTTAGCAAGAGGGAGTACTTGCTAAATACAGCGGCGGCGCGAATACTCTTGGTGATGTGTGCGCGCCACAGACACAGCACTGCGCGCTCCAGGGCACGGAGGTGCGTGGGCGCGCAGGCGCGCGGCTTCGTGGGAACACAGGCCCTCAGTTTCCAC
Organism: Lissotriton vulgaris; assembly: GCF_964263255.1. Lineage (NCBI taxonomy): Eukaryota > Metazoa > Chordata > Amphibia > Caudata > Salamandridae > Lissotriton > Lissotriton vulgaris. The sequence goes on from NC_141697.1 coordinate 641,345,751, forward strand.
TAACTACCATTTGGCCAACTGAGCTCTGCACCCAGCAGCCCCAGTGCCGCTGGTGGTGCAGTACTTGCCCTAAACTTAACCCTGCCCAGTGTTGGTCTATATTCCCAAAGATTGGAAGAGTAAGTCATGTACTTACCTGTTAATGCATAGAACCGTTTTCCTTCCATAGTATTGCATTTCTCCTATTGCATTTAAAACTATCTTTCACAACTGCTAAGTTCTACTGTTTCTGATTGACAATACAACAGGATTTCTATTACTGTAAAGCATTTTAGTGCCTTGCAAGACAATACCTAGAGCATTCTGAATAGTATTACTACTCTTAAAACAGTTTAACTGCAACGGAGTTCTTCTTGGTTACCAAATAAAATACAGTAACAACTTTTTATGTAAAAACAATTGATCTTGGATTCAGTCTTTGAGTGTGTGTAATCATTTCTTGCCTGAGTATGTACAACAAAAGCTTAACACAGACCTCTGATGAGCCTAACTGATTTGGCCACACTACCACAAATAGAGCTTTTAGTATTATCTACTTAAACCTCTAAAAGGCTCTTGGGATCCACTGCACTCTGTGCACGCCATACCTTAATTTGGTATAGTATATACAGAGTCAGATTCCTACAGTCAAGTTGTAATTGTTTTTTGGTGAACCTCAAAGACCAGAAAATGTTACACACCCATGTATAAATTTTGTCTGACCAAATTACATTAGACATGTCCGTGAGCGTGGAACACATTTGCTGCAAGCTAGCACAGAAAAGATGAGAAAAACAAGTAGTGGCAAAGCTAATAGGTCTTGTCTTTGGGACCCATTGTATTTGTCTATGATTTAGTCATGATGCACAACATCTGTGATGCTATGCAGCATGGCTAAAAACATAAAACAAAAAGTCCTACAGGACTGGCTGCATCATTTTGTAGGCATGCACACCAAGCATGTGCATGGCTGCAACATGAAGACCCTTATTGTATTTTTGTTTACCGATGCGAGTTGGATCGGTAAACAAAAAAAATACAAAAAGAGTAGCAGTTGGAGAAGCAACTTGAATTGAGGAATCAACTTGGGTGGGGTAAACAACACAGGTGGGGAAGCAACAGGGACAGAATTATAGAAGAATGCAATAAGGGCATGCACATCATGGAAGGGGAGGACAGGGCAAAATGAGGACATAAGAGATGCAAAAGTGCTTGAGTGAGCAGTAAAACACATCCACTCTTTTTGAGTGCCTAAATAAAACAAGCATTTGCAATGCAATAGGTCTCGCATTTGCGAGAGTTTAAGATATTGGCCTTGTAAATGACAATGGCTTTCATTTATGTTTTAAAAACAAACACGTAAATAAATGGCATTGCCATTTACAATGCCAATAGCTCAAACTCTCACAACTGCGAGACCTATTGTTTTGCAAATGCTTGTTTATTGATGTCTTTTATAATGTTTCTTAATTATTCTTCTTGCTTTCTTAGGCTTTTACATTTCTTATGCTGTGCAAACATTAGATATGTTGGCAGAGCTGCTATTATTCCATAACTAATACATCATTCTTGTATTATTGTTATTATTATTACTAATATTATTATAAGTAGTAGCAGCCATTTATCTCCCCTGCCTTGACCAATTATGGGAATACCTGTCAAGTTTCCAATTGATACAGAGACAGCAGCCTGTGCTCTAGCAGATTGAACGCTTAATTTCTACCTAAAGAAAAGTGCAAGCAAATGTAGTAGACATGTCGTTCCTTTCAATCAAAACACTTGTTCTACATTGTATTTGTAAATAAAATGTTTCCATGACATGGACATCAATTGTAAAAGGAAAGAGAAGAGGTCTGTTTTACACTTTTTACTCGTGTCCTTCAAAAGATATTTAAACATGTAAGAAAATGGATATGAAAAATGATATATAGTGTATGATTGAAGAAAACAAAATAATTATCTCTAGAGGCTGAAAAAATTCCCCACCGTGGTTAAAAGCAATCATCACTATGCAAAGGAAATATTCAGATTTGATCATATTTCATGATAATCGAAAATCATGCTATTTAGTTTGCCTTTGGAGCTGTAAAGGCACGGTTGAATATTTGCTTCAATGGTACACGCCACCTTTGTTTTCATTCTCCCCAGGCAGCAAAGGAATGGCACATTCCGGCGACATCCGCCTGCCAAAGAAGGAAGTGGCTTATTGTTCGAGTTCAGATAGAGTTTCGAGATAAAATTTAGTTTGCCAATGAGAGCAGCTTTTCGGTGCTGAACACATGATGCGATGATAGATAGCGAAAGGACAGCTCGAAACCGGAAAAGGATTACATGTTTTCAAAGGTCTTATGACCGGACTTGAGAACAAAGCAAACTTTGTGAAAACATCAAGAGGGCATTACGCGTCTCTCTACCTCATTGCGCCAGCTCCGGGCTCCTCTTGAATTACTCGACCCTAAGCTAACATGTTCTGTTTCTCATGCTGTGACTGCTGTACCACTTTGAGTGCCGAGGAGGTGAGCTCCCACAAGCTTCTTTGTCCATGATCGAAACCATAAAACAAGATGTGCGCACGCACTCATGAAAACGAAACTAAGCGTGGGGGCGGGACTTCCGTCTTGTGCGCGAATCAGCACCCACGGAGTTCCTGGCCCGAGTAGCAGTAGTGACGCGGGGCTCCCATGCCCGAGGGAGAGCCCCGCGGAGGCTACAGAACACCGGATTGCCGGTAAGTGGGACTGTATTCGGGAGCGGGGGGGGGGGGGGGGGGGGGGGGAGCGCGTGTGTCGATGCGACAACGGGGGTGGGTTTTCTGTATGTATGGGTGCTTGCATGGGTGCTCGTGTGTGTGTCTGTGTGTGCATGTCTGTATGTGTGTGTGTGCAGGGGGCGGCATCGTGTGTATGTGCGCGCGCGCCTGTGTGAGTGCAGGGGGTGGGGGCTGGCTGTGTGTGTGTGCGCCGTGTTTGCATGCAAGCCAAGCGAAAGCAGGGGCTGTGTGTACGTGTCGGCGCAAGCGCGTCTGAGAGGCGCGCTCCCGCGGTGAAAACTGGAAAGGAAAAGCGCGTGGCACATTGCTGTCCACATTCCCAAATACGGGTAACATTAGTTGTCTTGCTGACAGCATTCAAAGCTTTCGCATTGAATGCTAGGTCAGCTCGACCTAAAGAGAAAAGTAGCACCTGAAAAGTGAGCAGTAGATGGACACAAGAAATGGTCGATACTCCAGGGGAAGGACAAATACAAGATGAGGAAGTGTAAAACCCACACAAGCTGATGAATAAGATGCAACTAAATGAGAGTGACAATAAAGGCAGCCAATGGCAATCAATGAGCGGGCTCTAAGATCAGCGTAAGGTGACAAAATGTTATTGGCAATGCCAAACGGCATCCCTGCATTGTTAAGGAAAGGAATGGATTCAGAACAAACTACATTTTTTTGTGTAATTTTTATTAATAACCGTGTATGGTATATTACAGTATATACACCAAACCCCTTCTTCCTATTACAAGCAAATGAAGCAGATTGGCATGGCCAAATCATGTTAGAAAGATAGGAGCCAAAATAGGATTGGAGCTTGCCGAGGCAGTCAGAAAAAATCAAAGCTGCAATGAAAGACCAGCATACTTTCTGGTCCTGAAAAGTTCAGTGTCAGATTAAACACGATAATGCCACGGGACTATCACTAAAACTGTTTTCATTGTCAAACAGCAAAGCAAAAGCTGGGCATTTAAGCGAAGCAATGTATTTACTACGGGCGACAAAACTCCACTAGTCAGATGGCCCTAGGCTAAAATAATACACCATTATGAGAAACTCAACGAGTTTACCAGCACTCTCCCTAGGAATCATTTTAAAACAGTTTAAAGCTATTAAGGTAATAATATTAATTATGCCCCGCTCAATTGAACCTTAAAAGAGAGAGTCGTGCATGATTAATGTAACAGATATGCTGCCATTTAGTAAAATTACTAATCTTTAATAATGTTGGGCTTTAGATGGCCACATACTATTCAGCCGCATGTGTGTCTTGGTACAACCAACGTGTGGCTCAAGGAAAGAATGTCGCCTCTCGACGAAGCATGCCATGGTGCGCCCAGGAAAATAAACGCGTCTCCTCCTGGAAAAAGAGATGTCAAGGCAGAATGGGGTATTAAATGCGACACAGAGCATGAAGGGGTCTGGGGAATTTTAGCTAAGGGGGGGAAGCACACGAGCCATCAGGAGTTCAGGAGGGAGGTGGGTTAAGTGGGAAAGCAGACGAGAGGGTACACAACTTGGGCGGAAATCGTAAAGGACAGCAACACAGATTGTTGGGCAGGGGGTATGTTGGGGGACGCACACGAGGGAGAGAACTGTAAAAACATATGCACTCGTGGAGTCCTACAGAGGAATATGGGAGGAGCGCGACAAGTAAAATAAACATTGGGGGACTACGAATGTTTAAACATAGGCTGTTTTAACTGAAACGGCGCCCTTTTACAGGGGAGTGGGAGAGAAAGGGAGTTAGAAGGTCCACTCTTCATGAATAATTAGCTTTTTCACCTCGCTTTTCTCAGTCATCACAGGCAAAATCCCTCCAAGCAGCTGCCTTATGAAATAGTGCAAGGGGAGGCCCTTAATGAGCTGAATGTGTCCCCAGCTGGAGACAAATGTATGCAAATGAGAGGCACATACAAATATGCGAGGACACACACATTTGCAATTCCGATGAGCAGCTTTGATAAAAAGGTAACAAAAGTCACCTTTTACCCATCAGTTTGTTTCGCATTGACTTACTAATGAGCAAACCTAGCTGCCATTACAAAAAGAATCTAGAGTAAATGCATTGACAGCTTTCTTTTAGAGCACACAATTAATACTAAAAACAACTAAATCAGTCCACTAACCTTGGGGTCTGGGCCGGAGTAGCATGCCAATCGCTAAGGAGCGTCAATGCCTTGTCAGAGGGTAGCAAGTGCAATACAAATGTCGTTACAACACAGGGGATTGAAATTACAAGTCTCTTATAGACTACAAACTGTAATTTAAAAGCAAGCCCCATTTGAAACATTTCCGACTGTACAGTACCGCCCTGCCACAATGCAACATGTCAGGGTCAACATTATACTGATCACCTTTAAATCCTTGGGCTATGCCTTGGAGTCTCTCTACAAGCAGCTGATGTGACAGTATTGTCTTAAGGCCGCCGATAGACAGGGAAGAACGATCAGGAAGCGAAACCCAGCCTAGTCTGGCAGCACCAACAACCATCAAAATGTAGGAAAGACAAGACTATCAATGCAGACAGGCAAACTTGTTGGCTGCCTTTGAATAGCAGCGAAGCAAATACAGACAGACAGGCTGTTTTCCTAAACAATTTTTGAAACTAGGCAAAAATCGCCCAGCCATCTTTAATTGGCAAAATAATAAATGTTTCAGAAACAGTCTGCCCGTCTGCATTTGCTTCAAATCACGATGTTACCGGAAGCCCATGCACGTCATCGCTATGCAGTTATCCACATGGCACTGTAGTCCCATCAAATAGTAACAAATTGAAGGTAGCTTTGATGTTTGAAATAAAGCATGCACAACGTGTTTGGAAAAAACAGTATTATTTACTTTACACACTATTTCTGGAAGTCATTTTCTGCACTCATTCCCGTATAGGCTGTTTTACTGACTTCAAATACATATACAGCTCATGTATTACTTTGCCAATGAAAGATGGCCGGACGATTTTCCCTAGTTTCTTGAATCGTTTTGGATAGACTGGCAAGAATGAACAGGAAGCAAGACCCAGCCTAGTCCGGCAGCACCACTAACTATTGAAATGAAGTAAGGACAAGACTATCAACACAGACAGGCAAACTTGTTGGGCGCCTCTAGCAAAGAAGCACATCAAAGCTACGTTCAATGTGTTACTATTCGATGGGACTACGGTGCCATATGAATAACTACAATGCAAGAATGTGCATAGGCCTCCGGTCGCAACACAGTGCCCGCTTCACAGCTGCCACGCTTTATGAAACATGAAGCGGGGCGGCCGTGAAGAGGGAGCCATGCTGATAAAAGAAAGGCATAACACAACAACTAAAAGGAGGAACAAAGAGGAAGGATTAATCACTAGCAAGCAAGGATTTCCGAAAGACACTGAAACAAACAAATGAAAAGCGGGTGGGATGTCTTGAAGCTTACAAGAGAAGTATATACTGAAGTATATACAAGAGGTTTCGAATGCTCGACCTAAAAAGTCTGAACTGGAGGAAATTCCAAATTAAGTAGGGTTCTTGAGAAGGTTTCTAAAAATGGGGGAACATAGAATATGGTCTTTGAAGGTGGTTATAGAACACGAGCCAGGATCCTTTCATGTAATCCAGGCAAAAATGTAGGACTGGCCGTGTTTTTATCAAAGTAATAGAACTTAATAAGGAACCAGAGGTCCGATTTTCACTACTAATCCTATATCACAAAGTAGCTTTAATTGATTTGCGTGTGGTGTGGGGAAATCATAAAATGTTTACATTTTCATTAAGTAGGATATCATCAGCTGTACCTCTCAGTAGGTATGTTAGTTTTTAGGATTGCGGCAAAGTTTTATTGCTTATTTCATTTAAAAAAATCATTTATAGCTTCCTGAGACAAGCTCCCTACTTAATACTACATAAATAAATACCTGTTTACGTACGACTGAAATATGCGTTTTAAAAAAAAAATGTATTTTGCTTTCTATTGCAAGCCTGGTTTCACTATAGAACAGAAACTTGATGGGTAAATTACATGCTGCATTGCATTCTGCATTAAGAGCCTGGACGAACACTCACCTTCGAGAAATCTTCTCACCCTCTGTGTGGTTGTCTTCAGCATCCCCCTGCATGTCTGGCACAGTGGCCACAAGGTCTTTGAGAAAATCAAACTGCTGCTCCAGTTCTATGCACTGCTTTCTGTAAGAGGAAGAAAGGCAGTGAGATACGACTCCTGTGTGCCTCCTAGGAACAGACCATTTGTGTTACTTCTACCCAGTCCATATCATTTGCCACTCACATTCTTATTTCAGTCTACACTTTGTTTCTTCAACTTACACTGGGTAATGTCAGCTATAAGGTAACTCACAGGTGTGACGTTGTCATGGTTTTAGCATTCCGGGTTTGCGTCACCTGGCAGGCCTTGGTAAGGAGGGAATCCAGGAACAGCTCCAGCGCCCGAGCTAATAGCAAAAGGGGTTAAGGCAATTATGTTTAAGCACTTCTCTTCTCTACCCATAAACGGTCTCACAAACAAGCAATAAAGGTGCAAGTCACAAAAAAAAAACGATATAAAGAACTTTAAAAAAAACTAGACATCTCATTCTGTCTGTTCAATCATAGTAAATTTGGTCAGTCTCTTTTCTCCTGACAAAGATTGTCAAAAGGCCAGCTTGGGCATGTGCTTTGCTTCAGAAGCATGCCCCTCCATAAATTCCAGAGATTTCAGGTTTGGTTTGCTCTCATTTCAGGATCCAACTACTCCCAGTACCTAAAAAGCTCAACTTTTTCTGTGCTACACATGGTTTTAGTACAGTTATTCCACAACCTTGTTTTAGCTGTTGAGCTATGTTAAACTGTATCAGACCATAGTGCCTAAGCAAAAGTTACTGCAAGCATTGTGCAAAAAAATGACGCCTCTTTCTGGGAATAGGTGGACACAAAGGGAGCAATCATCTGATTTCATTTAAACAAAAAAGAAAGGAAATATAAGATCTGAACTTATTATCCAAATCAGCAAAAGGGAGGATATTGAGGATCAGTCCAAGAGAAAGGCCCCACGGTTTGCCTAGTTTTGATGTGGTGTCAATTGTAGTGCACAGGGTTCCTGCCATCCAGGTCCCCTGTGCCAGGGCTTCTTCCCTATAAATATATATCCCCAATTGGTACTTCTGCCCCCTGTAAGTCCCTAATAAGTGGTACCCCGGGTACCTAGGGCTTCTGAGCTGAAGAGCCCCCTGGGTTTCCCCTCACTGAGACCATGCCACTGTCCTTGTAGCCTGAATGCCTCTGCGAGTGGGAAAAACCACAAAGTCGACATGGCACCCTGCCTGGGTGCCAATCCAGCTAGCACCGTTTGAAGGTATAGGTAGGTGACCCCTCAGGCAGGCCTCACAGTCCTGAGAAAGGATGCACTATACCACAGGTGAGGACAGATCTCCGTGAGCAGATATGCTCCTACAACAGTAGGGTTGATTCCTTGATATTGTAAGTGCCAGTGAAGCAATCGAGAGTGCATGGGCTGGAAATTCGACAACTCGAGTTCAAAAGCACCATGGCAGCTTAACTGAACAAAGGAGTGTTTAGTACCAAACAAATCCTCTCACTAAATTCACACTGACGCCAGTGTGGGATTTATTGTACTAGGAACTCAGAGGGCACCTTAGAGGTGCCCCCTGAAAACCTGCTAACCCTTGTGTGGTCTCTGACCCGCTGCAGGCAGGCAGCCACCACCAGACAAGTTTCTAGAATCCTATGTAGAGAGCCCCTACTCTAGTACCAGAAACAATACTCATCCTCGGCAGAGATGCCCCACATCCTCCCACAGGATGGGCCAGTGCTTGAAGGGTGTAGCTTCAAAGACCTGCCGCCTGTGTAATGTCAAATTACAAAGGGGGGGACCCCAGCCCAACCGGTCAGTCCGAAGCTTTTGCAAACCTGCGAACTGTCTTGCAGCCAGCGACCTCTGAAAATGCTGGGAGGACTACTCCCTTCGAACGACTCCAATATCCTGTGGGAGTGGACCTGTCCAAAACAAATCTACTCCAAAGACCCCCGCATCCAGGCGGATCCACATCTCCTGCCCACTCTGCACCAGACACCCACGGCCCGAGTCTGAGTGGCTCACCTGTGCAGTGAAGTGTCCCTAGTGATACCGATCTTGTGTCCTGTGTTGGCTGACCTCAAGATCTCCAAGGCAGTGCCTACAGTGTGAATCCAGAGGCCCCACAACCAGCTCCAGTAAGAGACTCAGACGTCGAAAGGCATCCCTGCACCCTAAGGCCCTGGGCCTTGGTGAGCTGAACAGAGGGTTCCAATACAACCCCTACATCTCTTACCTCTGCTGGTCTCCCTCTTGCAAACTCCAGTGCCACACCTGCAGTCTGTTTGCCAAAAAAAAGAATCTATCGAAAAGCATTGGGTGCCCAACGCTGAAATTGAGCCCTACACCCGGCCCTCCCCTGTTAAGCTGATGGTGTATGTTTGGTGCTGCTTTGTGGCACCCCCTGTGCTGGTCCTAAGCTCCAAATCGTTGTGCCTTCAACAGATCCACTTACCTACAAGCAGTGTGGCTCCAGGCACCCCCAGCCTCCAATGAAAGGCATTGGGCCGACCTCCAGCTTTGTCCTCTGCACCCAGCTGCCCATTTGCCGCAGGTGGTGCAGTTTTGGTATTCACATGATCTTTGCTGACCTTTGGTCCCAAAGGCTGGAATAGTAAATGTATTTCTTACCTGTTTAACCGCAATATTGATAGCAATGAGCTGTTCTGAAAAGTTTGTGTGTCGATTTATAAAAGTGAAAAGTATTATTATTTAAAAACTTACTTACCCTATTGCGAAGATCTTGGTCTTAAAATAAAATACAAAGTATATTTTTCTAAAATTGATCTGGACCTCCTTCTTGAGTCGTGTATCCATTATTGGTCAATGTTGTGCAATAAATATCATACACTCCTCTGTGTTAGGCGTAAGACCGCTCGCCTACACTACCACTAACAGAGCACTTTGGGTTTTACATTGAACCTTGGACACTTTTGGAGCACCGCTGGACTCTGGGCAATGTATAAGCACTAAGTGGCAATATCATCTACAGAGCCAGCTTCCTACATGCGCTAAAAGATAGGCATGAGGGGAAGAAAAGGGACAAGCCAATTTGTGCACACTATGACTGGAAATAACTGTGAAAAGAGACTCAACAGAGAAAGGCTAAACAGAAAAAAACCTATATGCTGAATCAAAGAAGACTGGCAGAATCAAAGATGACTGCCAGGAAATCAAGTCACAAGACAGTCTACTAAAATCATACACCTGAGAAATAAATGATAGGTTGTTATAAAGGGAGGGATATGTAACTGGCCACATACCCTGGTCACTACTGTTTGTTTCAGGGTCGTCCAATACTATCACTTCACAAGCAAAATAGCATGAGGGAAATTCTGGATACCCCAAGGAGGTATTATAAAATAACAGTACCAGTGAGATATTTCATTCAGCATAACGCTCATATCAAGAAGAGATTCCAACACCAGCCACTTTAAGGATAAACAACCATTGGCAAAGCCAAAAGTTCTTGTTTTTTAAAGCAGTTAGTCAACATTTTGGCCTGGCCAATGTTGGAAAAAGAATCTAAAATAGCCGGCCGTAGCTCGATAATATATAAGCCCACGTGTCCCTAAACATGCTCACCAATGCATCATGATGCTATAGTGGCCATTTTTTGGCCCTGCAAGCTTTACTGTCCAAGCAAAAAAAATTATAATTTCTAGATTATATATATATATATATATCCTTGCTCCAACCGCACCTTTTTCGACAGCGCACTTGAAGGACGGGTGCCATTTAAATGCACCTTAGGCAGAACATTTAGTGCAGTTTGTCAGCTTTGTTGTTTTAATGGGTCACCATTACTCTGAAGAAGCTTAACTGTATAGGCCTTATGTTGGATGGCAGGAGAGATATGGACTTGTAGCTTAACAAGTGTGAGTTGTCTTGTTACATATTAACACAGACTGATTCCGTAGCACCAAAATACATAAGTCACAATTCTCCACTGCACCAACCAAAATGTAACTGTTTCCTGAGGCAAGCATGTAACCCTGAATCAGACTGCATGACCAATGTGTAATAATTGTATAGCTCTTCAATCCATGATGGCACAGCACCCATGGTAATATGCTGTATGGCAAACACTTATAAGGTCCCAAAGATGAGACCTATTGACTATGCCAATGCTTGGTAAACTTGGCAATACTGTCTGGGTATTGGCTGCACCTCATCAGTACCAGTTTAATACCTAAATATAGAAATAAGCATCAGAAAGGGCATTAGTCTAGCTTTGCAAAAGGTCTTCCACTGCACAACAACATGTGTTGCTGCATTTTTTCAGTTTTGAACCGTTTGAGCTAGAAACATTTATTTTTTTGAAAATCCGCAGATTATGCAGCAGATTATGACTTACGTGGCAAATGTAGCAAATCTGTAATCATGCAAAAATCGCTGCGGCCGAACAATTGCATAATTCCGGTGACCCTAACTATTAGGTACTGCAGTGCTCTGTTCTACTCTTCTCTCTCTGCACTATTTCTTTATTTATTACTACATTGGCTCATTGCCTCATACCGAAGAAGAAAAGTTAAGAAACTGAGAATATTTTATTGCTGCAGACCAAGATTTTAAATCTGGCCTTTCCACTTGGTCAACTGATTTGAATTGCTGCTATTCCTATTTCGGTGCGCAGAAGGCAAGAGGAATTATTTTGATGTCTAATTTACTTCAGGGTTCTCAACGCTCATTTTAAGGTCCTTAAGAGACCGTAATGTTTTTTTGACCCAAAGCTTAATGAAGTTCAAAAGGAGATGGCAGGATCAGCAACACCAATGTTGTAGAATGCACAGGTGGAGGAAAGGTCATTAGTACTACTAATTGATTATGCCTGCAGGACAATGCAGGAAATCACTGTACTACTCTCGTGCAAAGGGGTTAGACTTCCTTTGCATTAGAATCAGAGTCCTTCTGAAACTACAAAATGCTGACAAAATCTGCTCCAAGAGGTAACTGGAGAGAGGTGGTTGGCCAAGCGTACACAACAACCACATTCCAGACTATGCCATGAATCAACCAAGATCAAAACAAGCAGTAACTGTCACATTAATCATTAAGAAACAGTTCCTTTGCATATAATAAAAACAGAGGCTATGTTATGGCGTGGGGCAGTGCAGAAGACAGAAAGGCTACTAATCTTAGTTCTCCATCTGCAGTACCTTTAAATTTACACATTACATCTCCAAATAGCCAAGATCCATGCTACAACAATTTCAGGAAGTAATCTTAATACCAAAATACATTTGAAACCAAAGGGTGAACCACAAATAAATGGAAATGCAAAAAAATGGAACATATGAATGTTCTTGTACAGTATTATTGACTCCTAATATGAAAACAAGAACCAACGCAAGACCATTTAAACGTGAAGCCTTAACTGACTATGGTAACATTTCTGATGAGTCCCTATAGGGTGATAATAGAGTGATAGTAGGGACTGGGGAATGGCATGGGCATTGTCTTCTAAAAGATCTTTACATCCAAAAACATCTTCCTTATAACGAAGACAACATTTGGAGTACACCAAAAATATAGGTTTAAAAAAAGACAATAAAAGTCAAAAGGCAAGATGTTGGGGATGTTAAATTCACAAAACAGAAAGGTTGAAATGTGGGCATATACCAATTGCATCAGTATAGTCACATTTTCTGAGTTTATCTTTTGAGAGAAAATTGAAAAGGCTGCATTAAGCCCCACTGATGGATTAATTTACTTTTTATTCTGGTTGGAGCAAAATAAGAATGTTGCCACACGATTTATGACAGAGGACTCATGACTGAGTTCAGATGAGGACACTCCGTGTTTATGAAAGTAAGAACGATCCCATGACATGAGAACTTATGGTGGCATTTTCCCTTGCATACTGGAAAAATTGTAGCAAGAAGGGTCTACGAAAGACTAAGGAGTAGCTTTGGATCCGCATCTCATGGCACAGAAAGAAACTAACCAAAGTCTGCACACATGGGTGGTGCTTATATGAGAGTCTGCTCGTCACTTCCAGAATGATGTCGGTGTGGTGCCGCAAGTCATCACCTACAGGCACGCAGAAGTACTGCTTTGAAGTTTTTGGATCCAGACTGACACACAGGGAATATAATCACAAATTGAGCAATCTTCACCTAAATGTATCCATGAGGAAAGTCTTTGTTACAGTCAGAAAGGAAAGCGGAGGAGGATGCAGAGGTCAGTGGTATGAAAGGAAACCAAGAGGTTCAAAAAGTTCATCATATGGAAAGCCAGGCACAGCATTGTAGAATAGAAATGTTCAATATCATTGGCACGGGGTGAAATTTAAGGAGTGAAATCACCCGTAATTACAATTCACACTGTCTTTATTGCATGAGTTGACTAAAATGTGCTGTAGGTGCATTAAGCCTGCAATCAACACTGCGTTAAGGAAGCACAGGGTTTATGGACTTTGAGATTTGGTTTTCAAGGTAACCAACCCCTAAAGGACAAGAAGCCTTCACACAAATGGAGGAGTCTCTCTCTACAAGAGTTTTTAATAACACAAACACTGCTTAGACATTCAAATGCCCCAAAAAGGATTCTACTAAATCTGGAGAGCTGATCGCAGCACTCTCATTAACAGGCAAGCACGGGAAACAAGGAAAAGCAGAGATCTCGTGGCCAGAAGTAGGCACTCTAAAAAAGAGGGATTTCATCCTAAGGATATTCTCTACCAATTCTTCGGACACAGTTTGTTGAAAATCCTGGATTGTTCAAAATAGTGACATTTATATCCTTCTGTTGAGATACTGAGAAGACCCCACCTTCTGTAGGCAATCATCCAGGTATGGATAAAGATGAATACTTTGTTGATTCAGGAGCCCTGCAAACCACCAATACCAGCACCTTGTAAAAATAAATAAAAAATGTGGGAACTGCCACTATGAAATGGCAACAAACATAAAAGTTTATGTGTATGGATTCCCATCATTCACCAAGCCTGGTGATTAGCTTCATCATTTGGGTATCCCTAGATGTACACGATGACAGACTGGCTCTATGAATATCAGAACTTACGAATGTCAAGGAGGTATATCAACCAAGATGAGCAGGATAGAATATGTGGGACAAAGTTTTTTAATGATCTTTTTAAATGCAGTTTTTTTTAAGTATTATAAATAGCAGTTATTGTAATTTTGTTTTGTTGAGGTCCTGACGAAAGCACATGGCTTTACCTTTTGCCTTCAAGTGCTGAAACATGTTGACCACCACTGCTTAGGATAGCTATTCATCAAAACTAGTTCTGTCACTCACGTTTTTAATCCGTGATCGTGACTGACACGAATAAGAATTGTTAGTCTGTTCGCGCACCAATTTTATATCTTTGCACCCCACTATTTTGCACTGCATTTAAAAAAATCATAAAAAAACTTGGTCCCACATATTCTATCCTGCTCATCTTGGTTGATATACCTTCTTGACATTCGTAAGCTCTGATATTCATAGAGCCAGTCTGTCATCGTGCACATCTAGGGATACCCAAATGATGAAGCTAATCACCAGGCTTGGTGAATGATGGGAATCCATACACAAACTTTTATGTTTGATGCCATTTCACAATTTTGATTCTTAATAGGAACTTCCTTTTTTGTTTTCTAATTTTCCAGACGCTGGAGTATATTCTGTGTGTACAAGTCAGTTTAGGGGCTACATATTCCAGCTAGTCTTTAAATTTTGGCCTCTGACCCTAATTAAACTTTTGTTGTGTGTTGTAACTGCCACTATGGCCAAATGGCAGCACTGCAAATGATAATGCTGTCCATTTGAAAGGAACTGCAGACAATGTCTGAGACATACAATATGCAGAATGTGAAATACTCTTACTGATGGAACAAAAATGTAAACAAATTATCCTCTTGAAAGGCTTGAAGCACATATTTACTATCTAAATTTGTCTTGGTGTCAGAAATCCACACTAGTTCTCGCACTCCCTCTTCGTTTGTGAGTCAAAGTATCCCAAGACTGTAAAGCTGTCCCTTTCCTTCCTTGAAAGAGGGAATGAGGGTTAGAAGGAGAACAAAATGGAGAATCATAAATTGGAGAGCTAAACCATTTCCGACAATTCTAAGTCCATAGTGATTCCTTTACATCTCATGAAAGTGTGTCGACCAACGCCCCCAGATGATTGATTCCAAAGTTTAGAATGAAGACCTTAGAGAGGTTTTGGAATTGTTGAGAAGGAAGAGGAAGGAATATTTCGTTTTCGTGCTCTTCCTCACAATTTAACCCTCCACACTATGGAGATTGTGACTGATGAAAAAGGATCGGACTTAATATGATAGCCCCCAAAATTCATAAGCTGTCAATAGAATTTATGTACTACTGTGACAAAACGTAGAACCTCACAAGTTGTGATTATAGCTTTCAAAGTGAAAGATCAGGATTTAGATTAAACAATGTTAGGCCTTTGAAGGTAATATGCAGCAGCTGTGCCTAGAACTCAACCAGGCATCTATTTGTAATAACAGTGAAACCTATGAATCTTGCAACTGATTAAACAGTGACATGTTGCCTGCATCAGTTGATTTGCAGCATCCATGCGGACTGCTGGCTTTTGAAGAGCAGAGAAAAGGGTTACAAGCTTGTTCAAAAGGCTGGAAACCGCTACAGAAGACAATTCCCTGAAAGCATGGAAGTACCTGACCATGAGGGAAGGTGCACCCGATTGACATGAAGGAAACATTTTGTTTTTAGTTTAGAGCAGAATGCAACAACCAATAAGTTGTCAGTGTTGAATGCAGGGTCTGAAAGGATGGGTCATAGGAGCTAGACCATCCATACTACTATTATAAAGAGAGCCGAAACCTTTGAGGCGGGTAAGCTCAAGAAGTACAGCACCAATCACAACACCCAATACAGCATTGGAAAGGGCAGTTGTAGCAGATGGACATAGGCTATACATCTGCCCACAATATACATTACAAAGGTAAAAGAACCTTAGGGGTAAAGTAGTCCGTTGTGGGCGTCTGTGTTGTCAGAGGGGCCTGGCCCAAAAAAAAAAAAGACAAATGGGTGCGGCATTCACGGGGCGCGCCATTCGTGCAGCATTACTGCTAACCTTCACAGTACTCGCTTTTGGGCCTAACGGTTCTGACAGGGGCGTCGCCAAACACCAATGTGCGCCGCATTCACGGAGCTTCGCATTCAGAACAATGTGCGCCGCATTCACGGAGCTTCGCATTCAGGCGGCATTTCACACACTTAATGATAGCTTCGCATTCAGAACAATGTGCGCCGCATTCATGGAGCTTCGCATTCAGGCGTCATTTCACACACTTAACAATTTAAATTTAGGCCGGTGCTCAGGCAAGGCCTCAAGGCAGTCAGCATACCAGCGGGGATCACACACACGCAGCCCTCGCAAGCACGCTGCCACGCACTGCACTGTCAGCGTACACGGATTAATGTCGGACAGAACGCTCTTGGGGATTCTATAACCAACCCACTCCACAGCACCCACAAGCTGCAAACGTTACGGCTGAGGACGCACATATCACAAAAGATCCTCAAAAACGTTACAGCTGAGGAGGCACATATCACGAACGCTCTTCCTAACACTGCATGCACACGCGGACAAACAAATTGCACAGAAATTACCAACTTCACAAGACAGGTAAAAGACGACGTGCAAGATCAATGTTAAACAACGCATAAAAATCCCTTATGGATGCATAACTATTGTGCCACTTCAGCCATTTAAACGTCAACATTACCCACTTTCAAACGCTGCTTTATTTCATCCCAGGACAACGTCGGGACGGGCTGCAAGTGCTTAATAAAAGGGTATGGAAAGACAGCCAGAGTTATCTGCAGCTTCCCTAACACACCTTAATGAAATCAATCAATGACAATAAAAGGCATTATTAGTTCCATTGACATCCTCTACTATCAAAACTTTTTACCTAAATTTTAACTGTGTTCTTCTGAATGCAGTACACTATCCAGAGTCTCAGTGGCATTTTTAGGTGTCGCCTAGGCAGGGCTGCGCAGTCTCTTCAAGACCTGCTGTTTTAAGGTGTGAACTTGAAACTCTGTTCACTCCCCGTCCATATTTTTCATTGTCTTGTGGCACTGTACTTTGTAAATGTTGGCTTCTGATTTGTTAATAGGCATATTGGTCCCTCCTTAGCACCTCCCTGTCTTCTGTTACCGCCCATGAGGACTGGTCCTTTTACATGTGTCCTAACTTGGGAACTTTCATTAGCAGTCCCAGGACTATTTACTTAATATACACAGTACTTTGGGGACGCCAGCTTCAGCAATGGCGGCTGCTTCATAACACTTTGCACTTCTTGGTTTCCTACTCATCAGTGTTACAAGGGTGTCTGTTTGTGCTAATATAGTGCAGACTTTACCCAAAGGTGTCAGAGCGCTTCACAAAAGGACCAGTTACGTTACAAGAGGAAAAGGTTACAAATATACATGTTATAGAAGCAAATGAGATACAAGAAGTAGAATACAGCAATAGATGCCAGGCACTCAAAAACACAGTGGGATGACACATGCACAGGCATAGAATACAAATTTACAATAGTGAAAGAACTTCTTTGAGGGACTTGAAAGGGCGTGCATTAGTTCTGGAAATGTCTTAGGAAGAGAAGAGATTTAAGATCAGTTTTGAAGGTCTGGGTAGAGGTGGTGGTGGGGAGCTGTGGCAGAAGCGAGTTCCTGATTCTCACAACATTGCCTGAGAAGGATTGAGCCATCGTTCTCTCCCTTTTGAAAGTGGGGGGCTCAAGCAGTAATTTTTCCGCATTACGAGACAGTCTAGAGTCTCCAGAGATTTTCAGTTTATTCGCCAGGTATCAAGGGGAGGAAGTGTGCAAGGCGTTGTGGGTGATACAATCAGTCTTGTAGATTAATCTTGCCTCAATGGGAATCCAACGGAGGGAAGACAAAATAGGTGTGTTGTGGTCACTTCTTTTAGCCCCAAATATAAAACGAGCCACTGAATGAGAACGGATTGAAGAGGGGAAAAGGTAGGACTTGGGAAGGCCAGTAAGAAGAGAATTTCAGTAGTCCAATCAAGAGAGAACCAGTGATTGGACCAGGGTTTTAAGGTCTTGCTCCGGGAAACAGCGTTGAATCCCCCAAAGAAGGCGCAGTTGGTATCAAGCATTCTTTGCAATGTAGTTGATGTGGGAGAGCAGATTGAGCCTTTTATCGAGTAAGACTCCCCTCCGACAGTGGAGACATCGCTTTCTGGCTGATGCCCGGTGGAGCTACTGGATAGCTAAAGACGAGATGGGCGTGGTATTTCCCTCAGCCGTCACCTACCCAGCCTGTCCTTGGACAGACCTTCCTTCATCTCCGTCGTACCTCCCTCCTTCCCCTTCACCCTACCCCTCTACGCTCCATTCATCCTGCCCTCTAGGATCTCAAAATGTTGTTCTGTGAGACCTAGCTATTTGGTTGATGCCCGGTGGAGCTACCTGATAGCTATTGAGATGGGCTGTTGACTTCCCCCTCGGCCATCACCTACCCAGCTGGACCTTGGGCAGATTTTTCCCTTCGTCTCTCAGTCGTATCTCCCCACTACCCAGTTACCCTACCCCTTACCCTCCTACGCTCAAAGATCTTTATATGTTTCCTGCAACTGATTTAACCCATTACTGATGTAATTTTGGAACTCTGTGGAATTCATGTAAAACGCTCCGATACCTTCGGGTCTAATCTGTTTTTATTCCTGAATGCTGAGACTTGAGCAACATGGCGTATGCCCGGTGGGGCTGCTAGACTGCTAAAGAGGAGATTGGCCCTGGTATCCCCCTCGACTGTTACCTACCGGCCGGACATTGGACATAGTTCCCCCTGGTCTCCCTGCTTTTGGTTCCTTCATCTTCCCCCTCCCTCCCACGAACTCTTGCAACATGATTTTTTTACAGTACTTTGCAATGCTCTTGTAACTGATTTAACTTGTAACGCCATAATCCTAAACGTACAGCGCTCTGATACCCCCTAGGGTCTGGTTTGCACAATATAAAACATTAAACAAACAAGAATCCAAGGGATTTTGCGCAGTTGACAACAATAGGTTTAGTGTTAAATAGCTTCAGCTGATCCATCCAAGATTGAACAGGCAGAGGAGGAAAGAGAGGTTGAGAGGAGGAGGATTTCTGTTTTGGATGGATTCAGAATGAGTTGATGAGTTAGCATCCGGTTTTGAATAGAGTGGAGAGTAGAGCTGAGGATTAAGAGATCGTGTGTGGAAGACATCTTAAAGTAGATTTGGGTGTCATCCTTGTAGAGATGGTAGAGGATACCAGATTTACTTAGGAGATTTCCCAATGGTACCAAATAGAGATTGAACAATGTGGGTGCAAGGATAGAGACTCGAGGGACACCTAACCCTACCGCCGATGGAGATATAGGACTGTTTACTATTTTGACCATTTGGGATCTGTCCGAAAGGAAAGAGGCAAACCATTTAAGTACTGTGCCTCCGAAACCCATTCTCTGTTGAAGAGTGTTAAGGAGAGTGTTGTGATTGACAGTGTAAAAGGCTGCAGAAAGATGAAGAAGAATCAGAAGACAAGACTCACCTGAATAGAGTATATGCAGCGCATCATCAATCACTTGCATTAGGGCTGTTTCCGTGCTGCAGTTTTGAATGAAACCAGACTGGAAATGGTCAAGAAGATCATTGTCCTTGATATGCCGGGAAAGTTGTTTCGCTACACATCTTTCTGTGATTTTCGCAATAAAAGGGAGGTTAGTGATGGGGAGAAAGTTGTTGAGGTTGTTCGCATCAGCGGTGGGTTTTTTTAAGAAGAGGGGTAACCTATCCAGTTTTTAAGGTAACAGGTAGGGAGCCTTGACCGAGGGAGAGATTAATCAGACTGGTCCAATAGGAAAGAGTATGGGTGTAGAAGTCAATGGCAATGTCACTAGGGATGGGGTCAAGAGAATGGTTGAAGGGCTTTGTTTCAAAGATGCACTTGAGGAGGGCATCTTGAGAGATGGCGTCAAAGTTCTGCCAAATGATTAAGGATTTACACTCCTCAGGAGGGGTTGGATGAATGACCTAATCCACCAATGATTTCACTCTTTCCTCAAAGAATAAAGCAAATTCTGCTGCTTTCTTTGGAGAATCCTCCGGCTTGGAGGTTGGGGGAGAGCAGTTTGGATTTTTGATGAGGTTGAATAGTTTGTTGGGTCTGTTTTTGGCTGAATCGAGGAGGGTTCTGAAGTGAGATGCGTTTGTGGTACTTAGATCTTGCTAAACGTAACGTAGCAAGATTAGAGGTGGATGGAGCTTGTCTCCATTGTTTCTCCAAGATTCTCAGGTTCTTCCTTTCTTCATAAAGGGATTTGTTGAACCAAGGTGCTGAGGGAATAGGCCTTTTCCTTTTGAGAGGAGCAACATTATCGATTTTGACTGCAAGGACCGAGAGGCATTGGGAGGGGAGATCATTGACATCCAAGCTTGGGTCTAGCCTTGGAAGTGATAGCATAGCGGAATCACAGAGAGTATCTAGGTCAATGTTTTTAGAGTTACGGAATCAGGTAGTAGTCCTTTAGCTTATAGGTGAAGAGAGAAGGGGATGAGGAAGTGTTTGAACCAGTCTACATGAATAGGGTTAGCAAAAGTAAGCATGTCTGCTTTAGAAATAACAAGATCCAGAATTGAGCCCTTAGAGTGTGTTGTTTCAGTGCAGTGTTGGATAAGATCGTTTGCGGAGAGAAAGATGGCCAACATATTAGCAGAGGAATCTTCCAACGAGCCCCAGTGAAGATTGAAGTCTCCCAGGAAGATCGGTCTGTCACTTTGCGAGTATTGGTCGCTGATGAAGTCAGTGAGTTCTTCTAAGAAAGAAGAAGAGCAGCCACCAGGAGGGTGGTAAATGACATGGAATGGTGAGCAGTGTTGCACTTGGAGCTCAAGTGATAAGCATTTGAATGAACAAAAGGAGCTGTTAGGAAAAGCCTTAAGTTGAAGGGAGTTTCTAAAGATGATTGCAACGCCCTCCCCAATTTTGTCTGTTCTGTAGTTTCTAAAGATAGAGTAGTCTGTGGGTAAAAGAAGATCAAACATAGAATGAGAGGTGCATTGAACCAGGTCTCTGTGAGGAAGAGCATGTCGAGATTGTGAAGGATGATGATGCCAGAAATTTCCAGTTTGTGTTTCATTGCAGATCTGCAGATGTGGAGCAAACAGCACAATTCTGATGACAGGGACGATTGGCCTATGAGGGGTGATGGGGTTGTGGATATTGTACTTCTAAGAGGGTGCTGGGAGCAAGAAGGCAGACAATTCGTTCTGACAGAAGAGATGGTCGGAATAGTGTAGATAGTAAGGTTACTTGGAGAGGAAAGTAGAAGGGGGTTGGCGTTCGAGGTCTTGTAACTTGCAAGAAGGTTAGTAATGTCTGCAGAAGACAGATTGTGATTGGCTTTTTTGCGGTGTGGGGGCAAGGTATTTCTCGGGGGTTTAGGGAAGTGAGTTTTTGCCAAGGGAGTTGGGGTGTTTGGAAAGGTGGTAATCTTAGTGCTTAGTAGTGAGATGGTAGCTTCAAGCTGGGAGATGGAGGTGATGAGAGATCCTAACTTCTTTTTCAGAGAGAGTAGGGCTGAGCACGGTAAGTCAGGTGGCTCAATGGGCACACAGGGGGAGGGCAAGTGGGGTGTTGCGGTACAAGGTTCAAAGGTGGAGTGATGGTTGAGAGCAGTTGTTGGTGCATCGGAGGTGAAAAGAGAGTTATCTTTGTTGATGTTGCAAGGAGGATAAGATTTGAAGTTGTAATTAGGGGGAAATTGGTGCGGAACGAGGAGGGAGGGCGGCAAGCAAGGAGGGGAAAGGGGGGGGGGGGGGTCATAGAATGCCAGGAGGTTGCGGATGTTAGAGGGGAATTGGTTGGAAAGGTCTCGTAAGCTAGGAGAGGTGGATGTGAGGAAACAGGCCCCAGGCAGGGTGAGGGGGGTTGGGTTGTAGGGTAGTTAAAGACAGAAAGTGGATCTGCTGAGTCCGAAGGTAGGGAAAGTGAAGGGATTACCGATGGGGGAAAGGGGATTGAGCATCATCAGCCCCGAGTGGGGAGTGTGGCCACTCCGGATCGAGCCCCGAGTGGGGAGTGTGGCCACTCCGGATCGAGCCCCGAGTGGGGAGTGTGGCCACTCCGGATCGAGCCCCGAGTGGGGAGTGTGGCCACTCCGGATCCAAAGAGGATGACTATACTCTCATGGAATCTGGCAGGTATTGCTAACAAATTTGACTCCACTGACTGGGGTTCCCTGGTGGATAACATCGATATCTGTCTTTTCCAGGAGACTTGGGCCAGGGGAGTCTACCCCAGGGAGGGTTTTGCAACTTTCTATGTTCCTGCCAGGTGGGCTGGTCAAGGGAGGCCGTCAGGAGGCCTTGCAATTTGGGTTGCCACTCATCTAGGTTGCACAGCGGAAAATCTGCTAACTTATTCGGAAGATATCCAATGTGTACTTCTCAAATGGCCCAACGCTTATAAATTAGCAGTCGTGAACGTGCACTCACGTCCAGTCAGTTTGGCAATGGAATCACCCACTATAGACGAACTATCCCATTTTCTAGGGGCATTACCAGCATACCGTAAGCTTTTGGTGGGAGGGGATGTCAACTGCCAGTTCGAGCCACTATTGGGACTAAATGAGGGAGCCCTCGTGAGTGAGGATGACTATTGGAGGATTCCCACTTGCCAATCGCCGAGTCCGAAATCATGGTCTCCCTTGGCGATACAGATTATGTCCCTCACCCTGAATAACGCCTTGAGGGCTTGTAATGGGCGTACACTGTCCGATAGCCCCTCAAAGTGTACCTTCAATAGGAAGGGCCATGAATCACACTTAGATTACA
Organism: Lissotriton vulgaris; assembly: GCF_964263255.1. Lineage (NCBI taxonomy): Eukaryota > Metazoa > Chordata > Amphibia > Caudata > Salamandridae > Lissotriton > Lissotriton vulgaris. The sequence goes on from NC_141697.1 coordinate 641,368,391, forward strand.
TTCTAGTGGAAACAAGTATGTGGTCTAAGGTTCTGGACTTTAGTGTAAAGGAGAGGGCTGATAGCGATCATAATGCCCTCTGTCTGGCAATGGTCTTTCCAGGGCCTAGTGAAAGTCCCACTACTAAAACAAATGACCGGGACACAGGGGCGTTATTACTATCCAATAACAGACGAAGGATTAAAAGGGGGAAACTAGTGGACTCCACAGAGAACATAGCTAAAATCTATGATCTAGCCCTAACACGATTTATCGAGTTGGACAATTTGATCAATCAACCCATAGTGGCAGATTTTAATGAGAAACTGGGGCATATTCATGCTGAGCTAGTTGATGGGCTGGGAAAAGTTTTTTACCCAGTGACCAATCGAAGGAAGAAGAGGACGCCAACCTCAGCCTGGTATAACTCTACATGCAGAAAAGCCAAGGCTGAGTTGATCTCAGTGGTTAAGTCTGGCACCAGTAAGCATAAAATGCATGAGCTCAGACGGCAGTATAAAGAGGTCATGGCCCATGCTAAGAGTGAATGGGACTGGGACAGATGGCATAATCTAACATCAGCCCTAGAATCAAGGGACTCACGAAATTTCTGGTCGCTAGTTAATACGGGTTCAGGGGAACCAAAGGAGGCTGTAGAGCCAAATATTGCTCCCTCAGTATGGGAATCCCATTTTAGTGCACTATATTCTGAAGGTCCAACTGTGGCCAAAGAGGCACCCTCACTAATTTTAACAGCTCAGTGTGAGCCATTGGAGTTCACATTGGGAGAAGTGCTTAACGCAATAGGTAGACTCTCAAGGGGGAAGGCCCCAGGCCTCGATAAACTGCCGGGAGACTTATTCAGGCACCACCCAGAGATTTGGGGTCCCTACCTGCATATTATTTTTAACTCAATCCTGGGGGAATGCAGATCCCCTGTACTTGGCTGGGCAGAGAGATAGTCCCGATTTTTAAAAAGGGCTCTCCTCTGCTCCCAGCCAACTATAGGCCGATCAGCCTTATAGAGGTCCCCCAAATACTTTTTGCCCGCCTTCTCCTGGATCAGCTCTTGGACTGGATGGAGGACAACGCGATCCTTAGTCCCCTCCAGGCAGGATTCAGGAAGAACACATCCACCATGGACCAGATTTTTCGCCTTGTTCTCCTTTTCTGGAAAACGGCAAAGATAGAGGGAGGCAGCCTGTACATGGTGTTTGTGAATCTCAGGTCCGCTTTTGACCTGGTGCCGCGAGCAAAATCGTGGGCGGTTTTTGGGGAATTGGGCGTTCCACCCCAGCTCTTGCATGCATTGATTAGGCTCCACGAAGGGAACTTCGCCCAGGTCAGATGTGGAAGGGACGGGGCACTGTCATCTAGGTTTCCAGTTGGCAGGGGGGGCGAGACAGGGTTGTGTCCTAGCACCGACCCTGTTTTGCCTCTATGTCAACGGTGTAATATCTTACCTTGACAATGTCCCTAACAATTATGCCCCAAGGCTGGCAGGCAGGAGGGTCCCGGCAATCATGTTTGCCAATGATACCCTCCTGCTCTCCAGATCCCCAATGGGGATCCAACGGATATTGGACAGGTTTGTGGATTTTTGTAGAGATCATGGCCTCGAGATAAATGCCGAGAAAACTAAGTTTATGGTATTTAATCCCTCGGCAACCACCAGGCCCAATCCGACTCTAGGGTGGGACAGGTTGGAAAGGGTCACGACGTTCCAATACCTGGGGGTTACTCTGCAGGAAAACCTATCCTGGGGACCACAGATAGTAAGGTCTCGTTTAAAGCTATCGCAACTACTGGGGGGCATTCTGAAGGTCTCAAACTTCTCAACCTTCAAGCCAGTAATCGCACCGCTGGAGATGTACAAAACCCAAGCCAGAGCAGCTGCACTTTACGGCGGAGAATTATGGGGGAACAATGGTAGCATAGAACTCACCAAGGTAGAGACAAATTTCCTCAGACGGTTGTTGTCGCTACCACAAGGCACTCCACTCCTACCCCCAAGATTAGATCTGGGACTGCCTTCTATAGGTGATGAGCTCGCACTTAAACCCTTGAGGTTTTGGCATAGGTTATGGTCCACTACAGAACTGTCACACTACAGGCAAGAGCTGAAGCACGTACTGAGCTTAAGCTGTTCTGATAGAATACCTTGGCTGGCCTATGTCAAACGAGAATTCTCACGACTGGGTCTGGATCTCTTGTGGGAGGATCCTGAACAGGGTTGTTGTGAGGTCTCCCGCAAATCCCTGACCAGGATCTTTAAGGACAAAAGTCTAAGTACGCTTGTGTGTGCCCCTAAAATCGGGACCCTAACTGATCAATTCCTGGTCTCCAAAAGTTCTTTTAAGTTTGAAGAATTTATGGATATTATTTTTCCTATCACCGCAAGGAAACTTTTTATCCAATGGAGGTATGGTACCTTACCTCTCAAAGTCTTCACAAGCAAATGGTCTGCCACGGACGATAAATCCTCCCCAGGATGCAATGCTAGCGTGGAGGATGAAGTTCATGTACTTTTTTTTGCCCCGCTTATAGCAGACCAAGGAGGTATTGGCTGGTACCACTGTGTAGGGATTTAGGTTTCAGAAACTGTTTACATTCGTTCAGAATCCTAAAAACGAGCACATTAAATTGCATTGTTTTTGCACTTTCCATGTTCCTACTTGCTATGTGGATCACTAGAAAAAAAATACTGCAAAGCCAAGAATTAACTGGAAGGTGAAACATTAGTGCAGAGTATGTTGACTTTTTTTTTTTATTCATTTATAGAATGTAATTATTGTTTTTAATGAGCTTTCCTTGCAAATGCTTTTATTGTTAATCTGAATTTTATGAATGGATGATTTTAATGTGTTTTACTGCATCTTTTATGGCCTTGAGGGCCGAAATAAAGAACTTTTGGATTGGATTGGATTGGCATCATTACTGGAGGAATGGGGGGATGAAGAGAGATGCAAGGGGTTAGTGAAGAATTCTGGGTACAAGGCGAGTGGGGGAGCGGGTAGAGAAGAAGACAAGGGAATATGGGAAATGTATGTAAAGTTAGCTTGGGGAATAGGTTGTAGGAGAGGAAGACTAAATAGGGGGTGGCGGGTAGGGGGGGAGGAGGCAAAACTGGAATACCGGGATGGTGCAGAGTGGAAGAAGAGAGTATTAGCTAGAGGTATGGCAGACGTGTTGGGGGGGCACAATGGGTGGGGGAGGAATGGGAGAGGAGGGAACAGGGGGGGGTTGAGGGTCAGCCTGTGCCTTCTGGGGGAGCGGCCTAATTGGGTATAGGGGGGTCAGGGGAGTAATGGGTGGAGCTAGATGAAGAATCAAGGGAGATCCCAGTCACAGGGGTGGGGAGTAGGGAGAGGAAGAGGTGGTCAAATTGAGAGAGACAGGTGTCTTTAGCTTGGATCAAGACAGTACCATTGTTATAAAGTGAGATAGTGAGGGAGCCATTGAAACAGGTAAAGGGTGAAATTTTTTGTTTTTTCCCCAACAACCCTCCCTCCTCCGCAGTCCTTTCTGCTCCCTCCTCCTCCGTGACCCTGGATGGCACATAATACAATTTCTTCAAGATTAGGGAGAAATGTTTTTTTTCCAGACGTCGGCCATAGAGATCAGTTGTGAGAGTTTCTCATTAAGTTCAAAAGTGTATTACATTTCCTGGAGAATATTTGAATTAAACAACTGATATGACATTTTTGTGAGTGCTCAGACCATTACAAATGCACCCATTTAACCATGGAAGATGTAGGTACTGGGCGCTTATCTAAAAGCAGGAAAGCTTTGGTCTCTATTAGAGTTGCGGCTACATTGGTATTTCTCTTCCATGCCAAAGCGCTCAGACTGTGTAATATGTTCTTTAAAGAGGGGACGTCCTAGGGTTTGATGATGCACCCCCAAAAACAAAATAAAATGTGCATGACTTATGACTATAGAGGGATAGTTAGGAAAATTAATATGTCTCAATAAATTATCAATGTTTTAAAGAAGTAAGAGATACTGACAGCCTAGAAAATGGTATGAAACTACCAATACAAATGGATAAACACAACTTTGCCTTCAGTGCAATTATGTCTATTATTAACGTAAATCACACCACATGTGAAGGCGTTCCCCTTCTGTTTAAGATCATTGCCAATGGTAAGGTTTTTGCCCCTTGCATAATTGATGGTCAATAAATCGTTTGTCAGTTCATAGGCCTGACATCTGGAAGAAGCCTGCATTAGAGATACTGTGCTTAAGAAGCCCATAAATTAAATCCTAAAGAGTATGAGCCAATTTTTAAATCCTTATGAAAGAGAAAATAACTGGCAACACGACACAGCCGGGGCTTTCTAAAAAGATTTGCAGTGCATAGCCAATGGCAACCAGTCTCCCTGCTGATTAGGGACATGGAAGGTCGGTCGCATAATTACTCAAAGGGGGGGACCTAACATGGTGCTGTAAGATCTGTCAGCTGCCCTTAACTACACCATCAGGGTGGTTAGAGTCAGAAAAAATTGAGGGGGGGGGGGGGGGGGGGGAGACACGGTGCAGGTCGCAGAAAAAATATCTGTTTGCAAGTAGAGACATGCCAAGTTTGCTTTCGAGACATGGGGGATCCTTATTCTGAACCTCTACATGAGCTATTGTGAGGAATGGAGACCATGTTCCATAATAAAGTCGAATATAATTAGATTTGCTTCCACTTATAAAAGGCACAGAAAAAGACTGCAAACTGGCTGAGGACACCTTCCGAAAAATTAAAGCAAAACAATGGATGGACAAAAGTTTTAAAAAATAATTTTCATAGGATCAGAGGATGCACTTACGATGATTAACGGTAATTAGCACCTTGTTTCATAGGGAGCTGCCTCTATTACACAAAATACAAAGTTAAGATGGTTGATGTAATCTTCCTCCCCACCACCCTCAAATGATACAATTTCGATACGTTTATGTCAACATTATACTTTCACTTAAAATGGCTGGGAAATCATAACCCAGAGTGGTTGCTTGTTTTAACCTACCCTAAAGCACCTCTATCATTAAAGAGACAGCAAAAGTAATATTAAAACGTTACACGTGCCCCGGTGAGTACCGTTGACAGCCAGTTAGAGACTGAGATAAGGACATATATAGTTTGATACCACATGTGGGAACATGCAATAAACCACAAACGTACTTGCAGTGGGGATCCATGGGGGCATTCCGGGATGGAGGGGAGTGGGGGGGGGGGGGGGGGGGAGATTGGAATGAATGTGCCGGTTTTCTATGTTCTTGTTTTTCAAGGCCATGCACCCTATCATTTACTGTCTACATATGTAGGCCAAAATTTCTTGTCTTACTGCAAAACCCCAATTAAAAAAATTGCTATGAAAGGAAATAGCCAAGCATTGGAAATGCAATATGTCACGCATTTGTTTGATTTTTAGCTATTGGTGTCATAAATGACAATGTGTTTTACCCATGTGTACTGGAGTGTATGTATGTGGTGTGTGGTGAAATTATGTGGGTTGGATTGGAATTGTTATTTGAGGAGCAGCATAAAGTTTAAGGAAGGAGAGTGCAGAGGTGAAGAGCAGCATGATGCACAAGGAAGGAGAGTGAGAAGAGCCGCAGGAGGTACAAGGAAGGAGAGCGAGGAGAAGAGCAGCGTGAGGCACAAGGATGGAGAGTGAGGAGGAGCGCAGCATGAGGCATGATGAAGGAAAGTGAGGAGAAGAGCAGCATGAGGGCGGAGAGTGAAAAAGAGAAAAGCAGCGTGGGGCATCAAGAAGGAGAGTGAAGAGGAAAAGAGCAGCCTTAGGCATCAGGAAGGAGAGTGAAGAGGAGAAGAGCAGCATGAGCTCAAGGAAGGAGAGTGATGAGGCAAAGAGCAGCGTGAGGCACAAGGACACAGAATGAAAAGGCGAAGAGCAGCGTGAGGCACAAGGACTGAGAATAAGGAGGCGAAGAGCAGCGTGAGGCACAAGGTAGGAGAGTGAGGAGGAGAAGAGCAGCCTGAGGCACAAGAAAGGAGAGTGAGGAGAAGAGCAGCCTGAGGCACAAGAAAGGAGAGTGATGAGGCAAAGAGCAGCGTGAGGCACAAGGACGCAGAATGAGAAGGCGAAGAGCAGCGTGAGGCACAAGGACATAGAATGAGGAGGCGAAGAGCAGCGTGAGGCACAAGGTAGGAGAGTGAGGAGGAGAAGAGCAGCCTGAGGCACAAGAAAGGAGAGTGATGATGAGTAGAGTAGCGTGAGGCACAAGGAAGGAGAATGAGTCGTCGAAGAGCAGCGTGAGGTACAAGGACGGAGAATGAGTCGGCGAAGAGCAGAGTGAGGCACAAGGACGGAGAATCAGGAGGTGAAGAGCAGCATGAGTCACAAGGAAGGAGAGTGAAGAGGAAAACAGCTGCATGAGGCACAAGGAAGGAGAGTGAAGAGAAGAACAGCATGAGGCACAAAGACGGAGTGTGAGGAGAAGAGCAGTGTGAGGCACAGGAAGGAGAGTGAAGATGAGAGCAACAGGAGGCACAAGGAAGGAGAGTGAGGAGAAGAGCAGCAGGAGGTACAAGAATGTACAGTGAGGATAAGAGCAGCGTGAGGCACAAGGAAGGAGGGTGAGGAGGAGAGCAGCATGATGCACAAGGAAGGAGAGTGAGGGAAAAAGCAAGGCAGTGTATATTTACTCCCGTATTGGACTTCAGGTTAAAAGAAGCTTCACCTTGAAACCCATACAAAATAGCATAAAATGTATAAGTAAAGCAACTAGCTGCAGACATATATAATGAAGAAAAAAACTGCTTATTTTGTCTCTTAATAAAAGTAGGAAAAAGAAAACAATATTTAACAGGCAAGGAAGAAGGCAACCGTTCAATGCTCTTTTTTAGGTATCGCCTATTCTATCCCGCAGGGATAAATAGGCGAGATTATAGTAAGTGGAAAAGAAAAGTCTACCTAGCTGCGGATCGCGTACAGTTCATGTGAGCTATGCTCGTGCACATCATCGCCAGCCACATCACACACCACCATTTGTCTGTGCCTCGGCCACAGACTTCAAAGGCTGCTGCTCCCCCGCATCAGACTTGAAAGGAATGCACTCCGCCGCCACAGCAATGCCGAGAGCTTTTTTTTTTTCTAGATGCCTCGTTACTTATTTCCTGTCTTTCTCTGGCTCACATTTTACTTTCTTCTCTGACTCATGCTTTTTTCTTCGAGGTCTCTTGCTAATACGTATTCATTTCTCCCTCTTGCTATTGTGTTTTTTTCTCCCTCTGTCTAATTCCTTTAACCTCATTCTCTGGCTCATGCTTTTTAGGACGAGCTTGATCGACTTTTAGTAAAAGGGGATCTTAAAAGTGCAACCCAGCCTTTGCTTGCTGGCTACAAGCTTGAGTGCACGCGCAGCCATCTGCCTTTCCTTTGTCATGGGTAATTAAGCGCCTGTCTCCGGGCACCCTTTCATGTCCGGCGAGCAGGCCAAAGCCCCCATGTTGTTGCAATAACAGGCTCACATTTCACCCGGCCCTCGTACCACTACAGAGACACAACTTAACTTTTCCAGAGTCACCATCATTTAAAATAAGACTTATTAAATATGCTGTTTGTATGTGTGCATTTGTTTCCTAGTTTTTTTTCTGCTTGTGTAACAGGAATTTAGCAAATGATTTTCACTCCTGGGCAAAGCACAAGCTGCGTCAGCTTATCTATACTACTATTATAAAGAGAGAACTGTGTCTTTTGAGCCAGGTAAACTCGAAAAGTACACCACCATTTGTCTGTGCCTCGGCCACAGACTTCAAAGGCTGACAAACACCCAAGACATCTTTGAAAACCTCAGGGCAAGCAAAAGGACATAGGCTATATAAAAAAAATATATATAAGTTCTTTAAAAAATGTAGGAATGAAAAAAAAGTAGTCCCTTGCAAATACCGCCGGCCGCGACGTGCGTGATGACACCGGGAGCGCGGGGAGGCGCGGCCTTCAGGAGCAAGAGGAAAAGTGGCGGACATGAGCGCGGGGAGGAGCTGCGGACAGGTGGGGAGGAGCGGCGGGCAAGCGGTGAGGAGCGGCGAGAAGCGGAGGAGCAGTGGAGCTGTAAACTCAGCAGCGCGGGGAGGAGCGGTGGCTGAGGTAAGTGAAGCAGCCGCAGGTGCACACCTAGGGACGGGTGGAGGGACGGGCGGGGGCCATGAGTGCTCGCAAGCCTTTTACTCAAAGTCGGGACGTCGGGGGGAAACAGCGGACAAGAGCCGCGGGTGCGCACCGAGGGACGGGCGGAGGGAGTGCTCGGAAGCCTTTTCCTCAAAGTCGGGACGTCGGGGGAAACAGCGGACACGAGCGTGGGCAGAAGCGGCCAGGACCAACAAAACCGGAGCAAGGAAACACTGTAATTACGCTCCGCTGCTCCCGGCCGCTCTGCTGCGCCTCTCCTGCTGCGATGCTGCCCCCAGCCCCCTTCTGCCCCGGGCAACGCCGGGGCGGGCTGCTAGTATAATAATAAAATATATAATTATTAGGCAATGAGGCAAAAGTTTTTTTAATGCACCATTGGAAATATTCTATTATGTATCCTGTAGTTGACCTTTGCCTGATGACATTTTACCAGCCTTTTATTTTTTAAATTAAAGTGAGAACAGTCAGTATCTACAGCTTGTGCGCAGATCATGATACCTCGTTGCATTTCCGCCTGCGCTATAAAAGGCTAACGCCACCCCCTTCTCTGTGGGCTCGTGAAATTTTCATCCCACTGAAAGCACTAATGCTTAGGACTGCCAAAGAGTCTTATCCTCAGACCCTGCGCTTTGACAGCACCGGTGCTTGTGCTATAAAATATATGTATGCATAGGTTTCAAAGCTAGAGTTTTGTGTTTTTTCATGTCAGCTGATGCATTTGAAATGATTAGTTGGTGGCGTAGACGGGAGCTACTGTGTTTTCTCTTTCCCATAACACTTTATATTTTAAAAGTTCGGAACAGGCTCTTGTGACTTGGGGCCCAGCATAGTTAATTAACCCCTTCCACGCTCATGACAAGCTGGGCTCGTCATGGCGTAGCCTCCTCGCACGCTGATGCCGAGCCCAGCTCGTCATGTAAAGTGCATTTCATAAAATCTCAGCGTGCGAGCAGAATAACGCTAGCGCGCATGAGGTTAAGGAAGTGCAATGAATAAGGCATCTCAGATAAAGGACCTCCTTAACTCTCTCTACACTCCTCTCTCGCTCTCTCTCACTCACTCTTTCTACACCCCTCTCACTCTCTCTACACCCCTCTCTCTCACTCTCTCTACACCCCTCTCTCTGTCTCTCTAAACCCCTCTCTCTGTCTCTCTACACCCCTCTCTCTCTGTCTCTCTACACCCCTCTCTCACTCTCTCTACACCCCCCTCTCTCTCACTCTCTACACCCCCCTCTCTCACTCTCTCTACACCCCCCTCTCTCACTCTCTCTACACCCCCCTCTCTCACTCTCTCTACACCCCCCTCTCTCACTCTCTACACCCCCCTCTCTCACTCTCTCTACAGCCCCCCTCTCACTCTCTCTACAGCCCCCCTCTCACTCTCTCTACAGCCCCCCTCTCACTCTCTCTACACCCCCCTCTCACTCTCTCTACACCCCCCCTCTCACTCTCTCTACACCCCCCTCTCACTCTCTCTACACCCCCCTCTCACTCTCTCTACACCCCCCTCTCTCACTCTCTCTACACCCCCCTCTCACTCTCTCTACACCCCCCTCTCTCACTCTCTCTACACCCCCCTCTCTACACCCCCCTCTCTCACTCTCTCTACACCCCCCTCTCTCTCTACCTCTCTCTACACCTCTATCGCCCTCACTCTATCTATCTCCCTCACTCTATCTATCTTTCTCCCTCACTCTATCTATCTATCTCCCTCACTCTATCTATCTATCTATCTCCCTCACTCTATCTATCGCCCTCCCTCTATCTATCTATCGCCCTCCCTCTATCTATCGCCCTCCCTCTATCTATCGCCCTCCCTTTATCTATCGCCCTCCCTCTATCTATCGCACCACCACAGCATCACTCAGCACCACCACATCACTATGCACTACCACATCATCACTGAACGCCACAGCATCACTCGTCGCCACCACAGCATCAACCTGTGCAACCATTCAACAACAACTGGTTCAAATATGTTCTCTCAATGTTTCAAGCGTTATTACAAATGTCACAAAAAGATGTTAATATTTCACTTCTGTTCTTGGATTTTCATCACAATAAAATACACTGAACATAATCTTCACAAAAGTTATTTACAAAAGTTTAAGCTATTACCATTATAAACTACAATAACTTTTATTAAGTATTAATTATTTTAAAAAAATAAGCCATTGTTATTTGTAATATCAATACATCTAAGTCACGCAAATACAACACATATTGCATTACAAATGCTATAGGGGTCACATCTGCGAAAGTTAAAACTATTGGCATTGTAAATGACAAAGCTATTAATTTAGCTATTTTCAAAACCAACACAAATACAAAATTTGTCATTTACAATACCAATAGCTCAAACTTTCCTAATGCGAGACCTATTGCATTGCAAATGCTTGTTTTTATTAAGTTGGTCCCAGTAGAACCAGAAAACTATTTTGCTACTGAAACTCCTGGCAGCAACATAAGAAGCAGCAAGTAAAAATATGAATCCTTAAATATAACGTATGAAAATACCTTAACCTAGAACCAGGAATTAAATGTAGGTCACCCCACCTCCCACGATTTGTCTACCAATGCAGCAATAAATCGGGCTGCAAGTAGTTAGTTATGTGTCCTCCAAAAACAAAACAGCAGGCCATCTGAACTGCCAAACGTGAAAGAAAAATGCTTCTATTTTCTGCATTTAAGGAAAATACAGCCCTCGACCACCATGCTTTTAAAATAGGAGAAACCAAACGTGAGATCGTCTCACTTGCTTTAAAATGGCAGGTCGAAAGCATTTTTGATGTACTGCCTGATGAACACTAACGAAAAAGACATGCAAGAAAAGGTTAGGAAATAAAACAATTTCCAAACATCCTTCTTTCACTCACCATAAGTAAAAACATTAATCCTTAAATATAATGTATGAAAATGCTTTAACTTAGAACTAGGAATTAAATGTAGGTCACCCCTCTTCCCCAGATGCACAAATGCAGCAATAAATCACGGCCCCACCAGACCGCCGGGGATGCCTGGTCTCACCCTGGAGATACCCATTAAGGGACCATCTCTCAGGGAAGCCAGGAAGGGTTTCGTAGCGGTCGAAGCGCCTTGGGACCCTCCGGGTAAGTAGTGCGCTATATAAATGCCTATACATTTACATTACATTTACATTACATTTACATACAGTCTGTAAAGAGAGTTAAGGAATTATCTGTCCTCCTAAAACATAACAGCTAGCTGTCTGACCTGCCAGACACAAAAGAAAAATGCTTCAATTTTCTTCTGCATGTAAGGGAAAAAAACTGCCCCAACCACCATGCTTTTAGCGAAACCATGGCTTCTTCTGCCGAGCACGTCGCTGAGACAAATGAGGATCGGGCAGAAAAGCTCCAGAGAGATTGACGCCCTGCCTAGAACAGAAGTAAGAGTGAGAAAGGCCTGCCAGTGAATGAGACATAGAACTGAGTAGTAAGCAGGCACATCGCTGAATGGAGACCAAGTGAGGCTTTGATCATGGAGACCAGGGGGCGGAGGGGCCCGAGCTTGCCAGTCCCGGAACTCAGCCACCTTTCCAAGGGGTGCCTTCCGCACCTTTTTCTGGAGCCCCCAGCTCCAACTTTCCCGGTTTGGGTTCAGTCATTGTTGAAGATCCGCACTAACTAAAAATACATAGAATAAAAAGAAATAAAGGTAAAAAAAAAAATTTTTAAAAAGAGTTGGGCGAGCCACGCAAAAGTAAACAGAGCCGCGTGGCCGCCATTGTTGGACATGCGGCACGCAGTGCTCCTTAAAAAAGCATTTAATATTAATATTGGAAAAAAACCTAGTTGGGCAGCCACACAGAAGAAAAGAAAGGCACATGGCTGCCATTTAAAAAAAAAAAAAAATGTGCGTACCACAGTGCTGCTTAAAAAAACAAGCATTTGCAATGCAACAGGTCTCGCATTAGCGAGAGCTTAAGCTACTGACATTGTAAATGACAATGCCTTTTATGTATCTGTTTTGATAATTAACACATAACTAATGCCAATAGCTCCAACTCTTGTTAATGTGAGACCTATTTAATTGCAAAGAAGCGGCACCCATTGTTCCAGGCTGCTTGGAAAGTGAAAGCGTACATGACGTGCTTAATTTTGCAGGAAAGCATGTTGTGCCTGTAGTAGGAAAAACGCATTAAAGAAAATAGTGCTTACAGACTAAATAAGACAAACCGCATAACAGAAGTAAAAGGGCCAGTCCTCATGCGAGGCTACAAATGAAGGCAAGGCGGTACTAAGGAGGGACTCACAAGCCTATTAACAAATCAGAAGACAGTATTTACGAAGGACAATGACACAAGCCAATGAAAAATATGGGCAGAGAGTGGGCGAAGCTTCAAGTACATACTTGAATACAGCATGGCTCGCAGAGCAGCGGATGCGCTGCCCAGGCTCAGCCAAAAAAAGACTGTTGCAGTGAAAACAACATAGAAAACAAATATTTTCTGTCTTAGAGAAAAATTATGCAATTTGGGACGACTCAAACTACTTTTGAGAAGTCTCCTGTTAATGGAAAGACGCCAGAGGAGGTGGAAAATACAAAAAACACCAAGGCGGGAGAGATACTCTGACCCTTTCTGTCTGTGCCCCTCTGCCCCCAAAGCGGAAAGGAATGCATTCCTACACAAGTAAGCTTTAAAAAATAAACAAAATGCAAGCATGGCTGCAGAAAAGAGCTGGCTTGAATGACTTCTTTTATAACGCAAAAGAAGTTATGGAAAGGGGATTTTCTGGAAGTGTGAAAGACGCACAGACGTCTTCCCACCACTCCCTGTGGTGACACCGACGGCCCTGCTCAGCCACAGCACTCGGTTAAGCTGAGGGGAGACCCCGGAGAGCAGGGTCGCCAGAAGAATATTACCACCTCCCCTGGCACAAGTATCAGCAGAAAACACATCATTACCTTTTGTTCCACACAAATCAACAGCACTGCTGCTGGTTGCAAACAGCAGCATCGCGCAAACATTTGCGCGCCATGGAACATCATATCAAGCACCTACGCACGTTAGTGCTTAGCACACATTCACTTGCGCAGTTCTCACTGCGAAGGCCTCGCTGTGAGCGGGATTCCATTACGGCAAACACCCCCCCCCCCCAAGCTTCCCCCCCCCCCCCCCCTACACCCAGTCTGTGTAACATCAGGAGCCTGGGTCAAATCAAAGCCACACGGTGTGTCAAGAGCAAGCCAACCCACGTGTATGCACCGACTGGTGCCACAGGAGAGATGTTGACTCACTGAGAGGCGAGAGAGAGACACGGCTCGAGCCTGCACTGACTGGTGCCGTGCACAAGCAAAATATCCAGTCCGGGTGGACGAGCCGAAAAGGAGACAGGGAGGGAACAAACAAGCCTCACTTGCAATGAAAAACGAGCGTTCAGCATGAATTGTGACGCACGCCAATCAAAAGCATGGGTGGAGCTTCCACCCCACTTCGAAAAGCAACCCGACGACAATAGATTGCGCAGAGGGAGCAGCGCATTCGCTGCAATGCTAGGCGAGAGCTAATCATACAGAGATACCCTGTACATAGCTGTGTAGAGGGGAGGGACATGTTTAAAAGAGAATGATCAGACACCTGACTAAGCCAGGAAAATACGTGATAACTCCTTTACAGGAGAGTTGTGCCTGCAACAGCAGCAAGGAAAAAGTTACCAAGAAAATGGTGCTCACCAACTGTACATACAACATAATGAGAAACAACACACACAACAGTAGCAGTCCTTATGGGAGTTTAAAACAGGAGAAAAGGAGGTACTCAGGAAGGACTACTAAGTCTACTGACCAATGAAAAGCCACCATTTACAAAGGACAGTAACATGAGCCAATTAAACAGATGGGCAGAAAGTGGGAGGAGGTTAATGGCCTTATCATGAACACAGATTGTCTTAGGCGAGACGTAAAAAAAGGTTACAAGTTGTCCAGAGCTGCAACTTTAGTGGCAAGTGCATTCTTAGAAGATAACATCGGCTTCTAAAGTCGGATTAAAATTTTAAACTTCAACAATTACCCACAAATTTATTGTTAGCGACTCAATGGAATATTTGACACTTACATTGCCTTATTTGAATCCTGAACTGCACGGCAAATCTGCGATGCAGCACTACTTCATATTGCCAGCAGAGCCATCCGTCAATATCTGAATTCACTACGGAAGAGGAACTACTGCAGCTATTCTGTTAGTGAAGCCCTCTCCAATGCGACCTGTTCTATTCCTGTTGTGTGTGTGGAAACATACACTGCTGCTCTGTATACTGTACTGGTTCTAATTGACTGAAACATGCAGCAACATTTCCCAGGGCACACATTTCTTTGTGCAAATAAAGCTTGCATTGATGTAGCAGTAGACTTCTGTATCTGCTTCAGTAATGTGGTTCGCATGATTCACTCCTGTGGTCTGTAGTGTATCTATTTCAATGTCACAGTGAAAACTTAAGTTGTGTCATCGTAATAGTGACATACTTAAAATTAAAGATCAACTTACCACTCCAGCAAATATCATCGGAGACATGCATGGCTTTCCTCTGAATGGAAATTGTTATTTGCAGTGAGCCGAAACTGTGGGACTTTCCTATACCCAAACGAAGGCAACTAACTTTCTCTCTTGCTTTTCACAAACCAACAACTCAAAAAAGGTTGCTACATCATATTGCACAAAAACTCAAACTCTGAAGACTACCCTCATTTATCAGAGCTTTTTAGGTGGCCTGTGAAATAGCATACTGTATGTTCTGAAATATGTTCTGAAATGCTTAAGGATACAGATTATAACAGGAACTGCTGCCGCCACCTTTCCGATCTCTTCATCAGTCTGCATAATCTTCTTGATTCTAGCCTGAAGAAAAATCAGTAATATACATTAGATTTTTAAACTGGGGGAGTTTAAAATGCAGGAGGCAAGTTGTGAGAAAGGGGAACTGGCATTTATTTATTTAGGACTAACAGGATATGGAGTGCTAACCACCTCTGCAACACGAACATTGAAAATCCTAAATGCTGGAAATATGTAATGAAAGTCAATAGTTTCAGCTTTCGTCAAGTGATGAGTCTTTATGAGCTTTATTAAAACACAGACTGACAAAACAGGCAATACTTATGGATTTCCCTCATACACAACAGAGTACAGGCAGTATCAGTTTAATCTAGGTGCACACACACAGGATAGTCACAGGGGTGCAGTAATGCCTTGAGCATCCTAGAGTTCTCCTTGTGGATGACTTCAGAGATAACAATATGAAAAGCCAGGGAAAGGTGAACATGTTGGTTCAAAGAATAAGTGAGGAGAAAAGAAGGCTATATTACAACTTATACTTCATCATCCAACACACTACTACTCTCAGGTGGTCATCATGCACGACGTGAAAACACTTCCCATACAAGATCAAAACAGACAACATCGTTCCAACTACATTCTTACACAGTATAGCATGAATCTCATGTAGGCAATCGCTACAACGCCCAACGTAGGTGTAGTAAGGGTTATATAAACGCTGCAATACAATGCAACTGTGCCATGTAAACATCAGTAAGCCCTTTTCGGAAACATTTTTTGCATTTCAGGAAGCATCTGTGGTTTTAGCATTTCTAGTTTTGGAGGCTTCATTTAGAATATTCTATGAAGTTATCGAGGCCCAAGCTAGATTACTGAAGCATCTTTTAGAGGGCACACTGGTGAGTTTTTACCAGTTCTGGAGGGAAAACCTCTTATGTATGCTGTCCAGTTCTGGAATATATATAAAGAAAGTGGTCCTAGACACAATTTTATGAAAGACAATACAAATGATGTGAGTATTACTTATTCTTAGTTAACAAAAAGTCAGACTTAATCTGCACAAACGAACAACCGGAGATGTATTCTTAGCTAATTCAGCTGGAAAAGCAATGGACCCAACACAACAGTATCAAGACAAATTATACTGTAGTTTATTTACATATTCATAAAAATTGTTTCAACAAGAGGAAAAAAGGAAAGTTGGTGCTCAAGTGATGAGAAGAGAAAGGTTGTACACTATTATACAGGGGGACAGGGAAGGGCTGGTGAAGGCTTTGAAAAATAAAATGGGGGATCCCCCATTTCATTTTATTTTATTTTTCAAAGCCTACACCAGCCCTTCCCTGTCCCCCTGTATAATAGTGTATATATACTGTGTATGGGTAGGCTTTATATGTGCAAATGTAAAAATATTTCCTTTGTTGCACTGAATTATTATAAGCCTTTGCTTACAACCTTTCTCTTCTCATCACTTGAGCACCAACTTTCCTTTTTTCCTCTTGTTGAAACAATTTTTATGAATATGTAAATAAACTACAGTATAATTTGTCTTGATACTGTTGTGTTGGGTCCATTGCTTTTCCAGCTGAATTAGCTAAGAATACATCTCCGGTTGTTAGTTTGTGCAGATTAAGTCTGACTTTTTGTTAACTAAGAATAAGTAATACTCATATCATTTGTATTGTCTTTCATAAAATTGTGTCTAGGACCACTTTCTTTATATATATACATTTACCCAGGTCCTATTGATTGATTGGGTTCACCCCATTGGTTTCAATGGTCCAGTTCTGGAAAGCACTTCTTGGGTTCTATCCAGGTCAGGAGTACTATATTGGGGTATTGGGGTCGGTTAGCTTCAGAGGTACTCTGCCCAGTTCTAAATGTCATCCAAGACAAATTGTGCTCAATTTTGGAAGGATGAATCTGCACGTTGTATCTGCTTCTGTGGGTCACCTATGGCACATTATGTCCAATTCTAAGTTGAATGGGTGGAATATCTGTTCTGGGGACTGGCACCATGGAGTACTGTGCCCAGTTCTGGGGTCCAATTCAGAAGCATGGTGTCCATAACAGACACAATGTGTCAGTTAGGTCTAGCTACATCTGCAGCACTGGATCCAACCAAGAAGCTCTTGCTATGGCTCATTATGTTTAATTCAGAAAGCAATCACAGTCTCGGTGCGTCCAGTTCTGGAGGTCACCCATGGTTCATGACATCAGATCTGAAGGCCACCTCTGACTCACTGTCCATTTTTGAGGTCACCTCTGGCTTAATGTGTCTGAGGCCGACCCCCGGGTCAACTGCAGCAGTAGCATGCACAAGCAATACTTTCTCCTACAAATATTGCCTTCTGCAGCCTAGTAAGCATTCTGCCAGAGTTCAAACTCTGCGGTTAGACTTCGAGCTGCAGAAAATGATTATTACTGAACTAAGCTTATGCAAGGGGGCATGCCATTCCTATTTAGCAGTGTGGAGTATAGTTGAACATGTTACATGAAAGAGGTGTGGTAACTGAGAATGTAAGAGGCATCACTTGGATAAGAGGTAGGGCTTCGGAGTCAATGAAAGGAGTGTTCGCTCTGGTATACAGCGGTACACTTGGGGCTTTCTAGGCGTGCCTTTAATGCACCAAGCCTTTTCCAGTGAAGGGAGAACTTCCAGTAAACGCCTTTTAAATTAGGCTGTGGTAAGCAGTTGCTGTAGACAGGAGGACTGTGCAAAGAAAATGTGCAAAGCAAGCAGGCCTCAAGGACATCAGCTGCAAACAGGAAGCTTCCTATCTTGTCAAACTTACAGTCGTATGGGATCAATGGCTGAAAAAGAGCTCCCAACACCTAGACAGATCATACTGGCAAAGAGAGGAGACAAGGGAGACATCTACGATGCAGAGCTAATAGCGGCAAGTAGTACACCTTATTGTACAGAGCACACAGTAAGGTGTCACATGGGTACAGAGGGCAGAAAGAAGCATGCAGCCTGTCAGACACTATAGTAACACGAGAGAGTGTACAATTTACTTAGTCATAATCACAGGTGGTGAGTGGGAGCAGCAAATGTGGAAGACTGCATACTGAAGTGGTTGTTTACTACAGAGACAAATTACAAAAAGAAAATCCCAAAAGCCAATCAGTGGCTCACTAAACTTGCCAAGATAACCTAGGGCA
Source organism: Lissotriton vulgaris (assembly GCF_964263255.1). Classification (NCBI taxonomy): domain Eukaryota; kingdom Metazoa; phylum Chordata; class Amphibia; order Caudata; family Salamandridae; genus Lissotriton; species Lissotriton vulgaris. The sequence goes on from NC_141697.1 coordinate 641,386,477, forward strand.
CTATACAGACCCAGTAAAGATTCATGGCACAGACACCTATGTTGAAGAGTTCAGATACAACCAATAAAAGTCACAAACCAAAACCACTGCTGGTTCCATCGGGCTGTGCAACACTCACTCCTACCAAAACCTGGGGGGAGACAAGCTTTCCTTTTTCCAACCACCGCAGTTACACACACACTGAGGTGGATTATCTTTTCAAAAATCGTGGGAAATATTTTGTTATAACATACCGTACTTGCTTCACATCTATTTTTAATCACTGCAACCTGTAAGCGAGTTTAAAGGAAAGAGTAGACCAAGTAGAAGACACATGTGACTAGTAACAATATTTCCTCTGTGTGTTTTCAAAGTACATCCTTCTGTTCATAAAATCATTTTGGCATAGCTGCATTATTGCTGGCTCTCAGCAGTGCCTGTAAAGTCAGCCTTACATTTTGACACCTACTCCTGAACACTATAGGCCATAGGTTTGGATCCTAGCTGAAGCACAACTGACAGACAACTGTTAGGTAGGAACAGTCCAACAGGTGCTGGGACTTAAACAAGATGGCCGATTAGGGCAGAAGATGGACCCAAAGCCGTGGCACAGGTGGAGAGTGGAATGCTGCCTGCTCTTTGGAAGGGTACCGCCCTGAGCACTTCTTTGGAGTGCAGCAGGCATTCAGCGATGAGGCATCGGTTTTATTGGGCCTATAGCAATTCTGGAGCAAGAGAAGCCTCTGCGCTGAAAGGAAGGATAAGGTGGTAGAGTCAGACAGAGACTAAGCCTAGGAGGAGCAGCATTTTGCTGTTCTGCAACAAGTGAGAAATGGCACGCAATCAGCAACAAATTACAAATAAGAAAACTTTTGCTGAATACTCACAGGAAGGAGACCACTAAGGACAAAAGAGAAGAAAACCGGACGGTTAGTGACATGGTAACGGATCATAGGGATATGAAGGCATGCATCATTTGACGCGCTCATTAAGAAATTAGACAAAGTGTTTGGGCGTGGTTTGGACGCCGAGAGAGATGGCGGCTCCGTGATTTCCTCCCGCCGTGCTGTAGGTCTCAACACGATTTTGGGACACTTCTCACCGAGTCAGCACCGAAGCAAACATGAGAATCTGAATCCGGAATGTGAGGGGCTCATTTAGAGGGTCTGCACATAACTGAGGGCAGCCGCGGACTGAAGTTACGGCTGATTTTCGTCAGATCGCACCAGCGTCTATGGCGGGTGAGGCGGCGAAGAGAGACCACGCGGCTGCCTATATCGACGGACGGTGATGCAGGGGCCCTGATCAAGACCAAGGTGAACAAGGTCTGAACACCGGAAGAAGCGGTGGGGAAATATGGGCTACCGAAGCCGAACGCGAGTACCATTGCCGTTAACAAGAGGCTGTAAAATCATTAAAAGAGGAGCCAGCGTGCGTCAGTGCCACACACAACATGGCGGCCTGAGCCTGTTCTATGAGAGAGACTCACTACTAGCCAATGCCCATAGTGCGATACCATAGCGCCAAACTGACCCTACGAGCCGTATCAGTAGGGATACCTGGAAATAGTAATGCGCTAATGGCTTGAATAATCGAACAGGATCACTTGTGCGATTTCGACACATGCAGCAGCATTATAGGAATGGTATATTGGAACAGGGCTCCCGCGCATTAACACTGGCACATAATGGCGCAATACACCTCCCACTGAGGCGGCTGTGTCTTCGTTGGTGACAGAAAAGCTGCTACCCTGTCTTTGCCGATAACCGCAGCGCCTTCACTTGTGAACACGGAGTAAAATAGTCTGGCGATCTATCGCCATGTGGGCAACACGGCGCTGACAATCTACAACAAGGAGAAAGCACTAATATTTGGCGGTACACGGCCGCGACCACATGAACCATTTATTGTTCACCCCGAGGATCGGCTTTGAAATCATGAGCATTGTGCCATCACGCAGTATGTCGGTAACTCGAGGGACTGTCGCTGAATCTTTAAGCGAAAGTTGATGTTTCGGCATAGGGTTGTGATGGTTGCTTGAGGCTGAACAGGCGAGGGGCCGTCCTAGATGCACAAATGTTGTAGGTGTCTGTACCCATGAAAATTGTTTTTTGTTTTTTTAATTTTTGAAAACCTTTATTGTGCAGTGGTAAAAGTACAAATACGGGCCTACAACCATCAGGCCTGCCGACGAAACTGTTGAAGCACTAGCGCATGCATTACGGCGACACAATAGCACATGAGGATCATAGGCAAACATTGAGAGTTACACTGTAAAGCAACGTGGTATCGTGTCTCAGGAGCATTGAAGGTTAATTTTTAAAGGTTTTTTGTTGCAACAATTTAAGTCCGACTTTCCTGTTTTTAATGTAAAATCAAAACTAAGGTTAGAGAAGCAGGGTCCGTGCAAGTGTAAGCGTAACAATTGCGGTATTTCCACCATACAGTTCAACAACCCAAGAGTCAAGTTCCTGCAGGCGGTCTGGGGGCTCAAAATGTGAACAACAGGGGTAATAGGACTCACAGCCTAACAAACGTTCACCTCCACCCGCCCGCTCTCAGTCCCAACACAGACCCAAGATGGAGTAAAGAGAAAAATAAAGAAAGAAGAAAAAACAAGGCACCATAGAAACCGAAACTAGAAAACCAAAAACCCCTCCCCCAACCCCCCAACCTACACGCATGCAGAGGCTACGGCCTACCTACCACCCCCCCATCCCCCCCCCCCCCCAGCAGTGTGTCTGTCGCCCAATAAACCCGAAATTTAGCACAAGGAGAAAGAGACGTAAAGAAAAAAGAAGTGCAATAATACCTGAAATATAGAGAGTAAGAGAAGAAAATCCTAATCTAAACTCCCATAAGAAACATAAGCCCGGAGGAGGGCCAATACCACTTAAACCCGGACTCCCAGCCCGCGCCAAATCTCCGCCCCATCAGCTATAACCCACAAAAGAACATGTCAGTTGCAGCCTGAGGTGAGGAATGATAGCACTACTATAGCCTCTCAATGCATCCAAAGAGTGATACAGTCCAGGTCTTAACCAACAGAACAAGTAAAACATAGTGGAGACATCTCCATCAGCACTTACCCCCGGACTGCCTGTCCTCAGAAACCCCCACCCCATAAACATGAATCAGCAACGGTGCCCATCATTTACAACCGTATGTGGGGAAAAACATTACTCAGAGCGCATTAAAAGATTCCAAAATAGTAGTCCAGTCCGGGTCTCCGCCAGCCAAGCAAACAAAATCAGCGCAAAGAATACCGTCAATCCTGGCCTGAGCGTTGAAAACCTTCCAAACATGGCCACCGCTGAAAGCAAGCCGAAAGCAGAACAAAGGGACAAGATGGCCGTCCCCGATGAAGAAGAAGCATAAGAGGATAGAATGGATGCCCCCATTCACCAGTAAGTCTAGTGTCAAAAAGGACGAGCGTCTCAACGCTTTCAGGAGGAAGCACACTTAGTCGATGAAGAGAAGAGGCTCCGGAGGCAAAAGCAGCAGGGAGGACCAACAACCGGGAAGTCAGCAAGCGATGTAAAGGCAGCGACTGCAGAGGCAGAGTCTCAGATCTCGGAGTGGGGGGAGACAATGTAACCGCGACTCCATCGATGGGCAGATCCAAGTCATTGTATCCAGGGATCGCCCGCTTCACTGTATACGCTTGTTGAAACACAGTATCCATTTCAGGAGTAATTGTAGGCAGCAGGGAGCCAGATCGCCTCAGGTGCCCCAGTGCAAATGTCGCCTCGTCAATCTTGCGACCCAGCTTTCGAGCGTTCTGCTGCCATGTAGTCCTTAAGTCCGCGATAGCCCCCAGAATATCACCACAAGTCAGGACCCGCTGCAGTCCCGTACAACACGAGCCTTGAGTCGACAGGGCAGGCGGGACAGGGTGTACAGGGGACAGAGAAGCACTCTCCTCCCCGTCTTTGGAGACCGGCGCCATCTTCACCACCTCAATAAGATCGCAGTGGAGGGAGAGGGGCGACGTCGGTACCAAGATGCATCAGGTATGGGCGCAGGTAAAAGCACGGCTCACAGATCAGAGCGGCGCACAATGAGCGCCCTTTCGCCGCCGGACCATTAGGCTGCTCTCAGGCAGAGAAGGCACCGCAAGATGGAGTCGACTCAGCCCATCAGCAGCACAACAAAGAGAGGCGAAGGGGGAAGGGACCCTGTCCCGCCAGTACACACTGCCTCCAAGCAGGGAGTCTCACCGGGTCGGAAAGGGGCCACACCATCTCCCTCTGTAGGCAGCAGCGCTACCTCGAGCATCGACGCCTCCACAAGTCGTCCTACCGACACCGGCACCGCAGCGTTCAGCGGCGGTGATCGGAGCAGGGTCCAGGGGTAGCAACGGCGGCCGGCTTGCGCAGCGAGTTCTCCGTCCAAACAGCCAGCAGAGACCTCGGAAGAACGCGGTTGCAAGCAGCGCGTTTAATCCATCGTGTCACCGCAACATTTATTCAGGATTAATAGCAGGATGCCGGTGCGGGAGTGAAAGGCTCGCGGAGCCGGGAGCCTACACGTCCGTCCTGTCGGCCATCTTGGCTCCTCCCCCCATGAAAATTGTTGATCGTACTTTCAGCTGGCCTGAAAGTCATAACGTGAGCCTGCGAGTATAGTGATTTCTACACACGTGTAGGTTCTAAAATGGAGGCACATGCTCACTGCCTCAATCAGAAGCCTGCACTCACATACGGAAATCCCAACAGCCCATGAAGCACAAGTAAGATATTGAGTGCTCTAACAAAGTCCTATGTGTGTTTACTTGCTCATGTGCAACGATATAAGGATATGAGGGACAAGAAGGCACAAAGTAAAACCTGAAGGAGGCAACCAGGGTTACGTAAGAGGTCACTCAAATTAAACAGCGTTGTCTGCACTCTGTGAGAAATATACAAGCCCGTTTACGAAGACACCCTGCACAACCCATCTATCCTGTGTGAAGACAGCCTGCTTTCGTGAGTCTACCTTTGTGCTGGTGTTGGCGGCCTATCGATCTTATCTCTTCAAAGTGCAATACAGAAGCAGTAATGGCAGACAACAAAGAACTAGCGAAAAGTTTGAAAAGACTTAAATCTGATCAATCAAATCCGAACTCACCTAGCAAAGGGAGGAAGGACGGCCCTGACCCAATCGAGATGATATTAAGCAGACTGGATGAAGTAAGAGATTTGGCTAAATCAACTAAAGAAGAGGTAGTGGCAATCAGGCAAGATATACGGGACACCAATACGAGACTGGCTGAGGCAGAATCTAGGATCAGCAGGCTTGAGGACATGGAAGTCAAGACCTGTGGCGCGCTTAAGCGCCTCTCCGTAGCTGCGGATCAGACGACGCGGAAACTTGCTGAGTTGGAGGATAGGAACCGAAGGGGGAACCTACGCATTTTTGGAATTCCGGAAGGCTCTGAAGACCAGCAGGGTTCCTGTGTGTCTTTCCTAGAATCCTGGTTCACTCAAGCTACCAACATGACCTTCCATCATCCACTGGAATTTGATAGGGCGCACAGAGTGCCAGGCAGGATCAACAAGAATCAAAAAGGCCCTAGACCCATTGTCTGCAAGCCACTACGCTACCAACATGAGGAACAGATTCTCGATTTCGTCCGGAAAAACAACCATATCCTCTGGAAGAATGCTAAAATATACATCTCGCAGGACTACAGCAAAGAGACGGTGGATGTTAGGAAGGCATTTTTGGCACTCCGCCCACAACTGAAGACAAGGGGCTTCCAGTATGGATTTATGGGTCCAGCAAAATATTGTGTGATCATCCAGGGTTCTCCACACATCTTCTCAGACCCCATGAACCTCAAGCGCATGTTAGATGGCCCTGAGGACTTAGACATGGATACTAACAACCCCGATGGCTTGTCAGACTCGGCTTCGGCCTCAGGCTACAAATGAGTATTGCATAAGTGTTACTCTTTCTTATCGATGATGTCTGTATGACTCTGTCTGACTCTGCTTAGTTTTATCACTATTATGCCGCACTTACTGTTAAATACAATTACCATAGTGCTCTTAGGACATGGAGATGCATCTATTACTGCCCACTAGCCTTCTGGTGCGCTCATTGTTATTATGTACTCTCAGGTGGTCCCACATATCCTACCATCTGTTGTTGTCATACGCTAAGGACCATATGCTTTACTACAACTATCATCTTGAAACTATGAAGTTTGGTTATAAGTTGCTACCTTCACCAATGGCTTTTTACAGGGTGATACCGTTAGCTGTTTATGTTGTTGGGCCTATACCAGAATGTTGCATCAGGACAGAACTAAAAATTTCACACCTCTTTTGGTCAAGGGTTCCTTGCCTCGGTGCACAAGTGTATGGTTTCCAGAAAATCGTACGCATATACTGTGTTAATCAGCAATAGTCTATAGGATTGCTGTAATAGTTTCTTTGTTCCAAGTTAACATATTGGTGTATAAGCACGGGGAGGAAACGTTGCAATTTCTCTCTAGTCACCATGCCTACTATTCACAGTTGGGGTGGGGAGGGTGGGGGGATGAGGGGATTGTGGGGTGGGTTGTGTGGTTTGTGTAATATGCTTTTGTTTTTTCTTGCTTGCATGGTCCTCACTGTACAGTTCCATGATATTCGGAAGAGCTATGGGCTCTGTTGCCATATGGGTTGGCTTTATAGGGCACAAGATGATGTCATTCATACATGCTACTGCTGGATTTTTATGGGTTGCATAGTTGATGCTATGATTGTGATGGCTTCTAATGACACATAATACAATTAATACTCCATTGGGGGTAGCTAAACTAAAGATACTATCTCTAAATGTTAAAGGTTTGAACCAACCTATCAAGAGGCAAAAGATTTTAGCTTATGTACGGAGAATGAGAGGTGACATCGTCTTGTTACAGGAGACTAAACTTGAGGCCAAACAGTTTTACCACCTGAGGAACAAGTTCTATACTGAAGTGGTTGGTGCGGATGCCTTGGGTAAAAAGAATGGCGTTTTGATGCTAATAGCGAAGAAATCTAAGGTTGAGGTTCTATCATCCAGCACTGGTGGCGATGGGAGGTGGGTCACGGCCAAATCAAGTAGGGACAATACGGAATTCTACGTCACAAACATTTATGCCCCTAACACTAGCAATCTCAAATTTTGGGAAGACCTGAATAAACAAATCGAAAAAATTCCTGACTCTGCTGTTCATATATTGGCTGGGGACTTCAACCTTCCTATGGATGCAACATTAGATAGACACTCCCGCTGTCCCTTCAAACCACATAAATCGTTCCTCAACCTGTGCCAACGCTTTCACCTAGTGGATGCGTGGAGGCTACAAAACCCCACGGGTAGGGACTTTACTTTTTATTCCTCACCTCATGACTCGTACTCCCGTATCGATTACATTCTTATATCACAGAACGGGGTTCCTAGAATAGAATCCACATCCATAGAACCACGAGTCATGTCCGACCACTCTTGCATCTCCCTGTCCATTACTAATGTTAAACCCTCCTCTCGCCAAACGTCGTGGCGTCTGAATGATGAAATCCTAAGCAAGGAGCAACACCGGACCACTATACAATCTGCTATCACTTCCTACCTGCAGGTTAACAAAGAAGGGGACACTTCGGACCTCATAAGGTGGGAGGCCCTGAAAAGCACCATAAGGGGTGTATGTATCAAAATTAGATCAGCAATGAACAAAGACTACAACGCAAAATTAGAAACTCTGGAGAGTGAAATTGTAACCCTAGAGCAGTGGTTCCCAAACTTTTTTGACCTGCGGCTCCCTTGACTTATTGGCTATTGGCCGCGGCTCCCCATTATGTCACTTTTTTTCGGGTGAGGGATGTGAGCCCGGACTCAGAAGTACTTTCATTTTTTCCATGAAAGTACTTGGGAAGAAGTCGATGAACATATTTTAATTATATTTGTAACAATAAAAATGAAAGCAGTCGTTTATAATAAACTTTAAGTGTTAAGTGACTGTAAGTGCATAGAAACATTCCTGCGTCTTCAGGTGTCTGTGTTAATCTCACTGGGCCTGTGCCGTGATCTTCTTGACTCTAGTGCTTCTCTTCACCTCCTTTTCCCTCCATCTGTTTTGGGGCATCTCTCCGTTTGTACGTATGTGTTGGTATTTTTGGAGCAAAGACCTAGCTGGAGCACAACAGAGCTCTGAAGTGTGGACATACCCTCGTGCCTAACATGTTTTGATTCAGCTCAATGTCCTTGAACATACTTAGGGGCCCATCACTCTTGTAAAGCCGCCTAGATGCTCCGTTTTATCCCTAAAGATGCTTAGATGCACCACCATGGCCCATAAGAAAATGGTCAAAGGTACTCACTGTCTTTAATTTGAAATGGCTTGAATGCACGGCTACTCTGTCCCAGAAGGTGCTTTGATGCACATCCTAGTCTGAGTCCCTGAAGGTGCTCAAATGCACCCTTATCCTTGTAGTCAGAGGTACCCTTCCTCTCTGTGTCACTACCAGCTGTGACAACCCCCCCGCCCCCCTGTGCACTACTTCTACATTTGAGATATCCCCTTCCTGTATGCTCCTTTCATATGCGAGACCATCTCTCCAATGGCTACTGGAAATGTGAGGAAAACAACATATATCACACATCAGGGCATAAATATGATGCAGTTGGGTAATGCATAACACAGAGGAATTACCCAAAGCATAACCATATCTATATTACTATAAGTCCCCTGTATCTCAGAAATCACGAAACCATGCCATAAACGTACAAGTAGCAGCAACCTGCACTCCAAATATATGGTGCTATGCACAACACAAAGGTGACAGGGACATCTGCACTCCTACCACAGTGAATGTGGCTCGCACAGGAAAATCTGCGAGGCGGGTCCTGTGGGCACTAGTTGGAGCTCCTCATGGTAAAGCACTTCAATAGTGAATGCGGGCCCATCCGTGCTTGCCGGTCACCACTGATAACTGCCGATAGTCACTGATGTTTTTCTCTCTGGCCACTCCTCACAGGGGAACAATGCTGCACTCCCTGCGAGTTCAGCCGACGTTTGGAAGTTTAACTCTCCACATGTTTTCTTTCAACAGTGAGCAGCGCTCACCAAACGCTATACATGAGGAAAATCAGTAGTGCTTACCCCGGTGGTTCCCAAACTGTGCCAGTGAGACTCTCTCTCCCTGCGTGCTCCTGCCATTTATGTATTTATTTAATGCGATTTTCTTTAGCGCGAACATTACCCGAAGGTGTCAGAGCGCTTTACAAAAGAACCAGTTGGGATACATAAAGACTTAGGATTACATGTGTTACATAAAAGATACAAACAGGAAACAAAATTGCAAATGTACAAGTTGTAAAGTCACACAGGGAAGAGATAAATATATATATATATTTTGTAGTGCATATAACTTGCATCCTTGATAAAAATTCAAATGTGTAAATACACACTGTCGTCCACACATGACATTTTACTTTCCCTGCCATAGGTGCACTTATTCTATATAAGACAATATGGTAACACCACTAGACCTCAGGGAGAAAAGTGTCCAAATCATGTGACTGGTGTGTCATGGTACTGAATTAATTTAGCTATCAATGCGAGACTCATTCTTTCAGAACTACAATTAATTTAAAGCCTGGCTTCTGTCTCGTCAGGTCCTACTGATTCTGACTATACTGGACTGCTTTTTCGGCAATTCCCTTTAGATTAATTCCCCTCCCAGTTGGTCCATTTTTTTGTTCCTTTGCACAATTAGACACTCAGCAATTGTCTGCCCCGACCTAAACTGCAATAGTCTGTTTGGGGAAATCCTTTAACCTTCCATCCTAATTAGACTACTTTCCTACATTACATCAGTGAAAGAATGTAAGCTCTGCTGCTTCCTTAACCTTGTTTCACATCCCGAAGGTGACCTATGAATAAACTTTGGACGAGCCGTATTTTACATTTTCCTATACATGATTCTGGGGCCACGTTTACTTCGAGCCCCTTATGTTAACCTCTCTGACAACGAGCACTTTCTGACTTAAATTTTTTTTCTGAAATATTGCTAAATATATGTATTTGGTATGTAGCGGTTGTTTTTTTGGGACTATTTTGTGGCTGACTTTATGGGTAACACCATGAATGAAACATTGGCCTTAAAGCCTGTCACCTCAGTGCGAATACTGTTGCTTCTTTTATAGGCTGCCACCACTTGTGATAAAAGCACACTTCAGTGTGAAGCTGCCAACGGTGAGAACGCCTCCCTGTGTGCTTCTGCTGTTCGGCCTCTCTGGTGCTCAAGTTCTTGTCAATGGGCAGCTAGGTTATATTATCAGAGGGCTGGGGAGGGTGAGTGGTGCAGTGTAAGCATGCTGGGAGGCAGCCACCGTAGAGCTGCAGTAATTGTGTGTGAATGGGACACTGTGCTGTGCTTTTCACACTCATTCATGTCTCATTAGTGCCTGCTGGGAGGCGGCGCACCATTCAACTTGGGCGACACATTCACGACATTGGTAATGTCTTTATACTGCTGTCCCTCAGCAAGAGTTAGGGCTGGTGGCTCCTTCTCCTCCGCCTTCTGTTTAAAGCAGGGTACAGACAGGAATGCCCTTTGTCTCCCTCACTGTTCTTATTGGCAATCGAACCATTCCTATATCACATACGGCACGACTCGAACATCGTAGGCATTCCATTTGGGGACTGCACCGTAAAACTGACAGCTTATCCGGACGATGTGCTTCTTATGTCGGAAAGAGCAGAAGAGGCCATACCCGCACTCATGGCAGATATTGAGGAGTTTTCCCGGGTTTCAGGCTACAAACTAAACAAAGATAAAACGGAAGTCAAACTTCTGAACAATATAGGTGATAAGGGCATCATTGGAGACTCCGGTCTAACATGGCAACCAAAGTGTTTTAAGTATCTGGGGTTGGACTTCAATAAAGACCTGATCTCCACCCTGAAAATAAATGAGGAACTAACCCTAAAAAAGATCTCCACACTGTTGGAAGGGTGGTCTCCCAAATTCCTCTCCTGGTGGGGCAGAGCGTAGACGCTCAAAATGATGTCCACTCCGCTAGTAAACTATCTGGCTAGCATGCTTCCCATGACGTTCTCGGACGAATTTGTTACTAAGGTAGATAAGATGTTTGGTGGTTTCCTGTGGCGGGGTAAGAAAGCCAGGATATCATTGAAAAAGCTGCAACTAGCAAAAGATAAAGGCGGCCTGGGTCTTCCTTCGTTCAGGAACTATCAGACAGCTTTCCTATGTAAACAGGGAGCTCAGTGGTTGATAAAATCTCCGTCCTACACTCCAGTGTGGATTAACATTGAGGAATCACTTATTGGTCATGTCCCTCTTGAATCCTTGCTCACCATGGACCTGTCACACCTACCTCATTCTAAATATATAATGTTAAATACCAGGCGAGCCTTGCTGAGGCTCGATCAGACACACAAAACAAACATGACATTTAAAAAATCTTTCTTCATGTCCTTATGGAGAAACCCCTATCTTAAGCACAATGGTAAAAGTCTCTATTGGGACACATGGTCCAAGAAAGGCATTAACATGGCAATGGACCTCTATGACAGTAAAGCGCCGCTCCCATTCTCGATTTTACAAAGGAAATATGACCTCACCCCAATGGATTTCTACGAATTTCTAAAAATCAAGGCGACATTGTCAGCTCGTAATTTCTCCCCTCACACACCGTGGTTAATAGCTCATCTCCCACAACTTATGTTTGCGGGGCACTTCGTCTCTAAGGTATATAAGCTGTTACTGCCCTTACCTAAGAAAGCCCACAGACAGGTAGAATTGAAATGGGAAGCTGAACCCAATTTTACCGGAATAGGGTTTGACTGAGAAGCGATACATAATACTGCTCTAGCCCACAAAGTGTCACCTATCCTATTTCAGACAAAATATATGCTTATAAACAGGGCATTCTGGACCCCGGAAAAGCTTTTTAAATGTAACCTAAGGGATACACCTACATGTTGGAACTGTCAAGTCAGGCTCTGGTGACCTCGCACATATGCTATTCAATTGCCCTTCTCTAAAAATATATTGGGGAAAAATATTTGATTGCATTAACCATGTTTTGAAAATAAGACCTGCAAAGGAATTTGTTTGTCATTCTGGGAGCGCTTGAGCCACAGTTACCAACTGAACAGGATTGTCAGCTTCTAGACTTAATGCCAACGCTTGCATGTAAAGTCATTCTATGCAAATGGAAGAATGCAGCAGAGGTTAACTTCAAAATCTGGCAGGAATGGCTTTCATTTCTGAGAGGTGCTAATAACCCGGCACTGCAAGCATCTACATGGAGACCTTCCAATAAGAAACTATGGAGATCACTGGATATATCTTCCTTTCACTATGAACCACCTTGAGATAATATGGGTTAACATGTACTCAGAACAGCTTTTGGTTAAAGTGTGATCGAGGGTCAGGCCTTTTTGATGATTTTGAAACAACATTTAAGTGCACCTGTAGTGATATCCCTAATGATTCCAGCCTCTGTTCCCATGCATTGTGTATGTGTCCATATGTCGATTATGCAAGCAACATGTGATTTTATTTGGATTTGTGTAATTGTTCCCTAATAACCTCATCGACTCATTTCTGTAACGGAAGACTTACTGTATTGTTCTTTACTTCAATAAAAATGATTGTCTAATTTCTTTTTTTTTAATTTCCAAAGTGGATAAATCTCCAGCCGCTGTGAAGTCCAGGTTGTAGAAGATGGAAAATAAACTGCTGGGCTGTGAAAGTGAAGAGACAAAAGAAGTGCATCTGGAGAAAAAGGCAGGCAGAACAGACCTGAAGTCGGGTAGAGTTGCAGAGCAAAGTACTGCATGTGAGTTTAGACCCACTGGTTCACTCATAAAATTCTGCTTCTATAATCTTACCCATAGCCTAGTAAAAACATCCCCAGTGCATGTTATGCATGCATGCTTTTGTGGCCTTTGTAGTACAAGCATTGTGTGTCTGAAATAACCAGACTAATACAGAGGACTACAGATTCCATTTGAAAGCTCCTTCCTTGTTTGTGCAAATAAGCTAGAGAAGAGGTTGCTTTCTCAGAAAGCAGTAGCATATTACTGATTTTCTGAAAAGAGACCTAGAGACAGAAGTGGAGACAAGACTCCTTTAGAAATCTGGTTAGGTCATTTTGATGAGAAGGGCTGCCGATTGGCTGTTGAGCTGGCGTACTGCCATTTTGTAGATTGAGGAGAGCAGAAGGACCGCTATCTTAGTTGTTAATGGTGAGAAGGGTCCTTTAGATGAGGCCAGGTTGGGGGTGGAAGAGAAGAGTGGTACTGCAGTCTATTAAGCAGTCTATTGTAGAGAGGTGTGGCTCACTGGTTAGAGGCGGCAGACCCGGAGGCTGAGAACGGCCCGGGACCAGGGTTCGATTCCCGACGCGGCAGGGTCGAGGACCAGGGTCAGCGGACTGATAATTCTCGCCTCAGTGCCTACTTTGGGCAGTGATCACACTCGGTAACTCTGGGCATTAAGCTTGCCTCATCTCTACAACGGCCCCCCACAGACGCCGGGGATGCCTGGCTTCACCTTGGAGATACCCAGCACGGGACCATCTCACAGGGAAAGCCAGGACGGGTTCCCCAGCGGTCATTCGCGCCAGGATACTCCGGTAGTAATTGAGCGCGCTACAAAACACCTTACATTTACATTTACATTTACATTAAGCATGAGAAAGATCCTTTAGCTTAAGCCTGCCTTTTGTCTCTTTCCCTGGCCACTGCCAGAATGGCCGTTTATGAGCTAGTTGAAAAAAGGTCACAACTCTGAGTCTGGGTACTCAAGGCTTGGGACCACCCTGCTGTGAAATGAAATGAAATGAAATAAAACTTATAACGCGCGACTTTGGCCAGAGACATCAAGGCGCCTATAAAAGAATCATAAAAGGCAAAACCAGAAAACTAAGGGTACGCTTTGGCAAAAAGCCATGTCTTCAGGGCCTTTCTAAAATTTTGCATCAATGGCAGAGTCCTAATTTCACAGGGCACAGTATTCCACCATCTAGGAGCAAGGTTGGAAAAGGCTCTGCCTCCCCACTTGGCTCTTCGAACTCGGGGGACTGATAGAAGAAACTTCTTTGAAGAGCGGAGGTTTCTGGGAGGAGCATAAGGAATCAAGAGATCTTTTATTCCTCCTATCTCTTTTCTGTTCAAGGCCCCATAAACCAAACAGAGAACCTTAAAAGAGATCCTGGCTTCAATTGGAAGCCAGTGCAAGGATTTCCTGGCGACAGTAGCTGATGACCTCCTAGGCAAGTCCAGTACAAACTTAGCCGCGGCGTTCTGCACAGTTTGTAGTCGTTGTAGCAAGCATTTATTTACTCCAGCATATAGGGCATTGCAATAATCAAGCCAAGAGGCTATTAATGCAACCACAATTTGCTTCCGGGCTTGAAGGGACAGATAATGCTTAATCTTCCGCAGGATCTTGATAATGCCCCAGCAAGTGGAGATTGAGGAGCATTATTTTACACACAGACGGTGTCTGGAGACCAGCCTGGAAGAACATGAAAAGAAAAACAACCCCAAACCGGTCCTGAAAGTCCATAGAATCTACGTCTCCTGTTTGCTTTGAGTGTATAAAAGTGGGAGCCATTGACCACCTTGCAATTCCAGTCCCTGGGGTGCCCTGCTGAGTACTCGGGATACTGCTGTGTAACCAGAACTGGAATCTGCCAGACAGCCAGCTTCCCAGAATTGAGGGGACATCATCAGGAAGCTGCCCTTGCTGGAAGAAACTGAATCACTGACCTGAACAGGGATGTGGAATTCCTTTAGCTCGATGCCTGGGACATATTATTTGGGGTCAAGGGCAACAAGTTTTCATGTGTATTTTGTCTTTGGGACAATAGGCCCAACCCACTACAGCACAAACCCTTTGGCTGCCAGTTTACAGTATAACATTATGGATAAGGGTAAGGCATGGCTGCAGTTAAGATAATAATTGAGTCCATGTGTTAATGCTGTTCAAACCTGTATTTATGGTTCATTAATGCAAAGCCTTTATTATTAGTGTGAGTGCTCTAAGTAGATGTTGTCAGCTCAGACTGCACTACTGACAGTGGTTCCAGCAGAAAAATGTATACACCAGTTTTCAATATTTTGCTATATGAGGCTATGTATAATGCTTTCAGAATGATCTCGGATTAGATGCAAATATTTGCAGAAGCTTGAAAGCAAGATTGATGATTCTTTGGTTTTAAAATAAAATGTTCACAAAATGCAAAAACTTTTCACTAAAGTACCGTAAAATTGTAGGTACCATTTCTTTGCAGCATCATTTAGCAAAATGTCTTGATGTGTGCTAGTATTTTCCAAAAATATTCATAATGGAAAATCAGTGTAACCAGTTTTAGCAAGATTTTTTTGGGGGGAGGGGGAATAAACCAGCATTGGCAAAGCCAGTAGGTCTGAAATTGTTGGTCAGGCTTTTCGTTTTGTCAAAGCGTGACTTGTTTTGGCATGGTTTTTGTAAAAGATTACTGGTGTGGGAGCTTCAGGGCCCTCACCCCTATAACAAACATTGGTAAAAGCAAAAATCGGTTTGGTCTCAAAAAGCACATATTGCCACAGTAGCCCCTGCCACTGTAGCCCCTGCCACTGACTCTGCCGATATTCTCCGTGTGAAAGACCAGAATGTGCTGTCACTCACATTGAAGCTAGCCGATAGAGAGAAAAACTGAATTTTAATAAACACAAAAGTTCCTGGTTAATGCCAGATATAATTACGGGCCCAATTATTAAAGAACGTTTCAAAGGGGCACCCATGTCCTTGCAATAAGTGCAAATATACAGCTTTCGTGAATTCACAAGACTTAACAGAAGTAGGCCTAGAAATAATACTCCTAGAAAATATTTGTGAACTGCATTTTAGCATGAGCAAATATGCAGGTGTAGATTTGCTCATGCGAAAATCTGAGTGTTTGCAAGTTCACTTTCCCTACGACCACCTTTTTCCCAACCCTGGAAGAAGATTTATGTCTGCCATTGACAGGAGTACCTTTCCAACCTTTCTCATTATGGGAAAAGATTAGAGAAGAGTTGTTGAAAACCCTTAAAACATGCAAGTTAGTAGGTTTGCTTAGACTCAAAAGGCCATTCCAACACTGGAACTGTTGCTTACCATTACCTTCAGCCCCAGTATGTAGATCGACGGAAACATGGCAACATTAGAGAATTGCTAGTATTCAAACCCTACTATGGAAGGAGCCCTGGCATAATCACAGAGGCCATTTCAGAGCTCTTATATAAAGAGAATGTGGCCATAATTTGTCACCGCATTTCATGGCACAAAAGGAACAAGTAGATTTTGTTACAGGACAAGTAGATTTATGAAGGAACCTGCCCCATGGACAAGTAGATATTTTATTAAATTCCACACCCGTACCTGAAGCACCCTGAAGCCAACCTGCTGCTGAGGGAAGAAGACTGGGTCAATCTCAACTGCAGAGGCAGAGATGGCAAAGCACCAGAATAGTTAAACCCACAGATCTAGGTGGGCCTGCCAGCCAAAAGAAGACTAAGAAATGCAATCTGCGTGCCCCACTGCATGTGGACTGAAGACTCTCCATGAGCACAATTCCTGGAGGAATCACAGACAGTGGCAGTCACCACTGTCCCAAAGTAGACTGTGCCCAAGGTAGAACATGATGTAGGCAAGAAACTCATGTTGAGGCGGAGTTCATCACCATCTCGAAGTTGTGGCAAGGCTAAGTATTCCATTGTCAAGAAGTCATTGTGCTCACAGCAGAGCATGTCAATGCTTCAAAGACTATGCCCAAGTGGACCGTGCTCCCGCCTTTCAAACAACTGCACCCAAGGTGATGTGCCACTGCACCTGTGATCCCCAAGGTGGCTGCTCCAAGCTGTGGTGACCTCTGGTCTTGGCGGCCTGCTGACCACGACTCACAAGTGACCCAGAAGAGAGCCATCATTGCACTAGACAGACAGCTGCAGCAGAGGATGACAGGAGGCGGCTTCCACAGGTGTTCTGCTGTAGTTCTTCCTGGACCATGGATCAAGTCTTCACCTGGCGTATCTCTTTCAGAATCATGAGTGAAGACAGACGCTTGCTACAGGACCCCGCTACTGGTGACGAACTTGTTGAGGCTTAACTGGGAGGGACTGTAAATCTAAGATTTGCTTCAGGCACTGATAACCGAGACTGAACGTGAGAGCAATCTGTATCAAGGACTTGCAAGATAAACACTTAACACTGGGTTGAGGATGACTGCTTAGATTCATGTGAATGGGGAGGAACCCAAGAGAGAGCACAGAGGTGGAGCATATTACAAGGTGCAGTGACCTTAGCACCTAGACAAAAATTGTGACTGTTTTTCACTGCTTTGAACTAATATGTTTTAATTGTGTACATTATTAACAAAATGTTCTTTATCAAAGTAATGATAAACCAAAAACAGGTACCAATATTGCCACGTTATTTATACACTGGATCTCGGGTGATCACTCGAATGACTGAATAAAGCAGTAATTCTCCATGAACCAGGTTTCAGAATAAATCATTTTTGTTTTATTTTTTGATTTAAGTGCATGTATCTATTTAGTATGCAATTTTTAGTATTTTAGAATCAGGAAACATTTCGTTAGTTCCACAGAATTGGACTGAACACAGATTTGACAAAAATGACACTAAGCAAAAACGATAATTAAACAGACAAATATCAACTCGCGCTCGTCAATCATACCACACAAGACAATCAAGATATATTTACAATTATTTACAAACAGTATAGTATCACAGTGAAAAAGTAAAGCATTGGAAAACAACGGATCGACAATGTCATTATTTTTTGAAATGATCAAGGGTTCCTAATGCTGAAGAGAAGAGGTCTACGCGTTTCGATAACCCCTGGTTTCGGGGAAATCTCCCCGAAACCAGGGGTTATCGAAACGCGTAGACCTCTTCTCTTCAGCATTAGGAACCCTTGATCATTTCAAAAAATAATGACATTGTCGATCCGTTGTTTTCCAATGCTTTACTTTTTCACTGTGATACTATACTGTTTGTAAATAATTGTAAATATATCTTGATTGTCTTGTGTGGTATGATTGACGAGCGCGAGTTGATATTTGTCTGTTTAATTATCGTTTTTGCTTAGTGTCATTTTTGTCAAATCTGTGTTCAGTCCAATTCTGTGGAACTAACGAAATGTTTCCTGATTCTAAAATACTAAAAATTGCATACTAAATAGATACATGCACTTAAATCAAAAAATAAAACAAAAATGATTTATTCTGAAACCTGGTTCATGGAGAATTACTGCTTTATTCAGTCATTCGAGTGATCACCCGAGATACAGTGTATAAATAACGTGGCAATATTGGTACCTGTTTTTGGTTTATCATTGTTCTGGTGAGGCTTGTCCTTATTGCCAGTGAGCCCAGACCCTGTTTTTGGTGTTAATACTTTATCAAAGTAAGGCACTGGGTTGGACCATCAGTTAATGCCCTGCTGGGTGACTGCAGAGTGCTGCACTTGAGTACCCCACAAGCTACCTCCTTTAGAAGTCTGTGACTGCTCGCCATCGCTACCACTAGGAGTCAAATGATGAAAGGGTTCTACTTGTCTCACTTTACACAGCTTTATTGGTGTCTTCCTTCAGGACAGCGAAGACAATCAACCAAAGCCCATGAATGAAGTCCTGTAGCCTCTGCTTGACCCATGCCTCCTAAACAGGGTTTGGACAGAGTCCAATATAAGAGTAATGAGGTTCCTAGTGTACTACTAGTGAGATAAATCACAGTTGTAAAGAAAATATTTTTTGTCAAATACCTAAACCTCCTTTGCTGCAAAAGACTTGGCATGGTGAAAAACGTGCACAGGCTACCTTTCGGTATTTGAATCCCCTCAATCAGCAGCTTGCAGAACTATTATTGGAGTCAAGAGACAACAAGCATTTGCAATGCAATAGGTCAAGCAGCATTAAAGTTTGAGTTCTTGGCATTGTATATGACAATGTGTTGCATTAATTTTTTTGCAAACTCTGTATTGGCGCATGAAGATGATTTGCAAGTGGCTATTTTGTTGTTTGTAAATAAATATGTAAAGATTGTATATTTGTTTTGTTAAAGTTTAATGTTTCGCCAGGGCAAGACCTAAAAAGGCTGCAATGTATCTTTGGATGTGTGGCGAAAGAGGCCTACTGGCTTGAGTGCGAAAAAATATTGCATTCAGGCCGGAGTGAAGAGGCTCTTTTGGGGTAGGACTGCGATATCATTCATTGGATTGGACCTCTTTGGGAAATTGACCCCATTAGGTGTGGGAGAGCTGATCCCAATTGCGCAGAGGGTTATAAAAAGCGAAAGTAGTAGATTCCCTGGGACGGGAAGTATGGTAAATTTGGGCAGGGTGGGTGTTTCTCAAACGCTGTGGCTTTAGGGGTAGATAAGACGTGTGGAGTAGGCCCTATGGTGTAGTCACTTGTGTTCAAATTGTAGTGTCAGGTGTCCATTAATCACATGGTAAAGATTGCAGTGGATCGCTAAGGTACATTGTATCTTTGGCTGCAGCTGATCCCTGTATGCACTTGATCGACATGTGCAGTGTCTATTGGATTTTATTGTGCAGCTAGTCCAGGGTGCAGCTGATATCTGGGAATGGGGCTCTGCTCAGGCACTTACGTTTTCGGAGGAATTAGGTTTATGTTTTGCACATGTAGTATATCGAGGTCTCCAGCCGAGTGGAAATAGAATTTCAACCTTCAAAATGATTTCATTCCCTCTGTTCCCCCTTGACCCTTCAAATGGGGAAGTAGCGATCCGGCGCCACGATCTTTTTCCTCTAATAACGCAGATATTTTTACCCCGCTGAACGGTGGCCACAGCTCAAAGGAAACGTTTTGCATTATTTACGTTCAACCATAAGTAAATGTGAAGTAAACCGGTCCAGATGAAAACGTAGCAGGGGCATTCACTGGCCTTTAGCATGCAAGGAGGATATTCGATGACGTAATCTAAGATTCGAAGGCGGCAATGACCCCTCACTTACCACCGCTGGCAATGCGCCCAGATCTTTGGTGGTGAATGCAGCATTTGGGCTCAGATTTTATTTTTTATATAGCGCAAACTCAACCCGAACTGCTTTACACGAGCACCAGTTGCATTTCAGATGGACGCATTCATTTTTTTTTGTCACGGGGAGATTACGTGATTTGCCCAGAATCACAGGATGTTTGAGCCGAAGCAGAGACTCGAACCCGGTTCCCCAGCTGCTTAGTCGGCCGCTCTAGCCATTAAGCCACATCCTCAATTGGCATTCTCTGTCAGGAAGGCTGCTGGGATATGACAGGCAACAGTGTTGCCTCATGGTACAGACAATGCTCAGTCACAGAGGTTGGCCTGTAGTAGGATCCATCTGTGCCATATCTGGACAGGACCAACCATAAACGAATCAGTCACGGCCTGACCAATAGGGGGCAGTCCACCGAACTTCTACTACCAAGCCACATCCCATGAACACATGAACACAAAAAGCCCCAGATGCACTAAACCCTTAATGGTACTCAGTGGTGAGGCGCAGCTTGAGCTCTGAGCATTTTCTTCCAGATTTACAGTCTTGAACTGTGGGTCGTGAACAGGTGTTTAATAATATTTTGACACAAGTGACTGACGTATACGCATTTCTCGTCTTTAATTACATCTGTTTTCGTTAGCTACATATGATTAAAAACAGGCATGCAGAAGGGGTGCACGTGCATTCGACCTACTCTTTTCGAAATTGGATGAGCCAAAAATGTGCACAATACTGGTTACCGCGTTGCCTGAGCTGCGCGAATGATTGCAGCTTGTGCAGGATACCTAGTAATGCACCGTGATACTATTAATCCCCTGCATTATACGTGATTAAGTAACATGCTCCCTGATCTCCTCAGTGTACTCCGAGACACCGTACTATTACAGAGATGCACACATTGTGTGGCATAGGTCTGTGGATCAACTCTCGTAATGCCGTGAGTTGAGTTGGATCCGAGGTTTACCCCAGTTCGGGGCGCCAGCCGCCACCTGTTCTACACCGGCTACCTGTATCGCATTAATGTACGCACAGCTCCTAGACTTGAAGCTGGGCTCGAGGAGTAGGGGGGGGCATGGCTTGCTGTGCGTGGACTCTGCAGCCAAGGTTTAAATCCGTGCTGCACGCTCTCCCGGAGCCGAGTAGGCGCGCCTGCTTCCAGGAAGGCTTTGCAGCGCTGCTGGTGTCGCGCGTGGCCAAAAGGCTCATGTAAGATTGTAGGTTGGTGCAGGTTTATTTAATTCACACAAACCCACTGCACTTTAAAATACCTGAAGGGGTTTAGACACCAGTTGCAGTGGCATGTACGTGTTTGCCTAGCAGGTTTCATAGGATAGTAGTGGTAATATAACTCTGGGATCTGTGTGTAAATTAGTCCTTGGTTTCACCCATTATAAAATAGTTTTAACGGACCTGCTTTAAAGCACGGTGTGTAAAAGGAATATGACAGACTTGTGCTTTATGTAAGTAGGTCCGCTGCATGCTTCGTCTGTTGCAAAAAAAAAACGAGCAACACTCAGTACTAGCCACCGCTCCGCGCCCGTATTTAGAACTACAAAGTGACGTCAGCAATATGGCGTCTGTAGTCTTTGTACAGAAGCAACGTGCGGCATGTGTATCTAGGAAAATTCAAAAGGGGAGACAACCTGAGCCAAAAAAGTCTCTGTCAGTCAAAACCGCACCTCCGCAAACGAGTGTAGGGATTTAAAATCCAAATGCTCCCCCGATAAGCCGCAATGTCCTGACGTGTGATGAACTACAAAATGACGTCATAGCGTAGACGTTTGTAGTTCGCACTCCGGAAGCCCGCGGACGTGCCCACGGATGGCAAGAGAAGCAGTGCTGGTGACGCGGGGCTCCCATGCCCGAGGGAGAGCCCCGCGGAGTCTGCAGAAGTCCACAAAGCCGGTAAGTGGGGCTTAGTTGGGGGGGGGGGGAGGGGGTGCGCTTGTGTGTGCAGCAGCGGCGTGTGTGTGGCGGGGGGTCTCTGTATGTGCGTGTGCGCTTGTGTGTGTGTGTGTCTCTGTTTGTGCGCATACGTGCAGGGGGAGGTGCGGCTGTGTGGCAGCTTTCCAGGAGAGGAGACAGGAGCTGGCCACAGCGAGCGCGTTCGCGTGGCCTGCTCAATTCCGAGCGCGCGGCCAGCTCCCGTCCCCTCTCCTGGAAAGAAGACTCCATAACAATAGGTCTCTGGCGAGACAGCGCTTCGCGCGGTTCAACGCCACAAGACCTAATAACTATAAGGGCCCATTTCTAACAAGCATTTACAATGCAATGGTCTCGTCTTTGTTAAAGTTAGAGCTATTGGCATTGCTCAGGACATTATTTTTGTTTTAAAAAAATATAAATAAATGGCATTGTCATTTACAATGCCAATAGCTTAATCTCTCGCAAATGCAAGACCTATTGCATTTGCACATACAGAGCCGCACACAGAGACACACACACACAGAGACACACTGGCGTAAAGAGGCGGTGTATGATCTTGCTTTGGGATTCATCGCAATTTCCATGCAGACACCAACACATACCTAGTACCTAGCCACCAAGCTAGCTACTAATAAACAAACCAGAAGGTATGTTCTCGTGAAGCAAGGAGACAGCAGAGAGGTATCACAAAAGTGCAGAGCACACAAACATGGTCCAGTGGAGGCTGCAGGTTTGGTGCAGTACTACAGAATTCAGCGTATTCGGATGCGGCAAATAATACTTTCAGGTTATGATTGACTAGTAGGCAGCTGAATGACAGAGTACGAAGAGCCACGAGGTACATTCATTTCCATTTAGCCAAATCCTTAAGGTGTGGATCAAAAAAGAAACATGATGCCTAAAAGTTTTGGTGCACTTGTCCAGCGATGTGCGGTTGGAAAACAGTTTGGGTCAGAAGAGTTAAACCATTATGGCAGCATGGTAAAAGATCTATATGGCATGTGTCCCAACTCAAGCAATACATAAAATCACACAAAAATGATACCAAATCATAATTATCATATTAAAACAAACTTTTTTTAAATGTTATATACTTAACAATAGGTTTAGCAAGTCCAATACATTCCAATTGCATCTTTCGTTTATGGGTGTCAGAAATTCAGCTGAGCAGTAAAAACATGCATTAATACGGGTATGGGACGTTATTACTATTTATTCTGATTTGACAGAGGCCATTTCCACAGCACGGAGCTATAACTCGGTCATGATTAACACAAATAAGCTTCTGGCATCTCCAGTGGTAACAGAGAGCTTCGATAACCATACACTTACTACTGGGTGTCAAAGCACCACCACGAATATAGTTAGGCCAAAACTTAACAAATGAGGGCATACTGAAACATATGAAAGACCAGAGAAAAGGTGGTGCTACAGGAACCGATTTCTTACTGACCTCTAGATGACATCAACATTGTGTGGTAGGTGGCACCACCTCAGCTTTA
Organism: Lissotriton vulgaris; assembly: GCF_964263255.1. Classification (NCBI taxonomy): domain Eukaryota; kingdom Metazoa; phylum Chordata; class Amphibia; order Caudata; family Salamandridae; genus Lissotriton; species Lissotriton vulgaris. The sequence continues at coordinate 641,409,926 of NC_141697.1, forward strand.
TGTACCAGAGTATGGTAGGATCTTTTGCAATCAAAGTTATGCATAATGGAGCTTGGGTTCGTGCTTATCATAATACAAGTCAATCTACAAACAGGTGCCAAAGGTACATGAGCGTGTGCGTGCAAACAGTAGGAACATCCGATTTTTTTTTTTTTTAAAGCGAAATGCGAGCAGGCTATTTGAAACTGGTGAATTTAGACTGCTCAAGTTTCACTGGAAATACAAAGGAGCATGACGTCTACGTGCCAACTCGCCTCACTTTTATGGTATGCTCTGATGTCTCCGCCAGATGTGAGGATTTTACAACCATCGTTGCCAATTTAAAATAATATTTTTTAAAAACTTTAATTTCATGCACACAGGGCTCAAAGACTCACCGATCGGAGCGCTTAAACTCCAGGTGGAGGATAAAAAGTGTGAAATCGCCACACAGCCCGCAGTACCTCCTAAACAATGTATGAAGACCTGAACCCTTCATATAGATTACACATGAATGGGACATTGGGCACCCCCAGAGTTGCTTTTTTTTTATTGAGGGGGAATATTTGAGTTTGAAAGCATAACGTGAGGGCAAGTTATCTTTTCTTCCGCAAAGTTTTACTTCTCATCGCACAATGTGCACACCGTTTATTAAGGTGCATAGTTTACAAATGTGCATAACAGATCAGCGTAATTAAGAAGTAATACATTTTAATTGGGTAAACACAAAGATACAACATAGCAACAATTAAATGTGGTAAGGAAATGTAGCTCATCCAGAAGGAAAGACCTCAAGATTATAGCTTTACAGTAAAGATACAGATTCTTGTGATTCGTGTTTATTCTTGGGGCTTTCCAAATGCCCCCTGCCTTCTGCCCCATCCAGGAAGGCATGGAACTAATATCTGTTCCTGACCAAGAACACATGTCTACATTTCCTGGCGCTGGGAGGTGTGTGCAGGCACTGCAGTTACCTCACACCTAGCATACTTGGCATCTCACCAAGCATAACCCTAGGCTAGATGAACACTGCTACACCTTCCAGAACTGTCCAAAGCAGCTGTTAGTTCCCGTTAGAAGCGTCAGCACTGCCCCCGCTGTGTGTGTGCATCCCTGCCTTGTGAAATAAGGGTCGATCTGAAGCTAGTACTGGTCCCACCACCCCACCCCACCCCTTCCCCGTACACACACATCCTGTTGGATTTCCCAGGCAGAGCAGAGTGTAGGAGCATGTCAGCAGGACACTGCAGAGCGCGCCTATACCCCCTCCCAGCTTCGCCAACACACGTTTTGAACCATTTTCCAGTCAGCCAAAAAAAATCACTGTGCAGAGCAGCATTAAACACAATGGGCTGCCTCCAGCTCGGTTCACAACTGATGGGAATGCAGCAAGGATCAGTGATGAGGCTGGTCCTAGGGGGGCAGACACAAGCCCCCCGAGCGGGGGCGGCACAGAGGCCCATGCCCCATGCCGTTGGGGGGCTCCCCGAAGCCCCAGCGGGTTCTGCTCACCTCCTATCCCGGCTGGCGCTGGGGAGGCTCCGTGATCCCCTCGCTCCCTCCTCCGATGCCCGGTCCCTGCGGGTCTGCCTCAGCCCGGGTGCCCCGCGGTCGCTGCCTGCCGCCGGTCTGGGGTATCCACCGTGCCTCCCTATCCAGTGCACTCCTGGCTTTGGCGGCTGCAGGACCCTCCCCTCATCCCGCACCGCGCTGCAGCCTGGGAAGCGTCATCCCGGGAGTGCTCCTCCTCCCTCCGCTCCGGACCCGCCTAGCGCACAACATGGCGGCGGGGGCAGGACGGGGGCACCCATCCGAGGTGCCCGTGCGGAGAGCGAGGGAGCGGCGAGGATCGGTACCTGGCACAGCCCAGTGGTACCAGGGTGCCACCCCATGCCCCCAAAACGGCAGGCATTCATCTGTGCTTCTCATCCCTGGTACAGCTCGAAAGCCACCTACATTCCTAAACAAGCCCACAGGACTAAACGACGATTAGGGCACAGAAAGAGCCCAGCGCGCACACACTTATTGCTACGGCGGTGAACGTCTCTTCCCCCCGCCCTCCCCCCCTCTCTTCCTCTGCGAAAAGGCTATCGGCGGGAGAAACGCACAAGATCTAACGGAGTCAGGTACATGCGAAACAGTGCTGCCAGGGCACCGATCAGCTGATAGGGCAGCCAAAAAGTAGCGGTGGCACACGAGCGTTGGGAAGAACGCGGGAGCGACCCACTGTAGTGACCTGTGAGGGTGAATTCCTGCCACCGCCGCTGCCGCTTCTTCCCTGAGTGACCTGCCTAGAGCCAGGAGCGTCTGTAAGCCCCGTCCTTCGCAGACTGGGGGGGGGGGGCGTGTTTTTCTTTCTCTCCTCTTCCCATTGGCTCTAATGTAAACAATGGGCGTGTTTTGACTTGTTGTTTACATTCCAGCCAATGGGAAGAGGAGAGAAAGAAACGGAAAAAAAACACACCCCTCATTCCGAAAAAGACGGGGCTTAAATTGACAAACAAACCTCTTCTCCAATGGCTGGCCAGCATTTAGGATGCCAGCCAACGGAGAAGAGGGGCGGGTTTAAGCCCCACTACTAGAAACAAAATCTCACCAGCGAGACTGCGTAACCGCAGCCTATGCTAGCCGAGAAATAAAAAGGGAGTCCACACTTACGCAATATCTCCATCTTGCTGGCAAGTAGATCCTGGCCTTCCTGAAATTTAAGCCTATATACAATATGAGAGGAGTGAGTGGTAGGACCTCTGTAAGGCATTTTTGGATGTACACACTGAGCCCTTCCTTTGAAGTCTTGCAAAGTTATTGGCTATTTATGATAGTAAATCCTACACCAACTTACTCACAGAAGTAGCACAAACCTTTCTGGATACCATCAATGGTGACACAAAGACAGGTCAACCAAACTTGAAACACTGATTACAATGAAGAAAATTGATCACTAAACTGCATCTTCAGTCTCCTGAGTCACAAACGGGCACAACATGTGGTGGATCATAGGCGATGCATTATCAGGTGGCTGTTATGGGGGGGGAAGGACAGCTTTTCTAACATCGCCCCCATCTCCTTTGCCATGTTCTCATTCTATGTCCTTTTTCTTCCCTTATTTATGCTTCTAGCCCTTCCCTTATCACTCTCACTCGGATATGTCTACATAACTTCACATGTCTTAACAAGAATTGGAATAGCCAATAGGTCTCGCTTTTGGGACCTTATAAGTGTTTAGCCAGAGCTATTGGCTTAGCCTAGGTCTTTAAGCTATGTTTTAGAGTAGCATGGGTGCTGTGAGGCATGTTTGCCAGTACTCTCCTTTGCCACATAAAGAATATTTCTTGGACAACTGCGAGAAGTAGTAGTTTGAGGGACTGTCCCCTATAGGAAAAAGGCCAGTGCCTTGGACTTCACACAAATAGTGCCCTGCAGTGCCACAGACTATTATGGAAGTGTATGTTTTTTGTGACCAAATACATTTTTGCTTTTAGCCTATTTTTATTTTTGATAGAGAAAGACCAACGAGCTTCGCCAAAAACGTTTTGCAGCTTCCCCCCAGTTTAGCAAACACTGTGATAAAACAAGCACTGGCAAAGCAAAAAGGCTGGTGGCCAATGTCAGACTGGCTTTGCAAATGCTTTTTTATGAGGACTGCAAGTCCAGAATGCAAACTCAAAACCTGGGCTGGATGGGCTACTCACTGATGAAGATGGAGAACAGTCGATTAATGCAGAATTAGAGTACGGGGGGAGAGACATGACCGAGAAGGCAATAGCAGAACAAATGAAACAGACTAGACCTGATGAAAAATTCACAGGTGACCTTTCGGGTCTGGAAGGCAATGCCTAGCAATCTAACTGAATCCTTAGTCATTAGGCAGCCGGGAACAATCTATGGTCTTAGTGTTGCAGGTTTACAACTGAAACCTCAAGGCAGGTCAGACTAAAACACAAACTGTTAACCAGTGAAATTGTGGGACATGGTAAGATAGATTTCACAGGAACAGGGAATAAATACCCCGACATAGGGAGACTGAGTGTGCCATGGCTGGCTCCGATTGGGATTGTGGGGGTAGGAGCGCTGGACCCGATGGGACATGAGTGTGACACCTGAGCTCTTGGACTTGAATACTAAATCATTGTGATGAAATTGATGCCTAGTCATTGGACGGCATGTGTACTGTCTGAATGTTGGTAAAGTGATAAATAAATCTATAAAAAAGCGTGGGAGGGTAATACAAACAAACATGAAGACAGGTCTTTGGAAAATGTAGGTGTTACCTCGTCGTGAGCAAGGAGTAGGAAACGTCTGACTGGAAAAATCCTTAAGGAAAGCTTGAGTGTTTTCCATTATTTTAAAAATATACAGTAATATCTGCCCCAAAAAAGTGTTGGTACTTCTGATGGATTTTTCCTAAAGTGCCAAGCGTCCCAAGTATATACTTACTGAGTGGACATTGTAAAAGAAATATAATGTGGTAGGAGTGCCTACTACAAACGAAATGACAAAGCACAGTGTGCATCAAAGGCCTTTTACTGGGGTGCCAGAACAGCGTCAGGGAGCAGTTTCATTTGCTCTTTTGTTTAGTTGAAAAACAGCTTTGTAGCTGCAATCATTCCCTAGGGGTTACTTTGTTAAAGTAACAAAGCTGCGAAATTTGACAGCGCTAGACATTCACATGCCAATGAACAGTTTTGCGAAAAGGAAACACCTGCACTGTAATATGCTGGTAATCAGACTTACTGACCAGCACACTTAGTCACCTGCAGATTGCCACATGTGAAGGCAGTGACCTCTACAAGTGGGAGAGTCCAAAAAAATCAACATGCCTGCGGAGAGCTCAGAAAATGTTTGCCATCTAAATCATACAGACATCATCAATAAAGTCTCTTCAAAATTCAGAAAAGTGCATTTTTTTAACACAAGGAAGCTTTGTAACTATTATAAAGTTGAAAATTGGTTATTGTGTGTGGTCTTTGATTGATGTCCCTTAGCGCTGGACGTGCATGGAATTCTCATACAACATTTAAATCTTTGGCGTACCCTTGCTCCATGTTGTCCAGTAACTGCACTTTGTATGATCACACTCTTGGGCTGTGCTTGATTACCCCGTGTTTTTAATTATTTGAAGCAATGGTGCGGTTTTAAAGAGGCTGCCCCTCGAGAACCCTCCCAACCCCGCCATGCGTTTCTGCATGACAATCTTCGCTGCTGGCAGGTGGGCTGTGTGTGAAGAAACACAACATTCTTCGAGCTGTGGAAAAGGGGCTTTAGACGTTTGGCTTGTTGCATGCTCAGCCTGTGATACATTGGGGTTTACGTGCATTGCATATGTGCCACCCAAGCTACCTCTTAGGCTACAGGAATTGTAAGGGGGAAAACCAGCAGCAGCTAAGTCATAAGCGAGCGAGTGCATCACCCAGCTGCAGACATGTCAATCTCAGCTAAAAACTGTGTTTGAGTCTTGGCGTCTGCTCTACTAAAAACATGCTGCCCATAACAAATATAATTTAACTCATAACAAATAAAATGAAACAATGGCTAATCGAAGCCAAATAGGAGCGGAAACAAAATTATAAAAACTGATCCTTTTACAAATGCCAACCCTACTATTGCAATGATTGTACTCTCTCCTGAACATGTACAGAATCGGGTGAACAAACGGAGAGGGAGCAATTCTAAGGTAAAAAAAGAGCGGTGCATGAAGTAAACAAAACACAAACATGAGCAGAGGCTGGCTAACGAAAGAGTGCTTTCAAAGTATCCTTAATAGTATGAAAAGTAATAGCACGTGTAACAGAGGCAGTCCTCGTGGAAGGATACAAAAGTCCAAAAGGAGGGACTACTAAGCATATTTACCAAATAAAAGGTGGCATTTACAAAGGACAGTAAGAGGAACCAATGATAGATGGACGATGCTTGATGTCCTATTGTAGATACCGCACGTCTCAAAAAAACAGTGCGATGCACTGCCTAGGCGAAAATTAAAAAGGGTCGATATGATAGCTCGTGCATAACGATTTTGCCTGAAAATCATATAGGAATGTAGATTACTGCACAACATACCACTGTTGCTGGAAAAGCTGTGGGATACACATATATATTTTTTCTTGAGTCCCATGGCTCACTTTTGGATGAGGAGTCCTTGTTTTATATATTTTACAATAGAAAGATTTCAATCAAAATAGAGAACTGCATAAATTAAAACGAAAATGGTGTCTAAATACCAAATCCTCTACCTCTAATAGGAGTCACCATTAGGAGGCAAACCTGTATAACTCGAGATGAAAATATGAAATGCCTTAAGGGCCAAATAACTCATGACGAATATTTATGGAAGCAACACTTAAACATTTGCAACACTTGTATTTGGTAAAACTAATCAGGACTGATGTTCAGAGCTATCAATTGCACTACTGAGAAAGACCTTCTGCTTTCACACCATCTTTAATGAGATTCACCGAAATAGTAACCACCCCCAAACATAAAACTTTATTTAAAGAGAGAGGCCTTCTTTATCAGCTTCAAACTGGTCATGTTTTTTTGGCACGGTTGGACGTCCTTTTCTAACATCATTAACTGTGCCCCAGCACATACATCAAAAGTAGTCCAATAACATTCCTCCTAACACAACTAAAGCAAAACTTACAAGAAAATTCAGTCCACACAATATATTTTCCTGACTTGTAAAAACTGAAAGTTGTATTTGTCATTAATTGTCGAAGACAGTGAAGATCATATCCTCCTCACTAGCCCCCAGGCTAGTTTTGGTCTAGGTCACAGCCCTGAAACAGCCACAAAACTAATAAATAATTATTTCTTCTCAATGTACCCATGAAACTCATGCCTTCTCAAAAGCCTTCTATATTCACCAAGGTAGATTGGTCTTGATCACAGAAATGAGCATGGATGATCAAGGCAAGGATATAGACGTGGCCACTTCCTTCCAATGTAAAAGAGATCTGTATCACCACTCATCAGTCTTCAGATGACATCTACCTTTACCCAAGAACCTCACCTATTCATGACATTTACTTTTTGCAATTCAGCTGAGGGAAAATTATGTGTGTAAGACAATCTCATCATGCTACACCCAAACTACGCTGCTGCCTCCATCCCCTATCAACACAATATCTGAAAAAACTCCAAGTATATGGTTTCCCTCGTCACTCTCCTGATTTCTTGTAGGAATCAAATATCCCAATTATCAATTTGCGAAGTCACTGAAATTCATCCATATTTCCCCTTAGCAAATTAAGCATGTGCTCCCTCGGGCGGCAAAATTAGCGAACCAGGTGAGAACCAAGGAAAAGCTTCCACCTCCATGCTGAAATGCAAGAATGTTAGCTACACACTGTCCTCTTCTGCCCTTGGTCATAATTTATTTTAACAATTTGACTCTACTCTTGTTTTTCTTTTATCCATGTTATTGAACATGAAGCCCTCTCACAAAAGAAGAACTATAAGCAATAACCAATTATAACTAATAGATTCACCTGCATCTAGCATTGGAGGTGGAAAGAGCGGCAGCATCTGACCTTTTCCTGCAGTTAGTGGGGGCAGATTCCTCCGGGTATTTGAGGGGCAATGGTCTTTATAGGTCCCATCTACAGGCAGCTTTTAACGGTTTGTTGACAAAAAAACAACCTCAATACTTAGAGCGGGCTTTGGATCACACTGTTGCTCACGATTGGTTTCCTTGCTTGTCTACCTCATTAGCTTTCTTCATATTCCATGATGTTACTTATTGCATTTGTCCCTCCCTGGAGCATACATTCTTTATCACGCATTTGACTGTATGAGTTATGCTTCTATGGCTCACGTCAGGGAACTACTGTGCTTCTATGGCTCACATTTTTTTTAGCACTTCATGGGAGCACATGCATTTTCTTGCTTCTCTTCAAAGTGCACCTACCGTGTTCACATGCCCCTGTGCACTGCATTGCTCTTAACCCCCCCCCCCCCCCCAAACTCGTTAATTGAATCGCTGCCTTGCTTTCTTTTTTGTTTTTCAACCCACACCTCCTTCTCTGCTGGGTGTTAATATTCAAAGAACAATTGCTCCACTGCCTGATCTGCAGACATTTCATTACTCCGTTGGAGAATCCAGCTTAACTAGGACCCCAAAGAGCCAATGGGGATAGGATTGTAAGCAGGGTGGATTGAGCCATCCAGCTTGCATGAGAAATTGTAAACGTCCGAATGAATTCAATAAAGGGTTTTCTAAAAACATGGGTTGGCTCATATGATCATGATGATCAGACAAGGAAGCAGAGAAAGTGACAGTTTTAGCATGTAGATAAAAAGTGATGCATACTCACAAAGTCATACACAGATTTCCATATGCAAAGTAGTAACTAAAGCGAAATCAGCTTAACAGTCTTTCAACAAGAAGAGGTGAAGCAAGGATTTATGATACAATGGTATTTAAAGGAATGCACTTTTGTTCTTCAATGCATATGCAAAAGGAGGGAAGGCATATGCCATTCAGATCAATCAAATGGAACAGTATGTGTCGAGCTGCTTGCGATATTTTAACTTCACAGAATCTTTTACCATAAATCCATGGAGATCAAAGTTCTGACTTTAGCTCAAACTATTTCTGGAGTTGCAGAGTATTCAGGTGATGTAAACGTGCTCATCTTTCCTTCTATTTTGGCTATCAACCATTGACACCAGGCAATCTGTTACTGTGGTAATATTTATTCAAATACATGTTTCCTTCTTTCAAAAATCTCAATGCTGCCAATTTGTTACGACTGCAAAAGCCGTTAAGGCAATGTTCTTTAAGACTCGTTAAACTCCCTCATCACTCAAGTAATAAGAGAATCATGTTGGGCTATATTTTCATTTAAAGACCTATTTTACTTTGAAGAAATGTTATTTTGATCCAAATGTCTAAAAGGCTGTGACTTAAGTTTTCCCATTTGACTATCCTAGCCTAACATGTATGCAGCAAATTAATTCTGCTGTCCGTCAACCAAGGCTAAATGGAGAGACAAGATACTTTAAGGCCATGCCAGGACGTTTTGCAAGAAACAATATACAATTTTAGCTTCTCTATGAGCGGCCATTTTAATTTCTATGCTATCTTCACGTCTATGCTGTGGTTTGTACCAATACTTTGATAACGTTCAAATGTCACCAATTTCGCTTCCCACTTATTTCTATTACGTATCGCTAGGCTTTCTTTGGATTTATCAGCAAAGGCTGCCTTTCCCCAAATAAACGTGTGAAGTGCCCAATTGCCTCTGTATTTAACTCATAAAAAGCGATGGGAGGAATGCTTGCAAATAGACAAACAACTGGAAATAGCTTGAGGCAACATTCTAACCCATTGTTGTCCCTTCACGATGCCACATTAGATTAGACCCAGCCATATGTAAATCACCCATGGCCCTGCTCCAATAGAAACAGCCCAGTGACACAACCCAAGTGTGACGGATATGCACAGACATGGGTCCGGTGGTCACTGGAACTAAGCTACACCTGGAGAGTCTGAAGAGCCAATCAGGGTAAAACCAGACTTCGGTTGCTGGTGTTACGATTCAGGGAGAATCTGGCCTGGCAATCTGGGCTGGACTGTTTCTACTGTAGCAGGGTCAAGAATGGTTTCCATACGACTGGGTCCAAACTCAGGTGGCACGGTCTGCAAAAATAACAATGGACTGGGATGGGGCCCGAGTGATAACCAGTGGCCGAGATAAATTCAAGAATTTCACCCATCACTTTTTTGTACACTTCAGTGCAAATGCCTTTATTAACTGGGCACAACAAGAGAAGGGGACTATCTTTCCAAAGTTACACTGAAGGGAGATTCTATCCACCCTGGGTTCGTCCTTCAAAATGTGTCAACTGGTCTTCATTGCCGGAATTTAGGTAAATTAGTGTACAATTGATGAGTTTTTGTCTTTCAGTTTGTTGAAATATGGGGGTAAATTATGGTAATCTGTCACATTTGGGGTTTGAAAACGATATATGCCACACTGGAGGTAATTATGTTGCTCTAGGTGCATCTCCAAGTAGATTGTGTTGAGATCAATTAAGAACTTCGGGGCTCAAAAAATCCACTCGCAAATGTGACAAGATAAGATTTAAAAGCATTTTTATTGCTCACAAAGTGAAAAAAAGAATAAAAATGCATGTAAATCTTGCTACCTTGGCACATTTGTTGGCTTTCAGAGACAGAGGTCAAAAGTGAGTTTGTCTTCCTACATTTCATTTTCTTTCTGTAACTGAAGTTAGAGGATGTTGTACAGTGAACTGTGTGACAGCTGAACTGTGTAAAGCAAGTGAAATGAAAGGCTGTAAGATGTCAGGATTTTTTCTAACACAACACTGAAATAGCTAAGTGAACTGTTCAAACATTTCAAATATATTTCACTGGTTATGAAGACCCATTTTTAGGTCGAGCAGACCTACCCTCAATGCGTGAGCATTGAAGGTGTCTGCTTCAGACCTATTGTGGCCCGTATTTAGGAATGTGGACAGCTACCAGACGCGCGCTTTGACGAGGTCAGATTTCACCTCGGGAGCGAGCGTCTGATAGCTGCGCATGCGCGGTGCAAAGCCCTTGCTCACACACAGACACAGGCAGCCCCCACCCCTCTGCATGCACGCACACACACACACACACACAGGCGCGCGCATGCACACGCAGGCATACGGCACACATACAGGCACACATACAGGCACACTATCCCCTACCTCGCATTCTCTCTCAATCACACACAGTCACGCATGCGCACACACATTCCCTCGAGCACACGCGCGCGCACACACACTCCCCCCCCCCCCCCCCCCCATTTTTAGGTCGAGCAGACCTACCCTCAATGCGTGAGCATTGAAGGTGTCTGCTTCAGACCTATTGTGGCCCGTATTTAGGAATGTGGACAGCTACCAGACGCGCGCTTTGGTCAGATTTCACCTCGGGAGCGAGCGTCTGATAGCTGCGCATGCGCGGTGCAAAGCCCTTGCTCACACACAGACACAGGCAGCCCCCACCCCTCTGCATGCACGCACGCACACACACACACACACAGGCGCGCGCATGCACACGCAGGCATACGGCACACATACAGGCACACTATCCCCTACCTCGCATTCTCTCTCAATCACACACAGTCACGCATGCGCACACACATTCCCTCCCTCCCTCCCCCCTCCCTCCCCTCCCCTCCCTCCCCCCTCACCCCCCTCCCTCCTCCCTCCCGTCCATACTTTCCTTTCGGATAGCCGAAGAAAGTGTGTCAGTTCGACGTATGTAGCATTGTTTGCTCGAATGTGGCCGCAGCAGAGCACCGTCCCTCTTGCCAAAGACAAGATACTTAAGTGTCAAGCGTTCCGAGGGTCATCCATCTTCTTCCACCCATCCGCGCTGAGCACATGCACCCGCTGCTCGCTCCCCGGCTCTGCTTTCTCTTTCCCATTATCCCCTTGTCAGTTCCTCAATTTATTCAGTGATCTGATTAATCATCGTTTGGACAGTTCTGCTTTGGGGAAACAGTGAAAGGGCGATTTCTGCAGGTGGTTTCTCTCTAGCCAGTCAAAGCGGTAATAGTCTGCTGCTGGGGCTTTGTACAGTAAGTGGCATTTCTCCTGAAGGTTGCAGTATTTTTTCCTCTGGAGAATGTAATTGGATTGCCAAAAGAGTAAATCCCATTGCAGGAATATAGAAAAAAAACACGGCTTTGCGGATAAACCGCAAAGCACTCTTTTTTCGTTTGTTTTTTCTAAACAATTTTTTTTCAAAGCTCCTTTAAATACAAACATAACTTTTCACCTTTGTGGATTTCAAAAGGATAGATCTGACCAGAATGTTTCCACTGAAGCAACAAGCACTGGCAATTCAAATATGCCTAGCTTTTGACTAAATCTGCCTGTTCACTCACTGGTGAGTTTAAGCACCTAATAATTATTCATAAATGTATTCTGACACCTAGACTTGTACTCATACATTCATTCATTAACGGACTGACTCATTCTTGCATTCATCCACTTACCCATCCACAATAGAACAGGCACAAAAGTTCAATACACATGAGCAAAATACATTTGAAAAATGAAAGTAGAAATATTAAAAAATGCTGCCTGAACAGAAATGCCATAACTACAAAAAAAATGTAATGAAACATAGCAGAAGGTGGCCATCTTGCAATGAAACTGCAAAATGTATTGAGTTAAAAATCCATCATATCCAAGGCCACTGGAATTCTGCGGCTGTGGTTTTGTTCACATAATTACGGATATGCTGCATTTGCCACATAATCCATCATCTGCTGATTCATCTGCATATTTTAACAAAAAATAGTTTCTAGCTCAATCGGATCACATGTAACTAAAATGTGTTCACGTGCAGTGGAAGGCTTTTCACAAAGGTTAACTGATCATCACACCCTCACCCTCACACCCCCTCACCCTCACCCTCACCAACCCTCACTTACCTTCTCACCCTCACTCACCCTCACACAACCTCACCCCCTCACCCTCACACACATCCGCACACACCCTCTCACACACCCTCTCACCCTCACACACCCGCACCCACCTCACCCTCACACACCCGCATCCTCACTCACCCTCACCCCCGTCACCCCTGTCACCCCCTCTCCCTCTCAACCCCACACCCTCACAACCCCACACCCTCACAACCCCACACCCTCACAACCCCACACCCTCACAACCCCACACCCTTGCACCCCTCACCTCTCACCCACACTCTCCCCCCCTCACCCCCACACCCCCTCGCCCCCACACCCCCTCGCCCCCACACCCCCTCGCCCCCACACCCCCTCGCCCCCACACCCCCTCGCCCCCACACACCCCTCACCCTCACACACCCCTCACCCTCACACACCCCTCACCCTCACACACCCCTCACCCTCACACACCCTCACCCTCACACACCCTCACACACCCTCACCCCCCCTCACCCACACACCCTCACCCCCCTCACCCACACACCCTCACCCCCTCTCACCCTCACCCCCTCTCACCCTCACCCCCTCTCACCCTCACCCCCTCTCACCCTCACACACCCTCAACCCCTCTCACCCTCACACACCCTCAACCCCTCTCACCCTCACACACCCTCGCCCTCACACACCCTCGCCCTCACACACCCTCGCCCTCACACCCCCTCGCCCTCACACCCCCTCGCCCTCACACCCCCTCGCCCTCACACCCCCTCGCCATCACACCCCCTCGCCCCCACACACCCTCGCCCCCACACACCCTCGCCCCCACACACCCTCGCCCCCACACACCCTCGCCCTCACACACCCCTCGCCCTCACACACCCCTCGCCCTCACACACCCCTCGCCCTCACACACCCCTCGCCCTCACACACCCCTCGCCCTCACACACCCCTCGCCCTCACACACCCTCACCCCCCTCACACACCCTCACCCCCCCTCACCCTCACCCCCCCTCACCCCCCCTCACCCCCTCTCACCCTCACACACCCTCACCCCCTCTCACCCTCTCACCCTCACACACCCTCACCCCCTCTCACCCTCACACACCCTCACCCTCACACACCCTCACCCTCACACACCCTCACCCCCTCTCACCCTCACCCCCTCTCACCCCCCTCACCCTCACACCCCCCTCACCCTCACACCCCCCTCACCCTCACACCCCCCTCACCCTCACACCCCCCTCACCCTCACACCCCCCTCACCCTCACACAACCTCACCCTCACACAACCTCACCCTCACACAACCTCACCCTCACACAACCTCACCCTCACACAACCTCACCCTCACACAACCTCACCCTCACACAACCTCACCCTCACACAACCTCACCCTCACACAACCTCACCCTCACACAACCTCACCCTCACACAACCTCACCCTCACACAACCTCACCCTCACACAACCTCACCCTCACACAACCTCACCCTCACACAACCTCACCCTCACACAACCTCACCCTCACACACCCTCACCCCCTCTCACCCTCACACACCCTCACCCCCTCTCACCCTCACACACCCTCACCCTCACACACCCTCACCCCCTCTCACCCTCACACCCCCCTCACCCTCACACCCCCCTCACCCTCACACCCCCCTCACCCTCACACCCCCTCACCCTCACACACCCTCACCCCCTCTCACCCTCACCCTCACCCTCACACCCCCCTCACCCTCACACCCCCCTCACCCTCACACCCCCCTCACCCTCACACCCCCTCACCCTCACACCCCCTCACCCTCACACCCCCTCACCCTCACACCCCCTCACCCTCACACCCCCTCACCCTCACACCCCCTCACCCCCCCCTCACCCACCTCACCCTCACACACCCTCACCCTCACACCCCCTCACTCAACCTCACACCCCCTCACCCTCACCCTCACACCCCCTCACCCTCACACCCCTTCACCCTCACACCCCTTCACCCTCACACCCCTTCACCCTCACACCCCTTCACCCTCACACCCCTTCACCCTCACACCCCTTCACCCTCACACCCCCTCACCCTCACACCCCCTCACCCTCACACCCCCTCACCCTCACACCCCCTCACCCTCACAAAATCACTATGTGCTACCACAGCATCACTGAACGCCACAGCATCACTCGTTTGCCATCACAACATCACTCAGCGCCACCACATCATCAATCTCTGCGACCATTCAACAACACCTGGTTCAAATATGCTCTCTCAATGTTTGAAGCTTTATTACAAATGTAACAAAAACATGTTAATATTTCACTTCTGTTCTTGGAATTTCGTCACAATAAAATACACTGAACATAATCTTCACAAAAGTTATTTACAAAACTTTAAGCTATTGCCATTATAAATTACAATAACTTTTATTTAATTATTAGCTATTAAAAAAAAATTAAAAGCCATTGTTATTTGTAATATCAATACATGTAAGTCACGTAAGTACAACACATATTGCATTACAAATGCTATAGGAGTCACATTTGCGAAAGTTATAACTATTGGCATTGTAAATGACAAAGCTATTAATTTATTTATTTTCAAAAACAAAATATAAATTAAAAAAATTGTCATTTACAATACCAATAGCTCAAACTTTCCTAATGCGAGACCTATTGCATTGCAAATGCTTGTTGTAATTCTGTGGTGATTTTTTTTATAGGATCAAAACAAATAAAGACTTTACTTGGTCATGTGCCAATTTAAAATATTTTTGCTGAAACCCAATTTCCAACCATTGTTTATGGCTATTATCAGTAAAACTACATGTTAGTGTGAATGTTTTGTGGCCATTTCAACGGAAAATATGCTATCTGTAAATGGCAGGGAATTATTACTGCTCCTACCCAGATGACAATTCTAGTAGTGAACTAATAGGCAGGCCAGGGATCATGTGTACGGTATATATGGGTTTGAATCTTGTAATACATGGAACAAACATTTAGTTTAGTAAATAAAAAGTTTTTTGTACAACAGAAATAGTGAACTTGCATATTTGAAGGTGCTCTCTTCGGTGATAATAAAAGAAAAAAGCGGGTCCATAAGACAAAATATTTGCCTAGGATCACACAAGTTGAAACCAATTCACGGGTCAAGTACATTACAGTTAGGTCAAGTAGATTTTTAAGATTTTTCAAGCCTTGATCTTTAAGTTGTTAGCCCATCCCTGGTCTCTATCAAGTTCTATGAAAGAATGCTCTAGGGTGTTTGTCTGCAGTGCTGCAAGTTAGCATCCTAACCTGTATGTGGATTATTTATGTCTTGCAGAGCCTGGCAGTTGAGTGTATGTGTGTCTCTTTCTTGATGTTACACCAGAATTTAAAGATGCACTTCTAAGCAGTGCGTTCTAGAAGGTAAATAATCATCCAATATCAGCTCTGTTCCCAGTTGTATATCACTATATTTAGGGAACATCATCACCTCTGCATCAAGTTTGAGTGGGAAAACGGGTTATTTGAAGATTACCATGAATTTCTTCCTTATTTTGAAACTATGCAACTCTTACCCTCTTACTGTAATTAATTAACCATTAGTATTTACATATTTATAGTCCTTTCACTAACAAAAAGGCAGAAACTGATACAATGGATTAACAAAGTTGGATTGGGATGATGTTTATGTTCACCTAACATGATTGAGGCACACATTGATTGCAATATGTTTTTCTACCTATGCCAGCCTCAAGTGGTTTCAGGTTTAGTCTTTTGTGCCAGATGCTGCCAAAATGTCCCAGGGAATTAATAAAGTGAATAAACACTCTCCTAGATCTGCTAACCTGGAATGCGAAGTTATGGTCTATGGTTCATTGATGGTGTAGGAAACACATTTGACTCCCTTGCAAAATGTTACTGTCAAGAACGTTTGTCAACTTTTAGTCAAAAAGCAGCTAAACGTTTGCTTACATTATGGGTTACACAAACTGCCTTGGAGTTATATTAAGGTTGATGGCTTCCCAGCCTTTATAAATAAGGGTTAAGCGCATTCAGTCCAAGAAAAGATCTGCGATGTGGGCAGTTTGTTAACTGAGGATAAAACATTTTACTGGCGATTTTGAATTTTTTAGGAGCTATATCTGTGAAGTATTGTGTTCAAAGTGCAAACAAACTTTATTGCATTTTAGCCCAAATGGGTTAGTGAACCATAGTACGTGTCACAGAGAGTTACATTGCAGAGAGAGGTAAGCAATTCATACAAGGCAGAGCACCAAGTAGACACAGAGCAATAAACGTACAAAAAAAATACCCTGTCACAAAGACACTTCTAGATAAGCCAATTGATCCAGCCATTTCCCCCACACCCGCCCATGTTTCTAGGGGCAGCCACAAGCTACAAAGACCATACGCTCCTGCTGCACGGACCAATACACTCCCCGTCACCATTGTGACAGGGTAGGTGAGCGAGGGGACATCCAACTTGCAGCGATTTCCTGTTTCATCACCAGAAGGGCTGTGTCCAGGAATGCTTTCTCCACCCTCGTAAACCAATACCCTCAACCCCCCAAAAGAATCATATGGGGAGAAATGGGAACTGCCCATCCCAGCACCTCTGACAGCTCCCGGGTCACTCTTGTCCAGTACTGAGTAACCACTGCGGTGGTCCATACCATATGATAGAAATCAGCTTGATCAGTTCTGCATCGAGGACAAGTGGAAGTGTGGCGCAAACTCGCACGATGCAGGTGGAGCGGGGAAACGTAAACGGAGTAAAGATAATTTATCTGAATGAATCGCAGTCTGGAGGAGGTAGTGAGCTTATGGGGCGCCATTAGGGCATCTCGCCATTCCTCATCCTCAACAGGGCCTATCCTACCCTCCCACAGGGTCTGAAGGTGGTCCAGTGAGCCGGGTGAGTTGACAGTGAGTGTGCACAGGATACGCATTCGACCACAAGAGGAAAGGAGCGTTGCAAAAGGATGGCAACAACCCTGATCCCCCCGGGAGAAGCCTGCATGAAAGACTATCATAACCCTTGCGAGCTAAGAAGGGCCAAAGATCCTACATGAGATGAGTTTCCTACAACAACATAACCTCTGGGTGGTGTCGGTGCACGAAGGTAAAGACCACTGCTGCTCACTCTGTCCAACAGACCATGAACATTCCATGACATGAAAAGTCATGCGAGTGTGGAGTATTAATGAGTGTGCCAGGGACCGGTCAGGAAAGGATGCCACCCCAGACCTGCTTATATGAATAGAGCAAGTGTGTGTGCCAAAACCTTAAAATGAACTTTTTTAGGCAAAACCTGCATTCAATAGGTACCAACGGCATATCACTAATCATGCCTTGTAATCGGTAGAGTCCCATCTACCATCCAGACGTGAAGTAAACCTAGCATGGTCCTAAGTAACCAGGACACAATGCCAGTTGCATACAGGGACCAATCTGTCCTATCCTGTGGTCCTAAAATCCCTAAGGTCAAAGGGATATGGTTTGGCACCCGAGCCGTGTTCGGCTAAAGTACATGTTTCTATCAGATACGGATCGGATCTCAGGAAGTGTGATTTTTTTTATGCCCTGATGAAGCCCTGTTGAGGGTGAAAAGCATTGGCTGCGCTGTTGTTTTATGACTTCGTACAATAAAGAAGCACACATCTTCAACACAGAAGCCTCAAGAATGATGGTTTTACTTATTGTTTCTCTGTTTAGGAGTTGTTTATCATAGGGTATGGTCAATGAGCAACGGCCCACTGAGATGGGCAACACTGTCAATTACTACTCGATTATACTTTGATGCGACGTATAGGGTGGTGCAGCTTTAATTCTCTTGGCTGCTTAAGGTAATTTGAAATTGGAGGCGGAGGATAAGTAATCAACATGATGTAGAAAAAAGTAAGGCAACAATCAATGTCAGAGGGAGGAGCTACGCTAGCAAGCAAGATGGCTGCTTAAGCTCCCGGCTCCGCCGACCTCCGCCAGCAGCTCGTATATCCTGCAAGTTATCCTGATTTCACACCGGACTCCCGTATGTGTGAGGAGTAGCTGACTCTGAAGGCGCAATCCCGAACTTTTTATCGTACCGGGTGACAGAGATATGCCGTGTTTCATTCTTGGCCTACCCCGGAGCTGAAGCCGGGGCCTCGATTTCCAACCCATCCCGGCTGGAATTGAACAACATCGGCTGGAATCTTGGGCTTTGTCCGGTCTCCCGAACGGAGATATAATCTTCCTGGTTTTTGACAGCGATTTCGTATCCTGCCTGCAACCCACACGCTACGGCGTGTCACATCGTTTGCTGGCCCCGTATCCGACGCCTGGAGACACAATAAGCTTGCCGTGAGGGTGCGGACGTGAGCCCTGATCAGCAGCGAAGGAGCAACATCGTGAGGTGAGAGCGCCCGTTGTTGGTGTCCGCTCCGGATTTGCTTGCTACCCCGGAGAAGCCGGCCTCCGGGGGTTTGCATCCTGATCTGTTGCTTGAGGAGGAGATGGAGGGGGCAAAAGACACGCCACCGCTGGACGCCGTAATGGCGGCCATTAGAGCGCTCCACTCACAGATCGTCAACTACCGGGCACTGTCTGTAACGATGGACGACCTTTGCTGGAGACCGGACAGTGGCTTTTTGCCATCATCGCAGCCAGCGGTGCTATCGACGGAACATCGTATATCAGACTTCGAGGTCCCTGTGCAGGAGCCGGATTCCTTTGGCGCTGCGGATTCCTATACTACAGATCGCGCGCCCGTGAACATTGTCAGCGTTCCCTGCTTGAGCCCTATCTCGCCGAACATCACTATGGACAACCTTGACAGCCTCAACAAGATCACCTGTGACTATTGGAGAGTTTTATCATCCTGCCACGCTTTTCCTCGCTTGCCTTGTGTAGACTGTGAACTTTTATCCTTTAAATGGCTTGTTCGTACTGACTTGCATTTCCATGAAAGCTTTACCGTTCTCACTGCTGCTGTGGCCTGGGTTACAATTACTCCAGTGAACACTCATACTGGCCAGGGTTAACTTGTGGGGCTTTTCAGGACACGGGACAATAATGTAATCGGTTGCTGGGATTGTGACCTGTGAACTGCGGGAGTCGGGTGGTATGTTTGGTGCTTCCCCGGATTGATTGTGTATTTCGCTGCTCTTTTTTTTTACTTTGGTTCCGGTGGGTTGCATCTGGTGGGGGGGAGGGGAGTCCGGGAGTGTGTGTTTTTGTTTCTCCTCCTCCATTGCTTTCTTCTTTTAGGCATGCTTCTGGGCGACAGGCACGCTGCTAGTGGGTTAGGCCATAGCCATTGCAGGGGTGCAGGGTGGTGGTGGGGGGGGGTGTTTGTTATTTTGCCTTTGTTTTGTTCTATGGCCCCTTTTTCTTCTCTTCTCTCTTTCGGTTATTCCTCTGGGCGACAGGCGCGCTGCTAGTGGGGTAGGCCGTAGCCATTGCAGGGCAGCAGGGTGGAGGGTGTGAGGGGGGGTTTGTTATTTTGCCTTTGTTGTGTTCTATGGCCCCTTTTCTTTTCCTTTTTCTCGCAGGATCCGGTCGCGATAACTTTCGGTTTCATCCTGATGTATACGAGTGGGCGGGGTATGGAGTGGGTGGCTGCGATGATAGATAGGTAGCTTAGTTCTTTACCCTTAGTGAACTTAATGGCGCTTGCGTTTGTACTGTTGGCCTACTTTGATCCACGACTGCTTTTAACACCTACCCGCATATTTTATACCTCCGAATGTGTAGCTCCGGCTATCCTGTAATTTCTTCTTTATCTCGTTTTTTTTTGGGGGGAGGGGGGGGGGGGGGGGGGGAGGGGGAATTAAATATAAAATGAAACCTTATTCATATCCTTGATTCGTAATGTTTCCAATACATCGTCTATCCTTTACCGCTGCCGGACCCATGGGTTGTCGGCTGAAGAGCTGTGTTATTGGCATTACTGATCCGTGTTACATGCATGTGGTATCGGTCCCTGCCGCTGCAGGGTTATTTTTGTATCTTGTGTTGAACGATATAATAAAGGTTTTAAAAAAAAAACACAGAAAAAAAAAAAACAATGTCAGAGAGAGAGCTGCAACCAGAGTCAAGACCCCTCTTATAGCCGGGCTCCGGGGCACAGCAAGCGCCACATTCAGACCAACAAGCGAAGAACAGGGGGAGAGGATGCACCATCCTCAGGTTCTGCATTGTCCCCTCCAGCTGACAATGCCACACCTGATGCAGACCTAGTCATACGAAGATAGCAATCACAGCATCACAGTCGTCGAAATGTCCTTGGGCCATAGCAAATAAGCCGATGGGATATGGCCAGACTCAGGAGGGTGCGCAGCCGATGTAGAACAAAGTCAATCAAATAACAGGACTGCGAGACAAGTCAGAGTCGGTGTGGATGGTATTTGTATCCCGGAGTAGGGCAGCCCACCCGTTGGTTGCCATCTTCTCTTCACTCCGAGAGGCAGGGTTCGAAGCCTGTCAATGGGAGGGATGAGGATGCTCCGGGGGGATTGGCTCGGGTGAGAGTGACCGGCCAACTTTGCGCCCCCTTCTAAATATGGTGCGCAGTCTACGTGCCTTGGGCGGCACCTGAAGTCTCAAGGTGCTGGGCATCTCCAGATGTTGCAAGAGGAACTACAGGGCAGTGCAGCGGGTGTTCCTCCGTGAGCCACTGCCAGACTGAGTCAGGGGTGTCAAAAAAGTGTGACTTGTTGAGGTGGATAACACAGAGACGTGCAAGGAAGAGCACTTTGTTGTTCCCGTATCGGAGGTATGTATGTTGTCGGGCCTCTGGCAGAATGGCGCCCCTGTCCCGGTCATTGTGATGTAGGCTACGATGGGACGGGGTGAAGCTCCAGGTGCAGGCCTAGAGGTCCGGGCACAATGGGCTCCTGCAATGGCAAACCATGAGGACAAGCAAGTAGCGAACATCCAGGATTTGATCTAACGTCCATGTGGGCCACAACTTGTTGGTTGTCGCCCCCCTCCGCCCACTCTGGGACTCCAATCAAGCGGATGTTATTACACCGAGAGCGGTTTTCAGCGCGCCCTTGGATGTCGGCTGTCTGAGTGAGTAGTGTCATGCTGTGGCATTATGCAGGTCTTGGAGCAGCAAATACACATCCATTCTAAATTTGCAGATCTTGCTCTCCACCGCTGTCTGAGAGTTCCAGATCGCTTGCAGTATCACAGTGAGGTCGGCAGCGGAGGAAGTGGGCACATCGCAAACTAGCGGGCCCAGAGGACCACAGGAGGAGCCAGTTGTGTACTGGTCTATTTTTGTTTCTCTCAGCACTGTGCAGGAAGCTTTTCCTTATCCATTGCGACAGGGCGATGAGTGGGAAGACCAGCAGTGCAAGGTCAAGCTGGACCATGTCGGCGAAGAAACAAGACGAGAAGGACGTCTAGTCCCCACACGATCCACCCCCAAACCAAGCATCAAGGGTAAAGCAAAGTAAAGTAAGGCGCTCCGTTAAGCCAAGAGGAGCATGGCGGTGGGGGGAGTGCATTCTAGGAGAAAGTAGGCACTCAGTGGGAGCCCAAGTTAAGGATCCCCCGCAGAGGGAGGCAGGAGCTGTGATTATCAGAGCGAGTCACTGGTCAGTCCAATACTATGTTTCCAGGGGGGAGTGGTCCAACCATCACCAGAAGTGTGTCAGTAGAGGGAAAAAACTGGGTTCTCCCCAGGAACAGCGCAACAGGTAGTCAATGTGTCTAAAGGTGCGGGCCCTGATCTCCTCAGGCTGTACCACCTCAGTCCCTGCAAGGTCGCTTGTGGCCCAGGGCCGAGCGCCCACCACAGGAGCATCTCAGCCAGCAATCAAGGCCCGTGGCTCTAGGCCGGCACACTCGCCACCCCTCCCCCCCGCTTTCCTCACCCCCTTCCCCACCCCCAGTTTGTGGGCACACCAGAGGTCCTCACCACACTACTGAAGCCAGGAGGGGACACAGCCACTAAAGAAAAGGTCGCAGGCGGGCACCAAGCCTCCCCCCCCCAGGCTAAGCACATCCGGGAACCATGCACGCAGCAAGGCACTCCCCTTGTAGGCCCTCACTAGCCCTGCAGCATGGCCTCGCCGTTAACAGGTTCTTCCTGCCACTTTATCTACAGCATAGCTGCAGCCGGTAGCAGCATCCCAGACAGCAGGCAGGGCCCAACTCCAGAAGCTGTGGTCCTTCACTGGTCTCCAGGCCCAACGGGCCGCCTCTTCCGCAGCACATAGGTGGGGGGGGAGGGGGGTGGACAGCCCCAAGAGACAAAGCCACAACCAGGCAACAACCCCCACCCATACAGCTGAGATTCCCCAGGTAAGCTGTCACTCAGCTGGGCACTCACTTGATGGACTGGCAGGTATCGGCCAAGTTGGAAGGTCGACCTGCCTGCCCAGGGAAGAAATCCAGGCAGCAGGCCTCTACGGCAGCGCGCAGGTAGGGAGGGGTGCCAACCCAGGAGACAGGCTGCAGCCCGGTAATTCCCCCCATAGAAGTGAGATACCCCCCGGGAAGCTGCCACACAGAAGGCACTCGCTTGAAGAACTGGAGAGTCTCAGTCAAGTCGGAAGGCCACACCGCCCACCCAGGGAAGACAGCCAGGCAGCAGCTGCACTCCAGCTGGAGGGCAGGGCCAAGTCAGGAAGTTGCAACCCACCACCAGCCCTCAGTCTGCAGGGATCTCCTCTGTGGGGCTCCGGCGACCACCCAGCAGGCTACACACCTCTTGGGCTCGTGCCTGTCCCGCAGGCCAGCATGTCACTTCCGGCCCTGGAGCGCTTTGAGTCGTTCCCCTCCAGAGTAGCGGGGGAAGCCCCAGAGAGAGGGAGCCCCAGGGCACACTTTGCCGCTCATCACATAGTTGCAAGTCCCATAGCCGGCCCAAGGCCACGTCAAGTCCCAGGGTCCGCCACAGAAGCTACGGGGAGCCGGAAAGGGTATTGCTCCTCTCTCCGGGACCCTAAGCGTGTCTGGGCTTACTGGATGACGGTTGGTAGTCCGGGTTAATGGCCGATAAGAGGGGTTTAGCACAGAGCCATGTTACAGTGTGACCTCCACGTTGGCCACCTTGGTCACACCCCTTTGTTTTATAGAAATAAAATCTTATAACACTCCACACCCTGCTGAACGTCGGTATATTCATGCTCCTATCTAATTAGAGCTTCACCAATGACCTGTATATAATATGTACTTAGTGAAAATAAAGAAACCTGCTGCACTGTTTTCATAATTATTATCCATGTCACTGTTGCTCTTTTCATTTGGTTGGTAGGGGTTTGGGGAGTGTACAGGGATACTTGCACTGAAACGCCCTCTCATCATATCAACTCATACCTCTGTGAGTAATAAATGATCTATTCCCTCACATCATCCATTTCACACATTTTTGGGTTCTAGTTTTTATTTCAAGATAAAGCCTTTTCTAGTTATAGTTTAGAGCTGTCCACGCAACAAATTAGATTCCAACTGGCAATTGTGAAAACACATTTGTTGCAGTTCAGACGCTTTGGTTGGGCATGAGAAAACACTGGAGTCTAATAATAAGTCAAAGCAGCAGGCTAGAGTTCTGAAATAAAAATAAAGATGCTCACTCTTTCTTTATGTCAAGAGATTGTTTTGGGGCATCTGTTCATCACTGCTAATCTGAGAGTGAATGTTAAGTAGTATATAATTTACATTTTAAATGGACTTGGTAGTCTAAATATTCTAGGCTTTGTTTTTCTGGAAAGTCTCTTTTACATACCTAGTCCTGCCTTGAGTGCAGAGCTGATACCAGAATTGCCATAGGATTTCCTGCCCACGTTACAGTCAACCCTAGCTACCCACATAGATCAATATGCACTAAGCCACCACAAATGCCAGTCATTTGTAGCCAAACGTAACTGAATTGTGATAGTTTCCAAAATAATTCTAAATAATGAAGCTCATTGACTTATTCTTAACCGTTAACATTTTTTGCTTTTTTAACAGGGGCTGAAATACAGTGGAAATAGATAATGCACCAGTGATGGGGAAAAGCGTTGCCCCTGAATTCAGGAAGTTTGTATTAGACTGTCAATCTGAAAAACAGGCAAAGGCCATACGTCCTTCCTTTATAATGGAAGGTCTAAGCTACAGCATTGAAAATGCTTGTTTGTGGTGCACGGATTTTAAAAAAAATAAATGTACACCTGCCCCTTCCCCAACACCCTAACTGCTGCCTTATTCCATGGCTGAGCTTTTTTTATTGAAAATATCCTCATAATTCGGCTGGGACTCCATCTACAGAAATATATCAGCCAAATAAAAACCAACAGATGGGGCATATTGATAACTTCGACCATCTCTAAACAGGCAGAGTGCATGGACATTACAATCTATATGGAGGATAAACAAAGTCACAGCAAGATTCACCGAAAGGACACCGTCTCCAATTCAGTACTACACACTAACAGCGGTCATCCAAGAAACATCACAATTAATATCCGTATGGGTAAATTTTTTCCACCCAGTAGAAATTGCAGTAAAGAGAGATCGGGAAGAAGCACAAGAAAAATACGAATGACTGGCAAGTACGGATTATGCCCAAACAACTCTAGAACATGCAGTCAAAGAAGTTTCTGACATGGATCGATTCACGAAACAACAAAAACAACATATTTGAGTTACTGAAGAACCCATATGTTTCATGAGCAACTACAATATCACCCACCAATATATTTGAATAATCCAACAGATGCATTGGAATGTATTCAGCAACAACACATCTACCAGAATGGGATCTTGCATTATCCTCAAATTGATTTTAGGAAAGCACACAACCAGAAGCAACAACTGTGCTGATCTTTATTCAAGGATCAAGGTAAACAGCAAAAACCATTCATGGACAACCCAAAGGTCTACGTACCATACTTGCTCGATCTGCAAACTAGGTGAGAACATATCTACAGAACTAAAGTTGTGTAATGGATAAAGACAGAAAATACTTTCATAGGCTAATTGCAACTAGACCTTTGTAAATCGACATAACATAATGACCCTGCAAACAGATATATGTTGCAAGCAGCACCAGACCATTAAAGACTCGCATTCAGGAACATCCATAAATCAGACACCAAAAAGCCATTATTGAAACATTTCCCACGGCACCATGAAACAAATTGTTCCGTTTTGTGTGATTAGAGCAAATATCAAAAGATGTTAGAGGACGTGATCAAGAACTCAAACTATGAAAAGGGAAAGCAAAATTATCATAACGACAGACTCAGTATGCTACCCACTTAATAAAGAGGCAGAGATGCACTACTGGATTTACTAACTTCTCCAGGACAGACCCTTAGAATAACAATACATGCAAGTCTTCTTTCCCCTGACATCTCACCATGGAAGACCACAACCCATTCATTTGGAACAAAGCCCTTGACCAATTATTTTCTATACAGGCTCCACTAACCTTTTAATTGGAACACATCATGACTCCTCGCTCCTATGAACTATATGAATCCTTAACAGTCCTAGAAAAATACTCCGACAAGAATATGTATATACCCTTTCAAGATGGACTGCTTACTCAGATCTCTCTTACCTCCCATGCAAAGTCTTCCCTTCTATTAGGATAATGATGACTAGATCATTAAAGGTTCTATAAATTGCTTTTACTGATTTACTCTTTGTGCCTCACAATAAACTCTGTCCCAGCCCCCCTGTCCTATGAGCCAAGATGACCATGGGAAACTTGGAAATTTCATCCCAAAATCAAATGCTTATGCTGGTCTATTTAACTGTGCTTCACGTGTAATTCCATTTCAAATCCATGAGCCACTAACCAGAAAGTCTTTAGGCACTTTTATGAAATATCATTAAATATGATATCTTTTCTGCAACTAAGAATTATGGGCATACTTAACTATCTATAATACACCATAAACTATTATTATTTTGAGAAACTGTCCATTATTATTTTGGGAAACTGTCCAAATACTATTTGGTGTAACCATTCCTCATAATATATCACAAAGTTGGACATATTGCTGCACAAATCCGGATGTCACATCAATTAACTATCACTGATCACATTAAACAGACTTCAATACATGAGATATGCATCTTATACAACCTATCTTAGGACTTCCTTACAAATACTGGTACAAAGACGCAAACGTTATCATCCACCTAATACAACAGCATCTTTCTTCCTATTCAGTGATCATCAGATATATAACTGACCCTCCTACTACATTATAATATATACTCCAAAGCAAAATCCATTTAGGGTTCAATGTTCTTGCCTAAAGGGAAAAAAATGCGGAATCATATCCCGAAACCTTAACGTCCTCTGAACTCACATGTATAAAACAAGTCGGATGGACCGGTCATATGCCCAGCATCAAATGTCCAGTGGTAATCCACTGAGTACAGGTTTATCAGTGAGAGAGGGGTCTGTATAGTAATCAGCACCATTAGAACTATCAATTTGTGTCCTAAAACGGTACAGGGATGGAGGTGATCAACAGAATGAGTGAGTTGTAGGGAGCTGGGTCTCCAGTCTCAAATCTACAGTGGGGTCTTTGGTTGGTGAGGGAAGGTCCACAAGAAGAGACTGAGAGACGGTCTCAGAAGGGGAAATTATGTGGTGTGGTCGAAAGGTTTTAGAGGTAACAATTGTAGCGGCGGTCTCAAAAGAAGGATGACTAGAGAGTGACGGATGCTTAGAAAACAAGATTCGTCTCTTAGAGGGGATAAGCTCTCAAGGAGACTGGGTGCTGAAGACAGTCGCAGGAGGGGGGCCAGGAAGAACCCTCGTTATCAATCATAGGTGGAGACTATGCAGAGATCGGTAACTGTTCTCAAGGCACCAAGTTATTTCTACTGGCAACAAAGGCGGTAGACGGAACTCAGTAAATTAGGCCAATTTCCGGGCACGTCACGCTATAGTAGAGCTAACAATTTGAGGGGTGGTATGGGAGATTCCTTAAAATGGGGAGGATTCTGTATAGAAGATAACTTTGTGTGAGGGAACCTCTTGATTTTGCAGTACCTGGTTTGAGATGGGTGGGTTACCCTGGATTAAGACAAGTTTGGGGGAGGGGGGTAGGCAGCGGATAAAGCACGGGGGCTCACCGGTGGGAAGCGCGCATTGTACTTCTTCTTCTTGCTTGGCATGGCTGTCGCCTCACACACCGTACACAAGGAGCGGCCACCAACGCCGCCACAAGAGCCTCTGCAGCGCCGCCGCCCGCTGTAGCCGGTATCCACAGGGGTCCCAGCGCCTGCTTCGCTCCGTAGAAGTAGAAAAGAGACTATCATCAGAAGCAGCGGTGGCTTGACTTTAGTCAAAACGTCGCTCCTTTTGCGTCACTTTGGCGGCCATCTTGAAAGGTGTCTGCGGCTCTTGCCCGCGTCTGGGTTGTCACAATGGATGCCATCTTGAATGTAGCGTTTGAAGATTGTCTCACTGTTGGCGTCACAAAGTGGCTCGTCTCAGGAAGGGAATTTGGTGGGTATGCATAAGTGTCCTTATCTCAGGCACACGGTCCGCTCTAGGATACTAGGTTAAGACATTAACACCTATCTTGGGAAGTGTTTATAAGAACAATCAAATGAAAAAAACAATGGCTGCAGTTGGTTTTGTTCTTGTAGCGACCATGTTTGCATAATACTCAAATTCAGTTGGACTAGCAAGTAGGCAGATCACCAGGTTAGTTGTGATAACATGTGTATGTAAATATTTAGAAGTTAACATGTCAGCTTATATGGACCAATTAACATCTGTATGTTCCTGTGTCCAATGATGTACTGAAAAATTGGGTCTAATTAAGTCTTAGAAAGGTTTCACCCTTTCTGCGTAATCCAAAATGTATGTCCTTACAAAATTAAAAATCCTAAAATGGATTGCAGTCTTTTCTGAGTCTTGTGTGTTTAGAGCAGTGCACATTTTTCTAAAAACTGTGCTGCCAGGCTTTTTTCTTCACTTGCAAATCGTACCCTAGAAATAAGACACTGAGGTGGGCCATTTTTATTTTTTTTATTACATTTGTATCCCAGGTGAGCAAACCCTAGAACTAACATCTTCAGTTCTACTAGGGACACGAGGCAAAGTTATTCATCCCCTTCTCTGCTTTTATACATTAGCAGCCATGTAAATATAGCAAAATACAAAAGGGTGCAGTGGGACAAATACTTCAGCACCCATAGTTCAAAGAAAAAAAAACTATGGATTCCATAAATAGTAAACAATCCACCAATCTCAATGCTGGTAGTCATAGGAACAGTAGTAGAAACAGGTAAACCCCTCATCTTGCTGCAAGGAGACATTCTATTGGCGTGAAAATCGCAAGGAATCATTCTTCTGAAGCTGAAAAACAATCTACTAAATATTAAATTGCCGTGTAAATGGCCTGGAGGTAAATAGAAAAACATGTCAAGACATTGTAGATCATTTCAATCCAGAATAATACAGGTGGGATAATCCTCTTCTCTGTGTTCTTAATATAATTGAATGTTCATGTTCACAAATGCTATATTTTTTTTTATTCTGTTGCAGAACTGGATTTTTCACATTATGCACGTTTAAAATGTATAATCAATCATCATAAAATAATTACTTACTAGTTTGTATTAGAATTCCTTAAACATTGAGTCTGAGGGCCAATGTGCCATGCAGATGAATTCTCATAGACATGCCCCAACACTGACAGATTTTTGGGAAGTCATTGCTCCCCTGCCTGAGTGGGTGCCAAAGATGGAATTGTCAATGCCCATCTCAAATAAGATCAATTGGACCCAACAAGCATGTGTAGGGCAAGAAAAAGGCATGTGGATGCACAAAAGAAATTAGCACTTGACCAGAAAAGAATTTCTGAGGGAAGAAGTGACCTCTTCATATTCTTGAAAGCAATGAACAACTCATAGCTTTTGGTCTCCTGGCAAAGCTGGAAAGGAGATTTGCATTGTTGCCAATTTGGTTCAGACGACTCCACCTGGAGTAAAGAAACAACCTGCTAAATTCAAGCCTCGATCTCTGAAACACGTTTGAAAATATCCAGCAAAGAAGTAAAGCTAATGGAGATTGAATAATTATCAGAATCAAGGAAATATCCCAAAGGACTAAATAACTGGGTTAAAAAGGAGCAGAAAATCTTATACCTTTTAAGTTTGGAAACTAGAGCTCTTCGCCCAAAGACCTGTTAGCATTTGGAATGTGACCAGCAGATATTGAACCATGTAAGAATTTATCGTCCTGTAAGACAACCTATCCATCACTAAAGATGCAAGGAAATTGGTGACACAATCTATATCTGCACAGTATCCAAACTCTGTTTCATGCACCCATGTGACTGCCTGTTCCAGGCCAATTTGTACCTCTTGTGAGTTGAATGGGGCCAGGCATTGTCCATGAGCTCAATAGCCTGTTCTGAAAGTCCTGGAATTTGCCAGCATCTCCCAAAAGTTTCTTTGCTACCAATCTCAGCAGATGAAGCATTACAAGCAAGTGTCATTGGCCTAGAGCGTCTAAAACAAGATTGAGACACAGTGAAAGAAAGAGGTGGGGATCGTAGGACAGTGCCACAAAGGCAAAAACAATACTAATTTCACTGATTGTTTACAGATGTGGTAAGCCACTCCTAAAACCATGGAGAACAGAGAAAAGGTATGATTTCCCATCCTTCCAACCCTGCAAGAATGCATTTGTTGCCACTGCCAGAATATTCTGTCTCTAGCTTTAGAACAATGGAAATTGGAAAGTCAAATTAAATGCAAAGCGATCCATGTGATATGGGCCCCATTTTGCCATAATCTTGGAAAACAAGGACGGATCAAGCTTCCATTCCCTGGAATCCTTGAATTTGCAGGAATTCCAGCCTCCCACAGAGTTCTGTTTGTCTGGCAAATGAAGGGCTGTTACTGACAGATTGTGGTTCAGGCAGCAATGCCAAAAGTCTTTGGTAAGCTCTTCTAGAAGAGAGGATCTCATTCCTTTCAAGATGATTGACCTATTGGACCGCGGGATTCATTGTCCATCTTTAGCAGTGGGTTCGTTGAGGGGAGAAAGAAGGAATCGCAAAGAAACCTGCTCGTAATCTGAGGCAGTTGATGTGAAGAGACAAACCCTCTTTGCACTATGTACCTCCCATTGTCACTTCTCCACATCTCACGCTCCATTCCAGACGGCTCGCATTTGGCTCTATCACTATGTCTAGAACAACGCCAAAAATGTCCCTTCCGTTCCAAGTATCTATGTGATCAAGCCACCATTTGTAGTTCTTGGCCATTTTTTTGTGGTCATGGGAACCAGGTCTGAGTAAGCAAGGCCTATTTTCAAGTGCCATATCTTGAGACACTGAAAGGCACTCTAATAAAGCGGGCCAGGAAAATCACCTGTATGGAGGTTGCCAGAAGACCCATTAGTCCCGCAAAGCGTAAGTGCCTCTTTCTCTAGGACTTTCTGGCTCCTTCTTGTGAAAGGTGAGAGCTAGAGTAACAGAGACAGAATCTATGGAGAACCACAGGAAGGCGATTTGTCTTGCGAGGTTCAGGTTTGACTTGGGGTAATTATTCACAAAGCCCCAGGAATCTAAACAAGTGATTTTCAGGGACGACTGTTGTTTGAGTAGAATGGAATTTGGTCATTACTGGCTTGAACAACTTAGTAAAGCACCAAGGCGCTGAAGAGAGACCGAATGGTAGAGCCAAAAATTTGTAAGTAGTATGGCTCCTCTGCAATTGCAGCAAGTGTCGATGAGGTGGAAAAATCAGGATTGTTAAATAGGTGTCCTTCCGATCCAGTCTAACCATGAAGTCGTCTTCTCTTAATAGGTATCTCAACTTGTGTATCCCCGCCATTTTATGATTCCTGTAAAGGAGCGACATGTTGACATTTTTGAAGTTGTTCACCAGGTGAAAATCTCCCCATTTCTTTTCTACAAGGAATACGTTGCTCAGTAAACGTTGGAAAGGGGGAGAAGAAGGAGATATAGCTTGTTTTTGGAGAAGTGAAGAGATCTCTTGATCTATGAACTGTTGTGTGTGTGTTGGAAAATGTATCTGCCTATGCAGAGGAGCCTCAATTGACATTTCATAAAACTCCAGATGGAAACCCAGGGCTGCTGGGAAAATCCATGTATCCAGCATCATTTGTTTCCAATTGTGTAAAAAAATGTCAGGTCCTGCTCCCCAGTTCTGGAGGGAAAGAAGAGAGATGCCTTACCTTGAAAAGAGGAGTGTGCTGTCACACCAATGAAACCTCTGCTTTGAAAGTGCCCTATGTGACCCTGGAGGGAAGCAGGAAAATCTCCTTTGGTTGTTGTTCCAGGAAGCTCGTCATTGGTGATGTCCTCTGAAGGAGGGAGCCTGCTCCAAGAAACAGCTACCTCTGCCAGCCCTGTGAAAAGATATGTTTGAACACCTTTTTAAGTGTACATTGGTCTTAGTCCATGGAAGTGTAGGAAGCTGTCTCTCTATATAGTGTACCAAAATGAGGTGCACTGGGTAGAGAGTCCAGGTATACCTTACTAGTGTACAGGGGCTTGCTTTAACAGTACTATGGTGCTCTATTTGTGGTAGTGTGGTCAAGCAGCCTGGGCTTATCAGAGGGGAGTGTTAGGACTTTGTTGCACACACAGAGTCAATAAATGAGACTCGCACTCAATAAGGAAATCCGACACCAATTTATACAAATAAGCCAGATTTTTGTATTAATTCTTCTAGATCAGGTACGTACTTTTCGAGACATACAAAATAGAGCTGTCAGATTTGAGGCATGAGCCTCAAAGGCTCTAATGTTATTCTGCGTGAGAAATATACACTGCATGGGGTCACTTGCAAATGAGTTACAGGACTGTTCTTCTGGACTTAACGTAAGTAGGGGTCAAGATCCAAGAAACCACCAAGAGTTCAAGTTTACCTGCCCTGGGGTGTCCAGGTGCAGAGGTGCGCTTTGCGGTGGTAGCCTTGAATGCTACATGCTGAAGTCCATTGGGAGCAGAACCTACAAAGAAAGGCTGCAAGTGGGGACTGGGGGATCTGTCCGGCAGAACCCAAAGGGGGCTTAGCTCATGAGGGTCTCAGGACCACAGAGACAGCACCAGTTTCAATGGACTCAGGCTGGGGTACTCAGGTGTATATGTGTTTTTTTCCATCAGCGAGTATGTGGCTCTCACAGATCTCAGTGCACCTGCAGAAGAGGGAGAAGAAACACATCAAGATTACTTCTGGCATAGAGCTGGCCTTAATTGAAGTCTCTCGACATGCAGGTCGGTTTGGTTGGCAGTAGTGTTCGATCTGATCACAAACAAGCCTTGGTACTTGTAATAGCCTCCGTACCCCAGATATTGGTTCAGGGAGCCTCCGTTGTGGATCAGCGTCTTGAAGACTGGATGGATCAACGGGGCTGACCTCTTGGACACTTGGTGACCTCCTCCTGGGCTGCAGCTGTGTCAGTGGACCCAGTGGTCAGCAGACCGGTGATCCGGACTGTGCAGTCGGTGCCTGCATGCTGAAGGGAAGTGACTCTTCCAGTTTAAGAGAGATGCTGGCTGGTTGGCAAAGTACTGGAAGCCCTCCAAGGCTTTTGGAGGATGCACAGCTGCTTGACAGGTCGGGTCTTTGCAATTGTTGAGACAGAAGCATGCAGGCAGGGTTTGGCACCAAGTCCACAGCTGGTCCATAGTTCTTGTGTTCTTCGCCTCTTCTTGTCCTCTTTCTTCTTTAGTCAAGCACATCTGAGTTCTGGTGTCAGGTGGCCGCCTAAGGGGTGTTAAGGGGAGTGAACAGTAGTAGCTAATGGGCTACTTACCCTTTGGGTCACTACACCCCCTATATGACCACTTTCTGTGGGGAGTGGGCATAATGCTGTCCCGGAATTACTCATTCCAACAAAACCAAGATGGTGGAATCCTTCTTTTGTTGAGCACAACAGGCAGCCCACCTTAAAGGTGTGACTAGCCTGGTGGTGCAACATGCCTACTGAATAGCTAGTTTCCTACCTGTCCTTGTGGGAGGGGCATCTTCCAAGTTTGGGGGAAGCCAAGTCACATATCAAAGGTGGCAGGGGCTTTGAAAACCTCTGGCCTTGATATGCTAAATCACAAGCCATCCTGCTGGAGGAAGTGTGAACACCTTCCTCTGGAGGAGGCATTGTTTCTGGCCCCAGAGAGCATGGGCTCTCACCTCCAAGGGGTCAGAAACTTGTCTGTGGTGGCAGGCTAGTACCTTGTCTGTGGTGGCAGGCTAGTGACTGACTAGTACCTAGTCAGGTAGGTACTAGTCAGAAGGTACTAGTCAGTCAGCACACTAGACACTGGTAGGTATTTCAGGGGGCATCTCTAAGGTGGCTTCTGGGTGCATGTCATAATAAATCTAGTACTGGCAACAGTACAGATTTATTCAGACAAGATGTTTGATACCAAACAACATAGATTTCAGTAAACCCATCATGTAGCTAGGGAACTCGTAATGACCAATGCCCAGTACATATACTTAAGATGGCTTGTCAGTTCACTTGTACCATCTAGTAATTGAACAAGAGAGCATAGGGGCATATCTGCTCATACATATGCATCCTCACAGGTAATACACGGTACCCTGTCTTAGGGCTACAAGGCCTGCTGTAGGGGTGACATACATATATTAAATGCAGTGACTTTGGCATGACACATGTTTTCGCTCATGGTTTGTACCTTGATATGCAGTCTTCAATGGCAGTCTGTATGTAACATGTGTGTGGGTCCCTTAGAGTGGCATTAGACATGCTGCAGCCCGTAGGAACCTCTTTTAGTACACATGTCCTAGATACCAGGGATACCATTTGCTAGGGCCTTATAGGGATGCTAAAGGCCACGCCAATTGGGTTACAATTAGAATTCAACTTGGTTTAGGGGGAAGAGCACTGGCACTGAGAGCCGGTTAGCAGGTCTCAGTGCACTGTCAGAGTTGAAAACCAGCATCTAGTAGTCAACAAATGGGGCAAAAAGTGGGGGACAACTGCAACAAAATTCCAGTTTCATACAGGAAGTGAATGTGATAACATAATGTTGTACCTCCTTAACAAAAGGTTTGCCAAACAAAAGACCTTCAGCCGAAGGGTCTGCCTAATTAGTCGCAAGACTGCACAACTTAGGGTCTATTCTCAAGAGAATGAAGCATTGACATTCCGAGGACAGGACACAGTTGACTAAAAGGCAGATGGCATGTTGGACACAACCTCCCAGGACATCCGGATCAATCATGGAACCCTGCTCCTTGGCTGCAAAAGCCAAATCTAAGATATTTGAAAGAGCTGATCAGACTAAAAACAAAGAAAGGGACCTAGATGGTCCGCAACTGCCGTTGATTACTCAAGAAGGGGAGACAAAATGGTGGTGGTGCAGAAGACGAGGAAAATATATATATACCTGATAAGCAGAGGCTACTAAAGGAATTAATAATAACTAGCCACCAACCAGAAAGTCTGTGTGCCCAAAAACGAGACCTAAAAATAAAACAGTTAAATCTTCATCAAAGAAAAAAAAACATAAAATCTAAAACACTATTTAACAGGAAATGCAAAGTAGTTCTTAACATGACCGCCTAACAGCAAAAAAGAGGCGGTTTACATGTTTCTACTGATGTTTATGTGACTAACAGAATTTTGACTGGGGCATAGGCTCTCTTTTATGGGCCATGTTGTTTTTTTTATCTTTGAACTATTGGTACTTTGTCCTACTGCAAACTTATGTTGATGTTTTGATACATTTACTAGTTTATTAAAGCAGATAAAAGAACGAGTAACGTAAAGTCTCTGATACTGTCAAAGACTCTCCTATCAATGTATTGTGTAGATATTCACACCAATATAAAATCCCCAATTTTATATTGAGCCACAGAGGCTACAATTTTGCATGTACACTTTTCTCTGCCAGCAGGAAAATATATATATACTCTGAATGAACAAAAAGAAAAAAAAAATAGCAAAAACACTAGGCACTTATGTCAGAGCTCTAAAGTTTCCAAAGTTCAGATATTTACTATGTATTTAGGGACTTGCAGTCCAGATTTTATAATGGGATAAACAAGACTACAAGTACCACGATGCAAAGTAAAGCCTGGCCTGTATAAGCTGCTCCCTGATGGACCTAGCAAACAAGAGTGCTCGATCTCTAACCAGCACCTAGGTTGCAGACGGCTATCTTTTCATTATCTCTTTGTGAGCACTGAGACATTTGAGCTCTGATTTACTAAACATTGGGTTGTGTGAAACTGGAAGAGGTTAACAAAATGCTGTGTGATTCAATGTAAATGCTCAACATGTTTCTCCCTGCACAATACCCCAATCAAAAGCATTGAGGCATTCATCAGGACCAAAAATCCACACTCAAAATAGACAAGATAAAGCTATAGGTAAATACATCCAGTGGTGGCTGGATATGAGCTTCATACACTGGTGGCTGGACCCACTTCCTGTTGGGTATATGCCTCCGCTTAGCTCAGACGGCCTTAGCATAAACAGAACTCTGTTTCTGCGGCAGTCTGGTAAGAATGCAGCACAGAGGAGTCTCCTCAGCTCTATAGGTATCCTGACCAGACAACTACAGAAACGGATTTGACTGTTTATATTGAGTCAAATTACACCCCATTTTTTAACCTCCACCCATAAGGAACAAGAATAAATTATTATAGATCCACCATAAGGTAGTTATTGACGTTCTTTTTTTCCATCTGCTTTCATGTTGTTGTGCATACACCCATACCTACTACTAAGGAGGACTTCTTCTCGGCTGACTACCACTTCAAGAGCTCCTCTCAGCAGAGGGTTGTACCACACCACCATCTCTTGGGATTGCGGTGTGAGAAGTAGGTTCTATGATGGAGCATTCCACCCATGGGTTGGTGAGGGATTCTGCGCTTTAAAATGAAAGGACATATATTATCACACATGCAAAAAAGGTGATGGGAGGAATGCTTGCAATTTATGTAACCACTGGCAATCGTTTAGGGTAGCATTTCAACCCATCGTTCTTTTGCCCAGAATGTCACCTCCCCAGCATGCCACCTCAGATTAGCCCCAGTCATATGCAAATCAGTCTTGGCTCTACTCCAATAGGACAAGTCCAACCCGAACTACAAGGTCAGGTCCTCCATAAAAAAACAAAAGAGAGAGACCCTTCAAAACAAATCAAACAGGTTCTATTAGACACAAAACACTAAAGACTCCACTCAAGACAGAAATATATGACCTAACAGACTATGTGCAAACTGTGCAAACGTTTGGATGTACAACAGACATACAAAACTAATATATTTATTTAACTATAATGACATATAAATTGCAAATTATAATAAGATATAATATCAGTCAAACAGAAAACAACAAAGAAGATTTCATTAAAATACATATAATAAAATCACTGGCCTTTCATTCACAAATTGGATGTTATTGAATACATATTTTGCATTTTTCAAAACCCAAATGTCACAAGCAACACACCTTTATGCTCGTCAAGACATTTCAGTTGGTTGAAATGCTTAAGACAACCTTTTTAAGATTAAAAAAAATTCTTATGATTCTTCAACTTTAAAGTTCATAAGTAGTTTCAATTACATATTTTAGAATGGGCAATATATTTGTCCTAAAATAAAAATAAACACAACATATTATATACCACATAAACAAATAATAAGATGAGGTACAAATTGTTCTATTTGACTTTTGTTTACATAGAAAGCAAATAGATAAAACTGAGACCATATATCCCTGTAAACCCTCACAAACAACTGTGGGACCAGGGAGACCCCAAAGCAAAGCTAATGGGTGACAATATATAAAATGTATGCATCATAACAGTCCATATGGAATCACACAAAACGGTCTCATGACAATCTGTATCTGTTGTTGCATAACTGATCCTATGTTAAAAAAGGTTCATGATAAAAAAAATGATTCAACACTTCCCAGGAAATACCTCTCCATTTCTTTTCAATCCCATATAAAATATATAACTTTACCTTCTCAAAACAACCTCAAGGGAACATAGACATCAAAAAGGACCTCCGGTGTCTTTGAAGGCAACACTTTTCATTACAATCAAACACCTGAAGGATTAATTTTTGTGAGGCCTTCCTGAATAGTAAGTCATATTAATGCTAATGAGCAATCCCTACATGTCTGTATATATAGCTCACCTTATGATGATGGATTGTTCCATAATCATAGTGCACATATAAATTAGAAATCTGACAATAAATAAACACCAAACTTCAGCTTCATTAAAAAAAATATATAGAGTATACTACTTAATCAAAAGTCCCCCACCATAGAGAATCGCAACCAATTGTGCATAGGAAAACTAGTATATAGTACATTTGTGTCAAGCTCTTTAAAAAACTTACAAACCCAGGATGACCGGGATTCCTCAATTTATCATGCCATTTGTGGAAGACCTTTATTGAACAGTTTCCAATAAGAACAATATAACACTGGCATAAATCTGATCTTACTCCTGTTGCCATTTACCCCAAATATGCTTACCATATCGCTCCTTTCCTGAGCGTAAAGAAGTCATCTTCTTGATACTCCAAGTTCATAATAAAAGACCTGCACCAACTGTAACTCTTCATTTAAATACTGAACGCCATGTGGTAAACAAGGCTCACCTGAGATGTTCCAACCTCAGTGAAAATCTATACCAAAGACCACACCAGATCCATTCTGGGAGTATCTCTGCATAAAGTAAACATATTGCAAGTTTAAACACCATTAAACTAGAACATACACAACACAAAACCTGTTTTACCCTGAATGGAGCTTATCAATCAGGGGTACCTTGAGTGGCGCTTGGCTACAGTGGCACACTGAGCATGGGACCCGCATCTGGGCATATCCTTGCCATTCAGGGCAGTGTAAATTAAACACAAAAGGTGATGGGAAACAGTCCAGTGCAATGCCCTAAGTGCGAAGCCTACAGCCAGGAAGACTACAGTTAGGAGAATCAGTGAGACTAGGCCTAGCTCTAGAAACAAAAATGGGCTTAGGGACCAGAGAGAAGATGAGTACTAAGAATACCAATACCCTAGGGAAAACATCTATGTACATAGAATCTGGAACACAATATCTATCAGGACCACCCCAACAATGCTCCAATTCAGGAAAGAGTCAAAGATGTACCTCTTTATAGAGCACTACGTCACAATGCATAAACACCAGGACCAGTAGAACTATGTCCAGAGGGAAAACGTTAGGAAGAAAGTCAGGTGGAGAAGGATCAGAAGGTCCAGGATGAGTAGGCCCAAGTCCATTAGGGTCAGTACAAGGCATACCAGTGGGACAGACATGTGGATAAGGAGGACCTGGGCCAGGAGGACTAATGGGGCATGACTAATGGAAACAAGGTCACCAGGAAAGACCATCAGCACAAGCTCAGAAGTGAGTTGCCATCATAAACAAAGATATCCTCAGTTCCACCACCTAAACGGTCATCCCCACCAGTTCCATGAAACACCTGACTTTGAAGACATGCATCAAAGCCACTATATAAAACTTTATAAATAAAATAAAATAAACTTTTTCCTCAGCAAAACCCCTGAATACAGACCACCGAGACCCTGCACCCATTTTGCCAGCGACCGCGGAATTCATCGCACCCCCTCATCATCAACGCCAGCATCTTCATCCTCCCCGGGGAACTTGCCTTTCAGCTAGAAGACTGCACTGACCCAATATCCACAGCCCTTCTAGAAAATGTCGGCCTCACCCGGCACATTTCCAAAACTCACTCAAACCACTGGACACCTTTTGGACTTGATTTTCTCCTGAATCAAGTACATCATATTTAACAAGCTAACAACTATGACCTAGGCAGACTACACCCTTGTCAGTTTCAGCATACCCATGCCACAGCACCACAGAACTGCCACCACCAGAACGCTTGCCGCAGCTGGAAAAGCATGACAGAAGAGGAGTGGGCTACCGTCCTCTCTACGCAATGGCCAGAGTACACCAAAACATTGTCAAAATCCAACAAGAGCCCCAGCAGCTCGATCACAGCATGTGCCAATAACCTGGATCCAGTCAAGTGCAATCCAGCAGCAAGAGCCTGAAGAAAGGCTAGCTGGTACACAGAGGACCTCAAGCTGATGAAACACCATACAAGCAACTAGAGCACAAATGGAGAACAAGTCAAGACACCATAGATGAAGACATCTTGAAATCCACCCTAAGACACCACCACGACCAAATAAGTACCACCGAGTGAACACAGCTCGAGTGCATCGCATCAACGCTGGCACTACCAGCAGCAAGGAAACTTTGAACATCAAAGATTTTGCCGCTCCCCTTGTCACTTCCTTACAGACGAAAATAGTCCTAGACGTTTACGTCAAAAGAAACGACTTATACTCATTGAGGCCCCTATTCACAGTGTCATAGGTATGCATCCATTTACATTCTCGCAGACTGAGGATACTAGAAAAATCTCCACCCCTTATATTCATCATGACTTTTTCCAGGACCCACCACCTCAGACTCTCCGGTGGGTGTTCAAATTAAAAAAAAATGCTCGACCAGCGGGGCACCCTGCACCTTGCAGCGAATCCTGCTGCAATGCTGCAAAATCCGTGCTTTCACCTTCTGTATAGTTTGGCCCACATAAAGGAAACCACATGGGCATAGGATTGTATATACCACACCCGCCGAGTTACAGTTGGTGTGTTGCCGCATCGTGTGTGTGTAGTTGTTATACGTGCACTGTTTCAGTTCTAGAGTCATGGGGCAGGCTTTACATGTCCCACATTTGTGGTGACCTAGTACCGTTGGAGTATTCCAAAGTGTGGTCTGGGCATCCCTGGATCTGTTTGGTAGTAATGCTTGGATTACAAAGTCCCGCACACTTCTTCCTTTTCTGAATGTATGCATTGGTGGATCTGGAACTCCGATCTCATCAGCCACCAAATGCCAATGGTTTCCACCACCCTCCCGTCCTGATGAAGACCCGTCCATGAGGATCTCAATCGCCCTTTACATCCTAGGGTCGAAACGTCGACATTTTCTCCCCTTGAGCCTGGACCTTGAATTTTCCCTTTTTCCCTTGTGCCCCCAAAAAAAGACAGTACGGATGATTTGTTCACCGTGCCTAAACAAAAAGGAGTGACATTTTTGAAAAATCATATGTTAAGGGCAGGCTCCCCCGTTTTGCTATGCTAAGGATTGGTGTAACAACCTTAGTTTGATCAATTTTGACAACTGTGCCTTTTCTTTTTTTCTGACCACCTCAGTCGCTCACAACAGCACTTACTTTCACTTCTTTCCTGTGCACGTTATTTGACTAGTAACCCCTGTTTTACGAAAAAGTGCAGTGTGTATGAAATGCAATATTGTTTCAACCTAATTTAATATTAAATAAGAAAGTCTCTCTACTTTTTGTGAGACACAGTCCTGGTTTATGTGTGGTCTGTTGAACCAACAAATGGTTTTGGGCTTTTTTTTCTCTGTGTTCTCTTTTTCCATTGCAGGATTCATTCGCATGGCAATTATGAGAAAAAGTGATATTCATTTAACCTAAATACGTTGTTTCTTTTGACGTAAACGTCTAGGACCATTTTCGTCTGTAACATTTGATACCCAGGTCCTTTGACTACAATTGGGTTGCCCCATTGGCAATAACGTGCCCCTTGTCACCTCCAGAAACATCACCCCCTCGCAAGACCTGTGCAACAAGCTCTTAGAATTAATCTGTTACAAAATCCCCTTCATATACAGCAATTTCAATCCACAACCAGACACCTCCACTGACCCAACTCAACTTCCCATCACAGCGTAAGAACGAACCCTGATGAACGAACCCTGATCTCATAGCCCGCCATGTCTACCATCAAAACCGCTGCAACCATAAAGACCATCTACTCGGGAGCCCTATCTAACCTTTACCCCACCACACCTTCACTAAAGGCTTACTAGCCATCAGAGAAGTACTAATACCCATCCTCAAAAACCTCCATCAACTAAGGCACAACCTGGACATCTGGAAGCATGCCGCTATCATGGCCCCAGCTCTAAAAACGATCAGCAGACCCAGTCAAGCTGTCCAACTACAGACTCCTCTCCCACCTAGCATATCCACCAAAAGTCTTAGATCAATTGACGCCTCGCTGACCACCTCGGCAACAACCACTTCCTCAAGGCCACACAGTCTAGATTCATGCCCAACCACAGAAGGGAAACAGCACTCATCGGTTCCACAGACGACATCCGCATGATCCT
Organism: Lissotriton vulgaris; assembly: GCF_964263255.1. Lineage (NCBI taxonomy): Eukaryota > Metazoa > Chordata > Amphibia > Caudata > Salamandridae > Lissotriton > Lissotriton vulgaris. Next base: position 641,451,476 of record NC_141697.1, read on the forward strand.
TGACATAGGAGACATGGCAGCCCTCATTCTCCTGGACCTCTCTGCAGCATTTGGCAAGGTCTCACACCCCATCCTCATCAGGCTTCTGCATGGGATTGGCATCTATGGATCAGTTCTCTGCTGGATCTGCTCCTTCCTAACAGAAAGAATACAAGCTGTCAGCAAGACACCTTACTCCTTGAAAGCCTGTAAACCCATCTGTAGAGTGCCTCAAGGTTCATAACTCTGCCCCTACCCGCTCCAACATATAAACACGATCCCTCTGCCCAACGTTATCTGCCCTCATGACATCAACATCCACTCCTACATCGACGACACACAACTCACACTCTCCCTCTAGGACAATGTTCTTCAATCTGTAGGGCACGCACACCATCCCAGGGGGGGCGCGCACTCCACGCCAATCTGACCTTTGTTCCCTGCAAGTCTTCTTGGAGGACTCCGTGTGTGGAAGGGGGAGGGAGGGGAGATCGATGAGGCACTAGGTGCCTGTACTTTTGTCCTGTTAACTGTCCCAGGAAGGGGTTAATTACAGAGCTGACGGCTTCAGCTGCAGTGGGAGGTAAGGAGTCTCCTCTGCTAAAAAAAAAAAAAAAAAAAACAGGCTTTCGGATTTAGCAGAAGAGACCCCTTGCCTCCCACTGCAGCTGAAGCTGTCAGCTCTGTGAATTAACCCCTCCTGGGAGAGTTAGCTCTTCTCAGAGCAGAGACACCGTTTCCAGAGAAGCTTAAGGCATGGGCAAAGTGGGCTGTGGCCCAGGGCCCCAGCCTTTCAAAGGGGGTGGGGGGGGGGGGGGCGGGGTGTGTTTGAAAGAGCCAGCTCTGTTCTACAGTCTTGCCTCATGACCTTGAATCATTTTTAAACACAATGTTGTAAATAGCGTTTTTCAATCATTCATTTTTAATGTGTAAAAGTCTATTACAGACATTTTGCAGACAAAAGGTGTTTATGCGTCATGCGACATCCATTTAAAAAGTATATTTTAGATCAATACATGACCTCACATATGAGAAATAGTAGGGTGTGACAGATTATTTGCAGTAATATTAGTGAACTGCTGTTGTGTTACATACTGAATACACACATCACTATCCCTGAATATCCAATGTACACACATTTAGTATTTGACCAAAGAAGGCATGAAAGAGCTGAGACTGGATCATAAAATCAAAGCTGGTCTGAACAGGGCCCCCAAAAATACATTTGGCGCACAGGCCCCAAAATCCTTAAATCAAACCTGGAAGTTTCTTTTAAAATGACACAGGCAGGCACGCAAAATGCCAGTCAGCCTTGTGTTGTTTAAACAGCTTGCAAATTGCTAAATATGGTTATAAATAAGAAGTATGTATTCATTTGTAATGTTAACGAGCTCCCGGTCCCCCCTTCTTTTTGTTGATTCATTTGTAATGTGATTTTTCTATCTTTGTTCCCGTTTATTATCAGTCATGGATCATTCATGCAGCTCTAGAAAAAACAATTAAAAGTTCTTTCTATTTATATTTGCTGTTCAAAGTATGCACAGACAAGTGCTGAAAATACAGCTTTAGGTAACTGCTTATTTTTATACTATCTGTGACATCAAAATAATGAGCTGGCAACCCTAGTTATAAGAGTGGAAGTTTGTTGAGGGATCAGCACATTATTTATTTCCTCCACCCTGATCCCTGGTTACTGCCATAATAGCAATAGTTTAACACATTTGAAACCCTATGCTGCCGTCAATAACATGCTGAGTTACTTCTAGTGTCTGGGAATGCACCCTGCATTCAGACCACTCACTCCTCATTCTCACCCTTCACTCTCACCCAGCAATCACACTGATCCGATGCACTCACATCATTCACCCACTTACCAATCCACTCACAGTGATCACTCTGCACTCACAGCGATCGCAATGTGCTCACACTGATCACCATGCACTCACACAATTCAATCGCTCACCCTGCACTCCCACTGATCACCTTGTTCTCACACCATTCACCTACTTACCCTTCACTCACAGTGATCACTCTGCACTCACAATGCACTTGCGCTGTTCATCCTGTACCTCACCGTGCAGTCACACGAGCACACTACTCAACCCTCACTTTGGGAGAAACTGCTATCAAAACTCTCTTGCCTTTCAGCTCGTCCTATTTATGTGAGATTGGGTTCTCAGCACTTGCGGTATTAAAGACTAAGTACCGTTCAAGACTGGATGTGAAGCACAACCTGAGGATGGCAGAAGCAAAAATCCATCCACAGATTGACCGTCTCTGAAAAACAGGCACACCTGTCACATTTATGTTATGTTATTTTTATTTGTACAGCGCACAGCTGCCCCTGCGAAGGGGCGTCCAGGTGGTGTTATTATTAATCCATGTCATGTGTAAAACAAAGCATCCAAGTAAAAACTATTTGCACACATTTTATCTTGGAAAGTGGTGTTTTGAGCTGTGAATAAGCCTCTGTCATTTCACTACACCCACTCCCAAACCCGCAGTTTACTAAACACTCTTATTGTATTGAATGTTATTCGCTGAATATGCCCGGAATGTGCGCGTGGCGGTCGAGTCCAGGAATTTCTGTCAGGTGGTGGGGGGGCCCAACATCTAAAAAAATTCAGCTGGGGGGCTCAACCTACAAAAGTTTGAAGACCTCTGCTCTAGGACAAGACCATCAACACAAGAAACAAGTTCACTGCCTCCATGAACAAAGTCACTAACTGGATGAAAGCAAGCTGTCTCAAACTCAACACCGACACGACAGAGGTAGTGTTTCTCAACATGAGACTCCAGCTGGTGGTGGATGGCCGAATTTGAACTCACACCCACTACTACAGAATGCAGCATACAGAAATGGTGTTGCTCACCTCACAATTGGAATCTTACCTCATAGAGATTTCAAAGGGCCACTGGGAAGAGCACACGCCAATCCCTCACTGTTGTTTTTCTGAATTAGATTTTCTGTCCAATACTGATTTGTAGCCATGTCTCCTCTTACCATATGAGCACCAAGATTCCTACTTTAATTCTTGTGACATTATCCATTTATTCAAATGAGATTATGTTCCTCTAAATATGGGTGCAAACGTTTTTTGCAAAAGACATAACAAGCTGTATCAGCTCTCTAGGTCTCAACTTTTCCTTCTTACTGCTGTACTCTTCTAAGCATTAAATACACATAAATGAGGATGATTTGGAAAGTATAGATAGAAATAGATATGGTTGACGTTTGTGTCTGTCTTCCCACCACATACATGATTCCCTCTGGCATAAACATCCTCCCATTAAGATCTAGAATTTTCACTACTGAAACTGTGCACCATGATAACAGGCAAACATACCCACCAGGTGTTTACTTGACAATCCTGCAATAGAAGACCAAGACTCCAGAAATTGTAAAATCCTCAGAGAAGATTTCTTACCATAGGATTTTACTGCTGCAGGACTGTCAGTTGGCATTTGGCCTGCTGAAATCACTGACCGATAAGAATGTATTGTTCTACAACCAAAGCCAAGCTCTGCTTACCCTGACAGAAAATTGACAATGTCCATTACATCTAGCCCACCGGGTTCAGTTCATTTAGGTATAACAACCAGCCTACCAATCCAGACCAACTTCTATGTCTTTTTAGTTCCAGTAAACCAAGCTTTGTTGATTGAGAAATAAGTTGATTATAAAATACCTGGGACTTACCATCTTTCAGAAAATCTCCCTGCCTGCAGTTGTAGTTGTCCTGACTTGAGGAAAGAATGAACTTCTACCAAAACGTTCATCAATATCTGAGGAAACTCTAGAATAAGAATTGTAGATGCTATAGCTAGTTCTATGAGCCCTGGAAACCACACCTGTAATTTCCACACTGGTATTACTAGTACCAAGTTCATACGTTGTCTCATGGCCTGGGTTTTGGTTCCAGAACCCATTATAAATAATATTGGTTGAAGGCATAGTGAAATGAAGATTCCCCCATCCATTTATGAAGGAACACATTTGTGGCCAGGGCTTGCAGATGACAGTTAAATAATTAGGGAAGCTGCAGACTTAGATGGGTTGTGAAATGCTCTGTTTTCCACGAACCCCATAGAAGCACCAGTATTTGAAACATCTGAGGGTCCAATCTCCACTGGTATCTGCCAGAAGTCTGGCTTCCCTACCTGGCAAAAAAAATGTCTTTGCCTATAAGGTATTCTGCCATATAGGCAATAGTGTCAAATTCTTTAGCTAGCCCCACCAGGATTTGTACTTCGGACCCACAGCCTGTTAACATATCATACTGATGATAGCTTATCCATTATCAGTAACACTCAATAATTTGGTTTGGCCCTTGTTAAACACTTTACTGTGAATAAGCTTACCTGGAACTCTGGATCATTTATATGCATATATCTAGTTCCTTATCTGACCATCTTTTTTCTGTAAAAAGAGAAAAAATCAGGCTCCCCAACCTTCCTGCTGGCATTGGACTTTATAATTAAATTTGGAGAGGATCAACTTACGCTCTACATTCCCACCCTTCCATATGTTTTAACCACCATTAGATCTTCTATTCGGCATCCAAGGAAATAGTTGCTGAGTCCACATAACACAATCCAATCCTTAGATTTTTTTACCTTAAAAAAGCTATCTAATGCAGGAGAACTAGAAAGCTAAGTTAAGTCAACACTGCAAGAAACTCTACAATTCTTGTCAGCTATCTTAAAGAAACTGTATTCCAAGCCATAATGTTTCACAACCCCGTTTGAAGGGTCTGTTTTCGAACTCGGAAGTTTAGTGGTTGCATCTGAGAATCTGTTCTGAATCCAAATAATCCATTTATCTCTGTGGGTACCAAGTCTGATTTTCGGAGGAGCTTCGCGGACAACCAAGATGGCCGCGTGAGCTCGGAGTTCCGAAGACCCTCCGATCCTCCGTACTAATCCTGTCACATATCCTCTCAGATTCTCGTGAAATATTGAAGATGAACCGACGCTGACACGGATTCTGTTGTCCGATTCCAAATCCGACGTTCCTGGGTGCAGTTACACCTTGTGGAAGTTCGCGGACTGCAAGGGGACCAGAACTCAAGCCGGGGCCTGTGATTGCGACTTTGCCATTGCCAGACGGAGGTGACGAGGCACGGATTTGGCTGCTCTGGCTCACTACGGAGCTAGCGTAGTGCCGGAGTGAGCGTCTGCTGGATGGAGTGCGGGATAGGTCGCCCCGAACGCAGGTGAACTGGTGAAACCCGTTGTATCGACAGACGAGGTGGCCCGGGGACCAATAATGGCTGGCAAGGGTGGAGCTGATAAAACACTGCCTCGGGCCAGCAGGAAGACTACGTACTCGCAGTCGAACAACATGGAGCGCTACGCTCAGCCGAGGGGCTCGCCTGGTGCCTCCACGAGACCCAAGGACCTGCATCGGGAGGTGTCGCCTGAGGTTCAAGAACCCACGCTCCGCGACATCATGGGCGCCATTGAAGGCATGAAGGCCGAGATGCATCAGCAGCACGAAGTGATGGTGCTCAAGGTGGACACTCTGGCGATTGACGTCAACCTGATCAGAGCGGACTTGAGAAAAACGAACGAGCGAGTCAAGTCGCTCGACATCAAGACCTCTAGCCTAACCACGGACGTCTCGGATCTGCAAACCGAGGTCCGTAACTTGAAGTCGACCAACAACCTTTTTGCGCGGAGGCTTGAGGATTATGAGGGTCGGGCCAGGCGGCAGAACGTCCGCATTATTGGTGTGCCGGAGGGGGCCGAAGACTCGGCTGTGGACCTCTTCGTTGAAGACCTGGTCCAGAACCATCTGGCCCCTAAAGGACTTGATTAGTTCATTTCCGTGGAGCGGGCGCACAGGATGCCTGGGGTCGGCTGAAGGAAGGTGCCCCCCCAAGGCCTATCATCGCCCGCGTGTTTAACTTTAGGGACCGTGACTCCATTTTACAGGCCTCAAGGAGCGGTGGGCCTCTGCAGTTCCAGAACGCTGCCATCAACTTCTTTCCGAACTTCACCCAATCCGTGCAGAAACGGAGGCAAAGTTTCATGGGAGTGAAACGAAGATTGTGGGACATGGGTATGAAGTACGCTATGCTGTTTCCTGCCAAACTGCGGATCGAACATGACGGCCGGGCTTTGTTTTTTGACTTGCCAGAGGTGGTGTCGGACTGGCTTGACACTTTGCCCCAGCGACGTGCAGACACCGAGGAACGATTGGAAGAAGCCACTGGCGGCCAGGACCGTTAGGAATAAGGATTGGCTACTGGACTCTTTTTTGGACAATGGGTCTACCATCAGCTGTTTGGTTTGGTAATCCTGCACTCGTAAGGGGGCTTCCCCTACATTTTTCTATTTGGAGGGTGGGGGGGATAGGGTCACCTCCTTTCTCCTCGGGGGCTTTTCGTAGATTAGTGTTCTAGGGGCGACAGGCACACTGCGAGTTGGGTGGGCTATTTAGTCTGATGCAGGGGTGCAGGGTGGGGGGTGGACGGGTTCTTTGTTTTCGTTCTTGGGTTGAATTTTCTGATTCTTTGTTTCCTTTTTGGCGCGGCACTTGGTTGTATGATTCTGTTCAGGTAATGGCGGCGCCCGTCGAGGGCGGGATGGGGTGGGATATTGATGATGGGGGGTAGGAAATTGAATGTTCTCAGCTGGAATGTCAACGGGCTGGGGGACCGTATTAAGAGGGGTATTGTACTGCAAATGTTTAAGAGGTGTGTGCCGGATGTAATACTGTTGCAGGAAACTCATTTGGTAGGGAACACATGCCATGCACTTAATAGAAAAGGTTTCAAGATGGTGGCGCACTCGGGGTTCTCCTCAGGTTCCCGGGGGTGGGGATTATGGTACGTTCGGCCCTCCCCCTGGAGATTGACTCGAAGGCGGTCAATGAGCGAGGACGCTACGTCGCAGTCATGGGGAGGTGGGAGGGGGGTACCTTGGCTCTGGTTTCGATTTATGTCCCCCCCTGGGTTACAGACGGACACCTTCAGGGATCTTGGGTGCGCCATTTTAGGTCTTCCTGAGGGGCTGCTTCTTCTGGGAGGCGACTTTAATGCAGTGGGTTCGGGGACACTGGATCGGCATCCATCCAGAGACCTTCGAGGTGTGCAGACCTGGCTCCCTGACTTCCTTGATACCTTCGGACTTGTTGACTGCTGGAGACTGTTGCATCTAGGCATGGGCGGAAAATCCGTTCCGCTCGCGGATTTTGCGGATTTTCGGGAAATCCGCAATCCGCGAGATTCGCGAATCTCCCGCAAAATCCGCAAATCCGCGAGCAGCGGACTTTGCTCGCACTGCTCGCACTGTTCGCGTGAGTTCGCGCCCCGCGAATAAGTGCAAAATTGCAGAAATACGATCTTAGCAAAACTGAAAGTAACTACTTACCAGGTTCAAAAGTTCAGGCTCATCATTAGTAGCCATTTCCTGTAGTGCTTCCTGAGGGGCCCCTCCAGAGTTCAGTTGCCAGTTGAAACTATTATGTGACCCTGCTCTGAACCTCAGAATAGTTACACATATGCCACAAAGGTCCTGAATTACAGCTAAGGGAGACAAGCAGGAGCCAGGCTGGAAGTTAAAATCCATTAATCAGCCCCTAATTCATTATTGTCAGTTGGGGCAGGGCAGGTGTTGTAACTAATTTTGCAACAATGAAAGCACTTAGCAAGTGCAAAAGATCACTAATCAGGGCGCACTAAGGAAGCAGGTGCCAGCTAAAAAAATATTCTGTGACACATTAATCAGCCCCAAATTAATTCAGGTCACTTGAGGCAGGGAAGGTGTGCTTTGCCGAAAATAATGTACACTGGACAACCAGAGGGTGTGGTGATGAAACAGAGGGTGGCATGGGTGGGCCAGAGGGTGGCATGAGTAGTCAGAGAGTGGCAGTGGTGACAGAGAGTGGCAGTGATGAAGAAGAGTGTCCCAAACAGGCTGGACACGTAGAAACAACAAGTTCGCGAAACTTGCGACCCGACAGGTAAGTTCGCAATTTGCGAAAGTGTACAAAACCCTCGCGAACTGGCAGAAACACGGGCGAACACAAAAAAAAAAATCCGCAAATTCGCGGGAATTCGCGGATTTTGCGGATTGCGAATCCGCAAATCCGCAAAATTTGCGAACGCGAGATCCGCAAAATTCGCTCATGCTTAGTTGCATCCCACCCAGCGTCAATACTCGTTCCACTCGGGGGCTCATGGTAGCCTCTCCAGGATTGACTATGTTCTGACATTAGCGGCCCACGCTTCGGCGGTCTCAGAGGCCAGATTGATGGCGAGGGGCATTTCGGACAATTCTCCGGTCTGGGTGTCCTTCGATTTTGACGTTGGAACGGTCGAGAGGGTGGCTCCTATAAACCCGTGGTACTTTCGTGATCCCAAGACTCGTGGACTCCTGGCCAAAGCCATGGAGCTCTACTTCTCCGAAAACACGGGCTCGGTTGCCTCCACTGTCTCCTTATGGGAGGCATTCAAGACTGTCCTGAGGGGGGAGGCGTTCTCCCTTATTGCTGAAGTGCGGAGACGCAGGGACGTGGATGTGGTGACTATCGAGTCCGATATATCGACGATTGATACCCAATTGGAGGCTGGCCCGACGCCAGATCTCCTGCACACTCTCTCGCTCAAACAGTCTGAGTATCGCGCCATCGTTACGGAGGCGGCGAAGGCCATGGGTAGGGAACAGCAGGGGCGAATTTACGAGGTTGGGGACAAAGCCGGTAAACTTATTGCCTGGCTAGATAAGAAGGAGAGGGCTAGCCGCGTGGTCCCGGAGGTTTTGGGGGAAGGTGGCGTGGCTGTCACCGACCCTAGCGCTATCGCTTTTGCCTTCGCGGATTACTTCTCGTCAGTTTATAACTCGTCCTCCGAGATGTCGCAAGAAGACTCTGGTGCCTTATTGCAAGACATAGAGGTCCCGTGCCTGTCGGATGCTGATAGGGAAGATATGGATTGGGACATCGCGGTGGACGAGATCGCTCTGGCGATTCACTCCCTGCGGTCCGGCAAGGCTCCAGGCCCCAACGGTATCCTGGTGGAGCTATACAAGATTAAACCTGACCTCGTCGCTTCGCCATTGCGGGCTATGTTCCTTGAGGCGCGGGAATCGGGTGCCCTTCCCTCGATCAGAGGCTGGCCACCATTGGGGTCATTCACAAGGAAGGGAAGCCCAGAGATCTGTGTCGGTCGTACCGTCCTATCTCGCTACTGAATGCTGAGCCCAAGATCCTGGCTAAAGTGTTAGCCAACCGGCTGGTTGGAGCGATAGCCGATTTGGTGCACCCGGACCAGTCGGGTTTTATTCCACATCGTAACACCGCCCTCAATCTGCGAAGACTTCACGGGGCCCTCGCGAGGGTCCGTACCCTTCAGGAGCCGGCCGTCTTGGCGTCCCTGGACGCCACGATGGCCTTCGACTCCCTTGAGTGGCCATATTTGTGGGCGGTACTGGAGAAGTTTGGGTTTGGCCTGGAGTTCATTGGGTGGGTTAAGCTCCTATACGCTAACCCGCTTGCCAAGGTGGGGGTTAACGGCCGCGCATCAGCTCCATTTGCCCTTAGTAGAGGCACCAGGCAGGGGTGCCCCTTGTCCCCTCTTCTGTTTGCACTTGCACTGGAACCTCTGGCGGCGTGGTTGACAGGGCATCCGGACATTAGGGGAATCAAGTGGTCCCCGGGCTTTGAAGATAGGGTGTCACTGTACGCAGACGACATCCTCCTGTACCTCACCTCGCCGTGTAGGTCCCTGATTGTTGTGTGTGACGTCCTGGGTACCTTTGGTAGACATTCTGGACTCGTCATTAACTGGTCGAAGTCTCATCTATATGTCCTGAGGGGTGGGGTCCCGAGACTCCCACGGGACTGTAATATACAGGTTGCGAGACAGGGGTTCAAATACCTGGGCATCTACATCTCTACTGACCCCACGGTGCGATATACGAACAACTTGCTCCCCCCTATTGCGCGTCTTCGGCGTGATGTGGAGGGATGGCGGAAGTTGCCGCTTTCCTTGCTCGGGCGGGCGGCATTGTTTAAAATGATGTCCCTACCTCGGTTTCTGTACGTGCTCCAGAATACCCAGGATCTGGTCCCGTCGGGATATTTCAGGGAGGTTGAAGGCCTCCAGCGGGCCCTGCTCTGGGATGGCAGGCCTCGCATCGCCATTACCAAATTGACTCTCCCATGGTATGACGGAGGGATCGCGCTGCCTGACATCCACAGATATTATTGGGCGTCTCAACTGGTGGCCATTAACCACGGCTTTTATGGGCCGGCCGTTAATCCGGGCGTTGCCATGGACCGGTGGCTCCTGGGTGATGGGAAATACTACAGGGCTCTGTACTCTAGGTTTCTGGATGGAAGAATGACAGGTCCCACTAAAACGTCGGTCCATATTTGGAGAGCGGTGACGAAGGCGCAGGGATGGAAAGGCAAACTCACAATGGTGACTCCACTCTATGACTCCGATCTGCTGGGTAACTTATGGCACACAAAGGGGTTTGACCGCTGGGACTTGATAGGCATCTCCAGGGTGGAAGACATGATGGCCAAGGGTCAGATCAAGCCATTTGAGGCACTTCAGAGAGAATTTCAGCTGGGGCAAAGGGAGTTCTTCAGGTACGCTCAGTTAAAACACGCCCTCCTAGCGGCTAAACCGGAAGGTGAACAGATCCCCGAATCTTCCCCATTGGAGGATAGGTTGCTGGACGGCTATATGCCCGACAGCGCTATCTCACTGACCTATAAGAAACTCATTAACGTTCGTACGGACCTTCTGCTAGGGGTGCGAGATCAGTGGACCCGTGATGGGATTGAGTTGGACGACGAGGATTGGCAATGTGCGATCTCGTCTCCGAAGGAGGTGGCAATCCCGGCCAGACTGCGACTCGTGCAACTGAAAATCTTGCATAGGGTTTACTTTACTGGTCCCCGACTGGTCCACATGGGTCACTCTGCGGATGGTCTCTGTAGACGGGGGTGTGGTTCCCTAGCGACATTCATGCACATCATATGGGAATGTAGGGCGGTGGCTGCATTTTGGAGGCGTGTACACGTAGTGATGGGTGAAGTGACGGGTGTTGACTTGCCCGCTGAAGCCCGGCGCTGTTTACTAAATGTATGGGGCCCCACAGACTACACCAGTTCACAAACTCAATGGGTCACCCTAGGCAACATGGTGGCTAAAAGGGACATTGCACAGAAATGGGGAGCGGCTCTGCCCTCCACAGTAGAGACGTGGAAGGCTAACATGGACTGGTGCATGTTCCGGGAGAAAACTGTGTATGTTGCCAGGGGTAGGCCCAAAAAGTGGAATAAGATTTGGGGGCCCTGGAATGAATATAGAGGTGATATTTGCCTCCCGCCGGACGCAGCGCCCTTGGAGGAGCGATTGTCCCCTTAGCCCCTGAGTCCAGCTGCTTTAGTCATATACATTGTCCTGTCACCTCCCTCCCTTCGATGACCATGTATGTGACCTGTTCATGTATCCTATTCCATGTACAGGCCCATCCTGCCCTGAAGTAGGGCGGTGCCATACTCATTTCCTTTGCCTTGCCTTTTGCACTGTTATAGGTGCCTTTTTCGTTGTTGTACTGTTTCCTTTCTTTTCATATTATAAAATAAACCTCATGTGCTCCTCTATTGTATTCTCTGTGCACCACTTTACACTGCATAACGTCTTGCTGCCAAGCCTTCGGGATGTATGGCTGAATAGCTGTGTACTACTGTGTTGTAAATAAAGGTTTTCCCAAAAAAAAAAGAATGTCTGATTTTGGTTAATTGATTATGAAGCCCCAACTCTGGAGGACTTCTACCACCAAAGGTAGGTGTTGTGATAGTACTTTGTAGTCCTAGGACATGAAGGTCATGTCAACCAGCTGATGATCATAATGAGGAGTTTGTCCCACAGGTGCTCAACTCCCTGCTTCATTAACTTGGTGATTTTCAAGAGAAACAGGGGAACCCTACTCACTAAGGAACCAGGGTAATAGTTATATAGGAAAAACAGTGGTTCCTGTGGAATAATATACTATGAGGTTATGATACATAAGCCCAATCGTAATATAGAGGGTTAGATAATGGCAGAGCGCGAAGGAACTACTAACACACCGATTCCAGTGTAGTATATTGTATGGAGTTTTTAAACAATAAAGGTAGGAGTAAACATTTTACATCAAAACAACATTTGTGCATAGTGTCCCAAGTGACAAAGGGAACCTAAACATAAGTGACAATGTGAATATTATATACAAGGTTTCCACAGTTTGTATGATTCGACCATTATCAAAATAATTTCATGTGAACAGCAGCTATTTACAATGATATGTGCTGGGAAAATGGTTCGCTTCTTCTGTTTGTCGATGGCGTTTCGACCCTCAAAACAATGTGGGGTCTCTTCAGGACTATTGATGAAGGGACAGCTGAATTTATGATTGTGCAGCCTTGTGAAAATGATGTGCCACACGTGAAGAATAGAGGAAACGGGTTTACTCACATGAGGACCCGTCCAGGTACTCAATTTGAGAACAGGCTGTCAATCCAATGGGGTATGTAGATAGGCCAGAGGGGCTCAATTAATTTTACCCCACAGCCGTAGCGTTGTAGAATCGCTTTGTGGAATAACAGTGACAATACATTGAGAGTTTCTCTCGGAAGAAGATTAGAAAAGCGGGGCAGCGCTCCGCGTGTAGATTCAGAAAAGCAGCGTCAGTCAGCTTGATCTGGTAAAATGACCATGGCCTACCTACATACCCCATAGAATTGACAGCCTGTTCTCACATTGAGTACCCGGACGGGTCCTCATGTGAGTAAACCCTTTCCCTCTATTCTTCACGTGTGGCACATCATTTTCACAAGGCTGCGCAATCATAAATTCAGATGTCCCTTCATCAATAGTCCTGAAGAGAGTACATATATATCTATGGCCGCGGTGGATCTGCGCATCCTGAGCGCACCCTAAGCGCACCGTCCCGATCACGCGCTGAATGCTAATTGGCTGTCAAGTGGTTGTCAACATTCGAAACCAGGAAGTGTTGGCAGCCATTTTGTGCCTTGGTAGAAGCGAGGGTCTAGAAATCAGTGGAACAAGTGTTCAAAACGTATAAAGGGGGCAGGTTAGAAATATCTTGATACTCTAGACCTGTTTAGGGGGTCCCACAACATTTTTTTTTGTAAAAGCTGAGAAATGTGCGCAGGTTGCATGGATCCACCGTAAAAAAAATAAAAACGAAGCGCGGGCTCCTGTGCTCCTGTGTTAGCTACCTGTGGTGGCCAAATCCCAGGGTCTAAAATATTAAATTTGATGGGGGTCCAGAGGTGCCCAGTATCCGCCATCCCTCGGTGCTACAAAAAAAACAGGTGGGGGGGCTCAAAGGTACTCCCCCAGTATAATACTTGGGTTGGGGGGGGCTTAAAGGCCTTCTCCAGCCTCGGGGACCGCTACTCTTTGGGGCTTTCAAAAAAATGGGTGGGGGGGGGGGCTCAAAGGTCCCTCTAAGCTCCAGGGATCACCACCCTCCGGGGCTTTTTAAATTGTGGGAAGGGGGTCGCGTGGCCCCTATTGTGGAGCAGTCAAGGGCCCTAGGGAACACCACTCCCCAGGATCGGCTCCTGCTGTGTCTCGGGGTGCCTACCCCCGGCACACTGCTGTTTGGTATGCCAGGGCAGGAGTCGAGGTTCCCGCTCTGTCATAGCAAACTTGAGGGCATATTAACAAGGACCACTTTGACGCATTTTTTAAAAAAAGGCAAAAATGTGGTGAAAGTTATATTGCCCTGTTTACTGTTTAGGCGTATATACAACGTTGGGGACCGTGGGTGGGGTCCCAATGTCTCTATGGTCCTAGCCAGCTCCCCGCGTCCTTCTGAAGCCGCCATTACTTTTCCATACGGGGACCTGCTAATATGCAGCTCCCCGTGGGAAAAAGCAATCTGCTTTGCATTTTGAAAGAGTGAGCAGGCTTCCCTGTTCTTTCTTTCAAAATAGAAACCAAGTTTGCTATGGCAGGGCGGGAGCTTCGGCTCACACCCTGTCATAGCAAACAGCCGTGTAGAAAAAAATCTTCCAGTAAGACAACAAAGGATTATCGCCGTTTTAGCGGCAGTTTGCTGCCGCTAAAGCGGCTGTAATTTTTACGCCGTCCTTGTAAATGTGCCCCTAAGTTTTGGAATGTCGACAATCCCGTCTCCCATTTAAATAGCCACAAAGTATTTAGTGAAGTGCACACTGTGAAACGTGAAGCAGCAGTGTCTGATTGGGATTGATAAAGAATTGCCCATTGTTGAGTATAGAGTAGGCAAATTGTACATGGGGTTTTGTTACGCCAGTGGCTATTGCTTGCGCCTCTCTTGGGGTTAATTCGAAGAGTTGTGTACTTCTTTTGCTCCTAATGTACACAGTGTTCTGTCGTCTCTGTTTGCTTTCTCCTCTGTCATGTAGAGGATTTTGGGTAAATATGACGGGTTCTGTACAGCCAGCACCTTTGAACCCTACCCCCAAACTGCTTATTGCCTGTTATCATTGTAACAGTTCATGGAACACTCAATTGAGCAGACAGGTAACAAGTTCAGCACACGATGTTGCTAATCCAAACAGCAAGTGGGCTTGATTTTTTTTTCATAGGAACCGTTAATCGCAGCTATAGCCTCTGGAAAAGAGCTAGTAAAGGGTTAGCCCCGGAATTACACTTCTAGTTATAAAAATCATTCTTTTCTTAGTAAAACTTTGAGCCCCGTCAGTTATTCTTTTCCAAATTAATGCCCCCAAGTACTGTGTTAATGTTACATGTGAATTGGGCGCGGAAGGGTACAGAGAAGTTTTGTAGTCTAGGAGACGGCCACCTTCCCGAGAATTATTTACTAATTGTTTGAGGAGTTCGAGACAACTTAAGTCCGGGGATTGTCATACTCAGGATCTTCATTTTAATATGCAGGGTGTGCCTCGGCAGTCTCTGAAGCCTCGGCTGTGCTAGGCAGTGCCTTATTTGTTTTGTAATCACACGGGCAGTACTTATGGTGTTATAAAGTGATACACTCATAGAACTCTTGTACTTATATAATATGTATATTATAATATTATGTTTCATAATAAACATGAAACATAAGTATGTTTGCTATGTTGAAGAGGTAAAAAAAGCTAGTTTGAATGAAAGGATCATAGTGAAAATGGAAAGGAGGATAGTGGGTGGAAGTGAGAAGGGGTGGGAGAGTTAAAAGTAGAGAGGCAGGAGGAGATAGAGCGTCGACTTATTGCACTCAGTCTTTAGTGTTTACTGTTCGTCACTCGTTTGTCTAGGACGCATTGATCTGCGAGATAGAGCGTGGTTTAATGAGTCCTTAAAATTAAATACATGAAGCCAGAGATCGCCGTTGTTTGATAATATAGTCCTACATTATTACTTAATGGAAATCGCTTGTATGGACCTGTGCACCCAGAGTGCTGCACCCCAGTCCCTACCCCGCAATGTGCTCAGTTGTAGGTCTTGCACACTGAGGCTTCACAGCTCACCTGCCACCACTGGTGTCCCACTACGTGTTGGTGCAAGCTCCGAGTCCGGGATACATTTGTATGGACGAGCAGGTCTCCAGAATGGAACGGTGCCTTGATACTGCCATGGAAGGTGTTAGAATGCTCAGGGCATCATTGCAGGAGAGAGTTCCCGCTCAGCCCCTGTCAGCCATTCAATTTATTTCTGTAAAGAGAGAAGTAATTTAATGGTGGAAATGTTTGCAGGTAAATGAATGTTTATTTCTATGCTTGGTAGAAAATAGGAGTTGAGTACATCCTTCGTTTTTGAAGTACGATTAATCGTTAGTGATAATCGTGGTTCAAAGATGAGTTGGAATGCACGAGAAAACACAAGGTTAAATTATAATATATCATGCTAATGTTTATATACATAGGAATAGAGCGTATGCTAGAAGCTTAATGTTCGCCTGTAATGCAGTGGCGGAAGCCTGTGTGCATGTACACTCAGTAAGGAAGTAACTAAAGTGTCCTAAAAGCTAATGTCACGTGCCTGCAGAGAAGCGCATGTTGCTGGCTGAGGTCTATAGTACGGTCAAGTAGGTCCTTAAAATTAGATCCATGTGATTGAATGAGGTGAGAGATTACATCATTACGGAAGGCAAGATCGCTTTTTCTCACATGCACACTCGGGGTAGTGCACCCCACCCCTCCCGCAGAATCACCCTCAACAGGAGTCTGTAGGGCAGCGCTGCTCGTAGGCTTTGGTCTACCTTATGGTACAGATGGTAATTAAAATGAGACAGAGATGTGACTGAATGAGGTCAAAGATCACAAATTAACATAACACTTGGCAATATTGCCTATTCGCACATGTGCAGTCTGCCTGATGCATCCCACCCCTCTCGTAGGTCCGCGTTGAAGAGGTGTCTGTAGGGAAGTGCCCGCTGGCTCAGATCTACAGTATGGTCCAACAGGTCTTTAAAATGATTCAGAGATGAGACAGAATGAGGTGAGAGATCAGGTCATTATGCAGGACAATATCGTTTGTTCGCACCGCGTTTAATTGGAGGCCTTGTGCACCTAGGCCGCTCTGCTTACCTTTTGCAAACACTGCATTTAGCAGAGGTCACAACTTGAATTCTGCTTTGGATCTATGCTGCAGTCAGTGTTAAATTCAGCCTTGATTTATGTATCTGCACTATGGACAGCAGGGTTCATAACTTGCAAAGAGAAAGAGAAATAGTGTGAGAGAGAGGAAGAGAGAGCGAGAAAGAGTGAAGAGAAGAAGAGAGAAAAATAAAAAATTAGATAGAGAGAGGAAAAGAGAAAGAAAGACATTGAAAGTGTGAGAGAGACAAAGTAATAGATGGAGCAGGAGATGTAGTGTTGATACTGGAGAAAATCTTTGCAGCTCCCCTTTTTGCCACCGGTGTGTGTCCAACCCCATGCCGGGTTATAGTGCACACTCAAGTTTAGTAATCTGAAAGATAGTATACAATTAGTAATTGCAGAGTACATACAACTGCAGACGTATATTTCTGCGTTACGCCTTTGCACACCTAGGCTACAGTATTACATCAACTCCCACTGCAAGGAGGTGTCTGTGTGCTCTTTTCCTCCCAGGGTCCTATACCCCATGCACTCCCACTGCATAGCGGTGAGTTCTCATTACTGCACACCCAGACTGCTGCACTGCATCCACTCCCAGTGTCCGGAAGTGAGTGCCCGTTCCTGCGCACCCAGACTGTTGCAACCTATCCACTCCCACTGCCCAGAGGTGATTGTACATCCCTACGCACTCAAGTTGCTCTGCACTATCCACTCTCCCCGCCCAGAGGTGACTTCTCATTGCTTCGGAAAGAAGCTTCTCTGCTCACCTTGTGCCACCGGCGTGTTTCAAAGAGGGTCCACCACGTATCGAAGCAACCTTCTTAGGCTTTGATACAATGGCCACGCTTCATCACAGATTCCTCAAATGTTGAGCTTTGGATGTGTGGGGGGAACGGCAATTTGTGAAACACAACCTGTTAGATAAAAAAGAAGATACGATTGTGCGTCATTTGTTCATCAAAGGAAAGAGGAAGAGAGAGAGTGAGAGAGTGACTCTGAAAAGAATATTCGCAGCTCACCTTTCTGTCACTGGTGTGTCTTCCACCACATGCCGGGACATAGTGCACCCTGAATATCCACATCTAAAAGATAGTAGAAGAAAGATGTTATGATTGGTAATTGTCACTATCTTAATGTGGAGTAAAATAACATCGCCCTTTCACACACCTTCCCTCCCCCATTAAAAATACAACCATTTGTACAGTTCCAACTTGTTTAATGGGCTTCGATTTATGAACAACTAGCTTACCCGTCGCCCGTTGCTGCGATCTCAGAAGAAAGGAAATTCAAAGAAACTCGTTATGATAACATTAAATCGACATTGTGTCATTGTTATTGAAACTTATTCATTTTATTTTTGAAAACATTTCTAAGTGTGGCTTGAGCAGTGCGTCCCCGATTGACTTCCAATCTTGAGTCTGGTTGCTTGTTCGTTTGAGAAGAATGGGCTTGAGCAGTGCGTTCTGATCGGCTTTCAATCTTGATTCTCGTTGCTCGTTCGTTTGAGAATTACGGGCTTCAGCAGTTTGTATTCGAACAGCTTCTAATCCTGCTTCCCATTGCTCGTCTGTTTCTGAAGCTCGTAATGCCTTTTTCTTGCGTGCTTCTGATGTAGATTGACCAATCGATTTCCGTTTGGGGGTCATAACTGTCGACGATGCTCGCAAATTCGCTGTCTATTTCAGTATTCGAAAGATTATGAGGGCCCTGGGGGGCTTATTTTTAAAATATTGTTTGACAGAAACCTTCGCGGGAGTGTACTCAACAAGTTCCCAAAGTTTCATGGCGATCGGATGAATGGTGTAGTAATACATAAAGGACAAACAGACAGACAGACATACTCTCGTTTTTATACATATAGATTAGTAGAGTAGTAATGTTTTCCATCCGGTTATAGAAAACAAGTGGTGCGTGATGGTTTCAATCATCACACCCGTGTCTGGGCACGACAATTGAAACCTCATGTGCTATTGGAGTCTATTACGCGCAGCAAGCACGTAATAGATACCAATAGGCCATGGACGGAGCAATGCGCCCGCCTCTGGCCAATTGGTTGCAGTCTTTTAGATTAAGTCGCATGCAAAGGCGAATGGTTTAGCACGGAAGGAAACAGACACGCACGAGCGTGTGCGATTCGTAAATTAGATTCATATCCCAGTTTTTTTCACATAAAAAATGTCTCGCGCTGCGTGAGCAGTTCTGTGCACTACAAAGAAGGCACAAGCTGTACTGCGCATAGCAACGGAGGCTCAAGTCCTAAATGAATTGAGGATGGAAAGGGTGTCAAAATAAGATGGTAAATTTAAGTTTACATAGTATAAAAAAATAAATACTCATCTACTTCGCTACGCATGTGGGAGTGACGGACATTTGACCAACTATAAAAACTTTCCTGCTATTGGAAAAAAAAATACAAATGCAATAAGATAGGGTACGTAGGACTGCATACGCCTAAATTGCTGCGTCGCCTTTTTGTATTCAGTCTTCTGTATCGCATCTACTCCCTCCGGTGCATACCCAGGGATCACTGCTCACCTTTTTGCGGTCAGAGCACCTTCTACATCATGCAGTCCCGCTCTGCCACCAAGAAGTCTCATATTTGGTGCTGAGTCTTGATATCACCATGGCTAAGGACATACTTGTGCACCCATCATCATCGCAGGTTGCTCACCCGCTCAGTCCTTCCGGTACCCCTAACTCAGTGACCAAAGAGGCCACGCGCGTAGTGGTGGGCCCCCGTGCTCGGTGGGTCGGGCCTACATGAGGCGTACGAACTACCAGGACGGGCCATGACAGCGCTTGCGATGGGAGCTACCCTAAAATGTCGTAGAGCACGTGCGCCCGGTCTTTTCTATTGGTAGGGTCACGTGTATTGTGACGCCTGTGCTGGATGGGTGTGGTGTGGGCGTATATCAGCCATTAGAAAGTGTTTGTGCCGTTCGGAGAACTTGACCTGTAACTAGCAGATCACTAGAATGAAAATATGGGCTATGTAGCGTTGTTGTGATTTCCTGTAAGCTTAACAGAGTGGGCTGGCCTGACGGATGCCAGTGCTGTGCGAGGTTGTGAACAATGACTCTGGAGCTATGGGCGTGGCTCAGTTGTGAGCTATTTGAGAAATCAAGTGATTCGGGTGTTCGTGTTGTATTTATGCTGTCATCCGGATCTTAAACGCAAATGTGTCACTATGTCTGTGAAGTCCCACAACATGGAAGGTACGGGGTATCACTGACCCTATATTCATCCATAGTTTCACACATAACAGATGGTGGACATTACGCATTTCTGCGAATATGAATGTTTGTTGTACATTCAGTGGAGTGTTGTAGCTGTAGCAATACAGTGCTTTGAAAGCTTTAGGTTGCAGTTTTTGGCACATGAAGGGCAGCTAATATATATATACTTATGTGGTCATTCGGGTATACTGTCGAACTTGGTGCTGCAAATCAGTGTTCGAGCCTCGTAGTCGCGTCCACATCCTGTTATTGTAGACAAATCACGTAATCTATGCGTGCCTGAAAATGTACTTTAAATACGGTGCTCATGTAAACCGCTGAAATAGTTTTGGGTCAACTTCACGCTATATAAATATGCTACAAGAAAGAAAAAAAACTCGAGTAATCGCACATGCTTATACTTTTACTATACACTTTGCTTGCGGTATTGTAAAGATCCAGTTTCTACGTTTGTATTTGTAGAATGAGCGAGAGAAAGTTATATAACCTAAGTAAGGGTGGGCGTAAAATCCGTTTCGCGGGCGAATTTGCGGCTTATCCGCGATTTCGCGATCCGCGAATCTTGCGAAATCGCGGTAAAATCCGCGAATCAGCGGGGACGAATTTTCAGCCAAACAAGGGTTACAGCAGCAGGTGCAAAAGTTGAACCTAATTTCTTTGTAACCTTTTACAAAAGGGTTACCAACAAATTAACTTCAACTTGGACACCTGCTGCTAATTGCTTCCTGGTGCCTCGTTGCCTACTTGCAACTATTCTCTGACCCTGCTCTGACCCTTGAAGCAGGGTCAGAGAATAGTTACAAGTAGGCAACGAGGCACCTGTCCAAGGAATTAAACCTCATCAGGAAGCACTTACAGATATAAAAAACAGGAAGAAGGGAGAGGATGGCAAATACACCCATTTTGAGTTGTCAGGAGGGGTTAAACTAAAGAGACCTTTACAGCACAATTTTCATATGCATTTTGCTAAAAATAAAAAGCTGTATGTTCTGTAGGGGCAACTCAGAAATCTGACCCTTCAGAGATCCGGCCTTTCTTTCTTTCTCTCGTTTGCTCTCTCCCTCTCTCTTTCTCTCTCTTTCTCTCTCTTTCTATCTATCTATATATCTATCTATCTATCTCTCTCTCCCTCCCTCTCCCATAAACGACTGCCTGGGTAACTTCGCTATGCAAGCGGCTCGCGAAGACGCAAAAAGCCCCGCGAACACGCAAAAAACTCCGCGAACACGCAAAAAACCCACGAACACGCAAAAAACAAAAATCCACAAATTCGCGAATTTTGTGGATCGTGAATTCGCAAATCCGCAAATTTGCGGATCGTGAATTCGCAAAATTCGCCCATGCTTAAACCTAAGTTTTTGTTTCTGCCAGAGGTAAGATGGTTGCATACGCTGTTTACAGCAGAATATAATGTGGTAGGGCCTAGGGGCAGCATTTTACAAACATAATGAATACACAGACACAGATGGATAGTTGAAGTGGGTTCGGGCACATGAGCTCGACTCCATTTTATTATGTTGCTGTTGGTAACAAGTACAATAGTAATCATCATATTATACACAGATATTCCATCATAAACGGTTTATGACTTTTGCTGTACAAAGGTAGGAGCGCTACATGTGAAATAATACACAGAAGATTCTATCGTAAAGGATTCATGAGTTGTCGTGCAGTGAGGTACGGGCGGTTTGTGTGGAGGCTGTGATGATGCATGGTCCAGGCAGACTGCACTGGTAACAATGTATTTTACCAACTGAATTTTGCCTTAATAAGGCCATGTGGCGATTATTTATGGTGTACTAAGTTAGTGGTACGTCTGGTGCGCAGCGTGTGCTTACTCTGGGAAGATGCGTGGTCCGAAAGGGCTGCACTGGAACCATTGTCTGTTGCCTACTGGACTGCATCATCTGTAATCATGATTCAAATAAAAAGACGAAACATATATGGAATACATTGTCAAAGTGTGTAGGTTTCAGGGACATTATAGTTCAAATTGTGACCTCTGCTGTCCGCAGTGTAGACTGTTATTCAGTGTTCCTTTAGACTTGCAGGGTGAATTTTGTTATTGAACTAAACTTATAACTGATATAAAAGAAGTTCTTGATGGAAGGATACTAAAGGGATATTGTGTAGGTTTGAGTGATGTTATACTTAGTTTGGTACTGCACTCTGCAAATAATGAATGAAGAGTCAATTTAATTGTGAGCTCTGATGAGCCTAGTGTAGACAGGAGGCAGCAGTTAGCAAGAGCCCACGGCCACGTGGCGTTGAGTAGAGCTGCACAGTATTGGTAATTTAGCGTGTCTGCAACCAACGATGATAAGTGGTGCACTGAGTTAGTGGCACATGAAGCAACAAGGTTCTGTGGAGCCTGCGATGATGCGTGCTCTGGCCAAGCCGCACTGGTAGCAATGTCTTTTGCCTACTGAATTATCCCTTAATAAGGCTACGCGGAGATGATTTATGGTGCACTGAGTTAGTAGTACCTTTGGCACTTAGCGTGTACCTACCCTGCGATGATGCATGGTCGGGGGTGGGGGGCACAGTACTTGGACTAATGTCTTTTGTCTATTGAATTCTGCATCAATTCGATTTAAAAGTGATAGTATGGCTCATTGCTGACATAAAACTGTTCACTCTTCTTTGCAATGATTTATGGTGCACTGAGTTCGTAGTATCTTTGGCGCTGTTTTGTACGTACCCTGCGATAATCCGTGGTCCAAGGGGGGCCGCATTCGGACCAATGTCATTTGTCTGTTGAATTTGCCTGAATACGGCGACGTGGCGATGACTTATGGTGCACTGAGTTAGTAGTACCTTTGGCACTGAGCGTGTACATAACCTGCAATGATGGGAGGTCCGGGCAGGCCGCACTGGGAGCAATGTTTTTTGCCTAGTGAATTATTTCTTAATAAAGCCACATGGAGATGACTTGTGGTGCAGTGAGTTAGTGGTACCTGAAGAACTCAGTGTGTGAACACCCTCGATGATTCGTTGTTCGGGCGGGTTGCACTGGTACAATGTCTCTTGCCTACTGGAATGGGTCATGTTTAATTGCCATTTCACCTGAATCGTGAGCCCTCACAATGTAGATCGAAGGCAGTAGTCAGCACAGACATTGAGGAATGTTTTTTGTCACATCCTTGAACAAAATCTGAAGACATATAGTACAATTGTTTCTGCATTAAATAAAGCAAGGCTGAATTTCATGCTGTCCGTAGTGTAGATCCAAAGCTGAATTCAAGTTTTGAACCCTGCTGTCCGCAGTGTAAATCGAAGGCAGTAGTTAGCACAGACATCGAGAAATGCTTTTTGTCACATCCCTTAACAAAATCTGAAGACATATAGTACAATTGTCTCTTCATTAAATAAAGCAAGGCTTGATTCAATGTTGTCCGTAGTGTAGATCCAAAGCTGAATTCAAGTTCTGAACCCTGCGGTCCGCAGTGTAGATCGAAGGCAGTAGTCGACACAGACATTGAGGAATGCTTTTTTGTCACATCCTTTAACAAAATCTGAAGACATATAGTACAATTGTCTCTGCATTAAATAAATCAAGGCTGAATTCCCTACTGTCCGTAGTGTAGATGCAAAGCTGAATTCAAGTTGTGAACCCTGCTGTCCGCAGTGTAGATCGAAGGCAGTAGTCGACACAGACATTGAGGAATGCTTTTTGTCACATCCTTTAACAAAATCTGAAGACATATATTATAATTGTCTCTGCCTTAAAAAAAGCAAGGCTAAATTCAATGCTGTCCGTAGTGTAGATCCAAAGCTGAATTCAAGTTGTGAACCCTGCTGTCCGCAGTGTAGATAGAAGGTAATAATCAATACAGACATAAGTCTGCGGTGCTGTGGCGTTGAGTTCGCAATGGGCCTGTATCGAGGAGGCACGTGCTCATGGTGGCAGCCGCATGGCAGGGTGAGGACCTTCGCTGTGGCAGAGTCTTTTGTCTTCGCACAAGTGAACCACGCCCAAAGCGTAGCCTATGTATTTATATACTTACGCTGGAGTAGCGTACGTTGGACCAGCCCACTCCCCTTCTTCTTCAAGGGGGGGGGAACAACACAGCTACATGACCGAGATATTCCCCAGTGTCTGAGATAATATGGCTGTGTCCACTGTGCAGTATACTACACGTATCAATAGTATACACACGGAAAAGTTTTTGATTTGCATAGTGAGTTGTGTATAGCATATCCCCGGTAGTCTTGGGATTGTTGATGTGCGAGTTCCCTCCCTTATACATAGTTGGTTGACACATCTTTGAACCTTCAGCTAGTGTTCTGTTGAGGGGATATATTATTTTGGGAAGGTTTGTTGTCCTGTTTTGCGCTACCTCTGAGATAGTAGGGGGAGAGGGGTCAGGAGGGGTGGTTGTAGTGGTGGTGGCGCTGGGTGTTGTGATTTTGTTGGGTGTCGGAGGTGCATAATTAGTACCTCTATCACATATTCGTCTTTAAATATCGGTGTGAGTTCGATGTAATTCACGCAGTACATAGTCGACCTCCTTACACCAGTTAAATGTTGATGTTAATTTGTTAGTGCTAAGTAGAGCTATCGTCTGTTTTTTTAGGTAGCATTGCAGATTTGGCTTGTTGTTGAATATATGGGGAAGTGGTGTTTTTGTGTTTTTTTCTATGGGAACGCCTAGTTTGTATATCATTAATGTTAGATGTGGTTCTGTTTGTGGCGATTTTGTTGGCGGAAGGAATCAACTGAAGCGTGGTGATATTTGCAGTTTTTACTAGGTTGAGAATGGGATGATAATTAAAAAAGATAGAAAAAAACAGATATTCTTAATGAACATTATAATAAGAAATTAGCATTTAAAAAACCTTTGAAATTCACTGAAAAAACCATAGGTTTCAGGTATGTTATAGTTAGGAATTAGCATTTAAAAAAACCTAAGAAATTCACTGAAAAAACCATAGGTTTCAGGGGTGTTATAGTTAGCTGGACATTTCACTCATACAAAACCATTGAAATTCCTCTGTTATAGTTAGATGTACTAACTGTAACTCGCATGCCTGCAATTCACTGCTGATGATGTCACATATTACATCATTCATGACATAGTCAGTGACATCACTGATGACATCATTGATGACATCTCAAATGACATCACTGATGACATCATCCAGTTAATGTGGTTTGCTTCCATGATTAAATAAGTATTATATACATAGGCTTCAATTCAGCAGTTACCACTATGTATGACTCTTTTCTCTGTACTTGTAGCTTCCAGGACAATCTGCATAGGAACTCGTGCTACATTTACTATCGTTCACGCAAATTACTTATGCTCAAGTTGGTATACAACCGTTACCACGCATCTTTTACCACGCAATACTATTACCACAAAACTTTTACAACGCAAGTGTATTTACAACTAATGTTTTTACAACGCATGATTTTACATCGCAGATGTTATTACAACGCATGCCATTACAACGTAAGTATAGGTAAGTTTATCTTTTTTTAAATATTTATATCATTTAAATTTTAGGGGTATGTTTGGGTTATGGGGTACAGGGGTATTTTTAGGGTTCAGGGCTAGGTTTGAGTTATGGGGTACAGGGGTATTTTTAGGGTTCAGGGCTAGGTTTGGGTTATGGGGTACAGGGGTATTTTTAGGGTTCAGGGCTAGGTTTGGGTTATGGGGTACAGGGGTATTTTTAGGGTTCAGGGCTAGGTTTGGGTTATGGGGTACAGGGGTATTTTTAGGGTTCAGGGCTAGGTTTGGGGTATAGGGGTATTTTTAGGGTTCAGGGCTAGGTTTGGGTTATGGGGTACAGGGGTATTTTTAGGGTTCAGGGCTAGGTTTGGGTTATGGGGTACAGGGGTATTTTTAGGGTTCAGGGGTCAGTTTGGGTTTCGGGGTATAGGGGTATTTTTAACATATATATATATATATATATATTTACAAATTCTTTAAAATAAATTTATTTAATAAATTAAAATATTTAAATATTTAGTAATTACATTTTAATTTTTTTTATACACTTATCTATACTTACGTTGTAATGGTATGCGTTGTAATAGCTTCTGCTATGTAATGTCATGCGTTGTAAAGGAATTCGTTGTAAAGGATCCTGCGTTGTAAAAATTGCGTGGTAATGGTATGCGTTGTAAAAGTATGCGTGCTAACGTCATACATCCGCTCAAGTTATGTTCAAGTTGTTGTGCACCTTCTCCTTTCCAGTTCCATTGAACTAATATAGTCGATGGTTCCCAGAGTTTGCGGATGGGGTCGGGAGGATACAGGGAGTAGTGGCCTTAGTCCTGGAAGCTATTCCCTCTCTTTTTTCCCTCTTCTCCTTCTCAGGAATGATCCCGTGGTGAGTGACATGTCTTCCAAAACGCTAACCATTCTTAAAAATATATTTTTATATAGCACAAACTTGACCCAAAGGTATTGGGTATTAGAGCGCTTTACATGAGCACCAGTTTTGTTACAAACGGACACATTCATTTTTGTTAGGCGCGGGGAGACTAAGGGTCACATGCATCAAAGTTAGGAATTGCGATTCCTAAATTGTGTGGAGAAGTGTGGCTCACTGGTTAGAGCAGGCAGACCCTGAAGCAGAGGTCAGACCCGGGACCAGGGTTCGATTCCCGACGCGGCAGGGTGTTGAGCTCGAATGTCCACGGACTCGATAATTCTCGCTTCGGTGCCTGACCTAATCATGGGTTCACACTCTGCAACTCTGGGCATTAAGCTTGCTTAATCTCCACAACGGCCCCCCGCGGCGGGATGCCTGGCTTTCACCTTGGGGATGCCCTGTAGGAGCTATCTCACAGGGAAAAACCAGGACGGGTTCCCAAGGCAAGCGCGGAGATACCCCTTCGGGGGTCGATTCTGGCGCTATATAAGAAATGTAATAATAATAATAATAATAAATCGCAATTTTGGAATCGCAATTCTTGATGCATGTAGGAATCGCAAAAAATACATTCCTTATTTGCGACTCGCAAATTGCGAATCGCAAATAAGGAATGGCTTCCCATTCATTTCTATGGGCTTAGAGGCCCATACAAATCAATGGGAATTGCATGCGCAATTTGTGAGTACCCAATAGGTACTCGCAAATTGGGCATGCAATTTCAAGGGTGCAGAAAGGACACCCTGATGCACCCCTGAAATTACAATTTAAAAACATGTTGCAACATAGAACTTTGAAAAATGCACTTTTGTGCATTATTCAAAGTTCTCGCATATTACCATCAACTTTGAGTTGATGGTAATTTGCATTTCTTAAATGCAAAATCACAATTTTTTTGTTGAATTGCATTTAGGGAATCGCAATTTGCGATTCCCTAAATGCAATCGCAATTTAAGTAATCGCAAATTTAGCGATTACTTAAATAGCGATTTTTGCATTTGGAATGCTGCATCCCAAATGCCAACATTTCAGTTACAAAGCCACAATTTCCAATGATGCATGTGCCCCTAAGTGATTTGCCCAGAATCACAGGAAGTTGAGCGTCCCTGCTGAGACTCGAACCCGGTTCCCCAGCTCTGAGGTCGACCACTCTAGCCGTAAGGCTACATCCTCTCCCATTTTGACTTCTACCATACACCAACTATTGCAGTGGACCTTTGTAGTGTTATCTCACAGAACAGAAAAGGATGAGTCAGGATTCAACACTGGTGAGTTTATTCAGTCAGTTACATCAAGATGCTGGTGCAACCACAAGTTGGCACACTCCCTCAATTGACCAACGCTCTTTTAAACATAGCATTCTATATGTGCACTGTAGAAAGCACAGAATGCAGGGATATGTAAGAACAAATACACAGTACTACATGGAATATCTTTTTATAAAAATAAACAGTAATAGACAACATTATTAAAATTCTTCAAGCTTACCTAGAAATCCTGAGGCTAAGTAAACTAGTGTGCAAAAAAACAATAAAAATAAATAAAATATGAGGCAGAAACAACAGAAGAGAAACTTCATGCAACAAGGTGTTTACAGTGTACCTAATCTTGATACCTGCGAAGTAAGGACCTCTTCCTAGAACTTCTTCTAACGGATGGATCAGATTGGCAAACACTCAGCAAGATGGAGCTTGAGCAATCCATTCAATAGCCTATTGGGGTAGCAGCCCTTATCAAGGTGGTCCCACCGCCAACATCACTCCCAACACTCCTGACATTCATCACTCCACCACTGCCCACCAGGGACCCTGACAGCATTTCCACTGATCTCTTCCACGTTGAAAGGAGAGTCATACTTAGATTCTCCTTTCTATACATGGTTAGGCTTATGCACATGTACCAAATCACCAACTTCAAACGCTATAAATGTTAAATTTTTCCTTTTATCGTAATACTTATTTTGTTAAACTTCAGTAGCCTCAACTCTTGCTCTGACACTAGCATCAAAACTCTGCACAGACTTGTTTTCCTTGACCCAATGTGTCATCACCGCTGCGGAAACAATTGTGGTTGGCTTTCACCCTCACAGCAATTCAAATAGGGAGACTCCAGTGGTCGAACTAGATGTTTTGCGATAAAACCAAATAACATTTAATTAATAGCATTCAAAACAACACACTTGTTTGTCACAGTCCATTGAATACATTCACCAAGTACTCTATTCTATTCACTAACGCATTTGTGTCAAAATGATGATAAAGTAAACTCAAGAGGTGATAGTACTGGTTATTTTTAACCCCTTCACCGCTGGGCTAATTCCCCCGCGATGCGGAGGGAGGGGGCCGCGCGCTGCGCCGCGGTGCTGGTGACGAGTTGAGCTTGTCATGACTCCACCTACTCAATGGAACGCCCCGCACAGGAAGCGAATTAGCCTCACATGGGCGTTCCACGGCCGTTATGACGAGCTCAGCTCGTCATGAGCACAGCTCCACTGTGCCTCATGACAAGCTGAGCTCGTCATGAGAGTCGAAAAGGTTAAAAATTTAGCTACTTCCCTTGAATTTAATTGTGTACCATTGTAGGAGACTAATGTAGCTGGAAAACCTTCTCTAAGAAATACATTTTTAAGAAACTCAATTATAGCCTTAGACGTGACCTCGCTGACAAGCTTTACTTCAGGCAATTTGCTGTAGGAGTCAACCATAACTAGACAAAAACATGAATTGCTTGCCAGAAGATTAAATGGCCCAATAATTTCAATGCCTACTATTTCCCATGGATCTGATGGTAAAGTGAGAGAATGGATGGGAGGAGGGGAGAACTTGTTTTTCAAGACTTGTCACAGCTGCAAGATATAACACAATCACTATTAACCTGATTAACTTCACTATCCATGGAAGGCACCAAAAATATCCTCTGATTCGTCTCATTGGCTACGACCTAGCTGTCCTTCAGTGTCCTTAATATGATGCCATTCCAAAGACTCACAGTAGGTATAAATTTATCGTCTTTCATCATCTGTCCTTCACAGTAATTTTATCTGAAATCTTTACAAAAGGCTAAAGTCAGACATCAACGTTTCTTTATTTAGGTCAACCTGATCTAATGAAACACATAACTTTACTCAACACAGAATCCTCATTTATTGTTGCACGCCAGTCTTCTTTATTCAAAGCACTGACTTCAGGCAGATCCAAAACTGTCACAATGCAATCTTCCAAAATTACCTTCAGCCTCCACTTCTCGAGCTTGTGAAGAATTACCTCTTACGGGAAACAGTGATAAATAATCAGCACATATGTTCCTCCCACCAGCAATGTATTAGGGTATAAAATCAAACTGGAGGATTTTGGTAGAGAGTCTGGCCATCCTGGGAGTAAACCTCTAACATCCCCCCCCAAGATTAAGAATCAAGGGTGTGTGGTCAGTCTGAATGACAAATCAAATTATTTTCCTCAAAGGTAGTTACAAACTTTAGTACCTGCCCACCAGCAGGTCCTTCTCAATGAAAGAGCAATGTGATGCAGCATCAGTTAGCACGCGAAATACGTAACCAATCGTCAAAAGATATTCATAACTTTTGCTCCCAAACCTAGGTTGCTGGCATCAACCGTTAAAATGCACAGTAGCTCAGGATCATAATGTTTGAGAGTTAACTATCTCACAAGTCCTTTGACAATCAGATTTTCATTTGAACAGAACTCCTCTCTTTAACACACTGGACAGGGGCTTCAACTGAGAAGCATAATCTGGAACAAAACACAAATAAAATTTACAAAGCCCCAAGAAGGAATTTAGACCTACCTAGTCAAGCAGGGCATTAGCTTCCATGACACTTCTTAAAAGGCTAGGTTTACCCACTTTGAGACCACATGACCCAAATATTCCACTCTGTCAAAAATACATACTTGTCCCATCTCAGAACAACACCATATACTTGGACACTTTTCAACGCTTCCCTCAAAATCTTGTCATGTGATTCGCGATCAGGAGCATACATGAGGACATCATCCTGAGCAATTGAAATGCCCTGGATCCCCCCTTCAGTATGTGGCACATAACCCTTTTAAATGTTTATGTAGCATATGCCAAACAGAAAGGCATGTTTCAGTACTGATATGTTCCAAAGAGTGAGACAAATGCAGTGCAGTGACTTCAGTCATGGGCAAACTCGATTTGGTGGTAGGCCAAAGCCAAATCTAGCTTAGTGAACCAAATAGCTTCTTTCAAGCTAGCCGAGATTTCTTTAATATTTGGTAAGGGATGTGAATCTGTCCAGATTTCTTTGTTAAGACAACGGTGATCAAGATAGACACTCAGTTCACCATTCAGCTAGCAAGCAAGTACCTAAAGAGAGAACCATAAAGAATAATCCACAGGTTCTATTATACCCTTGCTGCATACAGCATTAAATTCCATTTCTAAATCCCTCTGTATACTAATTGGAACACTCTTCATTTTGTGTTTAATTGGTTGAACTGTCTCTTTAACCTTAGTTAAAGAGAGAAATGTTTCATTTCTCCTGAAAATACATGGAGATAGTTGTTCATTGTTTTTTCTAGGATCATCACATCGTACAACAAAAATTTGTTCTTGAGGATCAGGCTTGAGTACCATTCTAAACAAACCTTGGTGGAATCACCCCAATTGTTTAAATCTTTCTGAACCACGTAGACCTTACCTGCTATTTGTCTATCTTTAAACTCTCAAAATGTCGTCAATGATCTCCAGTAGATCTATTTTGCGTCTCTCTTAGGAAAACAGGTGAACAACCTGGTCAAAGAAAGAGTCCTCTGCCCCATACATTCTTATACAGACCCTGAAATATAATTTGAAGCATGCACCTGAATCTCCTAGGAGACACAAATGTTGTCTCCCACTCTGACGTCAAGTACAGATCATCATAATCATTCAGGTCCCTCACTTTCACATCGTCACCACTTACTATAAGAACCATGTCTCGTAAATCATTTTTTAGTTTTTCATTCTCTTGTTGGGACGAATCATCCACAACACATGGGTGCATTGTTTGGTTTTGCACTGTGACAAACCTTTGAGAAATGTTGACGATTGTTGCACAACCTACACGTAACATTCTTTGCTGAACAAGATCTGCTGCTTTTATAGCAAGGAATCCCCACACCTAAAATACACATTCTGTTGAGAAAAAATTATTTAGACTTTACCAAATCTAGATTTCTATTTTTAGGATTTTTCTTTCCACCAACTTTAACTACACCTAAAGGATCAGTATAAGTTTCCAGCAACCTCAAGAGTCATGTGGAACAATGGCATGCACAAACTATGAGCGCTAGATAGAGTGGAAAATCTCTTAAAGCAGATAAGGTAACACAAGAGATGAAAATAGCACTAGAGGAGTAGCTCAGATGGGAACCAAGCAGTCATCCAGGAAAAGAAATACGTAAAGGTTCCCCAGGGAGGGTTGGAGGGGGAGGGATAGTACGTAAGTTCAGGTGCATACGGGGTGGAGATTCTGGGTTTTGGATCACAAGATGGGGAGCATATGGGGGGAAAAAAAGAGAAAAAAATGTTTTGTCCTCGTCAGTCTTAGGTATATAAACATTGCAGGAAGAACCAAACTAGGAGAGGGATATGGTAAGCCCGAACAGAGATTATTCCCTTACAATTCTGACCTGGAATGTTAATGGTCTAAGGGTTGAAAGAAGAGGTAGGAAGATTCTATAATACTTAAGACAGTCAAGCACTCAGATTATAATATTACAAGAAACACACTTGCTGAAAAAGGAATGCATTGAATTATTTGAGGCTCATAGATGGATTAGTGAACGTATGTGTACGGATCAAGCATGTTGCACAAAGGGGGTTCCCATTGTAATCAAGACCTTGGCCCAAGCAAGAGTGGGGGAGTATAAGGTAGTTAATGGAAAAAAGTGGGTGCTTCAGGGGCCCTGGTATGAAATCATTATTTTTTAGGACCTAATGTAGACAACCCTACCGCCTTGCAGGTTTTATATTACAACCTACTAGAGGTAGAAATACCTATAATTTTAGGGGGCAATTTCAATGTCCTGTTAGATCCTGTATTGGATAAATCCACAGCTAGTGAGTAAAAGAGAGAGGAGGTCCCACCGACCAAAGGGACCAAGGCACTACTTAATAGTGAAATATGTCCCTTGGAAAGGAAAACAAACTCAAACTCCCACAGATATAACTTCAATTAGGCTCATCAACCCCAACGAACGGAGAGTACTCATATACTGGAATCATTCAGCTAAAATACCACCAGACCCGAAGATGTAGTGTCAGAGGCTTTATTCATATATACGCAAAAACTAGACTTATATTTTAAACATCACTGTTCTCATTTAAAAACCTTGATAGTCTTACAATTGTAAAAAACACAGTAAATCTAATGTGGAATAAAAACAGTTCATGCTAGACACCATAGATCCAATGTACATTTAAAACCAACTTATTAAAGTTTTTGCTACAATGAACACATGAACCATAAAAGCAAATTCATCAATAGAAAAAAAAACATTTTACACAGAAATATACATCAGAAGAAATAAAAATACAACCTAACAGGGAAACCCTATTGCACAGCAAGAAAGGTACTGTTGCAGAGCCTAATCCAACTTTGTACGTAGAGTTCATGTCTTTATTCGGTCCATCATTATTTTTTGCAATAATCTTTCTCGTAGTTGGATTCAGTGAGTAACCAGCGTCAACGCGTTTCAGTGGTCTTGGAACTATAAGCCCCACAATCCTCAGGACAAAACAAGATGCATCAGAGATGAGGACCTCACTCGTAGATGAACTATAAATATATCAAATCTAAAAAAAAAAAGGGGAAAGGAAAGATAGAGAAATGGGAAAGAAATATATAGAAATACATTAGTAGTACTGTACCCCATAATCTCAACTCACGACCCTATTTCAATATATTTTCCAATTTCTTATAAAACAAATCCGAGAACAATGCCCAAGGAAGCAGACATAAGCCAACCGCGCAGGGCATCCGTCGATACAATAAACGGGTATGGTGGATCATAGTTAGTGACACCCTTTACTTATTAACTCACACATTCCTTTCATATACACTTATTCAATTCTCATTCAATCCTATCATTTGTACCTGTCAAGCTTATAAAGAAGCTGCACTCACCACAATTAGCGATGTGCTTGCCAATAACATCAAATAGTGGATGTAACAAATTCTGTATCCTTCTTCTTGCTACCAGGATGAGAAATTCCTGTCCTCGGTTCTAAAGAGAAACATTGTCTACATAAGTGCAGGGCTGATAAGCCTAATATTTTCTAGAATTGTAGACATAACTCATGTTTTAATCCTTAATGTATCTATAATCTTACCTGAGAAACAGGTTCCTATTTCACAACAAGGATACGATGGATATTAAGTCCTAAATAAACAATTTAGAGAAGGTGCTAACAAAGCCGGCACTTTTGAAGAACCAGAGATGTGTCTCTTCACTGATTCCTTATAGAACAGGTAGAGAAATAGGCTTTTAGTGTCAGAAATGGGCCTACCTGCTCTGTGTCTGAGCAACCGCACCAGTTATCACTATATAACCTGTGTCTGCTGTCTCTAAACAAAGACAACGATAAAATATGTCTAAATTGAGAAAGCCCTAAAATCTAATAACTATAACAAAGGCAAATCAGATACTGCCATAAATGTATAAATCCCCCACATTGCGCCTCAGCCGCACCATGTTCGGTAAGAGAGAGGTAGCATGCTGGCATTTGCTAATATATCTACAGATGGGCAATAAAAAACATTTCCCGATAATAAAGCAAAAAACTAGATAGGTAGAGCCATGTTCAATCCTAGCCTATATCACTCTATGAACCCCACATTGTAAAACCGTAAAGTCTGTCCAAAATACAGATAAAAATGTTATTAAGCAGTGTGGGCCAAACAGATAGACGGATACAAAATTCATTGATTAATTTTATGTAATGGATTTTGAAGAACGAGAACATGATTGTAAATAATATTATAAAAAAATGAGCCAGGAACTCGTTATATATTACTACACCGGTGTGGGCTCTCAAATATTAGGCCTTAATCTTCGCGTTACACATCCCCCAAGCATATACCATTGAGGAAGTCAATGTCACAGACAGAAGGCGTCAATAAAGATTTCATCATGGAATGCGTCTCCATGGTACCCTTGAATAACATCTTTCTGTTCAGGGATGATTTGTATATACAACTTAATGGGACCAGCATGGGGCCACATGTGCCCCCAGATCGGCCTGCATTTACATAGGGGCTTTTGAAGAAAAACATATACATAATGAAATGTCACCGTTTTTTTTAAATGTCTCCAATTGGTGTTGTTTTATTGATGACATTTTCTTCATTTGGAGAGGACCAAAGTAATAACTAGAGGAGTTCCTAACTTGGTTAAATCTTGGTGACAATAACCTTAAGTTTGCAGCCAATATAAGTAACATCAGTGTGAACTTCCTTGACATTACCATTAAGCATAAAGAAGGGACCCTAGAAGTCGAGTTGTATACCAAACCGACTGATAAGAATACAAGGCTTTTAAATGAGAACAGTGATGTTTAAAATATAAGTCTTGTTTTTGCGTATATATGAATAAAGCCTCTGATGCTAAATCTTCGGGTCTGGTGGTATTTTAGCTGAATGATTCCAGTATATGTGTGCTCTCCGTTTGTTGGGGTTGATGAATCTGATTGAAGTTATATCTGTGAGAGTTTGAGTTTGTTTTTCTTTCCAAGGGACATATTTTCTTTTCACTAAATCCACAGCTAGGACAGTGATGAGAATTACAAAATCATACTTTAAGCTTAGGCTCCAGATGAACAATCTTGGCCTGAACGATGTATGGAGATAGACAGCTGGTAACAAATGAGAATTTACTTTTTATAATAAAAAATAATGTCATAATTCTAGGATCAATTACTTTTTGTAGACAGTAAAATTGCGAAAATGTCAAGAAGGTGGTAAACTTGCCAGAACATCTATCAGACCATTCCACAGACATGGTGGAGATTGCCCCAAGGGAAGGGTGGGATCTCTCAAAATGGACACAATACAGGAACTTCTTGCAAGATCAGTTGGTGGTAGACCAGCTAAAGACAGATACAGAGTGGTTTTTTAAGTTGAAAGTCGGGTCTGCTCCCCTCTATATAGTTTGGGACTCATGTAAGACTTATGTGCGCGGCAGGATTAAGAGTATATCAGTTTACAAAAACAAAGAGGCCAAAAATAAGCTTGGAAAGTTAGAGGCAAGAATAGCTGGGACTCAGTGCATGCAACTTGGGAAGACTCTCTAGAGTGGGTTAATCATATGAGTAAATTGTTAGAGGCAAGAGAGGAGCTAGCTTGGCACCCGGACGAGATCTGGCTGAGGAGATGGGTGGTAAAGCAAGCTAGCCTATTTTGAGTATGAGGAGGGATGTGGAAAGCTTCTAACATGGAAAACAAAAGTGGCTATAGAAACCACATTAGGGAGATAAAAGATAGCTTTACAGAAAAATTGTGTTCAGATGATAGGTTCATTGAAGAGGCATCTGCCACTTTCTCTCAGGAGCTGTACATGGAAGAGCTGGTGGCCCAGAAGAATTCATAGCAGGCTGATTAGGAGAGGACCCATTTCCAAGGTTAGAAACAAGATGATCAGATCTTCTGAACTAAGAGATATCTCAGGAGGAGGTCAAGGAAGTTTTGAGGGAAGGTAAAAAGGGCAAGGCGGCTGGCCCAGACAGTTTCCCTAGTAAGTTATATATTGCGCTAGAGCAGGCTTCTCCAACAAGTAGCTCGTGAGCTACTGGTCGCTCTCCTACTACCTGTAAGTAGCTCTCCGATGTGCAGCTCAGCCTACTAAATTAAAGGCTATTGAATGGATGAATTAACATAGGTATACAAAAAAATGGAAAAGTGTGTATTCAAAACGCAAATGTGTGTACAGAGCTCATAAGATCATGTTTGAAGAAAAATGGTTGAAGTTCCAAAATATATTTACATGTCAAATTGATGAAACCTTTCTTGCTTTACTATTAGGGAATCACAGCTGCCAGACTTGCATAGGGTGGCCACTAACATAATGTTGTCTGTACAACACTAATAATATTAGTAGCTCGGCATGATTTACTTTCAACATATGTAGCTCTTATTGCAGAAAAGATTGGAGATCCCTGCGCTGGAGGATATACTTCTGGTTTTTACCCAACTGGTGGAGAGTATCTCTATGGGGGAATGCCCCCTCACAGTCATGGAATGAAGCTATGATAAGTATTATTCTCAAATCAAATAAAGAGCATAAGCTTTGCGAATCATACTGACAAATCTCCTTGCTGAACTGTGATTCTAAGTTCTTTTATCCGAATTTTAGAAAAAGACTAGATAAAGTGATTGGCAGTTTAGTGCATGAGTATCAGAAGGGGTTTATCTCTCAGTGGCACCTACATTTTAGTGAGCGCAGACCTCTGCTTGAAAACATTGTTATGTTAGCATAATCTTAATAGAAGTTTAAACGCCATTTTGCCTTTTTCCCCTTTTGCACACAACACTGCAGGTAGCTGTTATTGCAAGTTTTGAATTCGTGAATATCTTCACATGAGAAGGGCTTGTTTTCAACATCCCTAGACTTACATCGCGACATTAGTCTGCACACTGAGTTCTGAAGCCTCCAAGGTTATCATAACAATGTTTAGCTATTGTTCGGACTGATCGGCTCACACTTAGCCACAACATAAACGCAGCTGCAGTTTAACTGGAATTCTGGCGCCTTTAATATGGCACTGCATACATGAGTTTACACACTTGGAAGAATTCACTTTCCAGAGAGACAGAGAGCTTTTGCAGATCCTGATGTGATACACTCCTGCTGATCTTAGAAGTATGAGGTCCCCCACACAAGCCTAAGAGACCTTCTATATTTTATAAAACTTGGGGCCAGATGTAGGTAGCCCTTTACCGATCGGAATCGGCCGAAAATACCAATTTTCGGCCATTTCCGATCAGTAAAGGGCTATGGAGATGTAGGTGCACATATTCGGTAATTTTACCGAATCGGTATTATTACCGAATCGGTAAAGTTACCGAATCGGTAATATTTACCGATTCGGTAATATTTACCGATTCGGTAAAATTACCGAAAATGCTAAATTGAAATGTGGATAGCCAATTTTCCATTGGCACATGGCTTTCAGAATCGGTATTTTACCATGGAATACAAATCCATGGTAAAATACCGATTCCTGTGTACATGCACATCTGTGCATGTACACATGTGCCATGTGACAGACAGACGTGCCCTTAGGGCATGTCTGTGTGCCACATTGCACACATGCCTGTTTTGGGGGTGCTAGAGGGTGTCAAAGTGACACCCCCTGCACCCTTGACAAACTCGGTATTTACCGATTCGGTAAATACCGATTCGGTATTTGCATTGAATCCTATGGGCTTCAAGGCCCATAGGATTCAATAGCAAATACCGATTCGGTATTTACCGAATCGGTAAATACCGAGTTTTAAGGTATCGGTAAAAAATCCAGATGTTGGTACCTACATCCCATTTACGGATTTTGAAATACCGAATCGGTAAAATTCGGTATTTCAAAATCGGTAAAGGTGATTTACCTACATCTGGCCCATAGTTCCTAGCTAGAGGGGATGGCATACAAGGCACTATAGGACCTGTTCCCACCATCATTATAATATAATTTCCCCTTTTGTGTTTTATGGAATTGTAACAATGCTGCTTATGCTCGCAAAAATACTGCGTCTTAGAGCACAACGTTAAAAATAAACATTTTAAACTTTACTGTGTCTCTTTTTTACCCATGTTGTGGACTGGTATGAGAATAACAAACGAAAGAGTGTTCTTGATTCCCACCATTCCTGAGTATAACCTAAGTCGCATGTTCTGGGTTGTGTAATCATTGGTTACTTTGCTATAGGACGAAGAGCTAATGTGACGTTGATGCTAGTCGGTTACAGATCCTAGGTACTGAGGTGAGTTTTTGGTCCACTACAATTCACTGAGGTCCTGGATCTCTGTGCACAGTTCTGAGCAGAATCCCTGCAACATGGCGGACCCAACTTAGTGGTCTTATTTTGAGACTCTCGAGTTGTGCTTATTTCAGTCCACGGTGCCTTCACTATTGTTTCCGGTTGGCAGTGGCGACAGTATAGCCTGCCTATAGTTACATAGATTTTTTCAAGCTTGATAATTTAAAAAGGTTCGAACTTTGAATTACTACCCATTAGTGCTGTGCTACATTTTATTTGTACTTCTTCTCTACTGTGTTGTTATGGGTGAGGATGAAATACCCGAGCATAGTCGGATGGCGGTCCGCAATTATTTGCAGACTTATGCCGTCCCCTTGGAGGGTATGGCGGTTGTTTTCATGGTGAGTGCTGAAGCGGCATACTTGTTTGAGCTTTTCTACTCATGGGTTACATTCCCTGCGGTGAATGCAGATAGCAATACGTTTCATGTTTACACTCCCACTGCCGTGCCTATGAAGTACACTCCTTCTAGGACACGGGAGATTCCGATTTCATCATGGCAGCACCGAGTTTGGTTTAATGGCACCCTTCCCCACTCTGTAACGGCGGTTCGGTTAGGTCCGTTGTCCATCCCAGGAGCCTCTTGGCCCGTTTTGGCTGGGTTTACTCAGCACCCGCGTTACATGCTAGTTTCCATTGGTGAATTGAGGACCCTTTATACCTCTGCTGTAGGGGTTATTAGGGTCTTGGTTCAGTACTTAGCCCGCAACGTCCAGGGGGGGGGGGGCATCTGGCACCGAGGCGCATCCAGTTTGGCCGGGAGGGATGAAGCTTAGTCCCGTCATGGTTAATGCGGTTATGGGCAAGTGCCCCCAGGATAAGGCTGATATGCCTTTTTGCCTTGACGAGAAATTTGACCAACTGGAAGCATTGTTTCCCAATATGACTCCTGTTGAGAAACACAGGATTCTTACTATTAGTTTGCAGAAAGACTTAGTGCCGGAGGTGACTGATTGTGATACCTGGGGTAAAATATTTGCGGCAGTCGATGCTAAGAGCTTTGGCACTCTGTCCATGGCTGTCCTACATTCCGTCATTAAGCGTGTCTAAGATGAACACAGTAATTAAACAACAGGGGGTGGTGATGGACAGAGTTTCTGAATTAAGCAGAATACTCTCACCCAGTCAAGAGATCAGGGCTTAATCCAACACCATTTTTTATCTCACTGCACCATCCCAGCTCAGAACCTGGCTATATGCAAATTAGTCTGTCCCTGGCCCAGTGTATCATGGGAACAGGGCAAACCAAACTACCAAGCCAATTCTTTCACTGGGAAGGAAACAAGCTACCGGGGACCGGTTTCTGGCATTTCAGCCGTCTTCGGCCCTGCTTGCTTGAATCCTGATGGTGCAATGAGCAAGGGACTCACGTCTGAGTATACCCTTCCACGCTTATGGTGGACAAAATAATTAAACAACAGGGGGTGGTGATGGACAGAGTTTCTGAATTAAGCAGAATACTCTCACCCAGTCAAGAGATCAGGGCTTATTCCAACACCATTTTTTAGCTCACTGCACCATCCCAGCTCAGAACCTGGCTATATGCAAATTAGTCTGTCCCTGGCCCAGTGTATCATGGGAACAGGGCAAACCAAACTACCAAGCCAATTCTTTCACTGGGAAGAAAACAAGCTACCGGGGACCGGTTTCTGGCATTTCAGCCGTCTTTGGCCCGGCTTGCTTGAATCCTGATGGTGCAATGGGCAAGGGACTCACGTCTGAGTATACCCTTCCACGCTTATGGTGCACAAAATAATTAACCAACAAGGGGTGGTGATGGACAGAGTTTCTGAATTAAGCAGAATACTCTCACCCAGTCAAGAGATCAGGGCTTAATCCAACACCATTTTTTAGCTCACTGCACCATCCCAGCTCAGAACCTGGCTATATGCAAATTAGTCTGTCCCTGTCCCAGTGTATCATGGGAACAGGGCAAACCAAACTACCAAGCCAATTCTTTCACTGGGAAGGAAACAAGCTACCGGGGACCGGTTTCTGGCATTTCAGCCGTCTTCGGCCCGGCTTGCTTGAATCCTGATGGTGCAATGAGCAAGGGACTCACGTCTGAGTATACCCTTCCACGCTTATGGTGGACAAAATAATTAAAGCAGAATACTCTCACCCAGTCAAGAGATCAGGGCTTAATCCAACACCATGAGTCCCTTGCTCATTGCACCATCAGGATTCAAGCAAGCCGGGCCGAAGAATGCTGTAATGCCAGAAACCGGTCCCCGGAAGCTTGTTTCCTTCCCAGTGAAAGAATTGGCTTGGTAGTTTGGTCTGCCCTGTTCCCATGATGCACTGGGCCAGGGACAGACTAATTTGCATATAGCCAGGTTCTGGGCTGGGATGGTGCAGTGAGCTAAAAAAAACGGTGTCGGATCAAGCCCTGATCTCTTGACTGGGTGAGAGTATTCTGCTTAATTCAGAAACTCTGTCTATCACCACCCCCTGTTGTTTAATTATTTTGTCCACCATAAGCGTGGAAGGGTATACTCAGACGTGAGTCCCTTGCTCATTGCACCATCAGGATTCAAGCAAGCCGGGCCGAAGAAGGCTGTAATGCCAGAAACCGGTCCCCGGAAGTTTGTTTCCTTCCCAGTGAAAGAATTGGCTTGGTAGTTTGGTCTGCCCTGTTCCCATGATGCACTGGGCCAGGGACAGACTAATTTGCATATAGCCAGGTTCTGAGCTGGGATGGTGCAGTGAGCTAAAAAACGGTGTTGGATCAAGCCCTGATCTCTTGACTGGGTGAGAGTATTCTGCTTAATTCAGAAACTCTGTCCATCACCACCCCCTGTTGTTTAATCAAGATGAACACAGGGCGGAGGCGGCTGTTGAATTGGGAATGAAACTCGTTGGAGTGTTTGACGTAGTTTCCGATCTGGTCCTTGCTAATGTCAAGGGTGATGTGGTGAGCTTTCAGGTGTTTAATGCTTAACGTGATGTCCCCGATGCTGATAAGCCCCGGTAGTTACCGAAAATTATTACGGCGGCTTATAAGACCATAGGCCGCAATAGTTTGGGTGTTAAGCCTTTTGCTAAAGCAGCACAGAAGCAAACTCAGGTGCAGAAGTCTAATAAAGACGACCGCTCAGATTTTCCAAAGCAGAATTGGAATAAGAATAAGAAACAGGGGAAAAAGCAACAGAAATAGGGGTCCCGTTCTGCTTCGCCAATACCTGTGTCTACTGAGGGTACTTATGATTTGCGTGAACGTACTACTATTAAGTGACCTGATCGTTTTCAGGTTCTTGAACAACGTTCTCCTCGCTCTTTGCAGGAAACATCGGTCTCACCAACCGGTGGAGGAGACGGCGGCAAAGGCCGGGGTGCCCAGCAAAGCCGTGAGTAGCCCCGCCAGACTGACGGTAAAGGCAAGAAGGACAACTCAATGTCAGTTTCAGAAGAAGAAAGTTGCGGCTGTAACAGCGAGATATGCCACGGATAGTGAGAACACAGCTTCGGAACCTGACGTGGGGGCTGACGCTACTAGATAGCGCGGCGGAAATTACCATAGTGCGGGAAGCATTGCGTCCACTTCTGAAGGTGACAGCAACTGACACGTTCGTTGTTGTTGAAACAGCTGACCCTAGAGTGGCTCCCCCTGAAAGACTTTATGGAATTGTTCTTTTAGTTGAAGGTGACATACAACGTATAATAAAAGGGGTATTTTGGGAAAATCTTACAACTACCTATGACATTTTGTTAGCGGAATTAGATTGGCTCCGCCTTTCGCTTTAGCCGCTCTGCAAGGGTAGGAAGTAATCCTCCCTGCTTTAGCACACACAGTGCCTAAGGAGCAGGCTCTGAATTTTGCAGAAGAGTGTCAGGATTCGGTTCATCCACGCCTACCTAAGGTACAACTACAACTCCCATGATTCCATCTCAGAGGGGAGGTACTTAAGATCAAGACACGCTGGGGCAGATGCGCGTAATTCTGTGTTTTGTTTCCTGTGATGCCGACGAGTGTTCAGCCTTCTTCGTAGGAGTCTTGCGGTGCATTGCTTCGGTCTCTCCGGCTGGAGAGCAGAGAGGACTTCGACAACCTCATGGGTAGGACGTTGCTTTGTGTGGAGCGCTGTGTGTCCGATGGCCCGCACTGCCATACTGTGTCCTGCTTTTTCTTTATTGCTTGTGCGGAGCGCTGTTTGTCCTCTGGCCACGCGCTACCGTACTGTGTTCTGTTTTTTCGTTATTACTTGAGCGGAGCGCTGTGTGTCCGCTGGCCACGCGCTGCCATTCACTGTCCTGCATTTGTCTGACATTTCATTCGGAAATTTACTTTGCGATACACGGAAGGGTCATTCCGACCACGTGAGTTCGCTGACCTTCTAGTGCCCATTTCTTGGGAGTACTTGTGCAGCGGAGCGCGGTGGTGATTAGGAAACCACGAGCCAGTGGCGTAACGAAACTTGAGGG
Organism: Lissotriton vulgaris; assembly: GCF_964263255.1. Lineage (NCBI taxonomy): Eukaryota > Metazoa > Chordata > Amphibia > Caudata > Salamandridae > Lissotriton > Lissotriton vulgaris. Next base: position 641,494,116 of record NC_141697.1, read on the forward strand.
GGCCCACATGCAAAGTACATGGAGGGGACCCCTCCCACCCTCCATGCCAGTCTAGAGCTCTCAGGCCAGCGACCCGCCATACTACAGGGGATGCGGGCGATTGTTACCTCACTGTCACCAATACAGCCATTAAAAGTAACACTGGATGGTGGAGTTAAAGGTTGGCCTTAGTCTGCCGGCAGGCTATCATAGGTGGTGGTCCATTCATTACAGGGTCCCTGCCATCAGTACGCCAGGGATGTTTGCCCAATTTTAGGTGGGTTTCCTGATGCAGACTCCTGTCATGATATACAACATCGGGCCCTCATCGTTCCGTTTTCACAAAAGTGCGTCCACTGCTCCTTCTCGTTTCCGTTTTAAAACATTAGACAAAGCGACAATGCAGTATTTCAAAAGCAGATGTAACTACATAGAGCACATTTTGATAATACATTTTTATTAGTAGACAATAGCAATCTTAAGAGGCATTGCATAGCTTCATACACACTGTGACCCCAATTCCATCACAGTCTCTCTCTCTCTCTCTCTCTCTCTCTCTCTCTCTCTCTCTCTCTCTCTCTCTCTCAATGAGTCAGTCTCTCTCAGTCAGTCAGTCTCTCTCTGTCAGTCAGTCTGTCAGTCAGTCGGTCTGTCAGTCTCTCTCTCTGTCAGTCTGTCTGTCATTCGGTCTCTCTCTCTCTCTCTGTCAGTTTTTCTATCTCTCAGTCAGTCAGTCAGTCTCTCTCAGTCAGTCAGTCTCTCTCTCTCTGTCAGTTTCTCCGCCAGTCAGTCTCTCCGTCAGTCAGTATTCAGACTCTGAGTCAGTCACTCTCTACTCTCTCTCCACTCTATCTCTCTCTCCATTCTCTCTCTCAACTCTGTCCACTCTATCTCCACTGTCTCTCTCTCCACTGTCTCTCCCTCCACTGTCTCTCCCTCCACTGTCTCTCTCTCCACTCTCTCACTCTCTCTACTCTCTCTCCAGTCTCTCTCCATTCTCTCTCCACTGTCTCTCTCTCCACTGCCTCTCACTCACTCCCTTCTCTCTCTCTACTCTCCCTTCTCTCTCTCTACTCTCGCTCTACTCTCTCTCTCCCTCTACTCTCCCTTCTCTCTCTACTCTCTCTCTACTCTCTCTACTCTCTCTACTCTCTCACTCCCCACTCTCTCTACTCTCTCTCTCTCCTCTCTTCACTCTCTCTCTACTCTCTCTCCACTCTCTCTCCACTCTCTCTCTCTCTCCACTCTCTCTCCACTCTCTCTCTCTCTCTCCACCCTCTCCACTCTCTTTCGCCAATCTCTCCACCCATTCTCTCTCTCCACTCTCTTCACTCTCCCCACTCTCTCTCCACTCTCTCCTCTCTCTCTCCTCCCTCTCTCTCCACTCTCTCTCTCTCCACTTTCTCTCTCTCTCTCCACTCTCTCTCTCTCCACTCTCTCTCTCTCTCTCTTTCTCTCCACTCTCTCTTTCCACCCTCTCTCTCCACTCTCTCTCCCCACTCTCTCTCCACTCTCTCTCTCCACTCTCTGTCTCTCCACTCTCTCTCTCTATACTCTCTCTCCACTGCCTCTCTCTACTCTCCCTTCTCTCTCTCTACTCTCGCTCCACTCTCTCTCTCCCTTCTCTCTCTCTACTCTCCCTTCTCTCTCTACTCTCTCGCTACTCTCTCTACTCTCTCACTCCCCACTCTTTCTACTCTCTCTCTCTCTCCTCTCTTCACTCTCTCTCTACTCTCTCTCCACTCTCTCTCCACTCTCTCTCCACTCTCTCTCTCTCTCTCCACTCTCTGTCTCTCCACTCTCTCTCTCTATACTCTCTCTCCACTGCCTCTCTCTACTCTCCCTTCTCTCTCTCTACTCTCGCTCCACTCTCTCTCTCCCTTCTCTCTCCCTTCTCTCTCTCTACTCTCTCTACTCTCTCTCTACTCTCTCTTCTCTCTCACTCCCCACTCTCTCTACTCTCTCTCTCTCTCCTCTCTTCACTCTCTCTCTACTCTCTCTCCACTCTCTCTCCACTCTCTCTCCACTCTCTCTCCACTCTCTCTCTCTCCACTCTCTCTCCACTCTCTCTCTCTCTCTCCACCCTCTCCACTCTCTTTCTCCAATCTCTCCACCCACTCTCTCTCTATCCACTCTCTCCACTCTCCCCACTCTCTCTCCACTCTTTCCTCTCTCTCTCTCTCCACTTTCTCTCTCTCTCTCTCCACTCTCTCTCTCCACTCTCTCTCTCTCTCCACTCTCTCTCTCCACCCTCTCTCTCCACTCTCTCTCCACTACCTCTCTCCACTCTCTCTCTCTCCACTCTCTCTCTCCACTCTCTGTCTCTCCACTCTCTATACTCTCTCTCCACTCTCTCTCTCAACTCTCTCTCCACTCTTTCTCTCCACTCTCTCGTTCCACTCCCTCTCTCCACTCTCTCTCTCTACTCTCTCTCCACTCTCTCTCCACTCTCTCTCCACTCTCTCTCTCCACTCTCTCTCTCTATACTCTCTCTCTACTCTCTCTCTCTCTTCTCTCCACTCTCTCTCCACTCTCTCTCTCCACTGTCTCTCTCCACTTTCTTTCCACTCTCTCTCTCTCCTCTCTCTCTCTCTCTTTCCACTCTCTCTCTTGCTCCACTCTCTCTTTTGCTCCACTCTCTTGCTCCGCTCTCTCTCTTGCTTCGCTCTCTCTTGCTCCGTTCTCTCGCTTGCTCCACTCTCTCTTGCTCCACTCTCTCTTGCTCCACTCTCTCTCTCACTCCACTTTCTCTCTCACTCCACTCTCTCTCCCACTCCACTCTCTCTCACAAAGAAGTGTCCGTTGCCATGGGCGTCCGCAGAAATGTTTACGGGGAGGGGCACATTTTTTACTTCATCACCATCCCCCTTGCACTCTTCTACCCTCTGCCTTGCACCCTTCTCGCCCTCTCCCTTGCACCCTTCTCCCCCTTCCCCTTGCACCCTTCCCCCCCTCCGCCTTGCACCCTTTTCTACCTTGCACCATTCTCCCCTCTGCCTTGCACCCTTCTCCCCTCTGCCTTGCACCCTTCTCCCCTCTGCCTTGCATCCCTCTCCCCTCTGCCTTGCACCCTTCTCCCCTCTGCCTTGCACCCTTATCCCCTCTGCCTTGCACCCTTCTCCCCTCTGTCTTGCACCCTTCTCCCCCTCCCCCTTGCACCCTTCCCCCCCCTCCGCCTTGCACCCTTCTCCCCCTCCGCCTTGTACCCTTCTCCTCTCCACCTTGCACCCTTCTCCCCTCTACCTTGCACCCTTCTCCCCTCTGCCTTGCACACTTCTCCCCTCTGCACCCATCTCCCCTCTGCCTTGCACCCTTCTCCTCTCTACCTTGCACCCTTCTCCCCTATGCCTTGCACCCTTCTCGGCCCCCCTTGCCCCCGCTGCAGACGCCCACATGGTGCTTTTAACAAGAGTGCTTACCTGAGGGCACCATTTTGCTGCCTCATCCCTTCACATATGAGCTTTGCCCTGGAGAATGCTCTCTCTGGGGGCACCCACTCCCACCCTTGTCAGGGTCCCGAGCAGTGCTCTGCGCTGCCTCCTGCTCTCTCTCTCTGGGACCCCCACCCCCGTCCTTGTCAGGGTCCCGAGTAGTGCTCTGTGCTGCCTCCTCTCTCTCTGGGGGCCCCCACTCCTACCTTTGTCAGGGTCCCAAGCAGTGCTCTGTGCTGCCTCCTGCTCTCTCTCTGGGGCCCCACCCCTCCATCCTTGTCAGGGTCCTGAGCAGTGCTCAGTGCTGCTTCCTGCTCTCTCTCTCTGGGGCCCCCAGCCCCCGTCCTTGTCAGGGTCCCGAGCAGTGCTCTGTGCTGCCTCCTCTCTCTCTGAGGCCCCCAGTCCCCTTCCTTGTCAGGGTCCTGAGCATTGCTCTGTGCTGCCTCCTCTCTCTCTGGGGCACCCAGTCCCCATCCTTGTCAGGGTCCCGAGCAGTGCTCTGTTCTGCCTCTTGCTCTCTCTCTGGGGCCCCCAGCCCCTGTCCTTGTCAGGGTCCCGAGCAGTGCTCTCTGCTACCTGCTCTCTCTCTGGGGCCCCCAGTCCCCGTCCTTGTCAGGGTCCTGAGCAGTGATCTGTGCTGCCTCCTCTCTCTCTGGGGCCCCAGCCCCCGTCCTTGTCAGGGTCCCGAGCAGTGCTCAGTGCTGCCTCCTGCTCTCTCTCCGGGGCCCCCAGCCCCCGTCCTTGTCAGGGTCCCGAGCAGTGCTCTGTGCTGCCTCCTCTCTCTCTGGGGCCCCACCCCCCGTCCTTGTCAGGGTCCCGAGCAGTGCTCTGTGCTGCCTCCTGATCTCTGGGGCCCCCACCCCATCCTCTTTCCGAGCCTGTTCCCTCTGACTGAAGAGAAACAATGTATGTTGATACTTTGTTTCTCTTCAGTCAGAGGGAGGGGGCAAGGGGCTCAGAGCAGGCTGCAGACAGCCTGCACCTGCTTTAAAGGGAGAGAGGCTTGCTTGAGCGCAAGCATCTCTCACAGCTCTCACTGAAGAGCTGAGGGAGGGGCGGGCCCCCTTCATTTAATGAAGAGAGTGGGGCCCCCGCACCGCGGGGCCTGCTGGGCATTTGTTACGCCCCTGCCACGAGCTACCGTCTGCCTTGTTTCAGGATTGGTATTATGCGGAGCGCAGTGGTATTGGCCTAACCACATGCTACCGTGCAGCCACCATCACGTCTTTGTGATATATCCTTTGTTCTGGCAGAGCGAAGTGGTGAGGTTTGACCACACACTACTGTTCCTACAGGATACTACTTCTATCCAAGACTAAACAGGATTTCCTGGTTTTGCTTGTTTCATTTCTCTTATCATTTCAAACATAACAGTGTTTCAATTGAGACTCAGGTTAAGACGTCCTGGTGATATTGACTTCTATAGAGATAATGGAGTTGAACTGTATTCTACCAGGCACCCCTTGATCTGAGTTATTTCTTGTGGATAACAATTCATTGATAGCAGCATTATTCTTTATGGTATGTGAGAATGTGGTGCATCTGTTGACTCTTAATAGTAAACCAAGAAAGGTTACTGTTTAGATTACCTGTACATTTTATATGTTTTTAGATGTAGTCCTGAGGACAAGGTCTGTCTTGGATGCTTTGGTGTTTAAGAGGTCCCTATGACACACTACAGGTACTGCTGATTCTAGTGTAGCCATTTATGTATACTTTGTCTATAATAGTTTATTTGTGTTGTTTCAGATCCTTTGCCCTGTAGTCCCCTTCCCTTTCCTTTCCCTCGCCTGATGGTTCGAACACCCTGTGTTTACACTTCAGGGTGTTGGTAACATCTGGAGGTGGACCCCTATTAGCAACGACTGGATCCTACGGAGCACATCTGACAGAATTACGCGCCCAAGAATACTGCTCCACCCGATCTAGTGGTTTAGGGGTCATGGCTTCTATGGAGGATGTCCTCCAAGCTCTAGTGTTAGTGCAGCAGGAGTTAGCTTCGTCTAGGTCAGAAACTGCCGCTTTGAGAGACAAGGTGGATAAGTTAGCTAGAAATCCGTTTGATGCTTCCTCCACTCCTCAGATACAGGTCACAGTCCCTCCACCCATTCCCTTGGCCAGTCCTAAAAGGTATTCAGGAGATCCTTCTAAAACACAAGTATTTTTAACCCAAATTATGTTGCATTTTTCTTGAAAACCTGCGTCCTTTCCCACCAATCATTCCAGAGTGGCCTTTGCCATATCCTATTTAAACGGAGATGCAGCCAATTGGGCTGTTACTCTGGTAAGGGGTAACAATGCCATACTCTCTGATTGGGCGGCTTTTCGGGCAGAGTTTGAGTATGTTTTTGATCGAAGGGCCACCACGTTTAGTGCAGACAGGGAACTGTTAGAACTCAAACAGGGAGACATGATTTGGTCACATATCCTACTACGTTCAATAGACTGGTGGCCAAAACAGCTTGGCCCGAGGAGAAGCGGATGTCGTTATTTTATCAGGGCTTAAGAGATGGTCTGAAGGACATAATAGCCCAAATTGATCCACAACCTGTCACCTGTGCAGATATGATTAACCTATCCCTCAGGTTAGATGGGAGATTAGCTGAACGTGGAGGAGAGAGACGAAAGTGGGACAGAGGGTATTACAGATCTGACATCTCTCCCCGTAAAACTTGTTCAACAACTGAATCAGGGAGTGAACCCATGGAGATAGGAGCTGCCAGAGCCCCATTATCCAGAGATGAACGAGAAAGTCGTAGGGTGTTAGGCCTGTGTATGTACTGTGGCAAGAAAGGACATTATGTAAAGGAATGTCCGGTTAAACCCAAGAATACAGGGTGTTGGTCCCGGAATAAAAAGGTGGCGGTGTCGTCCGCAATACCTACTGAATCCTCTAAAGAGGGTGAGGTAGCTAAGATTTGGAAACTTCCTTCCTTATCTGCTATGGCCTTGCAGGACAATGATTCTCACATAGTGCTTCCCATGACTCTAGAAAGCAAAGAACAGGTTCATCAGGTGTTGGTCATGTTAGACTCTGGGGCCACTGGCAATTTCGAGGATAGTGGTTTGGTGACGAATCTTGCTTTGCAGAGAGTAGCTAGAGATAACCCTTAGGAGGTATGGGCTGTGGATGGCAAACCTTTGAAATCAGGTCTTATCACTGACAGAAATATTAGTGTTATCGGTAATGGTACGCACAGAGAGGAAATTTCTTTGAACATTATGAAGGCCCCACAGTATAAAATTATATTGGGAATGCCATGGTTGTGTCACCATAATCCCATCATACAGTGGAAACACAAGACCATACAATTCTTAGATCAAATATGTCAGGGTCACATAGTCCAGAATCAACATACACACGTTTTTGCCTTGTTATCCTCGTACAGGATAGCTACGGCCGCCGAAAAGGAGGTGGTATGCCCATACACTACGAGGAGTACGGTGATGTATTCAGTGAAATCATGGCAGAACAGTTGCCCCCTCACGAGAATATGACTGCCGCATTGATCTGATAGAAGGGGCCACTATTCCAACTTGTCGTGTATATGCACTGTCAGTACCTGAGACAAAACATTTGAAGGAATACTTGGAGCACTACCTAGAAATTGGATTTATAAGGCCTTCCCATTCTCCTGCTGCCTCTCCTTTGTTTTTTATCACAAAAGCAAATGGGGATTTGAGGGCTTGTGTTGACTATTGCATGTTAAATAAGAATACCATACGCAACAGATATCCCTTACCCCTTATTTCGGTCTTGCTGGATCAAGTAAGAAACGGCAAGATATACACTAGGCTGGATTTGAGAGGAGCGTATCATTTGGTACGCGTTAGGGCAGGGGATGAATGGAAGACCGCATTCAAAATTCACTATGGTCTGTATGAATATTTGGTGATGCCGTTTGGGCTTTGCAACGCCTCGGCGGCATTCCAATTTTTCTTGAATGATGTTTTGAAAGAATATGTGGACATCTGTGTGGTGGTTTACATAGATGATATCCTTATATATTCGGAGGAAGTGGAAGCACATACGGCACAGGTAGTCCAGATTCTTCAGAAATGAAGAAAACACAAATTGTATTGCAAACTGAGCAAGTGTGAATTTGGTGTGACTGACGTAGAATTCCTGGGGGTCATGCTTCATCCCGAAGGGTTACGTATGTCTGAGCGTAAGTTGTTGGCAGTGCAGAAGTGGCCAACTCCCAAAAACATAAAGGAAGTCCAGTGTTTTTGGGGTTCGACAATTATTATAGGAGGTTTATCCTACACTTCTCTCAGGTTGCGGTGCCCCTAACTTGATTGTTCAGGAAAGGAGTATCCTTCCATTGATCTGTGGAAGCGAATGAGGCCTTCGAATATCTCAAGCCTTTACCTCTGCACCCGTGCTTGCCCATCCTAAACCTGAACTGCCATATGTAGTAGAAGCCGATGCATCAGACGATGCGATAGGAGCTATCTTGTCACAAAGGGATCAAACCACAGGTCAATTGCATCCTGTGGCTTATTTATTGAAGAAACTAAGTTCAGCTGAAAGAAATTACACCATTTCCGAAAAAGAATTGCTAGCAATTAAGAAAGCCTTCCAAGAATGGAGACAATATCTGTGGGGGCTGTTTTCCCTGTCACAGTATATTCGGACCAGCGAAATCTTCAATACATGAAAACAGCTAGGCATCTCACACAATGGCAAATGAGATGGATGCTGTTCTTTGCGGAGTAAGATTTTGTGATTACATATAGACCAGGGATTGACAACAGAAAAGCAGACGCATTATCCAGACAGGAGGAAGAGGAAGAGTCCTCTATTCGACCTGCCCTGGAATCTATAGTCGAACCATCCGAAGAGATTTGTGCGTTAAGTGCAGAGAACTTTTTGAATGTAAGAAATGCTAAGACTGAATCCAAATGGGAGTCCTGGGTTGCAGAGGGAGAAGGTAGAGTCATAAAACAGGGGCTGCCTTTTGTTGATAACAGACTGTTTTTGCCCTCTTTGGATTTGCAGAAAAAGGTGTTTCACTGGTACCATGTTTCTCCGGCGGCAGGACATCAGGGAGTGCTTTAAACAGTTCATTTACTACAAAGACATTTTTGGTGGAAAACGCTGAAACTTGACGTTTCATCTTGGGTGGCGCAATGTGCCGACTGTGCCCGATCAAAGAATGACATTGGTAAGAGGAAAGGGAAATTGATGCTAATGCCGACCCCTCGCAAACCATGGCAAAATATCAGCTTGGACTTTGTTACTGGGTTGCCACCAGATCAAGGCAAAACGGGTATTCTGGTTGTCATCGATAGCCTCACCAAATTAGGTCATTTCAGAGCCTGTGTCAACCTCCCTACTGCTAGGCAAACAGCTCAATTGTTGTTCTCTAATGTCATTCGTTTGCATAGCTTACCAGAAGTGATTGTGTCAGACAGAGGCCCACAATTTATAGCCAGGTTCTGGAAATTTTGGTGTCAGGCCTTACAGATCTCTTCCTCGCTGTCCACGAGTTTCCATCCTCAGACGGATGGACAGACTGAAAGGTTAAATTAAACTCTGAAAAAATACCTTCGCTGTTATGCTGTTACTGCTCAGGACTCATGGGTCTCATTGTTATGGATGGCAGAGCTGGCATATAACAACGCTTGGCATTGTTCTGTGGGTGTATCTCCTTTTTATGCAACCTATGGATTCGATGCCTGCATACTTCCTATCCGTATTCCTGAGTGTGTATCTGAGCAACCGACGGTCTATAGTAGGATGAAAAGATTAAACACGGTTCATCGCCAAATCACCAAACATTTGCTCAAAGCTAAACAGGATTACAAAAGGTGGGCGGATACACACCGGGTCGCTGGACCAGACTATCAGGTGGATGATAGGGTATGGCTGTCGACTAAGAACATTTGTTTCAAATTACGTAGTGTGTTCCATCCGCGCTACATTGGGCCTTATGTCATCGTGAAAAGGATTAACCCTGTGGCTTTCAAGTTGAAATTGCCTGCTGCTCTCCGGATTCATCCGGTATTTCATTGTAGTCTGCTGAAACCTGCCATGTCCTCCAGACGCCGGGCTCTTCTGCCTGTTCTGGTCGATGGTGGTTATGAGTACGAAGTGAAGAGTATTCGTGATTCTAAGTGTAAGCGAGGTGTGTTGTGGTATTTAGTCTAATGGAAGGGTTATTCTGCTGAATATGACTCTTGGGAACGTGTAACAATGTTCATGCTCCTGCAGCAGTGCATGCTTTTCATGTACGGTTTCCTGGTAAGCCTAGACCTAGGAGGCGCTGAGAAGGAGGGCCTACTATCAGGATTTGGTTCTTCTGCGCCTACCTAAGGAAGAACTACAATTTCCATGATTCCATCTCAGAGGGGAGGTACTTAAGATCAAGACGGGCTGGGGCGGATGCGCGTAATTCTGTGTTTTGTTTCCTGTGATGCCGACGAGTGTTCAGCCATCTTCGTAGGAGTCTTGCGGTGCATTGCTTCAGTCTCTCCGGCTGGAGAGCAGAGAGGACTTCGACAACCTCACGGGTAGGACGTTGCTTCTTGGGGAGCGTTATGTGTCCGATGGCCACGCGCTGCCGTACTGTGTCCAGCTTTTTCTTTATTGCTTGTGCGGAGCGCAGTGTGTCGGCTGGCCATGCGCTGCCGTACTCTATTCTAATTCTTCGTTGCTTCCGTGCGGAGCGCTGTGTGTCCGCTGGCCACGAGCTGCTGTACTGTGTTCTGTTTTTTCCTTATTGATTGAGCGGAGCGCTGTGTATCCGCTGGCCACACGCTGCCGTTCACTGTCCTGCATTTGTCTGACATTCCATTCGGAAATTTACTTTGCGATACACGGAAGGGTCATTCCGACCATGTGAGTTCGCTGACCTTCTAGTGGCCATTTCTTGGGAGTACTTGTGCAGCGGAGCGCTGTGGTGATTAGGAAATCACGCGCTACCGTCTGCCTTGTTTTAGGATTGGTATTATGCGGAGCGCAGTGGTATTGGCCTAACCACATGCTACTGTGTAGCCACCATCACGTCTTTGTGATATATCCTTTGTTCTGGCAGAGCGAAGTGGTGAGGATTAACCACACACTACTGTTCCTACAGGATACTTCTTCTATTTAAGACTAAACAGGATTTCCTGGTTTTGCTTGTTTCATTTCTCTTATCATTTCAAACATTACAGTGTTTCAATTGAGACTCAGGTTAAGACGTCCTGGTGATGTTGACTTCTATAGAGATAAAGGAGTTGAACTGTATTCTACCAGGCACCCCTTGATTTGAGTTATTTCTTGTGGATAACAATTCATTGGTAGCAGCATTATTCTTTATGGTATGTGAGAATGTGGTGCATCTGTTGACTGTTAATAGTAAAACAAGAAAGGTTATTATTTAGATTACCTGTACATTTTATATGTTTTCAGATTTAGTCCTGAGGACAAGGTCTGTCTTGGATGCTCTGGTGTTTAACAGTTTATAAGAAAAAACAATGGTTTCTGGTGGCCTGAAAAGGTCCTGGTAGAGTAGGATATGACTATGTTACTTGAATCAATCCTGGGAGAGAGTTTTTTGTAAGGTAACATACAAATAGAATACTTTATTATGTTTTTTAGTACATGTATATTTTTCTCAGGTGCTCACACGAGTGACAAAGTGCTTAGAGTGACTGAGTGAAAAATTAGGGTAAAACTATATACAAAGTTACCCCAGAAAATTAGTAAGAAGAGCTATGAAAAGGGCTTGGTATGCCCACAGAGAACATCTATTACAACCACAAAAGAAAGAACCCTTAAAAAGAATTACCTGTGTCACCACATTCAATACAGTTAGCAATAAACTATGTAAAGCAATCAGAAAACATTGGTCTGTACTGGACCCTTTAGAACTTGATACAGGGGCCCCTTTGTTCTCCTTTAAAAGAGGACGCAATCTCAAAGATCATTTGGTGAGAGCTGCCACCACGACCAATAAAAATACCACCATTGAAACATATCTAAATCTACCACCTATTGTAGGACACTACAAATGTAACAACTGCACTGCATGCGAATTCACGACCAATACCAAAATGTTTGAATATGAAAACTGTAAACACAAATTAAAATCTTTCACTAATTGTAATTCAAAAAACGTCATATACTGTATTCAATGTCCTTGCCAAAAATTGTATATTGGTCAAACCACTCAACAGATAAAGACCAGGATTTCGCAGCATAGAAGCAGAATTCGCTGCAAGGTGACAACTGCACCCCTAGTGGAACATTATGTGGAATATGGACACTCTGAAAATGATCTACAATGGCAGGTTGTTGACCATATACTGCCCAATGCAAGAGGGGGCAATCAACAAACAATCTTGAACCGCCTTGAATGTAAATGGATTTTTTTATGTAAAAGCATTGAGAAAGGACTCAATACTCTGGATGAGTGGAACAGCTGTGGCTAACCCAAAATCTAGACTTCAAGTACTATTATTTACCAACATTCCTAACGCAGAACAATGCTCAAAATAAGTTTGTAAAACCAACACGAAAACGGAAAACGTTACATTTACCAGTACTATTTATACTGTATTGTAATATGTAATTTAATATGAACTGTATGCTGAAATGCTTAATCTCCAGTAACGCTTTTAGTGTATTGACCCATAGGCATGCGCGCTTTAATGGCCCTAGGCACATGCGCGAATCATAAACTCTAACGCGCATGCGCCTCCTTAAATCCAGGAAGTAAATACCAGTACGCGGTAAAACACCGATAGACCAAACGCCAGAGCAGCGAGGCAGAGACCGCGGTGATCTAGTAAGTACACCCGCTAAGAAAGAGAATGCTCCCACTCCATTTACGAGCTTCCGGATGTGACTTGCTCGTTTTATTTGAAGATTTAATTCTAATAATCTCCTCATTTTTTGTCCCCATCTCCCGCCGGGACCATGTACTATTAATTGGTAACATTTTTCTTTTGTTTGAACACGCCTTAAGCATTGCTCACAACTAGTCTACATTTCTAACTTAATCTTATTGCCATTTTTAGATCTACTCTGCACAAACTATGAATTACCCTAACTGTCTCAAACAATACCGCAATACTATGGGTAACTCTTTTTAAATACCAATTTAAAAATAATTTATCCACCCATTAGACTCTGTTTGTAGCCAAAACTTAATGCTTGTTTTGCTCGCAGATTGTGATGAAAACGAAAAACCCAGACGAAACTGAAAGCTAAACCTAGATTAATTTGGTCTAGCCTTGAAAATAATATATCCAGTAAGTTTTCCCCCTTTTTTTAAAAAGTGACCATAGTGTACCTCCATGAGGATCACTACATGAATGATTCATTCCTTCCCTTGTCTTTCAGGCCTTTGGAATTATTTACTAAGCCTCGAATTTTGAATCCTTATACTTGATGGAAATTAAATTCAACCATCCCTCTAAGTAAGCCATGTCTTCTTTGAAAAGCGCGCAACCAAGCATGTTCCTTAAAAAGCGCGCAGCCAAGCTTGCACTTTTAATGAATTCCAGTGATGATAAAAGCGCGTTAATTCACGTTTGCCCATTCTATTAATTATGAACAAATGTGCATGCTCTATATGCCACTGGGAGCACTATACCTCTATGTTAAGAAATAGGTTATGTAGGGACAGAGTACTAAAATTACCTCATTTTAATACTGTTTCAGGAAAGCTCACCATGTCCTGATGATGATCTAAAATTGTTTAGATCGAAACGCCGTCGACCCAATCAAGGAAACTCCCCTACCTTACTGTATATATTTTTGGGGGGAATACCCTTGTTTGTGACACTTTGTATATAGTTTTACCCTAATTTTTCACTTAGTCACTCTAAGCACTTTGTCACTCGTGTGAGCACCTGAGAAAAATATACATGTACTAAAAAACATAATAAAGTATTCTATTTGTATGTTACCCTACAAAAAAACTCTCTCCCAGGATTGATTTAAGTAACATAGTCATATCCTACTCTACCAGGACCTTTTGAGGCCACCAGAAACCATTGTTTTTTCTTATAAATACTTCAACCCCAGGTTTTACTAATGGGGTACCCTTGTTTTCCATAACTACTGGTGTTTAAGAGGTCCCTATGACACACTACAGGTACTACTGATTTTAGTGAGACCATCTGAGTGTAGCCATTTATGTATACTTTGTCTATAATATTTTATTTGTGTTGTTTCAGATCCTTTTCCCTGCAGTCCCCTTCCCTTTCCTTTCCCTTGCCTGATGGTTCGGACACCCTGTGTTTACACTTCAGGGTGTTGGTAACATCTGGAGGTGGACCTCTATTAGCAACAACTGGATCCTGCGGAGCACATCTGACAAAGAGTGGGCTAAGGTGCTTGTACCTGCAGTGTACCGTACTCAATGTGGATGGGACAATTTTTCTCCCAGCCATGAGATTCCTTTGCGGTCTATGCCACAGCCTCAACCCCAATACCCCATGCGACGTGAATCGAAAGCTCCTGTGGCGGAAATCCTTGAACAATTGGAATATCAAGGTGTGATTGAAACGTGTGTGTCTCCAATGAATAACCCTCTTTTTACTGTGACCAAGCCTGATGGCTCGAACCGTTTGGTATTGGATTACCGGCACTTAAACTCCCATTGTCGGACCTGCGCAGTACAGAATACTCACAGTTCAGCCCTTGTGGATAGTCTTGTGCGTAAAAGGTTTAAGACCACACTTGACATATCTAATGGCTTTTTTAGCCATAATCTGTCCTCTTTTAGTAGTCAATGGACAGCATTTAAGTGTGGCGGTAAACAGAAACAGTTCAGAAGATTAGCTATGGGCTACAATAACAGTCCTGGTGTCTTTGCCGCCCGAATAGTCTCTCTTTTGGAGAGGCTCGACCCTGATGCGTAATCGTATGTGGATGATTTTACTTCACAGACGACGAATTGTGGATGCATCTGTGTTGTGTTGACTGCATCATATGTGCGTTTGCGGACTTCGGTTACAAATTTAACTTTGAAAAATCACACATTGCAGAGTACATAGTGTTGTTCTTGGGCTATGAGCTCAACAACGAAGGTCGAGGTTTGGCACTTCACTTCCTGGAGAAATGCGCACAGCTGCACGCTCCAACAACTCTGAAAAAATTACAATCTTTGCTGTTTTTTTTTATTTCGGGCATACATACATTCCCGATTATGCCCAGCGTATCAAGCCGCTATATGCCTTGGTACAACCTACTTTTTCCAAATCTTGCTGGCTGCCGGAACATTCTGCAATTTTGCAATCGTTGCAGTCTGATAGTCTTGAATCTAGATTCCTACTGACTCGTGACAACCACGCCAACCTGGTCATAAGAATTGTGCCTGGGGCGGTAAGTTTCACGTACCTGACTTTTAATGAGGGTGACACAGTCCCTATCGCTTACAAGTCACACTTGTAGACTTCAGCTGAAATGCGATTTTCCTCTATGGAAAAAGTTTTGACTGCAGTGCAGATGGTGATTCTCAAAGAACGTGCATTGTCACAGGGGAAACGCAAGTTGGTTGTTACTCCTTATCCTGCCTTGGAGGCAGTGACGAAAGCCAGTGTACCTAATTCGAAAGCTTTACATCTCCGGTGGATATAATGAGCCACATCTTTGACATATCCGGATGTCACCTTCATTTTTGAATCCTCTTTGCAGACTCAAGAGTACTTGCAGTAAGAATTTGTTCATTCTGCTCCTCTAACCATGCGCCCGCTGGAGGATTTCCATTGTATCCTTTACACTGACAGATCGGCGCAACCATCGACGAAGTATAAACATGCTTATTTTGTGGCCTGCACAATAGTGGTTAGTACCATGGTGAATGGTGAATTCAAGTCCAATGTCGTGCACACACAGACATTAGGGGACTGTACCGCCCCAGTGGCAGCGCTCCGTGCTCTGGTGCCTGCACTGGAGTACGCAGATCCTAGTGTGACTACTCTTGTTGTGAGCGACTCTTACAACTGTGTAGAGTCTTACAACAACAACTTATTCTTTTGGACTCAAAATGACTATTGTGATTCCAAAGGTAGCATGATTAAACACAAAATGCTTTGGGTTCGAGTGGCTGAGCTCAAAGAACGGCTCCCACTCGTGTTTGTGATTCATACTCTTGGTCACCAACATGTGGGGGTACACGCTGTTGGTAACGGTCTTGCTGATGAAGCGGCGAAGACAGCAGTTGCGACATACTTAGTAGCAGCAGTTACACGTTCCAAAAGTAAGATTGATGATGACATCTTGGCAGCTATTGCAGCAACAGAGAAGGGAGGTAATTAACCAAAGGTTTCCCTTCTAAATACTCTTATCATTTAAGTTGTCAGGCTCCACCTCTATCTCTTCGGAGCTATGCTGAAAGACCTCTACCTTCCCTCGCAGAACCACCCCAACGTCTGAAGTATACACAGACCATAAAGGCAATTCCCCCAGGGAAGGAAAGGAAGGGAACAGCGGGGAGGGAGATCTGAAATGACATATGAACAGACAATTAGAAGAAGTCCCCCCCGTGCCCACTGACTGCTAACGCTCCTCCTCTTTAAATACAAAGCAGTTACATAACCTTTCCTTCCTACCTGTGGGGAGAATATAATAGGGATTAAATGCGAGGAGAAGAGACTTGAGGTGATAACAGGGATTCTGTTTCACTGTAGAAAAGACAAAGGGAACCAGCATGAAGCCCTGATGCTATTATAGACCACAATGTTCATTCATACGAATCCAAGCATACCGTCTCTGAACTGCTCACCTAACAGCACAGGACCCCTTACTTAAGGTACCCCTCTCTCGGTTCTCCTGCATATGAAAATAAAACGAAACAGGGTTGTGGAAACAAACAAAAGACAGCAATCAATGTTAATCACTCCTTAACGCTGTTTGCTTTGTAAAATGTCATAGTGTCTCTTATGCACGTGTTGCACTTTCCGTAACTCTGACCATGAATAATGCAGCAATCCGTCTTGCAACACTTCGCCGCTACTTCTGCAAAAACAACTTCCTCACCGAGCCTTGTATCCCCTCTCTCAGCCGAGCGAGAGCGTGAAGCTCATAAACACACGCTACCTGCGTGTCCAATACTGAGGCATTACTGACAGTTACCAGAAGTCCTTTCCAACACGCAACCTGCGTGTTCACAATGTTAAACAATGATCTCCCCCAAAGCAATGAGGGACGAGAAGCAAACGGATCGGCTTACCACTACCAGGGCTTACCGCACCAACGTCTCCGGATTCAGCTGAATAATCGGCACCGCCGCTGGTCTCAGATGCCTTCTTATTTCCGGGTGGGCACCTGGCCCTGCGTCTCCTGTGCGCCACGATTCTCGGCATGCCGGGAATTGTAGTTCTACCGCCGGCCGCTTCAGGACTTTGTGCTTCGTGTGATTCTGCGCCTCTCCACATAAAAACGGAGCTTGTTATGTTCCTCTTGTCGGGGGGGGGGTCGAGCTCTGACAGTACATCCCCCCTCACAAAGGCCCTCGTCCTACACAGGTTTGTCCGGGTAAGTTTTGTGGAACCTTGCCACCAGCCGGGGGGCATGCACAGCCCCAGCAGGTTCCCACGAGTTCTCCTCCGGACCGTATCCCTTCCAGGATAACAAGTAGTGCAAACGCCCCCTCACCCTCTTGGAGTCCAGAACCCTCTGTACCTCATACTCCCTCTCCTTCTGCACCCAAATGGGCACGGGCAACCGACGACGAGGGCATAGTGATGGCTTCGAAAGGGAGACATGAAACACTGGATGAATCCGGAAATGTGCCGGTAGGCGCAATTGCACCGCCACCGGATTGACATGTTTCACAACCCTCTAGGGTCCAATGAACTTAGTATTGAATACGCTATGCCTTCTGAACCTGATGTGTTTCGTGGACAACCATACCAAATCACCACACTTATACACTGGGCTCGGCCTACGATGTTTATCGGCCTGCTTTTTGTATCTAGCCTTGGCCTGAACCAGGTTACCGCGAGCGGCAAGGAGTACTTTGCGTAAGTGCAACAACCTTTCTTTCACATCCGGTAGTTTACTGCACGTGCTGGGCAGCAACAAGGGAGTGAATCTGGGATGATGCCCATATGTGCAAAAGAAAGGTGTATGCTGTGTGGACGAATGTAGGGTGTTATTAAAGGCGATCTCCTCCACCCACAACCAATCCACCCAAGCATCCGAGTTGCCATGTACATAACAACACAAATACTGCTTTAGCGTTTGGTTTAGCCTCTCTGTCTGCCCATCAGTTTGCGGATGGAAACTGGTGGACAGAGAGGACCTTATTTGTAATTCTGCACACCAGGTCTTCCAGAAGCGGGCCGTAAACTGGGCCCCTCTGTCGGACACTATATCTCGAGGGAGACCGTGTAGCCTTACAATGTGAACCAAAAGAAGGTGAGCCAACTGACCAGCTGTAGGGACCTGCTTACACGCCACGAAGTGACCCATCTTAGTAAGGTAGTCCACGACAACGATGATGGCGGTGTTTCCCTGATCTTTGGGGAGACCGACTATGAAATCCACTGAAAACCTCTCCCAAGGTTGTTCTGGCGTGGACAGAGATTGTAGCAATCCTTGAGACTGTTGTCTATTGGATTTCATTTGAGCATATGTCATACACTTGCTTACCCACTTTCGTACATCAGGCCGCACCGAAGGCCACCAAAACTGTCTCATCACCTTCTCCAACGTCTTTACGTATCCCATGTGTCCCGCACAAGGGGTGTCATGACACCAAGAGTACACTAGTTTTCCCAAAGGATTCGCTGGAACCAGTACTTGATTCCCTCTCATGGGCACTCCATGTTTCATTCTCCATTCAGGGTGATGGCGAATCCATGTCCTCCATACACATGTTTGTACTCCTTTACTCACTCCTGTGAGAAAGGCCTGGGTCTGAGTCGTACGTACCAACCACTCGAGAAGGAGTGATGATCGCTCGATCAGGGGTCAAGGAATGCATAGTCGAATGTTCTTGGCGGGTCAATGCATCCGCTTTCTTGTTGCCTGAACCAGGTCGGAATGTAACAATAAACCTGAACTCCTCAAAAAACAACATCCAACGCAGTTGACGTGGTGTAAGATGTCTTGCGTCCCGCATAAACTGTAAATTCTGATGGTCTGTATATACAGTAACCAGCTGTCTTGCACCCAACAACCATTGTCTCCATTCTAAGAAGGCATCCCTAATGGCCAACAGTTCTTTTTCGGCGATGGTATAATTACATTCAGCCGCACTCAATTTCCGAGACATGAAAGCGATGGGGTGTAATACTCCAGTGGTTTCTTTCCTTTGGGATAGTACGGCTCCAAT
This sequence comes from Lissotriton vulgaris, assembly GCF_964263255.1. NCBI lineage: Eukaryota > Metazoa > Chordata > Amphibia > Caudata > Salamandridae > Lissotriton > Lissotriton vulgaris. The sequence goes on from NC_141697.1 coordinate 641,512,807, forward strand.
AGCATATTCCGAGGCGTCCGCCTCGACCACAAACGGTAAATCAGGGTTGGCATGAATCAAAATCGGGGCCGAGGAGAAGGAGATCTTTAACTGCTCAAATGACCGCTGCGCCTCCTGGTCCCAAACAAATGGAACGACCTTCCTTGTAAGGCGGGTTAACGGGGTCACTAGTCCAGAAAAGTCTCGAATTAATCTCCTATAGAAGTTAGCGAACCCCAATAGGCACTGTATATCCTTGATGTTACATGGACGTGGCCAGTCCGTGATAGCCTTGACTTTTCTCTCTGCCATCACTTGTCTTGATGGGGTGAGCATCACACCTAGAAATTCCACGGTGGACACATGGAACTCACATTTCGTGATTTTACAGTATAGATGGTGAGACAGCAGAGCTCGCAACACCTGCTTTACGTGTTCTTCGTGTTCTTCCATGGAATCTGAGTAAATCAGGATGTCATCAATGTATACGACAACATGACGGTCCAGATAGTCTTGTAACACTTCGTTTAAGAAGAACTGGAATGCCGCCGGGGCATTACATAATCCAAAGAGCATTACGAGATACTCATAAAGCCCATACCGCGTTTTGAATGCTGTTTTCCACTCGTCACCATGTCGTATTCGGACGAGGTGATATGCCCCTCTCAGATCTAGCTTGGTGTACACTGTGGCTGATCGCACTTGTTCCAACAGGACTGGTATCAAGGGTAACGGGTATTGATTTTTTACCGTGATGGCGTTCAAGGCTCTATAGTCGATACAGCATCTTTTCTTGCCATTAGCTTTCGGAATAAAAAACAGTGGCGAAGCCGCTGGGGACCTAGAAGGCCTGATGAATCCAAGGGCCAAGTATTTATCCAGATAGGCTCGTAAAGTCTCATTTTCTGGTAGGGTGAGGGCGTATATCCTACCATTGGGCACCACAGATCCGGGAATAAGGTCAATCCGGCAGTCATATGAGCGATGGGGAGGGAGCGTTTCGGTCTTCACGTCGCTGAACACCTCCTCATATGCCTTTGTGGGGAGGAGGAGCGGCTGGAGCACTCCGAAGCGGACGAGGAAGAAAGAAACACCGCTTCCTGGTTGCCAAGAACACAGAACCAGGAAGTCAACAGCCGCGGTCTAGCAGTTGAACAGCGGAAGGGGGAGGAGTCCCGTCAGCCGGCGGAACCAGGAAGGATAAGAGGAAGAGGCGTGGAACGGACTGTGTGCGAGGTCGGAGAGGAGGCTGCGGAGCACCCGGAGGCAGAGGAGATCCGAAGAGTGGAGAGCGTGAGAGCGGAGACAGAGGAGATCCAAAGAGTGGAGAGCGTGAGAGCGGAGGCAGAGGAGATCCGAAGAGTGGAGAGCGTGAGAGCGGAGGCGGCTGCGGAACACCCGGAGGCAGAGGAGACTCGGAGAGAGGAGAGTGCACTGCGAGTGCTACTGAGCGACGTTCCCGACACTGCTTCCATACCCGGTGGGCTGAAGGGAGAAGATGCCACGGGTCCTGCTGCTGTGGTCCGAGAGTCGGGCCACAGCCCAAGGCAAGTGCTGTTCAAAGGGGAATTCTGGTGGGGTGTTTGGGGAGGTGGGAGGTAGCAAGGTCGGGGAGGCGGGAGTCCCCGCGGTGACCCTTGCACTAAAAACACACCCCATTTTTCTTTAATTTGGGGAAGGTAGCACTACACTTAAAACTGAGAGCAGATCAGTAAAACCCGTTTGTTTTCTCTTTTCCCTGAGGCCACAAGAACCGGGACATCGGACCAAACCCTGACGTTCCCTGCAACCAGAAACAACCCCAAGAAGGAAGGACTGTTACAAAATCCCTACTTAAGAGTAAAACTTAATAAAAAACTGAACTGTAGACAACAGTGCTCTGGTCTCATTCTTTGGCCACCACTAGCCCCTGACAAAATTGGTGTCAGAAGTGGGATAGACAGCTGACGCCATGACACAGCCCGTGCCTATCCCGGTGGAAAACATTATCACTCAGTTAGCAGAGGGACAGAGACACCTTCAACTGATGTTCGAACAGCAGCTTCAAACTGCCAAGACAGAAAGGGATTCCCTGCAAGAGGCCTTAAAGGAACAAGCCACCCTTCTTACTACCAACCAACAGGTACAGGATACGGCTATCCTGCGCCTTACTGATGCTATAGCCACTGCTCGCATCCATCCCAATGTGCCCAGTTCTGTACTACAAAAATTCCAGGACGGGGAGGATCCGGACTATTATTTTACTAATTTTGAACGTGTAGCGACAACTGCGTCCTGGCCAAAGGAGAGATGGAGCCAGTATGTAGCTCCCCTTCTTGCAGGCGAGTTACAGGCGGCGTACCAAGCAGCAAATCCAGCAGGCAGGACATCATATGAGGACGTGAAGAAAGCTATCCTCGAGAGACTTGGGTGCGACCAAGAGTACTATAGGGCCAAATTCAGGAAAGAAAGGTGGAAACCAGAAGATAATCCACGAGCCCTGTATTATCGGATTGAAGATTTAGGCATAAGGTGGCTGACTCCCCTTAACACAACCGTAGAAGATCTGATGGCAAAGGTCTTCCTAGAACAATTCCTGGATGCTTTACCCCCTTCCATTCGATCCTGGATTAGGCAACATCCCAACCTTACCCCAACTGTAGCGGTGGACTTAGCCTGTGCATATGACCGGTCGCCTGAATTCAGCACAAGCCCTAGTAAAGCACCCGTTCCCAGCCCTCGACCCCTGATTCCCAGACCCCAAAGCAGACCAGAACCCAGGGTTCCCCTCCTTCCCCGCGTTCCGTTTAGGCCGGCCAACCCCGGATCTGGGTCCAGTACACAGGGACCCCAGTGTTATCACTGTTCTGAGTGGGGACATATAGCCCGAAACTGCCCCCATAGAGCCCAACCGGCCGAACCTATGGAGATAGGGTATTCCAGAGGGCGTGTGTACGTCATAGGCAAGGGACCTTGTCAGTATAAAAGAGAAGTATTCCTCAATGGGAAAAAACAACAAGCCCTATTGGATACCGGTTGTCGTGTGTCTGTGGTTGACACCTCGCTGGTCCATCCCCAACAGCTACAAAAAGATGAGACTGTCTATGTGACCTGTGTTCATGGTAACACCAAAGGATATCCGGTGGCGGAGGTCTTGCTGGAGGTATCCTATGACCCCCACTTGCGCTGAGTGGGCGTTATACCCTCCCTGCCAGAGGCCGTTATAATAGGCACTGATCACCCCAAGTTCGATCAATATATTGATGAAGCCAAGAAAGATTCCGTAAATTGGTGGAGGGAGGCCCCTTTTGGGAACAGCGATGTTGAAGGGATAGCAGGGAGAGACCGTAAGAGTCGAAAGGAAAAGAGAAAAGATAAAGCCGAGTATTCCCAGTTGAAAGGGCGTTTATCTGTTTTTTCTATGACCCCTGCAGATACGGTGGGACCTGCTCGTAGCTTCCGGTCAGCCCAGTTGGATGACAATACCTTGTTGCATGCCTGGGAACAAGTACAAGAACAGGACAACAACAAGGTAGGACCCTATTTTTATGTACAACGGGGTTTGTTGTATAGGGTCACCAGAAAGGGTGACACGGTAACAACCCAACTCCTTGTGCCGCTAGCATTCCGTAGACATGTGTTGGAGCTCGCCCACAATTATACTGGGGGGGACATTACGGCAAAGAGCAAACTCTTTCTTATCTTCTAACCAGATTCTATTGGCCCGGTGTTTATAGAGATGTGGCTAAACATTGTGCTGCATGCCCTCGGTGCCAGTTCTCCAATCCCGCTGCTATCAAAAAGGCTCCCTTACACCCTCTCCCCATTATTGACGTACCATTCAAACGGGTGGGTAAGGATATTGTGGGAGCCCTAACTCCCTCATCAAGAGGCCATAAATATCTGCTGGTGATTGTTGATTATGCCAGTAGATACCCCGAAGCCTTTCCTTTGTCTTCAGTGTCTACTCCGGTAATAGCCAGGGCTATGATCACTCTCTTCTCCCGAGTGGGTTTCCCTGAGGAAATCCTCACGGACCAGGGGACCCCCTTCATGTCTCGCTTAATGACACACATATGTGAAATCCTGGGCGTCAGGCAGATACGGACTTCAGCCTATCATCCTCAGACAGATGGCCTTGTGGAGCGGTACAACAAGACCATAAAGAACATGCTCCGCAAGGTCATCTCAGAGACAGGAAGGAATTGGGACCATCAATTACCCCTTATACTGTTTGCCATAAGGACTCACGAACAAAAATCTACGGGGGTTTCCCCCTTTGAGGTTTTGTTCGGTCGGAGACCCCGAACCCTACTAGATATGGCCGCAGAACAGTGGGAGGAGGAAGAAGAGGAGGGCAAACCTCTACCCCAATATGCAGCTGACTTGAGAAGTTCCATTTCTCATATATGGGGTATGGTCCATGACCATTTGGAGGACGCCCAAGTGTCCCAGAAACACCTATACGACCGCAATAGTCAGTTAAGGACCTTCCAACCAGGGGATAAAGTGTTACTACTCCTTCCCTCGTCCGACAATAAATTGTTGTCCAAATGGCAAGGACCCTTCACTATAGAGAAGCAGGTAACCCCGGTCACGTATAGCGTACTTCAACCCTTACATCCAGGTGGGAAGCAAATATACCATGTTAATCTGTTAAAAAACTGGATAGAACCCCCTGAAGAGGTAGCGACAGGACAGTCGTCTTTACTGGTAACCACACAGACACCCCTAGGTATTCCTATCATCCCCACTGCCATTTCCTCCCCGGAGAACGTCCCCATAGGAGAGGTCATAAGCCCAACCCAAAGGATCCAACTCGAGGCCACTCTCGCACAGTTCCCTGGTCTTTTTTCCTCCAAACCAGGATTAACTTCAATGGTACAACATGACATCGTCGTCCTAAACGACACCATTGTCAAACAGAAGCCCTATAGAATACCCGAAGCTAGAAGGGAGGCCGTAGAAAAGGAAGTATCTGCCATGCTAGAGGCCAATATCATAGAACCCTCCACTAGCAACTGGTGCTCTCCCATCGTGATAGTACCGAAGCCCGATGGAAGTTTACATTTTTGTATCGACTTTAGGCAAGTGAATAGCGTCACCAAGTTCGATACATACCCGATGCCAAGGGTCGATGAGTTGCTAGAAAAGCTAGAAGCTGCAACGTACATGACTACTCTTGATTTAACAAAGGGTTATTGGCAGATCCCTTTATCCCCACTAGCCAAAGAAAAAACTGCCTTTTCAACCCCCTCAGGACTCTACCATTTCCGTGTGTTGCCCTTCGGCCTCCATGGGGCCCCCGCTACATTTCAAAGGCTTATGGATCGCCTCCTCCAACCCCACCGAGATTATGCGGCCGCATATCTCGATGACATTGTGATATTTAGCACATCCTGGGAGGAACACTTATGACATCTTTTTGAAGTATTCACAGCCATACAGAACGCCGGCCTGAAAATTAATCCAAAGAAATCCTTGTTGGCCACTGATTCCATCCATTACTTGGGATATACCATTCAAGGTGGCCATCTAAAACCCCAGATGAGTAAAGTGGAAGCCATTAAAGCGATACCTAGCCCCAAAACGAAAAAGGATGTCAGATCGTTCCTTGGGTTTATTGGCTATTACAGGCGGTTCATTCCACACTTTTCCACTCTCGCAGAACCCCTTACTGACCTGTTAGCCAACAATCAACCTACACACATCAGGACATGGGAACCAAAACACGAAACCAGCTTCCAAAAACTTAAATCTGTGATATGCTCTACGCCAATCCTACGGTGTCCAAACTTTCAGAAACATTTTGTGTTGCAGACGGATGCCTCAGGAGTTGGCCTAGGGGCGGTCCTTCAACAACCCGATCAGACGGGTGAACTGATACCTGTGTTGTTTATAAGCAGGAAGTTGTTCCCTAGAGAAGTACATTACTCCACTATTGAAAAAGAGTGTCTGGCCATCAAATAGGCGGTGGAGGCCCTGCAGTATTATCTTTTGGGTCGTTCATTCACTTTGCTAACTGATCATGCTCCCCTCACTTGGCTTGCTCGGAATAAAGACACCAACCAACGTATACTCAGGTGGTTCCTGTCATTGCAACCCTTTTTGTTTCAGACCCTGCATGTTCCTGGATCCAAACAGATCTGTGCTGACTACCTGTCCCATCATCCGTACCCAGAGTGGCCACCCCGTCCGTTCTTGAGGGGGAGGATGTGTGGGGAGGAGGAGCGGCTGGAGCACTCCGAAGCGGACGAGGAAGAAAGAAACACCGCTTCCTGGTTGCCAAGAACACAGAACCAGGAAGTCAACAGCCGCGGTCTAGCAGTTGAACAGCGGAAGGGGGAGGAGTCCCGTCAGCCGGCGGAACCAGGAAGGATAAGAGGAAGAGGCGTGGAACGGACGGTGTGCGAGGTCGGAAAGGAGGCTGCGGAGCACCCGGAGGCAGAGGAGATCCGAAGAGTGGAGAGCGTGAGAGCGGAGACAGAGGAGATCCGAAGAGCGTGAGAGTGGAGGCAGAGGAGATCCGAAGAGTGGAGAGCGTGAGAGCGGAGGCGGCTGCGGAACACCCGGAGGCAGAGGAGACTCGGAGAGAGGAGAGTGCACTGCGAGTGCTACTGAGCGACGTTCCCGACACTGCTTCCATACCCGGTGGGCTGAAGGGAGAAGACGCCACGGGTCCTGCTGCTGTGGTCCGAGAGTCGGGCCACAGCCCAAGGCAAGTGCTGTTAAAAGGGGCATTCTGGTGGGGTGTTTGGGGAGGTGGGAGGTAGCAAGGTCGGGGAGGCGGGAGGCCCCGCGGTGACCCTTGCACTAAAAACACACCCCCTTTTTCTTTAATTTGGTGAAGGTAGCACTACACTTAAAACTGAGAGCAGATCAGTATAACCTGTTTGTTTTCTCTTTTCCCTGAGTCCACAAGAACCGGGACATCGGACCAAACCCTGACGTTCCCTGCAACCAGAAACAACCCCAAGAAGGAAGGACTGTTACAAAATCCCTACTTAAGAGTAAAACTTAATAAAAAACTGAACTGTAGACAACAGTGCTCTGGTCTCATTCTCTGTCCACCACTAGCCCCTGACAGCCTTATAACAAGGAGGGAGAGAAACTTCCTTTTCTGCTGCAGTGGCGACATGTAGCACCGAAGCCAATGCCCCTGAGGGGTTTATCCTTTCTTGACTACAGTGTTCTTTACAGAATACGGATTTCCAATGGATTTGGGGTTCATGTTTCTTCAACCACGGAAGTCCCAAGATGATGCCATATTGTGGCGCCTCGATGATATTAAAGGATAACTCCTCATGGTGCATTCCTTGATAAGACAAAACATATTCCGGAGTGTGATACAGTATGGGTCCCGCATTCAACTCTTTGCCATCTACGGCATAAACCGTTTCCGGATGTTCTTTTGTAATTAACAGTACCCCTAAGCGCTCTGCTTCCGAAAAATCCATGAAACACCCAGTAGCACCTGAGTCGACCATGGCTCTGATGCTTCTTTTCTTAGATGCAATTACGATAGACATGTGTAGAAACAGATGCGTTTGTTCTGAGTCTTTTTCTGGGGTAATAGAAGGGATGGTTATTCTGCTTGACGGGTCCCCTCCGCTCACCTTCAAGCTTTGTAGTTTTCCTGCTCCGTGGTAGTAGTTCCTGCTGCTACTGGTCCGCCTCTACCCCTGCCAGGTTTGGGTTTCACTGGACATTCTCTCAGGAAATGACATTTTTTCCCATCGTATAGGCAAAGACCTTGTTTCCGATGATAGTTCTCCTCGCTAAGCGTCAATGAGGCGCGAACCGCTCCAATATCCATCGCTACCGGTGTCGAGGCAGTCTTGTCTCCGTGCCCCGAATGTTCGTAAGGCAACACTGTCTTTTCTTTAGCCTTATGATCCCCTTTTTGTTCTTTCATCCTGTGATCCTGGCGTAACGTGAGCTCAATGAGCGCGGAGCAGGTTCTAGGCTGAGGATCGATTTGAGCCAAGACGTCTTTAAGGTCGTCGTTCAGGCGTTGATAAAAAAGGGCAGATTGTTTGTCTTCAGGCCACTCCGTTTCGGCCACCAGACGGCGGAAGTTATTCAGATATGTTACCAGATCCGAACCGCCTTGTCTTAACTTAAGCAGGTCCCTATCAGCCGAAAAAGTTTCAGCCCTCCTATCAAAGGTTTTCTCAAAAGCAGCACGAAAGTCATCCCATGCATATAGTAAAGGGTCATCCCTCCGTACTATAGGAACTGCCCATTGGGCGGCCTCACCCCCTAAATGCGAAATCAGAAACACTACTCTCTCTTGGTTTGTGGCAAACATCTTCGGTTTGCACATAAAGTGTAACAACACCTGTGTTATGAACACTTGGACTTTACTGTTGTCACCGTAAAAGCGTTCCGGTGGGGCTAAGGGAATTTGAGCTGGCATTTCCACTGTTACTGTGGTTGAAGGAACTTGACTACCCCCTCCCATAGCCTGGGGTGACGGGGTTCTGTTCATTCTGGCTTTTAATTGGGCGTTCTCGGCTCTGGCAGCCGCCACCTCTCTATTGGAGGCTGCAAGTTCGGCTTGAACCTGCGCCAGCGCAGCCATGACATTGTCTAACGTGGTCATGGCGTCTTCCAGCACAGCCGAGAACAGAGAATCTACTTGGGCCGATTATTCTGTCAGGCTCCACCTCTATCTCTTCGGAGCTATGCTGAAAGACCTCTACCTTCCCTCGAAGAAGCACCCCAACGTCTGCAGTATACACAGACCATAAAGGCAATTCCCCCAGGGAAGGAAAGGAAGGGAACAGCGGGGAGGGAGATCTGAAATGACAAATGAACAGACAATTAGAAGAAGTCCCCCCCCGTGCCCACTGACTGCTAACGCTCCTCTTCTTTAAATACAAAGCAGTTACATAACCTTTCCTTCCTACCTGTGGGGAGAATATAATAGGGATTAAATGCGAGGAGAAGAGACTTGAGGGGATAACAGGGATTCTGTTTCACTGTAGAAAAGACAAAGGGAACCAGCATGAAGCCCTGATGCTATTAAAGACCACAATGCTCATTCATACGAATCCAAGCATACCGTCTCTGAACTGCTCACCTAACAGCACAGGACCCCTTACTTAAGGTACCCCTCTCTCGGTTCTCCTGCATAGGAAAATAAAACAAAACAGGGTTGTGGAAACAAACAAAAGACAGCAATCAATGTTAATCACTCCTTAACGCTGTTTGCTTTGTAAAATGTCATAGTGTCTCTTATGCACGTGTTGCACTTTCCGTAACTCTGACCATGAATAATGCAGCAATCCGTCTTGCAACACTTCGCCGCTACTTCTGCGAAAACAACTTCCTCACCGAGCCTTGTATCCCCTCTCTCAGCCGAGAGAGAGCGTGAAGCTCATAAACACACGCTACCTGCGTGTCCAATACTAAGGCATTACTGACAGTTACCAGAAGTCCTTTCCAACACGCAACCTGCGTGTTCACAATGTTAAACAATGATCTCCCCCAAAGCAATGAGGGACGAGAAGCAAACGGACCGGCTTACCACTACCAGGGCTTACCGCACCGACGTCTCCGGATTCAGCTGAATAATCGGCGCCGCCGCTGGTCTCAGATGCCTTCTTATTTCCGGGTGAGCACCTGACCCTGCGTCTCCTGTGCGCCGTGATTCTCGGCATGCCGGGAATTGTAGTTCTACCGCCGGCCGCTTCAGGACTTCGTGCTTCGTGTGATTCTGCGCCTCTCCACATAAAAACGGAGCTTGTTATGTTCCTCTTGTCGGGGGGGGGTGGAGCTCTGACATAAGTCCTCATAAAGTTCCCTATGTGAGAATTAACGACGTTGGTGACAGGTTGATTCCCAAAGCGGACCGCAGGCAGGCTTTGATAACAGCGGCTCACGAGGGTATGACCTCGGCTCATGCCGGCGTGTCAGCTACTGTATCACTCCTACAACAGCGTTACTGGTGGCGCGGTTTGTACAAACAGATTATGTCCTTCATTGTGACATTTGCCAGCAGATTAAGCCTTCAACTGCTGCGCGCCCGCCCCAGACACAGTTGTACATATCTAATAAACCATTTGGGTGTGTTTATTTAGATCACTGCGGTCAATCTCCTCTGATTCTGCATACAAGAACATCTTAGTTGCAGTTGACTCGTGCACACGCTTTGTGGGAATTTTTGCATGTGGTACCTTTCATTCGGACCAGGGTCCAACGCTCGCCTCTAAGGCGTACAAGGATGCCATGCGTTCATTGGGAGTCCAAGTCAAATTTTCGTCTCCATACAGGCCTGAGGGCAATAATGTTGTGGAGTGGATGAACCTTGACTTAAAGCAATCCTTGACAGCTAAGGTTTTAGGTACAGGCCGAAACTGGCTAGTCCATCTCTATAGCGTGCAACATGCACTTAATAATCTCCCTAGAAGGTCTCTGGGTGGGCGGACCCCAAATGAAATGCTCTTTGGCGTCAAATGTTTGTTCCGGACCTTGAGGGTCTAGACATGGCGGTGTCTGCTGCATCCTTTGATGTAGATGAACATTGTGATGTTACAGAATCTACAAAAGACCAGAGACAGTCTTGCGAAGGAACATTTGCCCTCCACATCTGATGCTGCTCTTCAGATTCCGGTAGTTGGCTGGTTACCCAAAGTTGGTGATCTGGTCCGTGAGAAGGTGGAGAACAAGAAGGAGTTTGGTCCCTCATATCAAGCATCAGTTCCTGTACTTGTCGTGCAGGGCACAAGAACCTCCACATGAGGCACAGGGTCAGACTGATTTGCATATGGCCATGTCTGAACTAAGGTGGCAGAGTGGGCTAAAGAACGGTGATGGATTAAACCCAGATCTGTTGACTGGGTGTGAGTGTTTGATTGGTTCAGATGCTCCGTCCATCACCACCCCCTGTGAAATCTGACGAAACTGATGTACATAGACAGCATTCATTTCCCTTCTTCTCCCACTCCTCTCCCTGTGGGCACCATGGATACTGTAAATTATTGACCATATCACCCTGCCAGTAAGAACCCGTACCCCTATGCATATGTACAGCCATTCTAGGCACCATGGCCTTTTTTTTACCCATTGGAATCCCCAGCTTCCCTCCTGCGCGTATCTTGCACCCCCTCTCTCATGTATAGACCATGAAACCCTTTCCCTCTGCGCGATCCTGATGTGAAAGGTAACCCTCCTGCTTGACCCGGGCCTTCCCCATTTTCCCTCTCGCAGAAGCATCCTTCGCCTCAGCTGACGTAGCCCCCCCCCCCCAGTTGTATCTGACTGCCCCTGTTCTCTCATGTACAGGTCATAAGATCTCTCTCTCTCTCTCTCTCTCTCTCTCTCTCTCTCTCTCTCTGCGCGACCCCGGCCCTGCACGCACCCTGACCCCCTCTTTCTCCTCACATGAACAAGTCATAAACCCTCTTCTTACGCAAAGCCCTGTCCTTGAGGGTCACGGCCGCGCCTGACCAGCACCTCCTTCCCTTCCATGAATGCCCCTCTGTTGACAAGCCTTCCCTCCGCACTCGATTGTCCACGCGGCATTAATACCACTCCTTTGATGACCCTTTCCCCCCGAGTCCAGCTGACCACACATGTCCGAGGCCATCGCCTGAGCCAGGAGATACCATTTACTGCCCTTATTGTATGAAGTCACTCCTCTTCAAAGGATCCTCTATTGGTCTTAGCCACCCCACCCCTTGGGCTATGATCAGGCGTACACATCCTACAAAACACTCAGTTGCGTGATTGCCCTCCCCTCTTATCAGCAGGTCAAGGGTCCCCATTGTGAATGTATATGGGTAGGATCACCACGAGGATTATGGGGATGTCTTTCCTTTTGCGTCACACCGTCCTGATTGTGTTATCCTGTGTTCTGTAGAGTATAAAAAGCCAGAGTCTCAGCTCACTTGTTAGAGCACCTCCCGAAAGACACTGTGTTTCGTGTCCGAAATGACTGGCTCTCCTCATGAGAAATAAACTCTGTTCTTGATTCCTGCTCCCAGCGCCCGTCTCTTTATTTGGTAATTATTCAGAATGGGAACTAAGAGGCGGTTTGCGCCAGCAGCCTGGGCATCGATAGGAATATGGTTTCATTTTCCACAATTGGCGTCCCAACGCGGGGTCCATCAGTGACATAGGGTTCGGTAAGAGAGATCCAGACGAAGAAGTGAACGTCTAAATGATCGGGGCATGCCTGCCTTGAGAGGGCCCTCGCCCGGCGGCCGATCGACAGAACTTCACCAATTCTGAACGGACCTCTCTTCAGTGACCTATTGTCCTGACTGGAATCCCACAGGAATGCTACATGGAGTAAGAGAACGATCGGGCGCTGGAGGAGGAAGTCGAAGAACTATCCGTATGGTCCGGTCCGGGTAAGATTAAGTAGGGTGTTTTTACGCCTGATTGGTAGGGTGGCTCTGTCCACCTGATTGATTGATTGTTTGTATTGAAAACCGGTATTTGTATACTGGCATTGTTGGTATTGGTTCATTTAGCTTTGAGGGCTACTTGACATATTGGTTCTCTTTTGAGAACGAGACATTCTCTGTTTGCAAACAGCGGCGAATAGGAACGTCGTCCCTCTTTGCAGATAGAGAAGGGTAGGTAATGCAGACTTTTTGTCCCCATTGTAATTCGTCATGCCTACCTTTCTCCCCACTGAATTGTTTGAAGTCGATTAATAATCGATTGTTGTTCTTTGAGATCTTCCCTGTCTACAAACTGAGACGAGTAGAAATATTCTGTCTTCCTTTTTGGATAGCGAAGGGCAGGTAATGCAGACTTTTGTCCCCGTTGTAATCCGTCATGCCTGTTTTTCTCCCCACTGATTGATTGAAAACTTGGACATTGTTGTTCCAGGCATTGTTTCGTTTGAGGTATTTTCCGCCTGCAAACAACGTGGAATAGAGATATTCTATCTAGTCTTTGCAAGTAGAAAAGGGTAGGTTATGCCCCTTTGTGAATTCGTCAGTCCTACCCACTCCCCACTGGTTGGTTATTGTGGGGTAGCTCGCATGGTCCGCCCAGGAGACTACTCTTATGGAGGACATATGCTCTCTACTCATGGGCCATTTAGTAGAAATAGACCGACTGGTCCGTCCAGGAGGCTACCCTAGTAAATGGAAGTACATCGCTCGGTCCGTCCAGGATGATACCCTAATGAAGGAATATATGTTCCCCTTTTGATCGATAATCTCGTTCCACCCCGGACCATTTATTGGAGGGGACTCGTCTGGTCCGTCCAGATGTACCCCCCCCCTAGTGAAAAGGACACATAAAAATATGAAGTGATCACCGTTCCCTACTAACAGAAAGCTTTAGCTCGAAACACGCTAAGGAAGAGAAAGAAAAATAAAAGGAAATCAGGCTAAGTCAGTAACCCCCTGATGAGCTTTTGACTTCACCAAAAATAAGAAACATTAGAAATAGTTCGTAATAAGAAATGTAAAATGGCGAAAAGATTTGATAGCAGAACATAGCCGCGAGGTAGCTAGGCTTCACTGCCTGTTCCTGCTCGCAACATGTCAGCCTCATTGCCCGCCCCGCCCAAATAACGGTCAAATGAAATAGAAACAACTCAATAGGTACCTACCCCCATTCCGGAAACTCCCGAAGTGCAACAGGTCCGCAGTTACGCCCATCCGGAAGGCGAGGCCTCGAGACACGAGGGACTCGCCTGGCCACGGTCAGGAGGAGATGATGTTGGGCAGGCGGTCCAAAGGATGACAAGGACCTCTCCATCCTTTCTCTTCTGCCGCCCTGCAGGCCGCGGGGAGAGAGGGGGCTGTCTTGCCTCAGCCGCCGACCACCCCCCCCCCCCATCATCAATGGCTGGCATGGCCGATATCGAAGACGACGGAGCCGAGGAACGGCGCGGGGTCGCTGGAAGGGGGAGGCGACGCGAACGACCCTCCCCCACCTCCCTCCAGGTGGAGGCTTCCAGCGACACCCCGACACTCTTTGCTTAAAGAGGGTCAACATCAGAAAGCGGTCTTCTGCCCAGGACGGGCACTCGCTCCATATCGCCTCTCCTCGACCTTGAAGATTCTATAAGAGCCGGGGGGCCCCCGACCCCCTGCATGGGTGCCCCCACCCCCTCACCGGGAACCACGACATCGGTGCAACTCCTACCGGCACCAGCCTCGGATTAGAAATGGCTAAAATGCAGCCACGGCACAGACTTGTTCAGTTCCGGAGGAACACCAGGATGACCCGGTAGGAAAATTGTTGCCGCCCTTCCCACTCTTTGACTCATGGTCCATATTGTTAGACTGTTAACCTTATAGCACAAAACTTTTTGAATTCCCAACGGAAGGCTCTGGGCCAACCATGCAAGACTAGAGACATCCTGACTGTGCTGGAACTCGCCTGACCCCACCCAAAATGGCGCCGACACAAAATGAGACTTTTTGAATGAACTTTATTGTACCATGACCATGCAACTTTTTTACCCCGAGATATATATATAACGTTTTGGATAATGAAAGTAGATATGAAGGATATTGAGCATGTGCTTGGACAATGAATTGACTTAGGGTGGGTACTGATTATGAGTTGGAAAATGAATTGGTGTAATTTAGATAAAGAATGAGTATTGGATAATGAATTATGAATTGATTAAAACTGAATTCTTGACATGCATCATGCCTGCTCTGAAGGAAAATTTTAACACGATTTTATTGCACTGCTGCACTTTATGCAATGAACTGCCACCGATATCGTTTATTAAAAGTATTTTGAAAAAGAAAGCGTGGTTGTAGCAGTTGCCTTAATGAGTTTTGGATGTCTTCCTACTGTGAGCGAAGAATAAGTATGATGAAGGATGTAGATGAAAAGGGATCAGATATTTGACAGCTACAATTATGTATCGCAGACAGCCAGGAAAGGTGTTTTAGACACCCTTAAAACGACTCCGCAGAAATGCCACCTGACCGTCACCCTTGCACCCGACAAAGTGGGTTACGACCGGGTAACTCATGTAGATGGGCAGATCGTCAATGATTATCTATCTGACACTACTGGTCAATCTGGGCTTAGACGCCGAGATGGTAAAGAAAGGCAGTACGTGGAGAGGGGTCGAGTATGTGGTAAGTAAAAACTTTTTTCGGACTACTACATGCTGATGTACTTTGAATGCTGCCTCCCCGCCCCTTCTTTTCCCTCCCTTCTGCAGGTCACGTCAGAACGTCGGCTGAAGTGTGGAAGAGCGACGGTCGGATCACCGACGAAACAGGAAAAAAGGGAATATGTGTGTGGTCGTTATAACGATAGGTTTTTAAAAGAAAAGACGTAGACTTAACATGACTGTTCCTCCTTAGGACATGGCGACTGAGAGGATAGACTGACACAGAAACTGGACAGGTACTGAATGACGAAAAAAAAAAAAAAAAAAAAAAAAAATTTGATTGACGAAAAATTGACTAGAAATGACGTGTTAAATAATATAACTAGACGTTTGACTAGGTAGGGAAAGGACAAAGAAAATTGTACGGGTAAGGGTTGCCACGGCACCACCCGTCTAGGAAGTTAGAAATGTTGCTAATGTTCAAAATGCACTACCCCCTTTCTCACACTCTTGTAGATATAGCCAAGCTGTCCGACTGTTCTCCCGATCAATATTTGCCGTTGCCTCAGCCTGGAGAACTTTCCACCAAAGGAAGGAACTGAAAAATGGGTTAAGATCCAACCACGGGTAACTAGCACAGCCAGGTTAATTTCTGATCAACCACCCGAGGCGTGAGTATTGGTAATTGGGGACGCTCGCAGGTATGACAAGC
This sequence comes from Lissotriton vulgaris, assembly GCF_964263255.1. Lineage (NCBI taxonomy): Eukaryota > Metazoa > Chordata > Amphibia > Caudata > Salamandridae > Lissotriton > Lissotriton vulgaris. The sequence goes on from NC_141697.1 coordinate 641,528,529, forward strand.
GAGAAGGGAAAGGGGGGAAGGGCAGAAAGAGCTAAGCACGTAGATAAATAGGATAGTAAAGATACATAGGATATATATGTATAAATAGATCTTGTAAACTAACAATTGTTTCCTGTCTTGTCGTGAATGTCTTGTATACGTATAATATATGCGCCGTCTTCCCTGTCTGAGTTTGTGTGTATGTAATGTACGAATTTATGTCTCCCCTCTGTCTGTATCTACAGGTCGCCTGACCTTTGCCGTTCTGTGTTGTGAGCGCACTAAATGACCTATTTTCGTACACGTCTCTCTCCACTCCCTTTTATCTCTCTCTCTCTCTCTCCACTCCCTTTTTTTTATCTCTCTCTCTCTCTCTCTCTCCTTACATGTCATACGTGTACCGAATGGCTCGTTTAGATTGCGGACGACTCTCACTCTCTATGAGAGTCTCCCTATTTTTCCTCCCTCTTTTTGGTAAAATTGTGCCCCACCGGCACCAGTCTGATTTGATACACGTTTGAACGCGAAGGTGTTCAGCGAAATTGACCGAAACTAAAATGACTGTATCTCGCCATGTTACTGCCTCTCCTTTCTGTAAAATGAATGAACTTGAATTGGCTGAGAAGGAAAGGACAGGTAAGACGACTAAAGTCCCCCAAATCAGGCCATTTATAGGGGAACTGTATGTCAATGGCATCCTATGTCTGTTCTTCAGAGACGAACGCCAACGTCTAGACTGACATCCAATACCCAGATTGCCCCACCCCTTTGCACCCAAGCGCAAGCGCCCGAAGCATCCCCGCCCCATTTTTGATAGAACCACTCCTGTTGTCCCAGGTATAAACATAATGACCATGGGTAGCTGCTGACCCTTGAGGAAATCTTGTTTTGCCCGACTCTCGACGATAGCACCCCCGCCCTGTCTGAAAATGTTAGCCAGTTCTGAAGGGAAATGCTGCGCTAATGTTGAAAATGATGTAATGCACAGTTGATGGAAATATTATCTTGTCCTCACTTGAATCATAAATGGGCCGATGAATATACCTGCCATAAACTCAGTAGGAATGCTGACACATGCACTGCTTGGTAATAGACCTCTGACTGTGACCGATGACCATAAGAACTCAAATGCGGAAAATTGAGGGAGGAATTCATATGCGTAGATATCTTCTTCTGCCATTTCTCTAAAACATTGTCTTGTACCTATTCAAAGATTCACGATCGCCGAAGGAGATGGGTCAGATGTGACGTACAGCCCGACTGCAGATCCTGGGACACGTGTGACCTCGACCAAAAAGGTGGAGCCGCAGAGCAACAGGATACGGGACGAGACCGCAATCTCAACGTGGAATATGAAAAACGATGGGCCGCCCTGAAGCCCTCCGTCTGCTAACCCACGTGTGCCTGGAATCTCTGTCCCCCATCCTTGAGCCCGGTTGATGGGCCTGCCTGCTTGTTATCCTTTACTCCCTTGGTCTCTTTTGTGTGTCCCAAGAACTCTGACCCAACTCCGCTCACTCTCTCCCCTATCGACTATTTGAACAACACTCACCCACCTTCCCACGTGACTTTTTGCCAAAGGAAAAGAACTGCAATTATATGGGGAGAGGGTGTTGCCACAGAACTATAGGTGCCGAGCGTAAGGCGCCGCCAAACGGACTGCCTAGGGAACAGGACTGTGGTCTAACAGCGGAGGACTGACCGCACCCTGCAACGCGTAAGGATAGAACTGAGCTGGACCTATAGCACCACCGCCGGTGCTCAACAGCGCCAACGAAAAATACTCGGATTAGAGCCTACCAGTGATGGCTCGCTGATAAAAAGACACTGGGACGAAGAGATCTTGTGTATTGAACTGAATTCCGCTCTCAACTACCTGGTCAAACTGTTCATTGGTCACATTTTTAAGTCAGAAAGATTTATGCTATGTAGTGCTTTTCATTGCCAGGAACACAACGAAAAAGTAATTTCCTATGTACTGCATTCTTCCCATCACCTTAACTGTCTATGATTGTACGCCACATGTTAGTATCAACAAAGTGCTAATTCGTTAACGATGCTTGTCTACCTGTAATGCTATCAGCTGAAAAAAAAAAAAAAAAAAAAATGATTGCTGTCATGTAAAAAGGGGCGACTGTGAAATCTGACGAAACTGATGTACATAGACAGCATTCATTTCCCTTCTTCTCCCACTCCTCTCCCTGTGGGCACCATGGATACTGTAAATTATTGACCATATCACCCTGCCAGTAAGAACCCGTACCCCTATGCATATGTACAGCCATTCTAGGCACCATGGCCTTTTTTTTACCCATTGGAATCCCCAGCTTCCCTCCTGCGCGTATCTTGCACCCCCTCTCTCATGTATAGACCATGAAACCCTTTCCCTCTGCGCGATCCTGATGTGAAAGGTAACCCTCCTGCTTGACCCGGGCCTTCCCCATTTTCCCTCTCGCAGAAGCATCCTTCGCCTCAGCTGACGTAGCCCCCCCCCCCCCCAGTTGTATCTGACTGCCCCTGTTCTCTCATGTACAGGTCATAAGATCTCTCTCTCTCTCTCTCTCTCTCTCTCTCTCTCTCTGCGCGACCCCGGCCCTGCACGCACCCTGACCCCCTCTTTCTCCTCACATGAACAAGTCATAAACCCTCTTCTTACGCAAAGCCCTGTCCTTGAGGGTCACGGCCGCGCCTGACCAGCACCTCCTTCCCTTCCATGAATGCCCCTCTGTTGACAAGCCTTCCCTCCGCACTCGATTGTCCACGCGGCATTAATACCACTCCTTTGATGACCCTTTCCCCCCGAGTCCAGCTGACCACACATGTCCGAGGCCATCGCCTGAGCCAGGAGATACCATTTACTGCCCTTATTGTATGAAAGTCACTCCTCTTCAAAGGATCCTCTATTGGTCTTAGCCACCCCACCCCTTGGGCTATGATCAGGCGTACACATCCTACAAAACACTCAGTTGCGTGATTGCCCTCCCCTCTTATCAGCAGGTCAAGGGTCCCCATTGTGAATGTATATGGGTAGGATCACCACGAGGATTATGGGGATGTCTTTCCTTTTGCGTCACACCGTCCTGATTGTGTTATCCTGTGTTCTGTAGAGTATAAAAAGCCAGAGTCTCAGCTCACTTGTTAGAGCACCTCCCGAAAGACACTGTGTTTCGTGTCCGAAATGACTGGCTCTCCTCATGAGAAATAAACTCTGTTCTTGATTCCTGCTCCCAGCGCCCGTCTCTTTATTTGGTAATTATTCAGAATGGGAACTAAGAGGCGGTTTGCGCCAGCAGCCTGGGCATCGATAGGAATATGGTTTCATTTTCCACAACCCCCTTTTGTACCGCTTTGTTCGCCATAAGTTGGCCGGGTATGCTCAGACGTGAGTCCCTTGCTCACTTTGCCACTGGATTCAAGCAAGCCGGGCTGAAGACGGCTGAAATGCCAGAAACCGGTCCTCGGAAGCTTGTTTCCGGTCCAGGGAAGGCATGGCTTGGCAGTTCGGGCTTGACTGATTTGCATATGGCCATGTCTGAACTGGGGTGGCAGAGTGGGCTAAAGAACGGTGATGGATTAAACCCAGATCTGTTGACTGGGTGTGAGTGTTTGATTGGTTCAGATGCTCTGTCCATCACCACCCCCTTTTGTACCGAGAAATTCTATTTTGGCTCCGGCAAGTGACACAGGCCATGACGTTGGCGATAGCTACAGTTACGAATCCTTTATTGAATCCGCCGGCTGGTGATCCCCTTGATGATACTAAGTACACTTACCCCACAGACTTATCGATGCCCGATTTACAGACCTGTGTGGTTAATCAGTCACGTTTTTCATTTGACTCTGACTCTACCACATCAAAGTCCCCTTCAAAAGATTCGAATTTTTCTGTTTGGTTTAAAAAAAATGTAATTCCTCCTTGGACTTTTGGTTGGTGCTTTTTTCAATTTTTTTATTCATGTCTATTGGTTTTGTGGTGTATTTTTGCCGTCTAGTGAATGGACTCTATGTTAAAGAAAGAACTACACTTAGACTAATTGATGGAACTTTGGCACCCTACTCATCGTCACACAGAATGAAGAGGGACCAGACTTTTGTGAATATCACTGCTTGGCCTGTTTTTAGATGGGATTGTATGGGATGCTGTTAAATTCCCGATACATGGTCCCACAGAAGTTATTAATGTCCCTAATGTACTTCGTGTTTTAATGGGGGATGTGGTTAAACAAAATATACACTCTGATGATTGGGACATCCAAGCCGTAGAGGCTCTATTTTCTGATTTGAAATATTATGCTGCCTCTGATGCTGAAGATTTGTACTTAGATTCTGCAAATTATGCTGACTTGTTTTGTTACCAACACTATGGCAATCATTTTCTGCACAGAGCAAAAACATTTAGAAATATGGTTAATTATACACAATGGGAACATTGTCCCGCCCCTGGTAAAGGCAGCTCCAAAACTCTTTTCAACAAGTTTACTTATTTTACTGATTTTAATCAGTCCAATCCTGATGCATTTTATTTTAAGATGACTGCTAAGTCCTCTTCCAAAGTTAGACTTATCCACACTAAATTATTATATTCCAAGTCCTTTATTGACCAATTGGCTATGGGGGCTATGAGCTGTGGAAAGATACTATCGATCTTAAATCTGTCTGGGGTTCTAAAAGTTGGCAAGTGCAAGGCACTGAGGCTTTGCATCGTGCATGTCTCATCCCGAACCATATGTTGTTTTTGAATTCGACTATTTCACAAACCACCTGCCTTGGGTTGGCTACATCTAAAAAATGAAATGCTCCTTGTCTTCCTGATTTGGGAGAATATCCCACCTGGTACAATCACACAAGTATGTGCCTTAGTGATTTACAGTCTCTGTTACTAAATTCGTCCTTTAATATTTCCAGTTTTGATCCCCAAGGTTGGTTATTAGGGAAAAAAGTTCAGATTCATGCCAACATCGTTTTCTGGGCTTTGACCCGTGTTACACACAGGTTAGGGTGGATCCCCGTTTTGAAAGTGGCCATTCCGTCACTACCTATTCGGTAGGCAAGCTATGTCAAAGCTGACTTAAGCATTCCACTTTAGCGTCGGTTAAGCTTCATTTATCTAAATTGACTGACAATGTTGATTTGAATGACTTTGTGGAAGATCCTGCCACAGGCAGGTCCAAAAGACAGATTTACGCTATTTACAACAAGGTAATGAAAATGTCCCAAGTTGAAGCTGCTTCTAGGTTAAGGGCTATTTATCAAGCTAATTTAGAAAAAGTGCTTGCAGTTGTAGATAATAGCATTAACACACTTTCTTCCCGTATTTACACATTAGACAATATTGTTTCTTTTGTTGTTGATATTGTGCAAGATGATGTCTCTGTTTTGTACCATGGTCAAAATCAATTACGTTCTATCATGCAGTTTGCATGGACTTTACAAACTTTGATGGCTAGGAAGGTGCCTTGGGACTACATGAACACTTCTCTATTTTTACCCTTTAATCTAACTGTTAAACAACAAGTTATGTCCATGAAGGATGCTACATATTCGCTCTTGCATATTGAAAAATTGGAACCGTTACCATTTTCTGTGGCCAAGACTAATTTGGCTGTTTGGCTAATACATGGGTTAAGTACTCTCCCTTTTCCATTATTTAAATTCGAAGCATGTATAAAACACTATGCCATAGGCAGATATAAACCCATGGGTAGCGCGTATCTTCATGAAGTTTGGTCCCTACCATTTACCTATTGGTGCCGGAGCGAAGGTAAAGAAGTTTATTTGAAAGGTGAAGATTGCACTTCAACACCTGATCACTCATTGGCCTGTAGAAATATACAATTGCACGGCTCATGTAATTCTGACGGCCCAAATTTGGCCTGCATTTTAAAAGGTACACCAGCTATTACACCAACTTTCACGTTGTTAGCAAACGGTAGCTATTTACTTTTAAATAATCAAGATTGCTGTGGTATGCTAGCAGGGATTCAGTACATAGTGACTGTCTCCCAATGTGTTGTCTGTTGTAAGAATGTGTTGTTTCCTCCTCCACCTGGGAAGCTTGATGTAATCATCTAGCTTTCCATTCTGACCTTGAAAGCAGAGTTCAACAACATGAGTCGAATAAGGGCTCTTTTGTCTCAAAAAAAAGTCGCCCTTACATCCACGCATGAAACATTTGTCCTTCACGTAGCAAACACTCGCAAAGAGGTGCATGCCCTTTTGAATACTGATCTCCCACTGCATTTTGGAACTTTGATTCACACTATATTCAATGTCTCCTCAACCACGGGCTTGGTGCACTTTTTTAAAGTAGTAAGTTCTGGCCTTGTAACCTCATTCCAAACTATTTTTGGTGTGATACCGGCATTTTTTCATTCTATTTTTTCCAGCTTCTTTGGTGGTTTACCATTAATTCTTGCCTTGGCTGCCGGTGTACTGCTGTTAATTTGCTTGCTCCAATATTGGTGCACATTCTGTGCCCCAAGACAACCTGCCCCGGCTGCTCCTACTTCGTAACCGGATGCTTGAATACTATGGATCGCTACCTCTGGCTACATTGAGTGTGGCGTATGGTTTACCTTTCCGGTTTTCGTACTTTACATGCGTGCAGCCAGTTTACCATTGCCTGGATTGCAGTTTTGAATGGGCTCTGGATTTGTGTCTCTGCAATACGGTGTCTCCTAACCCGGATTATGATCTACTAATGAGTCCCTTAGTTGCTCATGAACTAGACTGTTCTGGTGTCGGCATTATGGCCTGCACAGCAGCGCATGGAGTCCTAGACAATTGGGATATATGGACTGCAGCCCATGACTTCCTGGCTCGCAGTTATCTGGAAGAACAATCAAGTTGTCCTTTAATGGTGCTAGAGGCTCCGGCTGTTGAAGAACATGTGTGTTCTTTTCCATTACTGGCTTGGATGGCTGAAGTGTTCACTGGCGATAAGAACGACTTCCTATTGGAGGCGGTTGCAACGTACCATGCCTATATAAAGTTGGATTGAAGTGACAATTTTGTTTTACTTCATAGACACGTACTGGACTCATGATTTTTCCTCTTCATTTTTTCTTTCTACGCATTAGCTGTTTTAAACTCTATATACCCCTGTTGGTTTTTGAAGTTTTTTTTGTGGTTGCTGTTTTGGAATTTTACTCCCAATTATCCAGTTTGGCAAAATTTTGAACTTGGTTCTGTCTCATTTGAACTTAAACTCTGCGTTCTAAAATTGCCTCCCTTCTTGTGTGTTCTCCGATCAAGGGAGGGTATAGTGAGGTCAGATCTCTGTTTGCTCACATTGTTATGTTAGCATAAGCATAAGCATATTAGAAGTTTAAACGCCATTTTGCCTTTTTGCCGCTTTTGCACATCTTTTGCACATCTTACCCCCTCATTAATAGTTTGAGGTGGAAATATACCGATCAGGACTACAAAACATCTTTGGGCAAGGGCGAGGGTGCTGCAGAGGACACTTACAAGGATCACATATTATTCTGAGCTCCCCTTGATGATGGCACAGTCATGGCCCGTCACAGAAAACTAGAGAGGCCTGCACACATGGGTGGAGGCGGATCTTACTATGAATGCAAATCTGTTCAAGAGGGTGTACCCACCTTCTTCTTAGACTTGCAGGAGACCTACGACTTTCTGGCCGGGAATTTTCTTTTATATGAGGCCTTGAAGGGCAGGGTGAATGGCTATTGAGTTTCAGGAACTGTAGAGCTCCCAGAACATGAATGTCTCCCTTATCTCTTCCTTATAACGGGGAAGACTAAGTCTGTCGCACTCCTTTATCTAGCCTTCTTGAAGGGTGCCTAGACAGTGATGGGTGGCAGAAATACTGCTCTCCTTTGATAACGTGGCTTGGAGGAGGACACTGGCCCGAAGTGCAAGGATTAAGTTGATTCAGTTTTATTTTTTGCACAGGGCGTACCTCACACAGTGACGCATTCATGGCATGTTCCCCAAGGCTTTGTCGGCGTGCCCCCTCTTTGGTGCGGAGGATTCAGACTTTGCCATATGGTCTGGAACTGTCCAGTGCTGACCCCACTTCTGGGACATCATATTACAGGTTATCCATGGAGCCACGGATCGGTCCTCGAGCCAACCCCACAATTGTGCTTGCTAGGTTCACGCAGACACCGTGCAGCTCACAAAGTAATGGATAGGCTCACGGATATGGCACTTATTCTGACTTTCAGATAGTTAACAATGAGCTGGAAGTCGGCGGGAGGTGCTACCCCTTGTCAATAAAAATTCCATATGTGGTTGAAAGAAGTTGTTAAAGGAGCAGAATGTGACCAAGAAGCGATCCGGATGGAGGCGGACAAGGGGTGAGTAGGAACCCCAATCCTACCAGCACTGGATACAGTGCTGTATGCTTGCCCTAAGTTAGACCTTCAGGGTAGAATACTGATGGCGAAGGTAACCCCCAGGGAGTCCCCGACAAACCCGACCTCGCCCCTAGGGAGGGGCTGCTGTGAGCACCTAGTTGGGGTGGGTTTTGGTCATTGAACACTGGTAGGCCTGGTTGCTTAGAGCATGAGGATGTGAATGGGCAGTATAAAGTCCGGCCGTGTAATGGCACATTTATCTGGCTATGTTTGCAGATTGCTTGTGCAGGGAGTCATCACAACAGCCCCTTTTATGCTTGTGTTGTAATGTGAACACCTATATATCCTTTTATTTTAATGCCTCATTTGCAAGCCATGACTGTACACCTTATTGTTGATTTGTATTATTGTGTGAATTTGTTTTAAAAACAATAAAATGTTTTACAAAAAAAAGAAGACAAGAGAGATCAAAATATAGAGGGGCACAAGACAGGGCTGCCCGCTGCCCCTCGCCATTAACAATGAGATTGAGGAAGAGTTTAGGAATTGTACCTTTTCAACGTAATGGTTGGGAGGAGAAAGTGACTTTGTATGCCAACGACCTAATGGTTTTTACATTGGACTTGGAAATTTCCTACCCTACTTTAAAAGGAATTTTAAAGAATTTGGGGAGATCTTGGGGTTTTTGGTTAACAATACTAAAACCAAAATTATGGTATAGAACATGGGTACTCACAAACTTTCTCTCGGGGGCCAAATTTACAGTCTGGTTTATGGCCAAGGACCGCACCAGTGGGGGCGGGGTCAGTGGGGGATGGGCGGGGTTATAGCAAAAAAAGAAAACTGTGACCATGAGGTTGAACACAGGCCCATGCAGCGGACGCCTTCGCCCACTGAGCCACCAGACCTGGTATGTATATGTGTATGTGTGTGTATATATATATAGATATATATATATATATATATATATATCCAACAAATCCAGTATTACGAAAAGAATTCACACTGGTGCCGCGGCCTCAGTTCTTCAAACGCTTTTATTTATTTATTTATGCAACGGGTGCCCAACGCGTTTCGCTGTTTCAATCACAGCTTGTTCACGGGTTAAGTTTACACGGATGCAAATGTGTATTTAAAGTGGTAGAGACTAGTTCCGCCTTTACTAATGAAAACAGTGAAAAGAATCCATTGCCTAAACTTTTAAATTAATCAGTTTAGATACGTAAGTATTGTTCAACTCAAAATATAATACATAATTATGCATTCTTAGAGTTAGTAATAGTGCAAAAATAGATGTCACAACGTTTGCTGCCCAAGTGGGCGTGGCTTGATTTTTTTTTTTTTGCTTTTCTTTCTCTTTCTTCATGCCTTTGTATCGGTACATATTAGACAAAAGGAAAATGTTCAAATATACCGCCCTAGTGGGCTTTGGAAATTCATAATCCGCCGGGCATACCATGTACCTGTGTAGCATAATGTGCCCCTAAATACAATCAACTGAACATCATTCTGTTTTGCGCAAATGAAAATAAAAGTCCAGCTCAAGTGAGCATATACATAATTCATCTTCCGGATCTTCAAATCTGTCATACAGTTCATTCTGCAATGGAAACATATATTTTCTAATTAAGTGTCAGAGGAACTCTCTCTTAGTGAATATAAAAACAATCAGTTAAAAAACTATTCAAGAGACAAATTGACGCAAAGGTTCAGACAAATTAATTCATATTATTATCTCAGATGAATTGACAATTCCTCATCAAAGTTTAACCCTGCAGGTATCATGATATTAAACCTTATAATCATTTTGTATTTAAGTTTCCTCAACTCAATCATGCGATTTCCCCCTCTTTCCCTCTGGGGTACTGAATCTAACACACAGAATTTGAGGAGGTTTTGGTTTTGGTTGTGGGCTTCATGGAAATGGCGAGCAACCGGGTACTGTCTATCATTATTAGAGATTGCTCGTAGGTGTTCAAGAACTCGTAATTTGGCTTTCTGGATGGTACTTCCAATATAATTGAGGTCACAAGGACATCTCAATGCATACACTGCGAACTCAGTGTCGCAGGAGAAATGTCTATTGATTTTGAACACCGGTTTATCTTTCCTCAATTTGACTGTTTTGCAATTCTGACTATACTTGCATGCCTTGCACTTCATACAAGTAAAAAAAACGTCAATTGGATTTTTCTTTTTAGTTTCTTTTATAGAGTTTGTCATCAAAGTGTCTTTGAGGGACTTGCATCGTTGGAAAGTGATAGATGGGTATAGTCCCACATACTCACTGAGATCATCATCTGTTCTTAAAACTTCCCAAAATGTATTTAAGCTTTTCCGTACCTCCCAGGCCTGGTTGTTGTACGTAGTTATAAACCTAAGCTTATTGTCTGTTTCTTTCCTCTCTTTAGATTTATTCAACAGGTCATCCCTATTAAGATTCTTCATCTTCTCAACTGATGCTAGAATAGTGTCCTCTTTATAACCCCTTTCTCTAAATCTATTGCACATGATAGTCTTTTCTTTTATGTAGTCCTCAGCAGAGCTACAGTTGCGTTTGGCTCGCAATAGTTCTCCAAAAGGAATACTTGCAACTAGATTTCTAGGGTGACAACTCTGAGAAAGTAACAGACTGTTACCCGCAGTCCTTTTCCTGTGCAATCTACTCTGTATTGAATTGTTGTCAATATATACTTCAAGATCCAAGAAAACAATTCTTTCCTTACTGGTCTCACTGGTAAACTGTAAGTTACAATCATTCACATTGAGTATTCGGACAAATTCATCTGCTTTCTCCTGCTCACCTCTCCAAATACAAAAAATATCATCTATGTACCTTGCCCAGAGGAAGACATGGTCTTGGTACAATTTGATGTTCCGGACCACCTGCTTCTCCCACCAGCTGAGGTAAAGACCTGCAAAGCTGGGGGCGAAGCAGGTCCCCATTGCCGTCCCCTGGATTTGTCTGTACATGGTTTTATCAAAGATGAAAAAATTATTCTTCAAGCAAATACTGATCATATCCAGTATCATTTCTGTGTGAACTAGAAATGATAATGATCTTTCTTTTAAGAAGTGTCTGCACGCATCCACTCCTGCATTCTGTGGAATGCTGGTGTATAGGCTACATACATCCAAGCTTAAGAGCAGGTAATCATCTTGCCAATCAATTCCATTGATCTTCTTTAAAAAATCCCCTGTGTCTTTTATATAGGCCGGCAGGCTTTGCACATATGGTTGTAGAAAATAATCAACGTATTTTGATACATTTTCCAATGTGCTGCCTCTGGATGAAACTATTGGTCTACCTGGTGGTCTAGTGGCATTCTTGTGTATTTTGGGTAGGAGGTATAATACAGGAATTTTTGGATCTTTACAGTATAAATACATGTATTCACTATGCTCTAATAATTCCTGTTCCCTCCAATGTTTCAGATTGTCATATACCATTCTGTTTGACTCCTCATACTCTGATTTACTTGCCTTACAGTATTTAGTTACATCATTCAATTGCTTAAGGCCTTCCTCAACATACATATTTAGGGGCTAAACCACCACATTGCCCCCCTTGTCCGCTTTTTTAATAACAAAATCTCTGTGTTCCTCCAGCGCTACAATGGCATCTCTTTGTGCTTTGGTTAGATTCTGTTTACTTCTATGTTTTTTAGAATCCAACTTCTTAAGTTCTTGTATCATCCCTCTTTCCAAACAATTTATGACATCACTGTTCAATTGTGGTAAAAATATTGATTTGGGCTTAAAGCCACTATCACTCATCATTTCGATGTCAATGTTAGTATTGATCAAATTAAGAAAAGGATCATTGATAACATCCCCTTGGTTTCCCAATTCCTGCACAGTTTGAAGGGTTTCAATATCATGCACATTGAGATTGGTTGGGACATTAGAGACTTTGTTCGGTTTATTCTTATGCGTTGCATACCACTTCTTAAGTTTTAGTTTTCTAGTAAAGTTAAAAAGGTCAATTCCAGATTCAGTATAATTAAAATTAGCCGAAGAACAGAAGGACAATGCTTTGGACAGAACCTCAAGCTCTATGTCAGACAATGAATAATTGGAGAGATTTACCACTGTTAAGGTGTCAGCCATCATTTCTTCACCGTTTTTCCCCTTGTTAGCATTCCCACTGGGGTTTCTCCTGTACTGCGAGTGGATTGACCTCGTCCTCTTCCTCCTCTGCCTCCTCGTCCACGACTTGGTCCTGGACTTTCGCTTCCGGCCTGGATGTTTTGAGCTCTCCCTTTTGCCATTAGCGTGATCTCCTTTAAAAATCTTTATTTTACCCTTTCTGTATCCTTGGGGTCAAATGCTCCACTGGTAGAGGCAGGCACATTGTTGACTTCGTCAGTATGGCGTTTTATATAGTGGAGATAGCACGTAAGAATATGAGGCCAGCTGTGGTTGGTCAAAGGACTGGACCAACTTTCAAGAAAAAATACATGATTTTTTCAGGAAACCCTCACTCACCCTAGTGGTGACATGCTTCATCATCGGGTCCACTGGGGAGATCGAGTACCTCCCCAGTGTGCTACGACGCCAGGAGACTGCGGAGCAGGTTTTGTGAGAGTGAAGAGTGAAAAAAAGTGTGGTTAAAAACTGGGGAGGTACTCGATCTCCCCAGTGGACCCGATGATGAAGCATGTCACCACTAGGGTGAGTGAGGGTTTCCTGAAAAAATCATGTATTTTTTCTTGAAAGTTGGTCCAGTCCTTTGACCAACCACAGCTGGCCTCATATTCTTACGTGCTATCTCCACTATATAAAACGCCATACTGACGGACACTCTTCCTTTGTTTATGTACTTACTGATTGGGGACTAAGAGTGCCCTTGAACCCTGTCTCTCCTTTTGTTGACGGACATTGTTGACTTCTTCTTGCCCTCCTGTCGTTTCTTCAGCTGCAACTGTGACTGCTGCCACCGTTGTACCACTGGAATTTCCTTTTCTTAAGTGGTCAAATTTTTTACTGAATGTCAAAATTTGGCCATTTCTGTAATCTGCTTCATCACGTTCAAATTTAGATAACTTTTTTTGCTTGATTTCTTCTTCAATCTTGGATAATTTTTTATTCATTTTGCTGAGTTCCAGTTCGAGTTCATCAGCACTGCAGAGGTCTTTCAATTTTCCCATTAGTTCCTCGATTTCTTCATTGAGCTTGTCGCATTCTTTTTCTGCATACTATATGAGGATTCTTAGAATGTTAGCAGAGCATTCCTCGTTATTCCCCATCCATTTACTTATCATCTCCGGGTCAGGGTTCTGGAACGTAGGGATGGTATATATTCTAAAGCCTCTTGGTACCCTGCCGACCTCTACATACTGTCTTAATGCCATTGCTTCCCAACCTTTAGATTGTTCTTTTTTAGAAGCTTTCCATAAAGCATCCCATAATTTTCTTTTGTCAACTGGTACAACTGCTCCCAGTTGAGCCCCACCTGGGCCTGAATTGTTTGTCATAGATTTTGAAAACAGCAAAGTAGCTGCCTCTTTACGTTTATTTGACCTCTCCGATGCCATTTTTAAATTAACGCTTCTTTTCGCGTCTTCTGATGCGTTTTATCAGACCCAAGGAAGCACACTCAATTCGTGTAACTTCTTACAGTCCTCCGCTTTCCCTTGCGCATACACGGAGCCGATCGTGCACTTTGGTATATATATATATATATATATATATATATATATATATATATATATATATATATATATATATATATATATATATATATATATATATATATATATATATATATATATATATTACCTACTGGCAGTCGCCAGTAGGTAGTTATAGTTAGGATTTTTTTCAATGTTAATCTCAAAATTCTATTTGGAATAACTTTGGCGCCGGTTGACAAATCTGACTGAAAATTTCCTCAAAATGGCCTCGCGGCATCCCGGTCCTTCCCTGAAAGTTTGGAAGGGATTCGTCAAGCGGGAGCCGAGATAAAAGGGGGGTCCCATAACGCGTTTTCCCCATGTTAATTTTCATAGGGCGGTCGATTTCACTTTTAGCCCGAACGGCTGAATGGATTTCCACCAAACTTGGCAAAATTGTATGGACTGGTAGCCTGATGTGCCTTTGCTATGTCTCAAGATATGTGCTCCAGTGGATTTTGAGTAATTTAGGTTCAAAAAATATATATATCTATAGGTGCGCTCCGGTGCGCGCACCGGGGAGCGCACCAGGCGCGACACGCGACTTGCTCGCGGAAAGCTGATTGGCTCACGGGTGTCTGTAAACATTCGAAACAGTCCAGAGCGGCCGCCATCTTGTGTCTCGGTAGGATCGAGACACAAGAGGAGACATAAAAAAAGGGAGAAATGACTTATAAGGGGGTAGGGTAGACCCCCCTCCTGACCCCCTAGGTTTGATGTGGGGGCTAAAATAGGGTCCCGTGGGGCATTTTTATAAATAAAAAAAAATTTATTTGCGCGGGGGAGCGCCCGTTACGTGCACCGGGAAGCGTACCGGGGAGCGAAGCACGGGGAAAATCCAGGGCCAGTTTTGCGCCGCCTGTGCGTCACTTTTTGTGACGCACCAGCGGTGTAAAAAAATGCGCCTCGTTGCGCTATATTTAAAAAGTGACGCATCTAGGTAGATGGGTCACTTTTTAAAACCCTGCGCCACATTATACCTGCGTCAGGTATAATGTATGCAGAGGGGGCGTTCCGCCGCAAAAAGCTTCGTAATAGCGACGCAGTGAAATCTATGAGATTTCACTGCGTCACTTTTAGGATGCTGTTGCGTCAAAATCTCGCGCCTGCCTCACAGCGGGTGTAAGACTGACGCAAGACCTTTCACATGGTGCTTTCCCCATGTGAAAGGACGCATTACTGGAGTTGCGTCACTTTTGTGACGCACTCCAGCAATGCGTCACTTTTGTGTTTACAGATACGTCAGAAATACTGACGTATCTGTAACTCCTTGCGACATGATTTGTCATACATTAAATATGACACATCTGGAATGTCGTAAGGAGTGCGCACAGAAAAGTGACGCATCGCACCAGCGGTGTAAAAAAATGCGCCTCGTTGCGCTATATTTAAAAAGTGACGCATCTAGGTAGATGGGTCACTTTTTAAAACCCTGCGCCACATTATACCTGCAAATAAAACAGGTGATGGACAGAATGTGGATCAATGTCACACATTCATCCCAGTCCAAAGATCTGGGCCCAAATCCATCGTTTGTTTGCACTCCACACCTCCCTGGGTTAGACAATGGCGATATGCAAATCAGCTCTGACCCTGTGCCCCATGGGAACAGTCCAGTCCGGACTACAAAAGCCATGTCCTTCCCAGAACGGAATCAAGCATCCGAGGACCAGACCGGTTTCGAGGTAACACCTCTCATCAGCCCGGCTAGCTTGACTCCAGTGGTGTGGAGTGCCTGTGACCCACGTCTGAGCATCCCCAGCGCACTTATGGCGGTATTGCAAACAAAACAGGTGATGGACAGAATGTGAATCAATGTCACACATTTACCCCAGTCCAAAGATCTGGGCCCAAATCCATCGTTTTTTTGCACTCCACACCACCCTGGGTTAGACAATGGCGATATGCAAATCAGCTCTGACCCTGTGCCCCATGGGAATAGTCCAGTCCGAACTACAAAAGCCATGTCCTTCCCAGGACGGAATCAAGCATCCGAGGACCAGACCGGTTTCGAGATAACACCTCTCATCAGCCCGGCTAGCTTGACTCCAGTGGTGTGGAGTGCCTGGGACCCACGTCTGAGCATCCCCAGCGCACTTATGGCGGTATTGCAAACAAAACAGGTGATGGACAGAATGTGGATCAATGTCACACATTCACCCCAGTCCAAAGATCTGGGCCCAAATCCATCGTTTTTTTGCACTCCACACCACCCTGGGTTAGACAATGGCGATATGCAAATCAGCTCTGACCCTGTGCCCCATGGGAACAGTCCAGTCCGAACTACAAAAGCCATGTCCTTCCCAGAACGGAATCAAGCATCCGAGGACCGGACCGGTTTCGAGGTAACACCTCTCATCAGCCCGGCTAGCTTGACTACAGTGGTGTGGAGTGCCTGGGACCCACGTCTGAGCATCCCCAGCGCACTTATGGCGGTATTGCAAACAAAACAGGTGATGGACAGAATGTGGATCAGTGTCACACATTCAACCCAGTCCAAAGATCTGGGCCCAAATCCATCGTTTTTTTGCACTCCACACCACCCTGGGTTAGACAATGGCGATATGCAAATCAGCTCTGACCCTGTGCCCCATGGGAACAGTCCAGTCCGAACTACAAAAGCCATGTCCTTCCCAGAACGGAATCAAGCATCCGAGGACCGGACCGGTTTCGAGGTAACACCTCTCATCAGCCCAGCTAGCTTGACTCCAGTGGTGTGGAGTGCCTGGGACCAACGTCTGAGCATCCCCAGCGCACTTATGGCGGTATTGCAAACAAACCAGGTGATGGACAGAATGTGGGTCCCAGGCACTCCACACCACTGGAGTCAAGCTAGCCGGGCTGATGAGAGGTGTTACCTCGAAACCGGTCCGGTCCTCGATGCTTGATTCCGTTCTGGGAAGGACATGGCTTTTGTAGTTCGGACTGGACTGTTCCCATGGGGCACAAGGTCAGAGCTGATTTGCATATCGCCATTGCCTAACCCAGGGTGGTGTGGAGTGCAAAAAAATCGATGGATTTGGGCCCAGATCTTTGGACTGGGTTGAATGTGTGACATTGATCCACATTCTGTCCATCACCTGTTTTGTTTGCAATACCGCCATAAGTGCGCTGGGGATGCTCAGACGTGGGTCCCAGGCACTCCACACCACTGGAGTCAAGCTAGCCGGGCTGATGAGAGGTGTTACCTCGAAACCGGTCCGGTCCTCGGATGCTTGATTCCGTTCTGGGAAGGACATGGCTTTTGTAGTTCGGACTGGACTGTTCCCATGGGGCACAGGGTCAGAGCTGATTTGCATATCGCCATTGCCTAACCCAGGGTGGTGTGGAGTGCAAAAAAACGATGGATTTGGGCCCAGATCTTTGGACTGGGTTGAATGTGTGACATTGATCCACATTCTGTCCATCACCTGTTTTGTTTGCAATACCGCCATAAGTGCGCTGGGGATGCTCAGACGTGGGTCCCAGGCACTCCACACCACTGGAGTCAAGCTAGCCGGGCTGATGAGAGGTGTTACCTCGAAACCGGTCCGGTCCTCGGATGCTTGATTCCGTTCTGGGAAGGACATGGCTTTTGTAGTTCGGACTGGACTGTTCCCATGGGGCACAGGGTCAGAGCTGATTTGCATATCGCCATTGCCTAACCCAGGGTGGTGTGGAGTGCAAAAAAACGATGGATTTGGGCCCAGATCTTTGGAATGGGTTGAATGTATGACATTGATCCACATTCTGTCCATCACCTGTTTTGTTTGCAATACCGCCATAAGTGCGCTGGGGATGCTCAGACGTGGGTCCCAGGCACTCCACACCACTGGAGTCAAGCTAGCCGGGCTGATGAGAGGTGTTACCTCGAAACCGGTCCGGTCCTCGGATGCTTGATTCCGTTCTGGGAAGGACATGGCTTTTGTAGTTCGGACTGGACTGTTCCCATGGGGCACAGGGTCAGAGCTGATTTGCACATCGCCATTGCCTAACCCAGCGTGGTGTGGAGTGCAAAAAAATGATGGATTTGGGCCCAGATCTTTGGACTGGGTTGAATGTGTGACATTGATCCACATTCTGTCCATCACCTGTTTTGTTTGTAATACCGCCATAAGTGCGCTGGGGATGCTCAGACGTGGGTCCCAGGCACTCCACACTACTGGAGTCAAGCTAGCCGGGCTGATGAGAGGCGTTACCTCGAAACCCGTCCGGTCCTCGGATGCTTGATTCCGTTCTGGGAAGGACATGGCTTTTGTAGTTTGGACTGGACTGTTCCCATGGGGCACAGGGTCAGAGCTGATTTGCATATCGCCATTGCCTAACCCAGGGTGGTGTGGAGTGCAAAAAAACGATGGATTTGGGCCCAGATCTTTGGACTGGGTTGAATGTGTGACATTGATCCACATTCTGTCCATCACCTGTTTTGTTTGCAATACCGCCATAAGTGCGCTGGGGATGCTCAGACGTGGGTCCCAGGCACTCCACACCACTGGAGTCAAGCTAGCCGGGCTGATGAGAGGTGTTACCTCGAAACCCGTCCGGTCCTCGGATGCTTCATTCCGTTCTGGGAAGGACATGGCTTTTGTAGTTCGGACTGGACTGTTCCCATGGGGCACAGGGTCAGAGCTGATTTGCATATCGCCATTGCCTAACCCAGGGTGGTGTGGAGTGCAAAAAAACGATGGATTTGGGCCCAGATCTTTGGACTGGGTTGAATGTGTGACATTGATCCACATTCTGTCCATCACCTGTTTTGTTTGCAATACCGCCATAAGTGCGCTGGGGATGCTCAGACGTGGGTCCCAGGCACTCCACACCACTGGAGTCAAGCTAGCCGGGCTGATGAGAGGTGTTACCTCGAAACCGGTCCGGTCCTCGGATGCTTGATTCCGTTCTGGGAAGGACATGGCTTTTGTAGTTCGGACTGGACTGTTCCCATGGGGCACAGGGTCAGAGCTGATTTGCATATCGCCATTGCCTAACCCAGGGTGGTGTGGAGTGCAAAAAAACGATGGATTTGGGCCCAGATCTTTGGACTGGGTTGAATGTGTGACATTGATCCACATTCTGTCCATCACCTGTTTTGTCCACATTATACCTGCGTCAGGTATAATGTATGCAGAGGGGGCGTTCCCTCGCAAAAAGCTTCGTAATAGCGACGCAGTGAAATTTATGAGATTTCACTGCGTCACTTTTAGGATGCTGTTGCGTCAAAATCTTGCGCCTGCCTCACAGCAGGTGTAAGACTGACGCAAGACCTTTCACATGGTGCTTTCCCCATGTGAAAGGACGCATTACTGGAGTTGCGTCACTTTTGTGACGCACTCCAGCAATGCGTCACTTTTGTGTTTACAGATACGTCAGAAATACTGACCTATCTGTAACTCCTTGCGACATGATTCGTAATACATTAAATATGACACATCTGGAATGTTGTAAGGAGTGCGCACAGAAAAGTGATGCATCGCACCAGCGGTGTAAAAAAATGCGCCTCGTTGCGCTATATTTAAAAAGTGACGCATCTAGTTAGATGGGTCACTTTTTAAAACCCTGCGCCACATTATACCTGCGTCAGGTATAATGTATGCAGAGGGGGCGTTTCCCCGCAAAAAGCTTCGTAATAGCGACGCAGTGAAATCTATGAGATTTCACTGCGTCACTTTTAGGATGCTGTTGCGTCAAAATCTTGCGCCTGCCTCACAGCAGGTGTAAGACTGACGCAAGACCTTTCACATGGTGCTTTCCCCATGTGAAAGGACGCATTACTGGAGTTGCGTCACTTTTGTGACGCACTCCAGCAATGCGTCACTTTTGTGTTTACAGATACGTCAGAAATACTGACCTCTCTGTAACTCCTTGCGACATGATTCGTAATACATTAAATATGACACATCTGGAATGTCGTAAGGAGTGCGCACAGAAAAGTGACGCATCGCACCAGCGGTGTAAAAAAATGCGCCTCGTTGCGCTATATTTAAAAAGTGACGCATCTAGGTAGATGGGTCACTTTTTAAAACCCTGCGCCACATTATACCTGCGTCAGGTATAATGTATGCAGAGGGGCCGTTCCCCTGCAAAAAGCTTCGTAATAGAGACGCAGTGAAATCTATGAGATTTCACTGCGTCACTTTTAGGATGCTGTTGCGTCAAAATCTTGCGCCTGCCTCACAGCAGGTGTAAGACTGACGCAAGACCTTTCACATGGTGCTTTCCCTATGTGAAAGGACGCATTACTGGAGTTGCGTCACTTTTGTGACGCACTCCAGCAATGCGTCACTTTTGTGTTTACAGATACGTCAGAAATACTGACGTATCTGTAACTCCTTGCGACATGATTCGTCATACATTAAATATGACACATCTGGAATGTCGTAAGGAGTGCGCACAGAAAAGTGACGCATCGCTGTTTTCACGCAGTGATGCGTCACTTTTCAAAAATGAGGCCTCCAGTTTATTCACTGTGTCACCTCTACGACCCTTTCTTGCGTCAATACGTCCCTTTTGCATACATTACACCTGACGTAGGAATAATGTGGCGCAGGGGCTTACAAAGTGACGCATCTACCTAGATGCGCCACTTTGTAAATATGAATAAATAAGGTGCATTTTTTACTGGACTGATGCGTCACAAAAAGTGACGCTCTGGTGGTGTTAAGGTGACGCATGGCTTCATAAATGAGGCTTTCAGCCTTCAACTCCAGCAATGTATCTTTTCTTACCCTTCCACTCCCATTCCTTTTCAACATTTTCTTTGAATATCCACATTCCCCATATTCACTCTCCTTCTCCTTACATTCCTTCCCAACACTCACCTTCTTTCAGTCCCCCTACTTCACTTCCTTTCTCCTCTCATACCTTTCTGTTCTTTCTTACTCATTTTCCTTTCCATTATCAATGCTCTCCATTTCACTTACTCTTTTTCATTTTTTTTGTAAGAATATAGCTCTTTGATGAGAATTGGAGGTAGTTCTGAAAAGAACTTTTTGTTTTCTTCTTTTTTCAAAACAGGAACAAAAACAGGGAATGGAAACTGCTCAACAGGAGCAAAAAGAACAAACAAAAATAATTAGGGGTGGAAAGGGCAGCAATGGTTTTCTAATGCTCGAACCATGAGCTGTACACTTTGTTCTCCAAAGGTAAGCAGTTGATTGCAGTATCTGCATCTGAGGGCAGCATGGTTAAAAGCAGGTTGAATGTTTGGCACCAGCTCCTGCGATTGCCCCCTCCCAGAAGAAGTTGCTCCTCCGGTGGATGTTGAGGCCCCATCACTGGGAACCTGTTGTGCCAGAGCCCTGACACTTTCCCGGGCAAAATTCTGGGGGTGCTTCCTCTCCACATGCCGGATCATCGTGAAGTTTCCAAATGAATATTTTTTTAAGGGGTTACCCCGTGGCAGCACTTCTTTGCAGATCCTGCACTCCACTTTTGGAGCATTCACCTTTTTTTGGTTGGGTGGTATTTTAAAAAATTTCCAAATGTTCCTTCACCTTTCATTGAGGAGGCTCTTCATTGATAAATTCAGGTTCTTCATCACTGCTGGATTCTCTGGCAGCCATGGTAAAACCAAGAAAGATCCAGGAGCAAAAAGGCAGGTCTTGCAGTCACAAAAGTGAAAGAAGAAGTGAAGGAAATGGGTGGGGATTTCATTCTTTGTAAAAAAAACTGTTAGCAACCAATAAATAGTGTTATTTTAAGGTCACATGACTTGACGCGCTGACGCTGCGCGCTCCGGAGCGCTTCCGGGGCGCATATGCGGCGCGAACGTAGGCGCTTCCGGGGGCGCATACGCGGCGCAAACGTAGGCACTTCCGGGGGCGCATACGCGGCGCGAACGTAGGCGCTTCCAGGGGCGCTTACGTTGCGCGCCGAAGTCACGTCATCATAGTTTTACGGAAATGCATAATCATTTTCTTTTCCTTATAAAAAAAAAACCTGCTTTTATTTGTATGGTACGAAATGTTTTGCGTTATTATTAACTTTTCTTTCATATTTTTTCCCACGAACGAAAGTAGCGCTCTGGGTGCGCTTGCAGGAAAGCTTACCGGAGAGCTTACCGGAGAGCTTACCGGAGATCTTACCGGAGCGCGCACCCAGAGCGCCCCAGGAAAAAATGATTAAAAAAAAAAAAAAAATACAATTAATACTTGCACAAAACAGCAAATTGTAAAAAAAAACATAGGTTAGAAACTCGATATAGAAAGGAATTAGCATTTAAAAAACCTATGAAATTCACTGAAAAAAACCATAGGTTTCACACCAGTTATAGTTAGGAATTAGCATTTAAAAAACCTATTAAATTCACAGAAAAAACCATAGGTTTCACACCAGTTATAGTTAGCTGGAAATTTTATTGACATAAAACCATTGAAATTCCCACGTTATAGTTAGTTGGACTCACTATAACTTGCGCGCCTGCAATGCACTGCTGATGACGTCATATATTACATCACTCATGACATGGTCAGTGACATCACTCATGACATCACTGATGACACCATCCTTGTGACAGAGTGAGAGACCTCCTTTCAGTGTAATGTAAGCCTTGAAACACATATTCAAAAAAAGTCTTTAACATTTTCAAAAAAATGGAGATACCCATACCAGTTACAACAAACAATTCAGTAATTCCACCATCTATATACACATCCACTCATTCACCAACAGTTCTATATAGTCACTCATACCTATACTCACTCATTATATGTAGTGATACACCTATACATCCTGTTACACTTCGACAGTCATCCAAAAGTTACTCACACACATATTCACACATGCACAAAAACTATTGAACATCCATTTATTTGCATATACAGCAATACACACACTACCACTTTACTTCTAAGAATACTTACACATACTTACTCTCTTAAACAATCACTTATATAAACACATACTTATTTAAACAGAAACACTTTCAATCTCTCACTCTCACATATACTCACTTATATACATCAATACTCACATATGGTAGATTAAAACATATGTCGTTACTGAAAAAGACAACAGTGAGACAGACATTCACTCACTAACACACACATATACACACTCATCCACCCATACAGTCCTGCACATATGCTGTCTTAAAAACACATACAAACAGTGAGTCAGTCACCAACCCATACAGCCACTTTTACACAAAGTGAAACACTGATACATACATTTCAATATTTAAAAGTTATTGCTAATATATGTATTCACTAAGATACACTTAATAAGGCAGTTAACCAATCAATTCTTTTAAAAACAAACATCCATTTACACACTTATTTAACCATTTATTCTTCCATCGTACTTTACAAATACATATACAAAACAAATTTATTTTTCAGAAAGACACATATTCACAGGATGGTGTCATCAGTGATGTCATGAGTGATGTCACTGACCATGTCATGAGTGATGTAATATGTGACGTCATCAGCAGTGCATTGCAGGCGCGCAAGTTATAGTGAGTGCAACTAACTATAACGCGGGAATTTCAATGGTTTTATGTCAATAAAATTTCCAGCTAACTATAACTGATGTGAAACCTATGGTTTTTTCAGTGAATATATATATATATATATATATATATATATATATATATATATATATATATATATATATATATATATATATATATATATATATATATGTGTGTGTGTGTGTGTGTGTATGAATGTATATAATATATATATCCCACCCTCTGTCTCCCTCTGTCTGTCTCCCTCTCTGTCTCCCTGTCTCTCTCCCTCTCTCTTTCTGTCTCCCACTCTTTCCCTCTGTCTGTCTCTCTCTGTCTTCCACCCTTTATCTCCTTCCCTCTATCTCCCTCTGTCTGTCTCCCTCTGTCTGCCTCCCACTCCCTCCCTCGGTGTCCCACAGAATCCCTCCCTCTGTGTCCCCCTGACTCCCTCCCTCGGTCTCTCCCCGTCTCCCTCGACCTGTCTCTCTGTCTCTGTCCCTCTGTCTGTCTCCCCGTCTCTGCCTCTCTCTCTGCCTGTCTCCCTGTTTCTGCCTCTCTATCTCTGTCTCTATGTCCCCCTGTCTGTCTCTGTCTCCCTGTATCTCTGTCTCTTTCTCCCTTTCTCTTTCTCCCTGTCTCCGTCTCTTTCTGTCTGTCTCTGTCTCCCTGTCTCTGTCTGTCTGTCTCTGTCTCCCTGTCTCTGCCTCTCTCTCTGCCTGTCTCTGTCTCCCTGTCTGTCTCCGTCTCCCTGCCTCCGTCTCCCTGTTTCTGTCTCCCTGTCTCTCTGTCTCCCTGTCTCTGTTTGTCTCTGTCTCCCTGTCTCTGCCTCATCTGTCTCAGTCTCCCTGTCTCATCTGTCTGTCCCTGTCCCAGCTCTCACTCCCTGCTGCCCTCCGTCACCCTCTGTCACCTCACCCCGGGCTGATACAGCTTTCCGGGCACACACACCGCTACACCCGAGCAGTTCACAGGTCTTTATAAGACCATTTACATGTTAATGAGGCTTTGTTGTATTTCACCTCTTCTTAGCGCCCCTGCAACTCCACTCAGTCAGAGTCTTTAAAAGAATCGCCTAGCCACAATAGAGCAGAGTCCGCGCTGCTGCAACCAGCGGTATTTTGCATGTAAAAAAAGAAAACCACAGGTACGAGGTCTGCAAGGTCCGCGGGCCGCGAAGGAAGGCTTGCCGGGCCGCGGGCTGTCCTATGAGTACCCGTGGTATAGAACATCCATTGGGAGGGCCACCCAGAGATCAGATACTTAGGCATACTGGTGACATATGATTTGGAGGAGTAAGCACATGTAAGTTTCAATAAAGTTATGACTGAGATGAGAAAGCTCCTTAAGGAAATTGAAGGGAACCTGAACCTACACAAGAAAATTGAATCTTGACGAACGCAGAAAAGCCCTGGACGCCCCACCAGTGTCCGTCACATTGGACAGCCCACAGTCAAGAGAAGTGCTGGGCTGTTTATTTAAGTGAACTGTTAAGGAAGATGGCTTTGTATATACTATACCAAAATGAGTTCTAGAATGATAGGCCTACTTCTTTCTCATTTTTTCCACTCTCCAAATCACAGGAGAAGTATGAAAAG
The DNA here is from genome assembly GCF_964263255.1 of Lissotriton vulgaris. Lineage (NCBI taxonomy): Eukaryota > Metazoa > Chordata > Amphibia > Caudata > Salamandridae > Lissotriton > Lissotriton vulgaris. Next base: position 641,553,535 of record NC_141697.1, read on the forward strand.
ATCTGGACCATAAGCCTTGTGTGCCAGTTTCCCTGCCCTGCATAGCAGCTTTTCAGTTCCAGAGAGTCAAAGTAAGGTTGAAGAACTACATTTACATTTCTTTTCAAGTAACAAAAAATTCTTCAAGCATATGGCAGACTGGAATGGATTTTCTTCTGTTCCTGTCCGATTTGTGCCACAATAGTGTAGTAAGTGCTTTATTGTACAGTTAATAAAAACCATTACAAGTAGCAATTGGTAGTAATAAAAAAAAACAGGTTATAAAAAAAAAAATAGATAACAGTTAAAAAACTATTAAAAAGACAGAGTAAAAAATTAGAAGTGGGGGAATGTCCATCCTCCACGAGATACATATGTGTTTCTTAGACAAGGAATTTGTGTGTCTATCCTCGGTCTTGCTCACAACGGGCGTGGTGTTCTGTCAACTCCATTCCCCATATTGCCTTTCGTGGTACAGTCTAGCACTCTCCCTGATTGTTCATAACTCTTTGAGGTTGTCCTTCGTTGTGGCGGGTCAGTTTAAATCTCAGGGCAAGCCTGATGTTTAGGATCTGACGATGTTGAGGGAGTGGTGTCGATATCCCTTTGGTCTTTTGTTGTTTTGAGCCTTGTTTCTACCACTCCGAGGTATTTTACCAGTCGGCAGGCCATTTGCACATCCCCTCCACTGAAGCAAGTCAAGGTTGCTTCTCTGCAAGACCTGATTCCTTTTTTTATAAATAGGGGTCTCAGTAAGTTCTTACGGTCTTGCTGCAGCTCTTTGCAGATAGTAATGAGGTGTGCAATGTTTTCCTCGTGCATACCGCACAGGCGGCATCTTGCAGGCGTTGTTGGGCGCAGCCACGGGGCCATGTGACCAGCTGCTGGTAATACTCCCAGTCGTAGTTTTAAAAATGATTCTTTTGTTGTTTTGGTGAAACTGGTCAACAGATACGCCTGTGGAGTAAGTTTGTTGTAAGTTTGTACTGTCAGCCAGCCATGTGCTCTCTTAACTAGTGAAGCTTTATCTTGAAGGAGGGATTCTTTCTTAACGATTTTGTTTACAGTTTTTTTAAAACCCGCAAGGTTCCCTTGCAGTTCCCATAGCTGCCTTGCCCCCAGGTGGTTGATGGCATCCTCCAGAAAGAGTTTTGCTGGACGGTCATTTTTGCTTTGTAGGTCATTCCAGAGGAGTGCGTTAAGGGTGTTTGCTTCCCCTCTGCCACAATAGTGGTAGTAGTATTTTATACATGGTTAAGCATAAATCACGGGTCTCCAGCCTTTTCTGTAGTGAGAGCTACTTCTGATCAGTGTAAATAGTTGTGAGCTACTAAAGGCAAAGCACCTCGCGCATTGTTTTTTTTTAGAGACTGCACCAAGCCCAGTTTAATTGACTGTAAGCCTGGCTGGGCAGGCCATAGCAGGCACCGGGCGTTTCCCTAGTGGGTCGCTAGGGTGGGGGCCGATTTTATTACCGGGGGTCAGCAATATCAGCCCCCTGTAACAAAATCGTCCGAAACCGGCCCTCGCAAACTGCTTGGCTGCACTCCCCTTCACCCCCTTTGGGCGGCTGAGCAGTGTGCCAGGGCCGGTTCTATTCCCAGTCCGGCCCTGACTGTAAGCCTAATTTCTTTGGAGCCCATACTGTGATTTGAAAAAAAGGGGCGACACTCCCTCTTTTGAAGCAGACAGCTACAGGTTGAGCCACCTGAAGCAAAAGCTTGCCTTGCATGGCAGATTTCCTGGCAAGTGTAACAAGCTGCTACAGGATACAAGCCTATGACCTCCTTTTGTAATCCTCGATCAACTTGTTCACACACTGCAAAAGCTAAACCTCAACATATATTCCTTACCAAATGTTATTTTTTTAAAGTCTAGCTTAGATGTGCAGTCACTAGTTTTCCAAAAAGACACTAATTTTACTATGAATAACCTCAATTATTTCTCCTTCACCACATACTCTTTTTTTCACAGTTTTAAAATGTCCCATCCTGGTTCAGATGTAAATAATTTTTAACTCACTTGATTCATTATGGGGCTTTATTCTCTCTTTATGTAGAATACATATTTTCCAACGTAATACATGACCCAATCAAGTGCAAGCTTCATTGAGTTTGTGAAAAAAATAACATTTTAACTGTCACAGATGCTCTAGTCTCGGAGCCAATGGGAAGGTTTCCAGTTCTTCATGTGGCTATTCTATCTCTGCAAGTACGTACCCTCCCTTAGCTTACTTTGCAAACAGGATAACTTCTGAGATAGAGGCTATTTATTTGGGGGGAAAAAAGAGTTTGAAATGCTGCTTTATATCAATGATTAAATGTAGTCATTAATAAAGCAGAGTTTCACACCATGTTTTGTTTTAGACAGCATTTAATATGCAAATAAAATCTGCAACACTGCATCACCAATGCAGATACTAGGCCAGGGCAGAGGCCCACAATGAATGCATCTGTAAAAAAACTTTGGGATCCGACGATACATGAAAGTATGTTAAACACCTGTTGTTTTTTAAATGCTTTTATTGAATAAAGAGGAAGGCCGGCTATTTTGGAGTCAAAGCACTCTTAACAGATAAGCTCTGTTCCCAAGAGGCAGTCAAACTCAACCTCCAAACTGAGGATTTAAATAGAATACTCCAGATCTGTCCATGTTATCTAGAATCCAGAGAAACTGCTGTAGTGTTGGTGTTGATTACTGTAGTGTCCTGCTGGACACGGTCTAGTTGTTTTAGGTGATGTAACCCACACTCTACACCCACCCACCACTGGTGTCACGAGTCACGTGAGCCAGTTAATAAAGGGGGCCGGGCGCTCGTGCTCGAGGCCAGTTTAGTAACCCACTACCCTGTGTCCGTGTCTCCATGAGCGCTGCAATGCGGGCCTAGGGCCCAACACGACACTGGCGACAAGGTGGCTGTGCCCCCGCGTGCACCAGCCGAAGAAGAAGGGGGAGAGAATGATGCCCACCTAAAGGCACCCCCCTTGCGACGATCGGCGACGGCCACCGAGAGGCCTGCTGAGCGAGTGCCTAGCCCCGGGTTTGCACGTCCACGAGGAGGTGACCGGGACCCCACCCCGAACCTCTCCAGCCCTGCCGAGTGCTGCCATGCTGAGGAAGGCGCACAGGGACACAGCAGACCGACCGGAGCCCACCCGCGTTGGCCGCAATTGAGGCCCCACCACGTGGAGACCGACGCGGTGCCCACCCGCGAAGCAGAAGAGCCCGTAGGCCAGAGGTGAGCCCGGGCGCTGATAATGCCCTCGGGGGTCGCGTGAGCCTGAAGCGACCCCCCCCATTGAGACAGTAACAATAAGCGGAGCCCACCCGCTGTAAGGTGACAACGTGGCCCCACTAGTGCGACACAGACACTGGGGCCGCCCAACACTTCCCCCAATGAGAAGCAGGGCCAGCGGAGCCCACCCGCGGCCTGCCCGCAGCACCCCTGTCCCCGCCACGCAGCGCGCGTGGTGTGAGGCTGCGGCGGGGTGAATGAACAAAAAAAAATAAGAGAGAAGCGCCTGCAGCATGTGGAGAGCTGCCGGGCGGAAACATAGTGCAAGCGGAGCCCACCCGCAACCTGCCGGCAGCGGCCCCAGCAGAGTAAGGCCAGCAAGCTACGAGTCCGTCTCCAGGTTAAGAGGCTCCGCACCATACCCAGAGTTACTCCTGCACCAGTGACTCTGGAGCACCGCCCGCAGCGCAGCAGCGGGCCATCAGCAAAGCAGCTTGTGACGCCACTAGAGAGCTGCCTACCGCCATACCCCCCTCCCTATCAGCAGACTCAAGGCAGGCTACCTACGCTCGCCAACTGCTGAAAATAAATAACAAGGGAGCACCTACCTCACCACCAGCAGTGTGGGAGAGACCTGCACGTCCATAGGGAGAGAGTCCGCATCGGAGTGAATCCCTGGTCGGAGCAGACGCCCGAAGCTTCCAGGCCAGGAACTTAGGCGCTACACTGCCACCCAGCCTAGACCTCCATACAAAAGGAAGCAGCCGCACGCACCAGAGTCAGATTCTTGCACTCCCACACTGCCACGCACATCCGGAGGCTGCCAGCTGAGAGCATCACCCCTACGCCTACCTACGCTGCACTCCACCACCCAGAACCTTGAAAGGCCCTGAGGAGTATCAAGAAAGGGGGATCTCAAGCCGAGACAGACCGGTGTGGGGGACGGTGAAACATAGCACAAGAACGTGCCAACAAGAAATAGACAACAACGCCCATAAGATAGCAAGCCACAAGAAGACTGCCACACCAGAAGGGCGCCACGGCCTCACATGCCAGGAGACGGCGCAGGGACGCGCCGGAAGCGCTAAAAACGCGCAAAGAGTGCAGGAACTCAACAAAGGACACTCAAAGGACATCAGCACGTACACCCAGGAGAAGCAAGAAGCCCAGCCATCAGCACATGAAAAGAATTCGTCACAGGAGCGGTGGCGCAACCCTCCGGACACAGTGAAGCACCTGAAGAGCGCAGACAAAAGCGCGCCAAAGCAAAAGCAGCGCAAGCAACAAAGTGCAAGAACCACACAGCATCCTGCTAACTGATCGGCAACCGCAGCCAGCAGATCTCAGAGGACACCCCGCCATCACCAGGAAGACTGCCTGCTCACGCCCAGTGGCTGAAATGGACTGCACACAGGACACTCAGCAGAACGCACAGCAAAGTGCGCCCATGGAATCCAAAGCGCGCCAACGCTAAAGCATTGCAACGGAAAAAGAACAGTGATCACACAGATCGGAAGCATCCAAGAAGAAAACTGAGTACGTGTTATATTCTGATCATCTCTTTCCCTGCTGCTCAGCCTGTGTGTGTGTGATGTCATTAGAATGTTCGTGTATGCATGGTTTGAATGTGTGATCAGTTTGAATGAGTGGGGCTGAGCAGCTGGATGCTGCTCCCGGTGGTCCTTCCTATTTACCAACTTTTAACTAATAAACATCTATTTAAGAACATCTACAACTACTGGATCTACTTACATTACAAAGTACATTTAGCATTGTAACAATGGCGACGAGGGAGAAAGAACTACGCGTGCAGGAACTATATTTGAAACATGGAACTACAAGATGTGAAGAAAAGCTTTTAAATGAAGACAAGCAACGCTTCTTGATGCCCCACCGGTGTCATGATACATCTGACAGCCTACTGAATACATCTTTTCTAAAGGTATGTTTTGGGCGTTGGACAATGTTTGACTCATATTGCTTTAAATCAAATTCTCTACAAATGGTTATTTTAAATATTTTGTGAGCTGGAGTTTGAGACCTGAAACCTGCTATTACGACCAATTTTGGGATGTTTTGAACTTTACTTCTGTCATCCGTTTAATATGCTTCTGCCATCTAGTGGGTATTTTGCACCAGCTTCTCCCTGCAAACATCCTCCTTTATTTCTAAAGACATATAGGAAGCTATCTATTCATCCTTGTCCAAGCCTCCTTCCACATGGTTCACAATTCGACATCACAACTCGGCATCAACAATATTTTGAAAAACTGTTCAAGCGTGCTGTGGTCAAGTTTATAAGCTTTTGTCAAGCAGCTTGTGTGTGGAAAACCTAATGTTTCCTATTTTGAAAAGAAGCCGTCACACTCAGTAAGCTTTATTTGCCTTTCATCAAAAACTCTGACACTCACCGTCCGGTTGGCAGATGACAGTTGAGTTGTCAGTTGGTTTGCAGCGATCTTTGCCCTTTCCCTGCCTCAGTGTGATTGATGACGTCTTCTGAGGGCTTCGAGGAGTTAGCGAAGTGAAGCTCTCCTCGCGTTCTGCTGCTGTGATGTCAGACTTTGAGTCACCGCCTTTGTCCATTCGGAGTTTTCTTCTGTCAGCACATTTTCGCCGACAGCCATCTGGTGAAGACGTGACAGCGTGATGCTTGCTGCGTGCTGTCGTCATCAATCTAACGCTTTCATTTTGTTTTTTTTTTCCTTGCCAACTTCGTTTTCCTTTCTAGTGGTTTGCTTGCTTTACTTACGGAGGTCTCAATCAGGTCTGCCATCGCATCTCACCATCGTCCTACAGCGATAGGCACGCTTTATCATATTTGCCTATTTCATTTCTTCAAATTTCTTACAGCGACTGGCACGCTATCTTTTCTTTGAAACCCTGCATTCCACAAGTCTCCGGAATGTTTTGTTCTATTTTCATCGAGACAAGGTACTGTTTATTTCTTCATGAGTTACAACGTCTAGCATGTTTTCCGGTTGACAACGGTGACTACTTTTATTGTTTTAGTTTCTTATTTTGAATTATTTGCTAAACACATGTGTATTTATTTACATGGTTGTGTTCAGAGTGACTGATTTATTTACTTTTACTGCGTGGAACTGTTATGTGCTGAAATATTTTATGCAAGTGCTTTTTTACTGTTATTTTGATGCATTAATTTACGTTTACTGAATTTCTTTAAGTGTTGATTTTTAGTTGTCAGGCTTTACTATGCTGAGTCGTGGAAATGTTAAAATTTTCTTTATGGTAATGAACCACATATGTGCTCAATTTATTTGAGGTGTTCATTCTTTATTGTATTTGCTTTAATTTGTTGAGCCATATAAGTGCGCAATTTGAGATGCGATGCTCAATTTAATGTATTTCTAGTGATTGTTAAGTTGGAGCGTGTGATACTGATATATGTTTTGGAACTACTTTTGGTAAGTGTTGAGATTTATTTATGCTGTATGTTTTGATGAACCACTTATTTCATAGTGCTCTATTCTAATAGAGGGTGTTCACATATTTACTGCGAAGAGTCGTACAGGGACTACATTTTCCTTTTTATTGCTATGAACCACTTTAAGTGCTCAAATATTTTGAGGTGTTCAATTCTAGTGTGTATTTTTCTGAAGATTTGTTCTCCAGTTTGGATTTTTAGTATGCCTATTTTGCGAAGCCACATAGGTGCTCATTGTTTGAGGCGCTCCATCTGTTTCAGTGTATTTTCTGAAGATTAATTCTCCAGTTTGGATTTTTAGTATGCATATTTTGTGGAGCCACATACGTGCTCATTGTTTGAGGCACTCCATCTGTTTCAGATTGAATTATATGAGGTTGCAGAGTCCTCAGTTCTGTTAATGCTCAGTTGTATACATGATTTATTTTGTTGAACCACGTAAGTGCTCTATTCATTTAGAGGTGTTCATTTATACAGAGTGCCGTTGAGAAGTCATATACTCCGTGCATTTTATTTAGTTGGGTTCCCTGTTTATTGCTTTTCGTGACAGTCTGGCCAACTGGCATGATTGGTGATATTTTGGGTTTGGTTTGTGATGGGGGATGGTGGTTATGTAATTTTGCATTGGTTTTGTGCGAGAGGATATTATTTCTCTTTTCGTGTTTTATGCAAGTTTTATGCAACAATTCTTATGTTATGATATATTGCTATTTCATAATTTTTATTTACAGTCATTCATTTTCTTATGCTGACTGCTTATTTGAAATCCTGACCTTGTCATCGTCAGGGCATATTGTATTTAGTTTCTCTTGCTTTCTTTTGTTTTCATTGTTTTAAAAGAGGGAGATGTGTTATATTCTGATCATCTCTTTCCCTGCTGCTCAGCCTGTGTGTGTGTGATGTCATTAGAATGTTCGTGTATGCATGGTTTGAATGTGTGATCAGTTTGAATGAGTGGGGCTGAGCAGCTGGATGCTGCTCCCGGTGGGGCCTTCCTATTTACCAACTTTTAACTAATAAACATCTATTTAAGAACATCTACGACTACTGGATCTACTTACATTACAAAGTACATTTAGCTTTGCAACAGTACGCAAAGGACACGCAAAGCCAGAAGCGCGCAGGAGATCGCGCCTGTGAACCTGACTGCGCAGTCAGCACCCAGGAAACCTCTCCACACAGAAACACTGCTGAACGCTGGTCGGAGAGCACACACATCTCCACCGCCACAGCGAAGCCCTACAGTAGGCCAAAGACCACCCACGGTGTCCTCCCTCACACTGCCTTAAGACGGAGTCAGCCACGACCCAAGATCGGCAAGAGAGGAGTCGCACACCCCACGTGGCAGGCCGCCGCAGCACCATGTGCTCCAACAACCAGCGACACAAGACCGAACGTCACGTCGCCTAGCAAGCAAGAAAACACGTCACCAAGTGACTAGTCCAGACAAGCGCGCCAGAGCAAAGGCAGAAGCCGGTGCCACGACAGCGCCGCCTCGAGGTCCAAACACAACGCCCTCAAAGAAAAGAAGAAGAGTGACAGCTCTGTCACCCTGAAGACCGGATGAGCACAGGTGGGCTGAACAAGCCAACAAAGGGAGAACACCGAGGACTCACAGCCAGCCAAGAAGCACACCCTGACACGCCAGACAGCCACCAAGGCGGACTGACGTCCCAGGATACAGCCCCACGGATGAACCAAACAAGCCGCAGCATGCGCAGTCCACGTCTCATCCCAACGCTTCCCCAGGCGACCGTCCATCCCCAAGCGTCGGCAGTCTGAGTCAGTCGGCATCCCTGCTCCTGTCCGCAGATGCCACGGGCGAAGATCAGCACCGAGCGGCCGCCCTCTCACCGCCTCAAGATGGAGTCTGCAGTGGCCCCACAGCAGGCAAGAGAGAAACCGTACACGCTACGTGTCAAGCTGCCGCCCAAGGTCAACATCAACAAAGCAGAGACACATGGCTGCCAAGTCTGTCATCCAACATTCCCAGCAAGTCACCAACACCTATCATCCCGAGTCTCTACATGGCTGGTAATCACCATCACACCAGTCATCAGCACCTGCGCCAACCAACACCACTGCCAGAGACCGGCAGTGTGGACTGGCAAGAGGTTCAAGAAGTTCAAGTAAGACGTGGTCCGCGACCAAGGAACCAACGAACTCCGACACCCTCAAGAACTAGAAGTATAACCAGTTACAGGAGAAGGTCGCGGTGACTGCTCCAGTCACAGAGTGGAAAAGAAGACAGTGTCCTAGAGCAAGGACAAGACCAGAGGGAAAGGGGTGGTGTGCACGCCGCTCGGAGAAGCCTAGTCAGGAGGGCAAGAGCAGCGAGATGACCAGACCACATCGCGAAAAGGAAAACGGAGAAGAAGGGCACGACGCCATGAAGAAAGGAGAAGAAGAAAAGAGTCATGTGGCACGACGCCAGCAAGAACAACAACATCCAGAAAGGTGAGGAGAGGTGTGACAAGTCCACACACCCACCAGAAGAAGAGGTGACACGCGCCACAACACTGCGTACAGTGACCCACATCATGGCATTGTATGAGGAAAGATTCATCTTCCAGCACAATCCATATAGCATACACATCGTCAGATGGTATCGCTATATTGATGACGTCTGGTGCCAGTGGAGAGGAACCAAAACACAATTGACTGAGTTCCATGAATGGTTGAACAACAGACACCCTGATATAAAATCCAGTATGGCTATCAGTAACACATGCTTAACATTCCTAGATGTAGAAGTGTTCCATCAGGACAGCGAGTTGGTAACAACCTTATACCGCAAAAAAACAGACAAAAATACCATCCTCCACTACCGGAGCTTTCATCCAAAAAGCTTGAAAGAAAACTTACCATACAGCCAGTTGCTGCGAATCAGGCGCAACTGTTCGAGAAAGGAAGATTACTTAATACACGCAGAAATGCTGTGCGATCAACTTTCTAAAAGAGGATACCCCAAAAAAATGTTAAAACACGCGACTAAACGCTCTTGGTTCACGCCCAGGGAAGTGCTATTAACCAAACAAGACAAAAAGCCATTAGAACAACTGGTGTGTGTGTCCACATATGGTCCACTCACAAATAAATTCAAATCAATAATCTTAAAAAACTGGCATTTATTATCAAATTTGAACATTCCATTCCCTAAACCTATGTTTGCACTAAGAAAGAACAGGAACGGGGGAGGAGCTTCGTGGGCAACCAAGATGGCCGCGTGAGCTAGGAGCTCCGAAGACCCTCCGATCCTCCGAATTAATCCTGTTGTCTATCCTGTCCCACGGAAGTGGGAAACTGTCGGTGAACTGCTGCTGACACGGGACTCGTTGTCCGATTGAAAATCCGAGGTCCCTAGGTGGAGTTACACCGTGTGGAAGTTTGGGGACGACAACGTCATCAGCGCCCCTGCCTGAATCGGTGACTGCGACACAGCCGTGCGGTGGTGGAGTGGATAGGGAGTGACTGTCCCGTCTGAAGTAAAGCTTGCGGAGTTCCGGAGTTTGTTGGTGCCGCACAAGCGGTGCACACGGCTGCTACTGCTCATCGTGTTGGTGCTCCGGCAAAGGCCTGGGGGTTTTCCCGATCATGGTGGCCCTCGCCTATCATGGCTGGCAAGGGTGAACCCGACAGAGGGAAGCCCCGGGCCAGTAGAAAGTCAACTTTCTCTCAATCCACCAACATAGAACGCTACGCCCACCCAAAGGGTTCACCCGGGGCCGCTGCGAGGCCAAAGGACATGCATCGAGAAGCGTCGCCGGATGACTCGGCCCCAACCCTCCAGGACGTCATGGGTGCCATTGCGGGCATTAAAGCCGAGATGCACAAGCAACACGAGGTATTGACACATAAGGTCCACACGCTGGCCATTGAGGTCAACTTGATCAGGGCCGATCTGGGCAAGACCAATGATCGGGTCAAGTCCCTTGATATAAAAACATCGAGCCTGACCTCGGATGTATCGGACCTGCAATCGGAGGTCCGTGACCTAAAAGCTGCGAAATCGCTGTTTGCCCATAGGCTTGATGATTTTGAAGGACGTGCCAGGCGCCAGAACGTCCGAATTGTAGGTGTTCCGGAGGGGGCCGAGGAGGATGCCACCGACCTCTTTGTCGAGAACTTGGTCCAGAACCACCTGGCCCCGGGGGGCCTCAGCAAGTTTTTCTCGGTTGAGAGAGCTCATAGACTGCCCGGAGGCCGTCCAAAGCTGGGGGCCCTTCCGCGTCCTATCATCGCCCGCGTGTTCAACTTTAGGGACCGGGACGCTATCCTGCAGGCATCGAGGAGAGGTAGACCGCTGAAATGTCAAAAATGCTGACATTAACTTTTTCCCAGACTTCACCCAAGCAATGCAGAAGCGGAGGCAAAGTTTCACGGGTGTGAAGCGTAGACTACGCGAGTTGGGGATGAAGTACTCCATGCTGTTCCCCGCGAAACTACGTATCGAACATGATGGCCGTGCATTGTTCTTCGACATGCCTGAAGTCGTTGGGGACTGGCTGGACACTTTGCCTCAGCGCCGGGAGGGTCCCGAGGAACAGTCGGAGGGGGCAGCTGGAGGCCCTGATCCACGGGAATAGAACGATCCTTTGGACTTTGTTCGGACAATGAGACTGCCCAGGCAGTAATTTATACAGTACTGTATTTTTTGTTACTATCCTTGCGTATGAACGGGGGTACTGGGGGGGATAGGGTAGACTCCTTTCTCCTCTAGGGGCTTTTCGTAGAGTAGTTTTTGGGGGCGACAGGCACACTGCTAGTTGGGGGGGCTCTTTAGTCTAATGCAGGGGTGCAGGGTGGGGGGTGGATGGGTCGGTTGTTTTCTATGTGTTTCCTTTTTTCCTTTTTCTACTTCATGGCAAGGTAACTGTTATGCTGCTAATTGTGTTGTAGCGACGCCGCCCTGCAGGGCGGGCATGGGCTTCTACATTGACGATGGGGGGTAAGAAGTTAAATGTTCTGAGTTGGAATGTTAACGGGCTGGGGGATCGTATTAAGAGAGGTGTGGTGCTACAAATGTTTAAGAGATGCATGCCTGATGTCATTCTGCTGCAAGAAACTCATTTGATAGGAAATACATGCCACTTAATAGAAAAGGTTTCAAGATGGTGGCACACTCGGGGTTCTCTACGGGGTCCCGTGGGGCGGGGATTATGGTGCACATGTCACTCCCATTTGAGATGGAATCCAGCGTGATTGATGAGAGAGGACGCTACGTCGCCGTCACGGGTAGGTGGGAGGGGCGTACCCTAGTCTTGGTTTCTGCTTACGTCCCCCCTGGTTTGCAAACGACTATCTTGGGGGCGCCATTTTGGGTCTGCCCGAAGGTCTGCTTATAGTTGGTGGTGACTTCAACGCGGTTGGTTCTGGGACCTTAGATAGACATCCATCCAGAGATCTTCGGAGTGCGCAGTCCTGGCTTCCAGACTTCTTGGATACTATGGGGCTTATTGACTGCTGGAGGCTTCTTCATCCCACCCAGCGTCAGTACTCCTTTCACTCCGGAGCGCATGGTAGCCTCTCCAGGATTGATTACGTTCTGGCATTGGCGGCCCATGCGTCGGCTGTTTCTGAGGCCCGTCTGATGGCCAGGGGTATCTCGGACCATTCTCCGGACTGGGTGTCCTTTGATTTTGACATCGTGGTGGCTCAGAGGGTGGCGCCGGTTAACCCGTGGTACTTCCGTAACCATAAGACCCGTGGACTCCTGGCTAAAGCCATCGAGCTCTACTTTTCTGAAAATGCGGGCTCGGTTACGTCAGCTGTGTCCCTATGGGAGGCCTGCAAGACTGTCTTGAGAGGCGAAGCCTTCTCCTTAATAGCTGAGGCGCGCAGACGTAGAGACGAGGATGCGGTGCGGGTGAAATCAGAGATCGAGGAACTTGACTCCCAATTGGAGTCTGCCCCGACGCCTGCCCTGCTCCACGCTCTCTCCCTTAAGCAGTCTGAGTACCGGGCCATTGTTACTGACGCTGCCAAGGCTATGGGCAGAGAACAGCAAGGGAGGATATACGATGTTGGGGACAAGGCAGGCAAGCTTATTGCGTGGCTTGACAAAAAGGAGATGGCTTCCCGGGTTGTCCCTGAGGTGCTGGGGGAGGACGGCTTGTCTGTTACCGATCCCAGCGCTATCACGGTTTTCGCCGATTATTTCGAGTCCGTCTACACCTCGGTTTCTGATATGTCTGAGGCGGACTCTGACGCCCTTTTGAGAGAGGTGGACCTCCCGTGTCTGTCGGACAATGAACGCGACGACATGGATAGAGGTATAACAGCAGATGAGGTTGCATTGGTTCCGGCAAGGCACCCGGCCCTAATGGTCTCCCGGTGGAAATTATAAAATAAAGGCCAACACCATCGCCCCGCCCCTGCGGGACATGTTCTTGGAGGCGCGAGAGATGGGCGCGCTCCCCCCGGACCAGAGGTTGGCCACCATTGTGGTCATTCATGAGGAAGGGAAGCCCAGAGACCTGTGCCGATCGTATCGCCCTATTTCTTTGTTGAATGCCGAGCCTAAGATCCTGGCTAAATTATTGGCCAATCGACTGGTGGGCGTGATTAGCGACTTGGTTCACCCGGATCAATGGGGCTTCATTTCTCACCGCAACACCGCCCTTAACCTTAGGAGACTCCATGCGGTCATGGCGAGGATCCGTACGCTCCGGGAGCCGGCCGTTTTGGCGTCTTTGGATGCCACGATGGCCTTTGACTCCCTTGAGCGGAACTACCGTTGGGCGGTGCTGACGAAGTTTGGGTTTGGCCCTGACTTTATAGGATGGGTCAAACTTCTTTATGCTAGTCCACTTGCCAATGTTACGGTCAATGGCTGAGTGTCTGCATCCTTTGCTCTTCGCAGGGGCACCAGGCAGGGCTGCCCCTTGTCGCCTCTGTTGTTTGCGTTGGCGCTGGAACCTCTGGCTGCCTGGTTACGGATTCACCCAGATATCAACGGGATACGGTGGTCTTCTGGCTTCGAGGACCGCGTGTCTTTATATGCTGCCGACGTCTTGCTCTACCTTACCTCTCCCTGTACGTCCCTTATCGTGGTATGCGACGTGTTGTATACCTTTGGTAGGTATTCGGGCCTGGTCATTAACTGGTCGAAGTTCCACTTATATGTTTTGAGTGGTGAGACTCCGTGGCTCCCCAGGCGTTGCACCATACAGATCGCGAGGCAGGGGTTTAAATACCTGGGCATCTATATTTCAACCGATGCCCAGACACGTTATGCGAACAACTTGCTCCCCCCTCTTGCACGCCTTCGGCGTGATGTAGAGAGGTGGTGGAAGCTACCGCTTTCCCTTCTTGGACGTGCGGCGTTGTTCAAAATGATGTCCCTGCCCAGATTTTTGTATGCGCTCCAGAATACCCAGGACCCAGTCCCCTCCAGGTTCTTCAGAGAGGTCAAGGGCTTACAGCGGGCACCTTCTCTGGGACGGCAGACCGCGTATTGCTATAACCAAACTCACGCTCCCGTGGTATGACGGAGGTATCGCTTTGCCTGATATCCGGAGGTATTATTGGGCCTCCCAACTAGCCGCCCTCAACCATGGTTTCTACGGTCCAGCCGATAGTCCGGGGTACGCCATGGACCCGTGGCTCCTTGATGGTGGGAAATACTACAGGGCGTTGTATCGAGATCTCTGGATGGAGGAATGACGGGCCCTACCAGGACAGCGGTGCACATATATTGGGCTGTCACAAAGGCACAGGGATGGAAGGGGAGACTCACGTTGACCACCCCACTTTAAGACTCAGACCTACTGGGCAAATTGTGGCATACTAAGGGGTTTGACCGATGGGACCTCATTGGTAACTCCAAGGTCGACGACATGATGGCCAAGGGTGGGATAAAATCTTTCGCCGCTCTACAAACAGAGTTTCAACTGGGAGCAACGGAATTTTTTAGATACGCTCAATTGCGGCATGCCCTTCTGGCGGTGCTGCCGGTGGGTGAGAAGGTCCCTGAGTCGTCCCCGCTGGAAGATAGGGTGCTGGATGGTCATATGCCGGACAGTGCCATCTCGTTGGTATATAAAAAACTGATTAATGTCCGGACGGACCTCCTTCTGAGTGTGAGAGACCAATGGGTGCGTGATGGAGTTGAACTGGATGATGAGGATTGGCAGTGTGCGGTGTCATCCCCCAAGGAAGTGGCAATCCCAGCCAGACTACGTTTGGTCCAACTGAAAATTTTGCATAGAGTGTATGTGACCGGCCCCCGGTTGATCCACATGGGTCATTCGGTGGACGGTCTTTGTAGGCGTGGATGTGGTGAACTGGCCACCTTCATGCACATTATCTGGGAGTGCCACGCGGTCGCTTCCTACTGGAGGCGTGTCCACGCGGTGATGTGTGAGGTGACTAGTGTCGAATTGCCGGCTGAAGCCCGGCGCTGCCTACTGAATGTGTGGGGCCCCACGGACTACAATAATGCGCAAACCCAATGGGTCACTTTGAGAAACATGGTGGAAAAGCGTGACATCGCTCAGAAATGGGGAGCCACATCGCCTCCCTCTGTGGAATTGTGGAAGACCAATATGGACTGGTGCATGCTTGGTGAGAAAACTGTTTATGTGGCCCGGGGCAAACCCAAGAAATGGCTTGGGATCTGGGGGGCCTGGAACGAATACAGGGGTGATATCTGTCTCCCTCCCGACACTGCCCCATTGGAGGTACGACTTTCCCCTTAGCCTTTACTTCCAACCAAACTGCCATTACCTTGCAAATCCTGCATTCTTCCCCTCCCGATATCGTCCATTTTGCACTGATCAAACGTGTACTCTTTGGGCTCAAGGCCCAGCCTTCTCCTGCGCCGGGCACTGTCGCACTTAAGTACTTTTGCCTTGCCTTTTTTGCACTGTTTCTGGTGCTCTTTTATGGTATTTTAATTTATGTTTTCATTACTTATAACATAAAACTAAACCTTGTACGATTTTATAATATGCACTGTGTGCACTGATCATCCTCTTTTTATACTGCTGCCTAGCCTCCGGGATGTAAGGCTGAATAGCCGTGTACTTTAATCTGTAAATAAAAATTAAAAAAAAAAAAAAAAGAAAGAACAAGAACATAGGGCAGCAAATAATTAGGGCAGACCTGGGTATCTCCCAAACAAAGAGTGACTTGCACACACTATGGAAATTAAAACCAGTGAAGGGCCACCATAAATGTGGAACCTGCATATCATGCGCAAGCACCATTGAAGGCTCCATGTTTGAGCACAATACCATCAGATGGACTCATACGGAGTTCACAAACTGCAAAAGCAAAAACATTGTCTATGTAATCATTTGTCCTTGCGACAAACTTTACATTGGCAAAACTACACAACAAATTGCGCAAAGACTGGCCCAACACAGATCAAGGATAAAACAAAAGGTGTTGAATGCACCAATGGTCCAACACTGCATAGACCAAGGACACTCAGAAAGGGATTTAAAATGGTCAGTATTGTCAAAGATAAAAGCTCCACCAAGAGGAGGAAACGTAGAAGCTCTACTATTAAAGAGAGAAGCTTACCTGATTTTGAAGTTCGACTGAGTGAGTGCAGGTTTGAATGAGTACGGAGAATGCTACAATCAGTAAATAGGTCAAACGTAAATCGGATCACTGTTAACAACCACAAAGAGCGACCCATGGAATAATTCATTTCCTGGACTACATGTCCCATAAACGCCAGGTCACATGTCTGTCCTTTTAAGCAGTCACGTGATTGCAACCATTACTCACACGAGTGAAACTGTAGCAGACAGAAGCATCAAAATCGACAACTGCAGGTAAACGCCACACGCGCCCGCTAGAACATACCCACATCCGTGGGAGATATACCCTCTAACACAAGCTTTATTTGCCCCTTCAGCACAAGCGGCAATTCAAAATAGCTTTGAAAACAAAGGCGGCGCCCCACCTACTGAACGCCCGGCATTCAACCCGATTGTGAATAAAATTAAGTAAGTACCAGACAGCATCGCGAAAGGCTTGCAAAGAGAAAGCATGACATTTGAAAGGTATGCCCCCTAATTTAAATTCCGCTCGCCCCCACGGCACAAACGATGATTTCAGAATAAAGAATAGAAAAGACGGCGCCCCATTCAATGGATATCCCGGTGCTCCACGCCAGTATAACCAAAACGAAGTAAGTGTAAGCCACCGTTCTAACCCGCCTGCGGTCTTTGCCTGCAAATTCTTTAGTATCCAAACTAAAAAACGCTCGATTTAATGTTGCAGATATTGATGACTGCTCAGCACTCAAAATAAAGAACCACAAATTGGAAGACATGTACCGCTCGAGAAATGACGTAAGTTACATCATGAGCATCCCTTTTAACTTAATGATGTGCAGTCCCCTAGACAGAAACAGAAACAAATATCACTGTTTATATTACAGAATACAGTGATATGTCCCAGTTAAGAGGTTCAAGAAACGGATTAAACCCACACAACCCCTACAGGAAGGTAAAAATAATTGTAGATAAGTGTTACACTGGTGACAACATACGTGAAGGTCCTACACTAAAGTTTACCCTTCGCTTGCATTTATACAGGTGCCCACCCCAAAGCCCTGAAGAAGAGCCTGACAAGCCACACACAGGCTCGGAAACGCGTCAGCTTTACATACATTCGTTAACATTACGAATGGTTTCTTTTTCCGCATAAGGCTTCATAAAAAATCATATGAAACAAAGGGAATGAAATTAAATTGTATGCCTTTTGCGCTACTAGGTCATACCTTGTGAGAAAAATTGTATCATATTGGCCTGGTTGAATTTGTTGGCAGGGTACTATCACGACAAGTGACAATAATGATTTCTTGTTAAATGTTTCATGTAATTGTTAGAAGTATTTCAATGTTTGTTTTGTATTTCAATAATTGTTTTCAGTACATGTAAATATACGCCTTTGCGCAGGACAGCGAGTAAACCTCGGACATTTGTTTAAATAATCCTAAAAAAAACTTTTTCACTATTTTATAAAGAAAATGTAAAGCACCCAAGGATTAAATACCTTAGGGTGGACAAAAATAAAGCTGCAGAACAAATACAGTGACCGGGTCTTTTTTCTTGAAAATACTATTTGTTGTCCAACCCGGCCACAGTGTAGGACACAACCCCACATATGATAAAGCAGGAGAACATTGGTGGCACTAGAAACAGAACAGGCATCTACTTACAAGTTCCCCGAACAACCCGTCGACTGCAGGAATGAACAGGCTGGACCATTGGCAACACCCACCTTTGGGATTGAGCGGAAGCCTGGATGCGGAGAATGTTCAGACGTCCGGCAGAAGGAGAACTGACCACTCCACACCAGCCCGTGGATATCCAAGGGGCAAAGGCCTCAGGGACACCGGTGGCAGAGGGTCCCGACACGAGAGATGGATCCGTCGTCGTCAACCCTGCACGTCCCAGGAAGAAGAGGAACTTGTGCGCAAAGGAAAGATTCAACAACCACCCTCCAGGCGGAGCTACGGATGCATGGTAGTAATCTCATCGCCTCCTCAATTCACACCGGCTTGTGGAGTTGGAGCAACGCTGCAGAGAACACCCTGCCCAGTGGAAACCTGAAGAAGAGGGCCTCCGGGACATCTCGTGGCAGGAGAACACCCGCGAGAGGGGCGTCCCAGTGAGAGGGATACCCTTCAACCACTCCCTCCTTTGCAATGTGAAGCCACGCTGCCTCAGTGAAGAAACCCGACGAACTAGTAAAAGACAACCTCCATCAAGTCTACCATCTGGTCATCCTGTTCGGCGTCACCCCAAAATCAAGATCTCAATAGACCGAAGAACACACTGCCATGGCGCCAGTCCAGAAGAGCACGCCCACCGAGAACTAGGACGTCGAGCCCATGAAAACTAACACTTCAGTGTCAAGTGCCACCAGCGTCATCTAGCAAGCAGCTGAAGAGACTCTTTCTAAAATTATGAGTTTGCATATTTTGTGTTTTTCCTCCCACAGGTTCGGACTTTATTTTGTCTCAACTTTTATTAAAGTTGGGGAGGAATGTAGTGTCCTGCTGGACACGGTCTAGTTGTTTTAGGTGATGTAACCCACACTCTACACCCACCCACCACTGGTGTCACGAGTCACGTGACCCAGTTAATAAAGGGGGCCGGGCGCTCGTGCTCGAGGCCAGTTTAGTAACCCACTACCCTGTGTCCGTGTCTTCATGAGCGCCGCAATGCGGGCCTAGGGCCCAACACGACAATTACCACATGCGCAAGGAACAGAGACCCACCCTTTCAGGAGGACCCCGATGGAGCCAGAACTGTTCTGCACAGAGCATTGCCCGAATTACCTTTCATAATTTTAAAACAAATTGCTTTAAATATCATTTTCCTTTCATTTATTTTGAATCTGGGTAATGCGTAAGAGTGTTAGACATTTTGCAGAGATATTTTGTGGTAATATTTCATGCAATATCCATAAAAAAGTTTATTTTAGAATGAAACAGGATATCACATTAGAAATGGGACTGCGTCACAGATTATTTGCAGTAATGTTAGTGAGCTGCTGCTGTGTTAAATATCGGAAACACACATCACTATCCCTGAATACTGAATATATTATAAATACATGTATAATTTGGACGAGTGTGACCGGGGTCTGTCAGTGACCTGTCTACAGACGGTATGAAAGAGTGGACCCTGGAGCATAAATTCATAGCTGTGCTGAAGAGAGGAACAATTTACATTACTTTTAGGAGTGCAGACAGGGAGAGCTTTGTTTGTATTGTGCCTTACGTAAAGGGAACTGAAACTCACCCTGCTTCTACTGATTTATAGCCCAGAGCTGTAAAGTGGGAGAAAAAGATATTCCCAGTCTTTTGCGCCCATGGCATACAAGCGGCTGAGTACAAAAGGCACACATCGCAACTCCAGTCTGGAGAAAGAGGATTATAACTTTACTTGGCAGGTCGGTGCTTACAGATTATCTGCTGCTTATATATAAAGTGTCAGGAAGGAAGTGCGGGTTCATAGCAGTCAATACTGCTTGTGCCACCTCCATGTTAGCAGGCTTTCAGGGACCTGCTGCTCCACTCCGGCCCACCTACTGCTTGCTCCGGCACACAATCAAGACCTCGGTACCAGGCTGTGAAAGCCAAGTGACGTGCAGAGGCAGTTCAGCAACAGCATCATCATCTTTTGCCTGCCCCGCCCACGCTAGGCTCAGTTAGGCCAATCTGAGCAGCTGGTTTTGGTGAGGGCAGGCAACAGCTATGAAAAAAGCCTAAAAACAATAAATGAGAAAAACAGGCTATAAAATTGAGATGCAAGGCACAAGCTACTCACGGGGGTTCGGTGAGCTACAGGTAGCTCGCGATCGACCGGTTGGAGACTCCTGTTGTAAAGCCTCTTCTCTATATTGTGCTTGATCCATAATTATGATGTTGCCCCCCTTATCCTAGGGCTTGATGATGATCATAGGATCCGTTGATTTCTGGATAGATTTTCATATTTCCTGGTCATTTTCCTATGTCGCATTTTGATTAAGTCCTTTATTACTGCCGAACTGTACGCTTCAATATTATCATTTGGGACATTAGGATTGTATTTGGATTTTAGTCCACTGTGACATGTTCTATTAGGTTCTAGATCTAGATGTTCTAACATCAGATTGACATTTCCCTGTTGTTGTTGGTTATTTTCCATTGCTAGGTCATAGAGGTCACACATTGCCCCATGTCTCCCACTTGTAGTTCAGCAACGGACGTAGTATCATCTCGCCTACCTGAATTCTTTGATCCAATTGCCATTTTATAGAGTTTCATTTATTTATGAGCTTATAAAGCGCACTTATGCCCAAAGGCGTCCTGGCGCTACCTACTGACTCCTGCCGGGGTGTCTATTCCATAAATAACCAGGTCTTAAGCCCCTTACGAAATGAAAGTTGCTTTGAGGCATTTCTAAGATGCACCAGTAAATTGTTCCAGGCTTTTGCAGCACAGAAGGAGAAGCTATTTCCTCCCCATCTGGCCTTTTTTACTCGTGGCACCGCAACTAGTCTGCCTTCGACTGATCAAAGCGCTCTGCCCAGCACATACCACTTTATACAGTTGCTCAAAAACTATGCATCAGCGCTTTAAAAACTGTGCACAGAGCTTTAAACTGAGCACGTCTTGATACCGGCAATCAATATAGTTGCCTAAAACCCTCGCGTACTGATGCATATCTAGGGATTCCTAGCAGAAGTCTTGCTGCCGCCTTTTTTGAACCAACTACAGTCTGTATCCATGCTTCTTTCTCAAATTCAGGTACAGACTATTGCAGTAGTCCAAGCACGACAGTTTGAGGGCAGTAACTGCCGTCCTGAAACCCTATACTGGAAGGAAGGATTTTATTTTCCTTAATATCCTAAGGATATGGAAACAGGATGACACTACTCCACTAACCTAGTCTCCGAAGTCCAAATTTTGGTCAACAATCGCACCCAGATTTTTAGCCTTCCCAGTAGGGATAGGTAGACTTCCCAAGGCCTAAGGCCACATATCAGGGGTCAATATGTGTGGATTGTTTCCAAACATAATGAACTCGGTCTTACCGGCGTTTAATTTGAGGCAGTTGGAGGCCATCCATTCTGCCACAACAGTCGTGACATCTCGCTGCCATATCCACTTGAGACCCTTGTTGTATAGATAACACAATTCGAGTATCATCTCTGTACAATGTAAGTTGCAGGCCAAACGATCTTATCAAGGCCGCCAGTGGGGTGACATAAATATTAAAGAGCGTGGGCTCAATTGCCCTTTTATAGAATTTCATCAGCTTAAGTTTGCGAATAAAGAGGAACAAATCAATTCTGGTATCCGTGTAATTCAGATTATTGGTGGGGCAGAAGGACAAGCCCAGATTGAGCATGGATTTTTCAAACTTCGAAAGGGGACGAGAAGATAGTTTGATGATAGAATTTGTTTAGTTGTTATCCTCTGATTGTTGCCTTTTGAGCTGTGTTCTTCCTCCCCTTCTTTTACCTAGTCAGAATCTTTTTATTGTTCCTCTTCTTGGACCTTTGACTCTTGCCCCCCTGCCTCTTTCTGTGTTGCATGTCCGGTTGTCCTTTCTTCTGTTTGAGAATCTGAAACTCGTGAAGAAAGGTTAGGGGACACACCCCTAAAGGGACCACAGAATTACGTGCCTCTGAATCGAAACTGAGATCAGAGCTAGATCCGGTTGAGACTTCTTGTTCCAGTCGTTGACTCAGAGTGGACCTCAAGTTTCTTTGTGCCCAGTCAAAACGTTTAGCGTAAGTAAGAATATGTCCTTCAGCGTAATCTTGTTTATCTTGTCGAAACTTCAGTTGATTCTTTTGTTTGATTGTCTCCTCGTATTCTTTAAGCTTTGTTGGTATTGAATTAAAAAATTCGATCACAACTTTGTCAGTTTTTATTTTCTCCAAGTTAATTCTCAGTGCGGATAATTCTTTTCTAGTTGCCTCCAGGTCAATTTGTGCGTACTTAATAAGAATCTCCAACATTCCTTTGCAGGTTTTTGCCATATACTCCGTCCATTCTGGAAGTAATTCAGGATTGGGATTTTCATACGTTGGTACAATAGATATCCTTAGATCCTTGGGCACTCAGCCTACTTCCACGTAGTTTGTCAATGAAGTAATTTCCCACCACTTGTTTATTTCACGTTTCGAAAGTTTTTCAAGTTGAAATAATTTTTGTTTGATGGAGGGTTCAATTCCTATGGGTTCCGGAGTAGAGTGCTACTCGACGAAAAAGCAATGTGACGCCTCGTCAGGGGTAGTAACCGCTATATAAATGCAATTACAATATAAAATAAAATACAACAGTTGACGGAGCTTAGCACAGTTGGCGAAGAACAATTGCAAACAGATACAAGCTGGTGAGGGAGCCAGAGCTGAGGCTCACCGCCACTGTGTGTGTTGTGCAGACGATAATACTTGTCATGTGGCAATGCAGGGACCAATGGAGGAGTGAGGCTTTATTTACCACCTCTTCCAAAATAAACTGATTTTACTATGCCATGTTTTTAGGCTTCTGGGGAAAGGATGTGAAATTATGGAATGGGTGGGGTTGGCTGTTAATTGTGAGGCGTTACAGTCTTCTAAAATTAAAACTTCACAGTAATGAACATTCTGAATGTTTTAAACATCAAATATAGATAGACCTCACCCTTCTCCCCTTTATTATTAGGTGCAAAAGCGTACAAGATGTGCGGAAGCGGGGCTATAGCAGATGTGGTAAAAAGATGCGTTAGGTGTGGTTGCAGAAATTGTTATGCTCGTTTTAAAGGAGTGAGGGGTACCTGCAGCGCAACTAAGCAAAAGTTCAGATTTGGGATAAAATGAGAAAACAAAAATCCAGCTCTGGGGCAGATCAGACATAACATTATGGCTTGTGCTTGCCTGAATGGTCTCCAAATTTACACTTATTTCTAGAGCTGTAACTGCTAATGCATTAGCTGCTTTGATCAACCTGCCGTAGGCAAAGGAATGCATCATATGATAGCGCAAATAATGCATTGTGGTAAACAGCATATCCCTGCCCCAGCACTTACGTTTCTGTTTCCTCCAAAGCCCCAGTTCCCATCTTTATTAGGCAGACGGAGCTGACGGAGGCGATTGTGGCACTGAGGTGGGTGCTTTAGTTTGAGGCTGGTGAGGGACAGGAGACAGAATTTAGAAAGCAACATGGTAGAGTGCTGCAGAGCGAGTCAGATCCACCAACGACTATTAGATGCCCGGGGCAGGATTTAGAAAGCGAGACAGGTGAAGTGCTGCAGAGCGAGTCATCTCCACACATGACTATTAGTTGCTGGGAACAGCAGGGGGGGCAGGATTTCGAAAGCGACACAGGTGGAGTGCTGCAGAGCAACTTGCAGTCAGCACTACCAACAGCTATTAGCTGCCATGGGCAGGATTTAGAAAGCGACATGTGTGGAGTGCTGTAGAGCACGTCAGCTCCACCCATGACTGTTAATTGCTGGGAACAGCAAAGTGTATGTGTGTTTTTAAGCAGAGGTGTACGAGCTGTGCCATGTTAAACAAAAGAAAGGTGCAGCCAGTATACTTAAAGATAAAACATGGCGCACTGCAGAAAAATAAAACATAGATTGTTTTAAAAGTTGAGTTAGGTGAGCAGCGAAGAACCAAAGAAAGGCGCGCGGCCGGCATTGTTAAAGATAAAGAGCAGGATCGAAAAAAAGTGACCAGCAAAGCTGAAGCCGAGAGCATCTCCGGGCAAGCAAGAAACGGCATGGGACATTCAATGGAAAAAAAAGTGCACCAAACATAAGATAAATAAAGCTAGGAGTAGGGAGACTTGTAGCAGGGGCAGTCTCCACAAAAGTCAAAACCCACCCAAAGGTGGGACAACGAACAGCATTTCACAAATGAAAAGAAAGCTATTTTGACATGCACCGGAAGGAACAAATGGAAAGCGATGGGCATGGTCTATACCACAGACTAGATACAGCATGCCTCGTAGGGCAATGCATAATCGCTGCTAAGCTTGACCTAAAGATTAATAAAAAATTAACTAACATAAAAAATGCCTTCTAATTAATACTTGTGAAGCTGGCAACATCTTCCTGTCTGTTCTAATTATTGCTTGTTATAGTTTTTTTTTATGGGGGTGGGACTTTAACAATTGTAGGGTAGATGCTGGGAAATAGTACATGAATTACAACACGTGCAGCAGATGGACACTAGGGAGAATAAAAAGGTGCCAGATTCCGAGGGCAGACTACATTTATGGTAATGGGGCCATTAGAAACTGGGTGGACAGAGTCTGAAATCAGTCAAATATATTTAGAAGCATTGAGCCCAGAGATAGAGAATGAAAAACTGAGGTAAGAGGGTGTGTGTAGGGGAAATAAATAAATATGTGAGAAAGTGACTGGATTAGTTTGAGAGGACAGCAATAGAATAGAAAGAATGATACCTACAGGAAGGAGAAGGGGTGACAGAGAAAGAAGTAAGATAGAGTAAGAGTAAGAAATTGCATGTGTGTATCTGCTTGAGATAGAGGAAGCGAAAGGAAGAAGATGGGAGAAAGAGAAATAAGAAGAGTGTGCACAAGAGTGGATAAGATGGAGAGAAACATAACAAGAAGGAGAGAGAAAGATTGAGGAAGAGGAGAGAGAAGGAAGACTAAGGAGAGATTGGTAGGAAGAGAGAAGATGAAAAGAGGAAGCGAACGTGGGATAGAAATTAGAGAGAGGGACCAGAGGAAAATAAAAGACAGGACGAGTAAGGAAAGAGAAAGATGGTGAGAGCAAGAGAGAACCATTGGGGGAAGGAAAGAAGAGCAGACGAAGGTGGACGAGCAATAAGAAAGAGAGTGTAAGAAGAAGAGAAATTAATTTGTAAGAGGCATTTAAATTGTTATTTGTGTAATTACCCATACACACAAATACAAATTCCATTTTTACAGTTTATGCATTTCTTTTGCATAGGAGGGCTGAGCAAAGTCCTGCATGATAATTATAGTTTCTCTTATTCGCTAGTGAAGTGATAACATGCCTACCAATACCAGTCACCAACAGCGCGAAACAGAGTACAGGGCTCACCTATGAATAGGGTGCAGATGTCAGAAACCAGCTGGCACTAGCAAGCCACTGAGTACACGGCAGAACACATACTACAGGAACCACCAGCTAACGGCCAGAGGACCGGTGCCACTTATCTGCCATGACCTGCCTAAACATGAAACACTATATGTGGACAGAAGCAGGAAACATTAAATAAAGTTATCTTTGGTTACATAGAATTTAAAAAAAAAAAATCTTTTTATTAATATAAAAACAAGAATAATAAAGGCGTATCAGGTGCAATACAGTCAATTACGAACATTAAATTAAACAATTGAAGATCAGGATACATGCAGGACAACAAGCAGGACGCTGAGACCCCAACGCCTATAATCAGTCGACAATACAAAACAAATAAAATTTACGATATACCCTAAGCATGCAGCTCTCAGGTCCCGCCCAGCCATAAAGTCAGGATAACGAAGCTTGCATTGCCCCCTCGATACTAAAACCATAAGCAGGATACATTTCAGACATCTACACATAAAATAAACAAATCAGGATAGTAAAGCTTGTGTTGCCCCTTGATACTGGAACATAATCAGGATGAATCACAAATATTCACGCATGAAAGAAGCCAGAAAAAAGGAAAACGAAAAAGAAAAATAAACAACGCAACGTGCGCAACTCCCCACCCCTCACCCTGCACCCCTGCATGTAGCTTATGTTAGACCCCAACTAGCAGTGTGCCTGTCGCCCCATCTAATCTACAATAACTAAAAATAGTAAGTGGAGGAGGACCTTTGTTCAGGCTCTCGGCCTCTCCCCCCGCCAGATATGAGCCTCCCCTTTATTTACGGGTTCACTAGCAAATTATCAATCGATCTAAAATCAGGGGAATCCTTGTTCGCCTACGTTCGCCTCCTGTTACCAATATTGTAAAGTGAGTCCCGCACCGCCACCAAGTCAACAAATGTCATCAAACGGTCAACCATTCTCAACCTTGGCCCGTCCGATCAGGCGCATGGATGCTTCCTAGCCGAGCTGCCTCCATCTAAAGAGATTCAAAGGACCAAACGTTTTCGTCCAGTTGCACACGGAAGCGAGCCTGGAACAACTAAGCATATTCAATCCCATTGTCACTGAGTTCCCTCCGCACCGACAAGAACCCCTGGCATTGTGTCCGGTCCAGTAGTATAGAATCCAGGAAGGAAGAAAGGGCTGCATTGTCGAACCACATTTGAGTCCCAGCATGAGCCGTCAGAAGAATAGCACGGAGCAATTTTTACACAGTCAAAGCTGATGTCGGCACACTGACTCTTCCGTGACTCCCAGGGCTCGGACATTAGCTAGCTTGTAGTCCAGAAACTCCCGCACCTCCCGTTTCATGGGGTTTACGTCATTGATTAGTTTGGCCTTTGTGGGTGTCATGGCTCTCATTTTGTCATGCAATTGAACGAAGGCCGTTCTCATTAGCCCCAGTTCAAACGTAACAGCGACAAGGTTTATTTTTCAGGGCTTGGGCTCTCCGGCCCAGGGAAGAATGTAGACCACGGATAGCCGCCATGACAGCTCCAAGCGTCGGTTCAACCCTGGCCAACGCCAATTCTTCTCCCTCAATAGTGACAGTCTTTTGCTCTTTCAGAGACCCCTTAGACAGGATATATCGTCCCAATTCGTCCGTTTGGTCTTTTTCGATCACTTTGGAGGGGCGGTCTGAATTGTACATAGGTCGGTATTGGGCGCCATTTTGTTCAACTCATTCGCGATCTATGCCCTGTTCTGTAGATGTAGACCCCGCTCTGTTGTATAGTTACGGCCCACGTATTAACCCATCGATTTGCTGGGATACTTCAGGGTAGCCTTCCAGGTTACACCCGCTTCCATCGGGCCGAGTTTCAGACGATGTCCGAGCAGTTTATACTCTGGGCTCCGTCATTTATGGCACTCCAATTGCAGCAGCCGTGTTATTATATCGCTCCAATTTTGCCGCTAATAAGTTTGGAAGTTCACCTCTAGAATCAGGCAAAACTCCACTTCCATACCGGTTGACCGGTCCCTCCCGGACTCCCACGGCCGATGTTGTTCAACTAGTAGCCGGCTGCTCCCTTACTCGAGGCCCCGGCTCCAAAGCTGATGTAGGCCTCAATCTTAAAGGCGACGTTTCTCCGTCCTCTAAGCTGGTGGATCACTCGGGATCACTCGATCAGGCGTTGTTTCGACTTATCTATGCGGGGGCGTTGCATAGGCGCAGGATAAATAGCAGGATCTAGTGGCAGGATAAGGAGGTCTACGGAGCCAGGAGCCTAAGCGGCCATCTTGGTCACAAGCTTGCCCTCGAGCCGGTTACATAGAACTTTTAAACATCTGCTTTGTGATGTAAATGTACACCAAGTTTTTATACAGCCCTTAGTATTAGAGCTTACCCTGTCTTTAAGAGCAGCCAATGGTTGCATAAAAAGGAATTTGGGCATAATGAGATGCACTAGTTTTCCCACGATTGACCAGTAGAAGTCATCAGACACCAGGTTATATGAGTTGGTGAAAATTATTCAAATGCAAATGTTGCCACTAAAGAACAGCAACTACCGAATATTTACAACCTGGCTGCTAGATGTATTGATTTGGATCGATTATGAAATACTTGAGATGGAAATTAAAAATTAAACTGGACAATTTTAAGCAAAATTATTCGGGTCTACAAACAACAAGAAGCAACCCTTTTAAAACAAATTCTCCATAGAGAACGCACAGTTAAATTAACAAGCAGAAATCTGGGTAACTGGAGCAGAGATACAGAGAGGAGTTTATGTTTCAAGGTTTTGTAGTGTGCCATATGAGCAGGTGTTTTGTGTACGCAAATGTTTTCTTTATTTTAGGATGTCTTGGAAGTCTATTTTTGTTTTTGCAGGCCACCTAAACCACCTTAACCAACTTAGCCACCATGAAGGGAAATGTTTTGTACTTTATTGCAAGCTCAAATCAAGGGCCTCGTAGAGTAGAAATTGAGATGGATAAAGTGGGGCCTTACTAGAAATAATATTATCACATATGAGTTATGTCACAGTAAATAAGCTGCTTGCACATCTTTTGAGTACCAACAACTTAATTTTTGTGCTGTGTTCTGTGTGCAACTACTTGAATATGGAATAGTATCCTTTAACCTCGTAGCAGAGGCACATTGAAATGTATTCCAAACTGAAGCTGGGTAGGAGTAATGGCTTTATTTCTAGTGCTAAGAAACAGAAAAAGTACAATAAGGAGCTCTGAATAAAACTCAATACCTTTACTCTGCTTTCTTTAATTTAAAGGGAGAGCTTTTTAAAAGTGAGGAGGTACTGTTGTAGCAGCCCCAGTATCCTTTAGCCTTTGCGCATAGGCACAGTACAATTTATTGCTTACGGACATGCTGGTTTTTGTGAGGCTGTTTCAAATGCAACAACAAAGCGGAGCGCTATCATTGGAGGGTGATGGGATATTTTTTTTCTTCTTTTTATTGAAATATAAAAACAAGCAAGGCATAAATCATGTTGTACAAAGTGCCAGTTCAATTAAGGGAGGAAGAAATACAATGAGCAGCAATCGATATAAAGAAAGGGGAGGGGGGACAGGGTCAGATGTAATAAAAAAAATACAATAGAATGGTCAAAATGCATGGGTCAGGGGGAAGGTGGAACATAAATGTTATCAACTGCAGGCGGTATACATATGTTTCCACGATAACTATTCCAAGGTCCCCACACTCTACACCATTCCGGGGACGGCCCCAGGCTATGTACACAGTCTTTTCCCTGAACATACACCAATCCATGTTTTCCTTCCATAAGTCTACTGTAGGAGGCCCCCCACAACTGAGCAATATCTCGCTTGGCGATCAAGGCCCCCAGGGATGCACACTGAGTCTGAGCTACAATGTAGTCCGTAGGTTCCCAAACGTTCAACAAGCAGCGTCTGGCCTCCGGCAAGAGAGCAACACCAGTCACTTCCTTCATGACCTCATGGACCCCACTCCAAAAAGCAGCAATCTCGAGACATTCCAAATAATATGAAGAAATGTAGCAACCTGCCCACATCCTCGCTTGCATAATCCCTCCTCAGAAAAGCCCATTCGGACCAAATGGGGGCTCGCGACGTAAATCCTGTGGAGGATCTTAAGTTGTACCAGTCGGAGTCGAGCTGGAATTGCGACCTCCTTGGGAGAGGAGATCGCAGATTGCCAGTCCTCCTCATCCAATTCAAGGCCGTCATATTCAGGCCTATTATTAATTAATTTCTTGTAAACAAGGGAGATGGTGCTGTCGGGTACATGGCCATCCAATAGCTTATCCTCAAGTGGGGATGATTCCGGAATCACCTCACCCAAAGGGAAGACCGACATTAAGGCATGGTGAACCTGGAGGTAGCGAAAGTACTCTGTGTCTGTCAGCGTCAAGCCACTCCTCTGTTTCCGTGTGATGCCAAAAGGGGTCCACCTCCAGACTTCCCCAACTCTGGAAAGAAGCAACTCAGAGTAGTGAGGTAGTCAGGCAAGGGAAAATATGGATGAGGGAAGGACCAGTGGGAAGTGAGAGACCTGCAACAAAAGAATACAGTTTTAATACATATCCTGTCAAAGCTTGCTACTCTCATATAATCTCACTAGAGCTCACTAGTACCTTTCCACTGGCCGTAGACTCCTGTAGAAGTACTTCTAATATTTTGGGACATCAGCTTCTGACTCAAAGCCTTCCTACAACGATAAACCACAATGTTTAATATTCCACTCCACTTGCATACTCTTACTCAGAAAAGGAAAGTATTTAATCAGTTCAGTTCAAAATACTTTTATTCGATTAACTTGTGATAATCATAAAAAGTGCATCATACAGTACAATTTATATAAAAACATTGTTACAGAATAAAAATAGAAGTAGGAATAAAAAGATAAAAATATGGATCATATTATCAACAGTATTTAAATGGTAGAATTCATTTTGCTACGAATCAACAAGCAGGATTTTAAAAACAGAGCAACATTTTTGGCTACATATTGAGTTTCTAGCATCTGTAACGCCAGAAATGCTGGGCGACAGAACCTCAACCCCATTTGTCTCAAGAGTGGGGTGATCCAGCGCTTGCGTGCTTCTTTATAATAACCACAGAACAAAATAACGTGAATAGTTGATTGAATGGACTCATGATCACATGGGCATTTGGTTAGTTCGTGAGACCAGTCAGACACAGTTGGAAAAGTAACAAGGCGAAAAAGTAAATTAAAGCGAAACCTGGTCAGTAAATACTTTTCATAGTTTGATAAATAAAAAGTAAGATAAGGCTGTATACTAAAAGAAACTTGAACCGTCAACAGATGCGTGTTAGTTTTCTTTGTTACTTCAGACAGAAGGCGCAAATCCCTTAGTAGGTTAAAACATACATTTTTCAAGGACTTTCTAGTAATGTCTACCATTGTTGAGGGCTCAGTAAAGTATTGTGGGCAGTTCAGGTCGTTGAAGAAGTTAAAAGTGTAAAGTAGCCATGGAATCTTCTTCCAACGAGCCAGGTTTAAACAATCGAGAATCAAGGAGCGTGTTAGGTGGCATTGTGGCTTCGTCCATATGCGATGCCATAGGAGAATTGGTTGGCATTTGATGACATCGGAAAGATAATCCACACCAAGCTCGATGTGGCAAGCATAATTTGGGGCGCTACTTGGAAGAGCCAGAAGATATTTTAAGAGGCCATTTTGAACCTTCTGTAAATCATCGGTGGGTACATAGCCCCAGACTCCCGCGCCGTAGATTGCTATGCTTTGGCATTTTGCTTGGTGGAATTTTAGCAAATCAGGCGGGGCGGGTTTACCCAGCTTCCTAGAAAAGGAAACTAACGCCGAGGTCGCCCTTTGAAAGAGGAGCTTTCTACTTGCCAGCCCTCTCTTCCAGGACAGTTGGTCATCCACCAACACCCCCAAATACGGATACTCTCTAGCTCGTTCCAGCCTGGTATGCTCAATAAAGAGAGGTTTTAGATTCTTAATCTTGGATCCTGTATACATTACAAAGGTTTTACTTTTATTTACCTTCAGTCCTAATGAAAGCATGAAATTACAGTATTTGTCAAGCTGTATTTGTAGCTGCACTAGGGTTCTTGCAAGAATTACAGAGTCGTCTGCGTAAAGTAGTGCTGGGATGGGGCGATGACTGATGGATGGTAGGTCCTGGCTCCCTTCCAACATGGCCGTTTCCAGCCCGTTGGTATACAGGTTGAATAAAAAGGGAGCCAGAACACAACCCTGTCTAACACCTCGGGTGACTGGAAATAGGGGTGTGAGTTCGCCTCCAATCCCATACCTCACGCAGGCGGTAGCATCTGAGTAGAGCTCGCGCAGAAACCTAATAAGTGGGGGGTCCACACCCAGACCTTCTAAGATGGACCATAGTTTGGCGTGGATTACGCAGTCAAACGCCGCACTAAGGTCGACGTAGACCAAGTACAAATTACCCCCCTTCGCTCCTACGTACTTGCCTATTAAAAGGGTTAGGTTTAAGGCCTGCTCCACAGTACCCAGCCCCT
Organism: Lissotriton vulgaris; assembly: GCF_964263255.1. Classification (NCBI taxonomy): domain Eukaryota; kingdom Metazoa; phylum Chordata; class Amphibia; order Caudata; family Salamandridae; genus Lissotriton; species Lissotriton vulgaris. Next base: position 641,585,252 of record NC_141697.1, read on the forward strand.
CCCGGAATCCATATTGTAGGTCGGTCATGATGTTATTCTCAGACGCCCAGTCCTGGAGGCGTTCCAGGATCAGGCGTCCGGCGACCTTCCCCAAGGAATCCAGGAGGGAAATGGGCCTGTAGCAGGCTGGGTTGTTCCGGTCGCCCTTTTTAAATATGGGAAGAAGTATGGAGGAGGACCAGGAGTCTAATAGGCCGGTATTTAAGGCTGCCACCATCAGCTTATAGACGATTGGAGACCATAAATCTATATTGGTAACGAAGATGTCAAGGAGGATGCCATCGGGGCCGGGTGCCTTACCGGTTTTAGAGATGGTTAAGGCGTGGGTGATCTCACTTAGACTAAAATGGAGATCTATTGGGTAGACCTGTGTTCCGTGAGAATCAGTATCCATTTCAGCCTGCACAGTACTGGCTGGGGGGGAGCCACTAAAGATCTTTGAAAAGTGGGATACCCACTCATCAGCGGTTACTGCCACATCCAAGTGCCGATGAGAGTTTACGTTATCCAAAAAGGGAGATTTAACTACGAGCCAAAACTGCGAGCTATCCTTAGTTCGGCAGCTTGCGTGTAATTGAGCCCATAGATTCTTCTTATGCTCCTTTTTACAATTCTTTAGGGCTGTTTTGTACTCTAATCGTAGTTTAGCTATTTCTTTCTGGTCTCTAGCAGAGTTATGTGTTGCTGTTTTTAAGGCGGATAAGGCTTTGCGACAGGTCGTGTTAAACCAGCCAGGAGATGAGTGATTGCCTGTCTTATGGTGACGGTATAGCTCGGCCTGTATGATGCTTAAAATCTCTTTAAAACTAAGCATAACTTGCGTGGGTGAAGACTCATCCGCAAGACAGATATTTACCTGGGGGAGTGCCTTTGAAATGATTTTTGTAGAAGTTATTATGGGGTCTATTTTGGACCATTTCACTGAAAAACCATTAGTTCTATCCATAGCCAGTCTGTTCTGGGACAATAAACTTTTTCTGGTTGTTGGGGCTTCGCTCACTTCTATCCTAAGAGTGAGGCTGTTCGGAAAGTGGTCACCAAAAAACTCAGAACCTGTGTTAAATTTTAATACATTGCCCTTTAAGGTATATGAACATAAAATAAAATCTATAATAGTTAAGAAACCCCTACCATGAAATGTAGGTTTAAAATCTACAGTGGGGTCTACAAGTTCATTAGCAAAAGTTAGTTCCAACAAAGTAAGACTGACATTAATCGATTCACCTGGTTGAGAGTGCGAGAAATGTGTCAGGGGGCATTCATCTTCATCCAATAGGCCACAGATGCCTTTCTTGTAGTTGGTACACAGTGGGACATTGAAATCCCCCCCACAAATTACTTTTAGGACGAGCGATGGTTGTTTAGATCGTTGCTCATTTATGATATATGAAATATCGGAGACAGTTTTCGCACAATCAGCAGGGGTTAAGTTGTTATAGAAATTAATAAAACAGTATGACAAACTCCTGGTAAAATTAACCATTAAAATCTGGTAATTGACAGTAAAATGGAGGACTGAAATATTCTTGGCAAGCAGATTATTTGAAATATACATAGCTAAACCTCCCTTATGTCTACCATGAGTGGTATTAATTGCTGGGGATTGAAAAGTTTTGTAGCCCTGTATATGTAATGCTTCAGATGTCCAGGTTTCCTGGAGGCAGATTATCTGATGGATATAGACAAAGTCCAACCATGGTTTAAGGGTAATCTTTGTTGAGAGGCCTGCAACATTCCAGAATAGTACAGATAACGTAATGGTTGAAAAAGTTAAAGGATTGTCTGCTGAACTATCTGGATGCAGGGAGGGAGAAGGAGGAATGACAATTGCTTCGGAGATTACAGGGGATTGAACTACGGAGCTTTGTTGAATAGACAAATCTGCTGGTATAGATGACAATACACTGGGAGGGGAGGAGTACGCCTTGTGGCAGATGTTAATAGATGATGGTCAATCCACCATCTCCAGACAATCATATCTGTTATGCGTAGGGACTCCTCGCCAGCCAAAAGATGGGCCAACTTCCCTAGCCCCCTGACCTGACCAATCTACCCAGTTGGGTCTCCTATTCCAATTTCCTACCTGGGTCCAGTTCCAATCTGGGTCAGACATAAAGCGTTTAGCTGGGGGGTAGAAAAATGATAAGCGATTTGTTCTTATTCCATCGTGGGTAGGATGCGACCCCCAGGAACAAATATGTTCAACTGCTTGGGGATCTTCAAAATTTATAATAATACAATCCCCAGAGATGGTTTTTGGTTCATTACCAACCCACGGAACCCTGCGAACACTAGTCAGTCTATAGTTGGAGTAGGGAGGCGGGGGCTTATTGACGGACAACCAATGTAGCACTTTGTTTTTCAAAGACCACCCCGGTTCTTCAGCGTTAGGATTCAACTCTGGGACCCCCGTCATGATGACAACAAACGGGGAGGTATCCGGTGGGAGATGATGCGAATAACTAACTTTCCGCTTGGTGTTATAAGCGGCATTCTTGGATGCTGGAGTTTTGGGTAAATCTGGTACATGAGATATAGCATGGGTTGTAACAGCGGCCGACAAAGGGTCTGAGGCCGATGGAATTACTGGGCCACTCTTTGCGGCTGCTGTTGGATTTGTTGGCTGGGGAACCGAGCTTAAAGGGTTCTGTTGTGCTGCAGTTATAACAGGGGTAGGTTTGGAAACATGAGAAGGCAATGTTGGCCCAATACTAATAGAATTAGGGTTGGGATTTAATTTGGGCTTAGTTATTAAAGTCTTGGCCTTCGAAGAAGTAGAAATTGGAGTCTTACGAGATTTAAGTTCTTTGGTTAGAACTTCTAAAGCTGTTTCCAAGTTCTCCACTGATGATATAATGGGTTGCATGTAAGACTTGATTAGTGTTTCTATACTGTGCAGCATTTGAGGATCGTAATTAGGAGTAACGCACCCTCTATTCCCATTATCATTTGACGTTATAATGGGTAAAGTTAACGAAGGGTTGGTGATAACTGTAGTGTGAACTTGTGCCTCGTGCTGGAATGGTACTGGTTGGTTCGTAACGAGGTTTAAGGAAGAAGACTGCGTGGTAGGAGAAAGTTGTAAATCTGTAGGGGGTAAGGGAAAAGCAATCAGGGGCATGATCTTATTCTCGTTAGATCCACAGTTTTTCTTGGATATTGCACCCTCCCGAAGCCCCCTGGTGTGAGAATCCTCCCCACTAACGTTAGAGAAGAGGATCGGGGTTCTTTCAAGTGATGGACGAGTTTGGGGTGAGGGTGGCTGAGAGATCTGGGTAGTCGAGAGATCTATGGTCACAGATAAGTCCACGATGCCAGGGACTGTATGTGTATCCAGAGATACTCTTTGATTGGATGTACGCGTAGGGGTCCTAGCCGCCACCAATAGTCCCAGTGAGGAACGTTTGGCTGCGGCCAGGTCCTGGGAGACCCGCCTTTCCAGGATGAGAGCTCCCTGGTTAATTGCATCATTCGCTCGTGCAATGAAATGGTCAATTGGTCCAATAATTTCGGCTGCATGGGAAGTTTTAGTACTTCTGGTCTTTCTTGGCGACATATTTGAGAAGCAATAGGAGGGGGATACAAAGTAATAGAATAACAGAATGTCAGGATTAAATAAGCGTGATATGTCACTGATGCGACAATAGGAAGTCTATATATCGGGCGAGGTAATGACAATGGGGTGGCCCAGTCCAGTCTTACCCGGGCTGGAACGGGATAGAACGGGCCCGCCCTTGGCCCGGGCTTCGCCCGGCGTCCCGCAAGACGGGGGTAACAGCAGCTTTATGCGCCGCCTGGCGCGTGACTGACGCGGGATGCGTCTCCAGGGATGCTGGGAGTTGTAGTCCGTAGGCTGCAACCTGCACCGCGCTCCGCTCGGCGGCCGGACCCGGTGATGAAGCAGAGGTCTGGCAGCGGGAGGCGGGCGGTCTAGGGCACTGATTAGAGTAATTAGCGCTGTCCTCTCCTCGCAGCAAGTGAGTCCTGGCACTGGTGAGTTTTGTAATGGTTCCCCCCCCTCGACCGGGGTAACAGCAGCTTTATGCGCCGCCTGGCGCGTGACTGACGCGGGATGCGTCTCCAGGGATGCTGGGAGTTGTAGTCCGTAGGCTGCAACCTGCACCGCTCGGCGGCCGGACCCGGTGATGAAGCAGAGGTCTGGCAGCGGGAGGCGGGTGGTCTAGGGCACTGATTAGAGTAATTAGCGCTGTCCTCTCCTCGCAGCAAGTGAGTCCTGGCACTGGTGAGTTTTGTAATCATACATACCCTGCAGCCACTCATCCAGATATAACTTAAACACAGCTCCCAGAATAGGGCTTCCTTCCCATCCAAGAATGAGATTTAAACGAGCCCAAGGAAAGGTGCTCCGCTAGTTCGGAGTATGAGTTAGAAATGAGGCACAAAACAATAAACTCAGGGTCCATAGGAAGGAGTGGTTTCTCCTCGAGTGCAGAAGCAACAAAACCAGCAAGCGCTTCCTTCAGCGCGAAATATAGAAGAACACAGCTCCTACTTGAGCAAATAGTCAAACAGTCTTTTCCCAAACGAGTAAAATGAAATGTTCGGCTTACTTTAGGATAAGGGTAGACTCCAGAAAACGAAGCGCTTCCTTCAGCGCGAGGATTTGTAAACAAAATGTCTATCACAATAAAGATCCAGTAAGACTTCCAACCGATGATTCAAGGCTGAAAGGCTACACGATGTGTTGATTAGCGCTTCCCTCAGCGCGAAGATATCAACACCAACAAGGATAAATAAAGCACGGCGGGAAATGAACACGAACACCCCTTCCATTCCGTGAGAGTTAGTCTTTGAATGGCGCTCCCAGCAACGCCCGAAAAGAAGCTCCTCCAGAGGCGGAGAAAACAGCGCTACCCCAGCGCACAAGGAAGGTCCGGCGAAAGGCACGCCGCTCAGCTGGAATCCAGGAAGAGAGAGAGCCTCCACGCAACCAGCGTGAGACTCGATAATGAGGAATAGATACAAACGGCAGATTACGCTCACTTCAGCCCATGCCTTGCTGGGTGATATAGACGATGCTCCTCCCCACCAGGCTTTCTGGGAGATGTAGTCCAGAGCATACGTGACGGTGTAATAGTAGGCGCTTTGAATACTGCTGGCTCCAGTCAGCGCCTGACAGTGTCACCCAATTCAAACTCCGTCTTTAACATCTCAAATGATTTCACCTGGCCCTTAACCGAGAGGTCGCTCACCTTACTAATACCGATAAGGTCCCATCTATCGAACCCCTTGGTTTTCCACAACTTCCCAAGCATGTCAGAACCGAAGAGCGGGGTCGCTAAAGTCAAGCGATCTTTCCACCCCAGGGAAGTATAAGCGTCCTGCCACGTACGCACCGCCATCTTTGTAGGCCCCGACAGAGTCTTAACCACCGATTTTGAGTAAAGCGCCCTATAATAATTATCCCCGGGCAGCAGCCATCTATCCATAGCAAAAGCAGGATTCAATGCAGGACCATACATACCATGGTTGATGGCACCCAAATGAGCAGCCCAGTAATAGCGTTTGATGTCAGGGAGAGCGATTCCCCCGTCATACCAGGGGAGCGTCAATTTGGCAAGAGCAATGCGAGGTCTACCGTCCCATATCAACTTCCTCTGAAGGTCTTCGACAGCACGAAAATAGCTAGCGGGGACAATATCAACAGTGTTCTGGAGAGCATACAAAAAACGAGGCAGAGACCGAGCGGCGAAAGCGGAAGTTTACGCCAACCCGCAACGTCCTGTTTCAATCTAGCCAGAGGTGGGAGAAGGTTCTGTTCATAACGGGCCATCAGATCCAACAAGATAAAGATACCGAGGTACTTAAATCCCGTCAGAGTCACCTGAATAGGGCAGGTACGTGGGAGAAGAGGGACATCACCAGAGAGAACGTATAAGTAGGATTTCGCCCAATTGATAATCAAACCAGAGTTCCTACCAAAGGATGCCAAGACATCGCACAGAACCATCAATGACTTCCGGGGTGAGGTCAAATACAGTAAGATATCATCCGCGTAGAGCGAGATGCGATCCTCGAATTCAGGAGACCATTGAATACCCTTCATTGAGGGTTCCCATCGGATCCACGCAGCAAGGGGTTCTAGGGCTAGGGCAAACAATAACGGAGACAAGGGACAGCCCTGACGAGTGCCTCTTCCAAGACTAAACTGAGTAGAAACACGACCATTCACGACAATTTGCACAAGGGGGTCCTCGTAGAGAAGCCGCACCCAGCCAATAAAACCAGGTCCAAACCCTAACTTAGCCAACACGGCCCATAAGTATGGCTATTCCACGGTATAAAAAGCCATTGTGGCATCTAACGACGCCAAGACGGCCGGCTCACGCAACGTCGTAGCTCTCGCGAGTACGCCGTGCAGACGCCTGAGATTCAGGGCAGTATTTCTATGCGGAATGAAACCGGATTGATCCGGATGTATCCATTCACCGATAACGGTGATCAAGCGGTTAGCCAGCAGTTTTGCAAGGATCTTAGGTTCGGCGTTCAAAAGAGAAATCGGCCTGTACGATGTGCACCTGTCCCTCGGTTTCCCTTCCTTATGGATCACCACAATGGTCGCGAGACGTTGATCGCTGGGTAGAGAACCGCACTCACGAGACTCCAAAAACATATCTCTTACATAGGGCGATATCTTGTCAGGCCTCAATTTGTAAAGTTCAATAGGCAGGCCGTTAGGACCCATTGCCTTTCCCGAACGCAAGGAGCGAATCGCGAGAGCCACCTTGTCTGCAGTTATTGGAGCATCCATTTGTTCCCTATCCAAATCAGAAAGACGCGGTAGAGCAATATCACGCAACAATAGATGTGAATCTTCCTCCGGCCTATCCGACACAGAGGCATACACTGACTGAAAGTGATCTCCAAAACACTGAACGATCTCTTCAGGGTCAGTAACCCAACAACCGCTCGCCGTCTTGATCACAGGCACCACACGACTAGCCCTATCCTTCTTATCCAGCCACGCTATCAATTTGCCAGCTTTATCTCCTACGTCATAAAGCCGTCCCTGCTGTTCTCTACTCATTGCCTTAGCCGCGTCAGTAACTAACGCCCTATATTCCAACTGCTTGAGTCGCAAAACATGCGTCCTGGCACGCATAACTTCCCGCTCCAGGCCGAGCTCAAGGTCCGCTATCTCCGCTTCAATCTTAACCACCTCCTCGTCTCTCCGTTTCTTAACACCTGCGATTAACGACAGGGCCTGGCCCCTAAGAACAGTCTTGAAAGCCTCCCAAAGAGACACCGCAGACAAAACCGAACCCTCATTCTCAAGAAAATAGTGGTCAAGAGAATTCACCAGATCCGCACGAGTTTTAGGGTTCCGGAGGTACTATGGGTTGATCGGGGCTACCCGACCCTCCTTCCCAGGACTGGACCCCATACAAAGCCATAGTGGAGAATGATCAGAGATCCCCCGAGCAAGATGCTTAACCTCAGTAACAGAAAGCGCCTGTGCAGCCGGGACCAAAACATAATCAATTCTAGAAAGACTACCGTGCGCGCCCGAGTGAGAGGTGTACTGCCGCTGAACGGGATGCAACAACCTCCAACAATCTACCAAGCCCAAAGTATCAATGAAATCATGAAGCCAGTTCTGCGCCCCCTTAAGATCTCTAGGTGGGTGCCGATCAGCCATACCAGAAGCCACAGCGTTAAAATCACCACCCAATAGCAATGACCCCTCGGGGAGAGCGAGGACCACCCGTCCCAAGTCCACGAAAGTAGTTGACTGTAAGCCAGGGGGGACATAAACAGAAACCAGGGAAAGAGTTCGACCCTCCCACCTACCAGTTAGAGCAACAAAGCGCCCCCTGTCATCTAGGACCGTTGCATCGATCTCCAATGGGAGAGAAGCCTTAATCAGAATACCAACCCCCCTTGAGCCTGAGGAAAACCCGGCATGGGTGACCAGACGATACCCCTTCCTATTCATGGCATGACAAGTATTACCTATCAAGTGAGTCTCCTGAAGAAGGACTACATCTGGGGAAAGACGTTTCAACAATTGCAGCACTACTCTGCGTTTAATCCTATCCCCCAACCCATTCACATTCCAACTCATCAGTTTCAGCCCCCTACCCCCATCCGAAAGTGAAAGTTCCAACCCCAACGAGAATCCAGCTCTTCAATCAGAAAGTCTGACAATACATTGCCTTGCAGGAAAACAAACACACAACCCAACAAAAAAAAAAACACTCCCCCCACCAACATCCCGTTAGGAAACCCCCACCCTGCACCCCTGCGTAAGACTAGAAAGCCACCCCAACTTGCAGTGTGCCTGTCGCCCCCACATCAACTAAGCTACAAAAAGTAAGTCAGAGGAGGAAAGAGACCAACCAATAGCCCCGCAACCCCCCCCGGATGTCACAACCATTCACATTGCAGGATTAGCGAACCACATTTCGAGGCCAACTGGGAACCCCAGAAACCAGGCAAAGGTGTCTATTCCTGCTCCATCGGTCCGCTTCTGCCCATCCGGATTGTTCCTCTGGCGCAGGATGGTTCGGTAGAGTGTCAAGCCAGTCGGCCACCGCATCAGGCCGATCAAAAAAATAAGTGCGCTCAGCGTGTTCGATCCTCAACTTGGCCAGAAAAAGCATAGCGTACTTAAGTCCCATATCACACAGTCTCCTCTTTACCCCCAGGAAACCAAGTCTCTGCCTTTGAACAGATTGGGTAAAGTCCGGGTAGAAGTTGATAGTAGTGTTCTCGAACTTCATAGGTCCACTCATCCGCGAAGCCTGCAGGATAGCGTCTCTGGCACGAAAATTGAAAATCCTTGCGATCATAGGCCGCGGTGGGGCCCCCACCTTTGGCTTACCACCCGGAACTCTATGGGCCCACTCGACCATGAAAAATTTACTTAGTCCCTTGGGTGCCAGATGGTTAACAACCAAGTTTTCGACGAAGAGGTCAGCTGCAGAATCTTCCGCCTTCTCCGGGACACCAATAATGCGAACATTGTTCCGCTGAGCCCTCCCTTCAAAATCCTCCAGACGACGGACAAAGAGATCATTGGAGGCCCTCAAATTGCGGACCTCCGTCTACAGATCAGCAACATCGCTCTTCAAACTGGAGGTCTTAATGTCCAACGACTTGACTTTCTCGTTAGTTTTTGTCAGGTCCGTACTGATCAGATTAACATCGATCGCCGCAGTGTCAAGTTTATGAGCGAGGGTCTCCATTTGTTGCCCAAGGGAGGACTTGATCCCATCTATGGCGGCCATAACGTCTTGTAGGGTCGGTTCGGTTGCCGAAGTCGGAACATCTCTAGTGTCCTCCAGCGATCTGCCCGGTCCGCTAGGAGATCCCCTAGTTTGGGCATAACGGTCCATATTGTTAGTCTGGGTATAGCCACCCCACCGCGTTGTCTTGAGCTTTTGCTTTTCACCCTCTGGTTTCCCCGCCATTGCGGAGTACAGACCCACGTGAGGCAGATAGACTAGGTAGGAAGATGGCAGTTCCAGGACCTCAGGGCCGCGGCCCAGCCTCACTCAGGAGGGCACACGCCAGGTATCCTATTAAGATTCTCAAAGCGGTGAGGAGGTACACTCGGATGTGGCGTAGAATAGCCGACCGCGGCACTAAGGGGCCGCTTGCCGTCGAATCTCCCTCGGGAAAAGACCAAATTGAAAGTGAAAGTCAACCAGACCGGTCGACCCCACCACCTCAGGCCGATGTTGTTCAACTACAGCTCGGGCACTGTCCCAACTCCACAGCCGGGCATCACGGAGGCGTAGGTCGCAATCTTCAGAGCACCACAACTCCGGTCTCCGGGGTCCGATTCGGAATCTGAAAGCAGATCTCGCCTCACCCGTGGTTCATCTTCACGGATATGTCAATGAAGGACAGGATAAACGACAGGATAAATGTGGGAGGCTACGAGGATCTAGGGAGCCCTGTGCTCACGCGGCCATCTTGGTCACGCGCGAAACTCCTCCTCTCCGGGTGATGGAATAGTTGATGCACATTCCCATTTTTATGTTGCAGATTCTATTGATTTGGGGCATACTTTCCTTTCTGAGCACCCATCCCTCTTCAAGACACGGATAGAAATTGCACTACACTAAATGTTAATATTGTTATTTTTAAACAGAGTGCAACTCAATAGCACCAACAAATTAGAGTTTTCTCATGTTGTGTGCTTGTAGCTCACTATGCTGGTTTCCTTATTGTGTTCTGGACGTGAATTATGTCATCATGGGAGGCACCACTTGAGTACAACTGTTGGAGATGTGGTAACATTCCACACCTTCCCTCCTCTAACCCAAATCATTGTATGTGACTCAAGAAATCTAGTGAAAGCATTTAGAAGTGCTGTCCTTTGGCTCTAGAAGCAATGCTGCTTGGACCTAAGTCTATCAGTGTTTGCCCTATAAAATGTGAGAATACCTTCTACTGCAGTTACATAACAGAATTGTAGAACATCTGTAAATGACCATTTAGGTGTCAAACTGAGAGCTATAAGGAATCTTTGCGAGTTTAGTGCCTGGTAAAGGGGGGTGTTGTTGGTTGATAATAGCGCCTTTTACTTTAGTGCCCAGAGACCTTTTAGTGCGTGTGCACGCTCTATATAGGGGACACTGGCATTTATAATGAGATGTAGTGTAGTGCCCTGGAAACTGGAGTCTCCTACTGGCTCCTGCCTATGGTCAAATTATTGTTTCATTCTGGGCAATGCATGCAGGGTCAGTAGGAACCTCCTTAGGCCGCTATCCATTACTCTGGCCCAGGTTTCAGATAGCAAAATGCGGTGTGCAAACGTAAAAAATAACCAACTAACTGCATTACATAACAACCAACTGGAACTGGTCAACCAGAATTTACAAACGGGAACCACACCCTGGCAGAAATCCCGCGGTTCCTCACCATTATATATATATATCTTTTCGAACAGGCAATGTATACCTCAAAACAGCAGCAATACTTGTAGTAGTTAAAGTGTCTCCTTTAGGTTTTGCTCAAATGGCCTCTTTAATTTCTTGGCCAGTTTCTCCACTTAAGAGTGACATCTGAGAACGACATCCTGGCTAAAGAAACAAAGGAAGGACTACAACAGACGACTGCCGGCAGGACTAGAGGCGGAGGACAATCGAGCAAAGGTGATGCTGCAATAGGAGCTGTGAAATCAACACATTAAATTCAGTGGTCAAAGAGCATTAAAGAAGCATGGAAACTGTAGAGCGTTTACATATTGTACCGGAGCGGAGAGGCTTGTAGATGCTGAAGTAGAAAGCAAGGTGACTTACTGCTTTTTGTGCTCAGCTCTGCCGCTCCGAGGCTCTGTAAAATTAAAAGTGAAAGCTGCGTGTGATGAAATGTGGCGCCATGAAGTGTGTGCTGAGTGGTAGCTGCAAGATACAGTGTGGCAGGGCCGCGCTGAGTATGAAAACAAATCACAAGCACTGATGGTTTTGCTTGTGGTGGTGGGGAAGTTGTTCACATACAAGAAAAAAATCCTCTCCTAGTTATAGAAGCTTTATTTAATTGAATGTGGACGCAAGGGGCCCACGCCCTCTTGTACAGAGCGCGCATTGGACGACCTTGTTCTGCTTCTGGATGTTTAGGATTGGAGCACTGGGGTCACCACAGCCAATCCATGTGCGCTGCACAGAATCGGGACGTGCCTATTGGTTGTCAAGTCCTATGTGCCTTGGCAGTGTATAAACACTGAAAGAGAAAGATGGTAGTGGTCTGAAAGGGTGCGGTATAACATCGAGAGCTGCTGACTGGTGAACCGGGTGCGAGTCTGCATCAGCTCTCCTGTGCCTACAAAATAAATGCCAATCGCAACAAGTACTAATTGAATTGTGAAATGGAAACAAAATTACAAATGCCCATGTACATCCACACTGGCAATTATTTAACTCAAACAGTAGAAAAGCCCACATCAAAGAAAACAAGGGGGTAAAAGCAAAGGTGCTGTGCACATACGAAAGAAAAGCCCACATCAACGAAAACAAGGGAGTTAAAGTGAAGTTGCAGTGCACGTCGGAGACAAGTAAATGCATGGGTCAGGTCGTAAATCCAAGACAAAACAAGTAGATAAAGCGTGCACACATGAAACGGGCGCAGCGTTGAGAGAGACACAACAATACAGGAGCATGCTCTTTCTACATAGAAGGAAAATAAAAAAAAAAGAGTGCAACTGACACAAAATTCAACAACAAAATTGGAAGTAGACAAGTCCTGCAGCAATATACTCCATGGGAGTTAACTTTTGAAAAAGTGGTGGGCCATGCAACAACCATAAGCCACTTAGAGTCTACGGTATTTTAATGACACTAACAAAAGCCAATCCAAAGCAGGGGGCAGGCTCCAAGCCCATAGAGTGAATACACCATGTCTCGAAGAGCCAGTGCTAGCGCTGCCTATCCTCGACCTGAAAAGAAAGAAAGTAGCTTTTAGTTAAAGATTTAAAGATAACCTTTGAAGTCATGTAGATACATTTGCGCACATGCGTTCACCGACCAAATTATTTAGTTTCCAAACATTCACATTTTTCCACTCCATTTTACTAGTCTGCAGATATTACCTCATTGCTTACCATCAACCGCAGGCCTGTACTCTACTTTCCACCCAAAGCTGAAATACCGACACCAGAGAGCTAATAAAGCTTTCGCACACCAGCCCTTCTGTTTCTCTACGTCGCCTCCTATAACCCTCCCTCTAGGCTGGCCCCTCTTCCTTTCTCTCCTCCCCTTTGCCAACCCACCCAACTCTATGCTATCTCTAAAACTGGCCCTTAACCCGTCTTTTGCTTTATTCCCCTCATCGTACAGTGTACTGCTCTCAGTCCCAAAGTTGTCCCTCATTTATTTCGACCGCCCTTTCTCCGCCGCTTGCCACGAACACCTCCCACTTTCGGTTCGGGGCGCACTCTGTTGGTTTTGTTTCACTGCAATGGTCGCTACCTCTGCTCCTCACCTCGCCTTCCCTTTCCCCTTCAGTCCCAAGCTTTCGTCATCTCGTATCTTTGACACCCGTCCTGTTTCTGTCTTCGTCGCATTTCCTCCCCCTAGCCCAGCCATCCAACTGCTATGTCTCTCGCCCGCCCCTTCAACTCTTTCCTCCCACCCCCCGGTCCTGCCCTCCCTCCCCCGCCTTTCCTTGCCCTGGACGCTGATCTTCCTCCCAATAAAGTTGCCTTATTGTGCGGGGCGCGTGGGGCTGGGAAGCCGTGACAACACCCGGGCAACGGCAGCGAAGCCCAGGGGGCGAGCGTCGCAGTTCACGGAGAGGTGAGGAGCTACCGGCCTACGGGTAGATAGAGAGAGGCCTGGCGGCGCGGGGAGAAGGTGGCCCGGGAAAGGCGGAGATAAACCCGGCCTGGTGCAAGGGAGACTGCCACTACTGGAGGATGCGGGGTAGAGGATTAGAGGCAGGAACCTGGCCACGGCAGAGGGCGCAGGCAACATGGAGAGGAAGATGACCATGATTGATGAGTGATAATGGAGAACTAAGTATGAGCCTGCCCGAGAGGACTTGTGACAGGGCGTGGGGAGTGTAGTGGAGATCATGGGCGAGAAAGTCCATTGGGCGTGGGAGAAAAGCGTGATAGAAAAGGCGTGAGTATTTATTTATTTATGGAGCAAAGGTAATACCCGAAGGCTGCTTTACATAAAGATTGGAACGTTACATACGGAAATGAATTTTTACACGCATTTCATATTGAGTAGCAAAGAACCCCTTTTACACAGGTTTTATTTAATGTAAGAGGAGAAAGACAAGCGTAGCACCGTGAATCCAATTAGCATTATTATATGGACATTTTGTGAAAAAGTGAGAGTAGAAGATGGTGCTTCAGTTCAGTGTGAATTAAGTGTAAAACATAATAATTAGACAACGTAAACAGGCAGCGAAGATCCATCAGTAAGTCATGGTGGTGCAGTATGTCACTGGGCAGAAAAACAGGAAAAGGGCAGGTGAGAAAGTGTGAGTTCAAAGTGCCAAGAAGAAGCAGATCAGAAGGAATATAGCCATAATTTGAAGTGTCTTTGAAGAAGGGCTTTCAGTTCGCCCCTGAAAGTAGGCAACAAATTAGTAGTTCATAGGCCTGGAGGAAGAGTTATCGCATTACCAACAAGCATTGGCTAAGTCAATAGGTCTTGTCAATCCGAGGGCTACAGACGTTGGCAATGTAAATGCATTTGTGCAGTCCTGTGTTGTTTTTATTGAGATAAACAAAAGCATTAACATTGCCAATGCCTGGGGCTGCCACTCGCACTCGCATGACTGTACATACATGGCAACATTTTCAAGGTGGGAGAATCCTTTTGAAAAATGGGGTAATGTAGTTTCCCCATTGGTTTATATTGACGGATTGAGGCATAAACAGTGACTCCTGGCAGTGGACACAATGTTTGTCTAAGCTGGCGATTCCTCCATAAGCTTACATCATGGGCTAATAATGAGGGGGAAATCGTGGCTGGTGTTGGAGTTGACAAGGGGTAACTGAAGAAAAACAAGCATTGGAAATGCAATAGGTCTCGCATTAGAAAAGTTGGAGCTATTGGTCTTGTAAATGACACATATTTTATTTATGTGTTGGTTTTTAAAATAGCTAAATTGATAGCTTTGTCATTTACAATGCCAATAGTTATACTTTTGCAAATGTGACACCTATAGCATTTGTAATGCAATATGTTTTATTTACGTGACTTAGATGTATTCATATTACAAATAACAATGGCCTTTATTTTTTTAAATAATTAATACTTAAATAAAACGTTATTGTAATTTATAATGGCAATAGCTTAAACTTTTGTAAATAACTTTTGTGAAGATTATGTTCAGTGTATTTTATTGTGACGAAAATCCAAGAACAGAAGTGAAATATTAACATCTTTTTGTGACATTTGTAATAAACCTTGAAACATTGAGAGAACATATTTGAACCAGTTGTTGTTGAATGGTTGCACAGACTGATGCTCTGGTGGCGCTGAGTGATGTGGTGGCGACGAATGATGCTCTGGCGTTCAGTGATGCTGTGGTAGTGCTTAGTGATGTTGTGGTGCCCCTGAGTGATGCTGTGGTGGTGCTGAGTGATGCTGTGGTGGTGCTGAGTGATGCTGTGGTGGTGCGATAGACAGATAGATAGAGTGAGGGTGATTGATAGATAGAGGGAGAGCGATAGAGGGAGGGCGGAAGATAGAGGGAGGGCGATAGAGTGAGGGTGATAGATAAATAGATAGATAGATTGAGTGAGGGCGATAGAGGTAGAGAGAGGGGTGTGTAGAGAGAGGGGTGTGTAGAGAGAGAGGGGTGTGTAGAGAGAGAGGGGTGTGTAGAGAGAGAGGGGTGTGTAGAGTGAGTAATGTAGAGAGGGTTGTAGAGTGAGTGGGGGGTGTAGAGTGAGTGGGGGGTGTAGAGGGGTTGGCGCCACATCCTCTCCTTGAGTTGAGAGATTTTGAATTCTAAGACTTTTGAGCATCCACACAGCAGCCCGGCAGGCCCAGTGATCGGACAAGGGGATTACCCAAACTCAGACCCTTGTTCTCCTATGAGAATAGACCCAATGTGGTGCAGAATTCTTCTTCTGTCTTTATTAATTAGGGGTTGGAGGTAAAGCAGACTGCACGAGGTAAACAGTGAAGCTTTTACCACCATGGAAGCCCGTCCCCTCCCTCTTGTTCCGGCCTATAGACATTTGGGGTGCCTGGAGTGCTTTTATTTTGTTGTTAACACTCACCTGACAGGCCCTCCTGCAAAGCCCACAAATCTGTCAAGACAGTCAAGTGGGAGCCCTTCTCTGAGCTGCGCCCCGGATACAGGCCAGAGCCTAGCAATTAGAATCATACCACGGGTACTTTCCCATTTGTGGGTGAAATAGCATAAATCATGGGTCATAATTCGCCTCGTGGTAATCTAATTACCGCCGTGGGTATTACCGCTGCCAGCCGGGCGCTCTCATGAGGCCTTTCAAAGTGAAAAGCAAAAACTCCGGGAGTGTCTTACTGTGCACAAAGAAAAATGCTATGGATGCTGACTGACCAAAGTTTACTGTTCAAACCCAAATCCTATATCTCATTTTTTTGGAACCGATTTAACATGGAAAAATGTATACACGTAGCATACAAACGTATGGAAAAGAAAAATGGTGTTGGGGGTGAGGAAGTCGCGGATTGCATATCATGTTGAGGGATGATTATTCACACCTCCTAGGAAGAATTAACACATGTTTAAGGACCTGGAATGAAATTTAAGATTTCGGTTTTTGCATAAGAAATAATCCCAGTTTTGCAAAGTGGAGGCAACATAGGTCTGGACTCCACATTTCTTACCTGATATCAAAAACATGATTTTAGTTCTGCTAGCTGTTGAGTTCCAGCAGGTTCCTGCTGCCATGAAGAGGCTGCAATGCGCTTTGCGAGCTCGAGCTTTTTTCCGCCTGAATAGTGAATGCAGTGGAGTATGTTAGCTGTGAATAATGAGATTTAAGGTACAGCCAGTAAGTCATCAGCTGTGCTAAATTAAACAGGCATTGCTAGCACTGTGCTGCTCGACATGAAGCGCAGTGTAGGAGTTTACTGCGTTTCAAATGTTGAACAGCAAAATGCCAGTTTATCTTATCCAAACTGTGCTAACATTTACCAGCATTGTTAGCACCATCGTGCTGTTCAAAAGGAAAAGAATGTGCCGAAGGAGTGAGGTGAACCACTGCTGTAGGGGCGGTGTGAGAGCATGGGCGAGAGCAAAACGAAGTACGGCGAGAAAGCAAACGGGCGAGAAAGAGCCACTCTGAGCATGGGGGAGAGAATCGCACAGAAGCGACGTGGTAATATAATTACCGCCGTGAGTATTACCGCTGCCAGCCGGGCGCTCTCATGAGGCCTTTCAAAGTAAAAAGCGAAAACTCCGGGAGTGTCTTACTGTGCACACTGACCAAAGTTTACTGTTCAAACCCAAATCCTATAACTCATTTTATTGGAACAGATTTAACATGGAAAAATGTATACACGTAGCATACAAACGTATGGAAAAGAAAAATAAGGAAAGAAATTAGACAGAAATGTAGAGGGGTTGAAAATACACAGCAGGGGTGCCAGCATATGCAGAGCGCTCAATGGAGAGAGATAAAACAAAACAATACAGAGGGCATTGCTGTGGGGAGGGGGGAGGAGAAATGCGACACGGCCGCAGCAGGGGGCGGAGCAGGGAGAGTGGCCTTTGAAGTGCACTTCAAAGGTGTGGGAGGAGTGATGCTAAGGTATAGCGCACACTGGGGGAAACTTGTGGGGCGGAGTGGGACGAGCTGCTGGGGGAACAGATGGCTGGCGATTTGATGCTGTGCACGCGCATTTTAGGTCAATGCGCTTGCGCATTGACCTAAAAGCGCACGGGCACAGCACCAAATCGCCAGTTGTTTAAAGTCTGTTTAAGTCCCTATTGTCTTGCTCTGCTCAATGCGCATGCGCATTGAGAGACGAGACCTAAAAATGGCCCCAGTCGTGCACACAGGGGCGCTGTGCACCAAGTCAATGTAAGTGATATAAATGGAAATATGGACTTGGTGGTACTTACTATTCAAAGTACCTGTGCAGGTACTAAATACCGGATAGTACATGCTGACGTAAAGCACTGGTCAAGACAGGGGAGGCAACGAAGGGCCAGACAACAAGCCGCAACTAGAGGGAGCTGAGAACAGGGAGAATCGAAAACTGGAGTGAGTTATAACAATGAGAATTAGGTGGCTGATAGTGGGAGAACAAACTCATGACCCCCCACCGGTTTAAGTCCTGCTAATACAGAACGCACATATATTTGAAAACTCTCTATTGATCGTAATCCTAGAAATGAATTCTAGCTCAGCGCACAAGAATATCAAAATATAATCTGGACTTTGGAAAAGCGCCTCAAGTGGCAAAGCAGATTGGTCTCGGAAAAGCACTGGGAGCCTCATGAAAAGCGCTGTTAACAAACAATCAAAAAAGTAGTGCAGACATAATGTCCTAAATTGGCCTCTGCGTAGGTCGAGGAGTAATTGGGCGGGTGACTTGGGGAGGGCAAAACACAGAAGAGACATGCCTTATGCATGCCCTTGATAAATGGGGAGAAGGAAAAAAAGAGCAACAAGGCTTCCAGCAAATGGGAAGCCTATAGGCGGGCTGTATGCCCAGAAGCAGATACAACATGTCTCTCTTTGAGACAACAAATGTGCGGCGTCTAGACCAGAGACAAAAATAGGGCTGTTTAAATGTATGTTCCTCTCTGAAAGTCAGTGGTTCAAGAAGCAGAAGCAGTGTGCTGGTTTGTGTGTGAACCTGAGCATGCCAAATATCTTAGCTTCGATGCTAGGTGTTGTGGAGCAGAGATGTGTAGGACTTTGAGTGCTGAAGGTGTTTCATATATAGCTATAGCTGCAATGGGAAGCCATTTGAGAATTTGAAGTACTGTGGTGATGCTTTTTAACAGCAGAATCGAAGCACCCTGCAGCATGGAGCACAGCTTTCGAGGGAGAAAGTTACGTTTTGGGCAGTCCAGTCAGAAGATCGAAATGTAGACACTCCTTTAGACCATGTCCACCAGTTCCCTCATCCCAAAGCCAAAAAGTTAGTTGTTAGGGTCTTTGAGGAGAAACGTGATATAGAATTGTGAAAGGACCGATCTTGATTGAAGTATTGGATATGTGTGTGTCATTTTTATGTCTGAGTATTTCATTCTTCACGTACTATATCACTTTGTCACTTCATCTCACTTAAGTCACTTTCTGTTTATATTGATGAAATACTTTTTGTGACCGCCATATATATAAATCTATTTTTTAATCAAATCAAAAAGTGAGTAGTACAAATATGTGAATAATTTGTTTTTCTTCTCTGTGTGTTTTCGTTGTTTGTCCAAACGTGGGCAAATCATTTTTTTGTGATATTATTTGTTAATGAGATACTAAGCAATTGATCTACCCGACAGTACCGGCTGTAGATTTACCTATAATCTGTTTGGAAGCACAAATTGCATGTAGGTGATCCCATTTGCTAAAACCATAAATATGTTCATACTTGCTAAACACTGGTTGGCTTTTAACTGAAACCCTTTCAAGTTACTTATTCCAGTGTATCTTCAAGTGCACTTTTCACCTTACTCTTTTCAGCGCAAAACTTGGTCCGAAACTGGTTTTTAACCACAAACTGCAATATGTTTTCTACTCATGTTTGTAGCTGCTGCTTTAGCATCATAATTGACTTTTGGTCCCGCTTCAATCCAACAGAAAAAGGACAGACCACAATTATTAAGTACCTGTAGTAACTGCATCTATCGATCATATCTACAAAGACCATATGAAGGGCTTTAAAGAAACCTTGTGGTTGTGGAATGGTTGAATTTATTACTTTCAATGTGGGTTTAGGGGAGAATTGCTGACAGACAATGAATTTATGAAGGAACATGGTGAGTGTCGTGTAGATTGGGAACAAACCAGTCTTGTTTTATTTGCATAAACAAATGAGCTCTTTAGGTATGGGCTGATAAACGCAGCTGGCGAAGAGCTATCGTAAGCAAAGTCTGTGGCATCATTGGTTTACCTGTTAATAGCTGTCTATACATTAGGTCATTTCTTGAATTGTTTTTCCTGGAGGAGCAGCCTCCTGTAGTTTTCTGAGATGCAACCATGCTTTCTCAGCATAATGAGGCGTGTCAGTCTGTGGTAATATTAGACTCACTCAGGCAGTGAGGCAACTTGGGCGGTGAGGCAGTCTGAACCACCAGAACAGGGACATGTTGTGAATCTGATGCCACAGGAGGGGCTGTGCACTCAGCTGCGTAATTAACTGCCCAATCTGCTAGTGCATTAGCCTGGGGCACAAAATCCTGTCCACTTGTATCTTCTGGACATTTCACAACTGCCACTGCTTTTGGTAATGCAAGTGCTTGTATTAGCACCTTTAAAAGGTTTATATGCATAATAGGACTTCGGTATGACTTAAGGAAACCTCTCCTGGCCCAACTCATGATACTGGAATGCACAGTGGTTGTCACATAAGCTGAACAAATTGTATTGACTTCTCCTAGCTTAAGAGCAGCTAATAAAAAAACTGATTTTATTGATCCATTTTCAAAAACATCAGAGCAGTTCAGCAATGTCCAACATAGCATTCATGATGTACTTGTTGACAGCCTATCAAACAATTACTCATCCGAGTGCTTCATAGTCATAGCTCATGTTGGATCAAACCCTTGCCCCCCCCTCCCCCGAGAGTCGCTAATGTGGTGATTGTATCTTGGGAGTAGAGATGCAGGTATGGCCAGTTTGGGCACATTCCTAGTACGTCGTCCCGCTAACTTGTGCATGGCTGTAAGATCTGTTTGACATGATAGTCATCCGGGCAATTTTGTTTCTGGCTGTGCTCCTAAGTTAGGGAATGCACACTACAGATTTGCCCCCTCTTTGTCCTCCTGGTCCCCCTACCCCAGGTGCTCTAGGTCATGCATGAGGGTCACCGGGAAAAGCTGAGACTTCTCCCAGCTCACTTTTAGCCCTGATCTGGAGCCATGCCTCTCGAGCAGCGTGCGGGCACCCATCAAATCTTCTTCCCTCCCTTCCAGGAACAGAACCTGGTCGTCAGCGTAGAGTGCTATGAGGTGGTATGTATTTCTGACATGCAGCCCTCTGTAAAGTTGCTCTGTTCTTGCTGCGTTTGCTAGTGGTTCTACAGCCAGGGTGAAAAGCAAAGGGGAGAGCGGGCAACCTTGTCTGGTGCCTCACTCTACTGGCCACCTTTGCAATATAATTCTCCCAGTCCGCACTCGAGCTGTGGTCCTAGTATATAGGAGTTTGATCCATTTGATAAATTCCTCTCCCATCATCAAGCACGCCATGACTCAAGTAGGACTTTAAACAATAGGAGAGTCAGGGTGTACGACAATCACTCTTTTACCCCTAAGATCAAACTTTTGTTAACAACGGAAGAGTGATCAATACAAAACACCTCAAGTGGCAATTCAATGAGAAAACCAATGAGAAAACAAGAAAACCAAAAATAGCTAAACCTGGTGAAGGAACATAAAAGTTAATTATAAAAAGAACTCTCACTCACCAACCTGGTGGTGACATGCTTCATCATTTTGTTACCACTGGAAGGACTGAATGTCCTCCCAGTGTGCTACTGCGCCTGTTTACAGCGGAGCTGGTTCTTTTGTGTGTTGATGCAGTGAAAAACCAAAAGTGATAAATGAGTGCAAAACTTAAAAAATGCGTAGTTGTGACGGTCAACTACTTTATTAATAGTCCAACCAGCATTAGTTAAAAACAGGTGAATGTGGGACTAAGAAGTAGGTTTTTTAAAAATGAAAACCCTTAGTCCTCTAAAAAATTGGTCAACATGTTTCAGCTTAAGAGCCAGAATTGCTCAGCATTCGTCTGGACCGTAAATGTAATCCTCTGGCGGTATGCACGCGCTAAGGCGCACCCAACCGTGAGGATATAAATGTGAAATTTTTTTTTTAGTAAAAATTGTAGTGAATTATTCACGGATTTATCCGTGGGGGCACGCTCAGTAATTTACTGGGGCCGTTCTATCTGTAGGGAGGAAATAGAGCAGTAATTCAAGAGACATATTAATCACATGATTATATTTATACCTTGTAACAGAAATCACAGGGCAGTGTTTCCAAACCCTTGCCTTCACCAGCTCACACCCATTATGGTGGCACACTATTCATGCAAGCATATATCGTGCTTAAGTTGCCAAGAAATGGATTTTTCTTCACTTCTTGGTATTGCCATATTGCAACAAATCGACTGTTATTGAGGAGTTAGAGTGAATTTACGGCGACTATAATTGTCGCAGCAATTTGTCAGAGGCTGCAAAATATTCAAACTATTCAGTAGAAAAGAACCACGCCTCAGGTCATACAAAGAAAATAGTAGTGCACGCTGTTTAAAATCATAGACTAACCGCGACAGAACCAGTGAGAGCTCCGTTATTAGTTAAAATCATGGAAGGAAAAGCAACCTCTCCTGGGACTTACAAAATGCGCTTTTTGTCTGCATGTCATGGGCATACACGACAGGGGTTTCCTTCACGCCGTGCAATCTGTAATTGGATAAGTGAAAAAGCTGTTAATATCTCCCGCAACATCCGCGTTGCTTAGACTTTCTCACTCCCAATCGCATTGCCTCTCAAAACTCCCGCCTTGCTAACCCACTTACTTTTTTGTTGCCGGCGGCTCTCCACAGGCAACCTATCGTTTTCACTTCCCTGGCCCGATTGAACATCGGACCAGGGCGCCGCGGTGTGAAATAACGTCAAACGCGGGTCACGTGGGTCGCGTATCATGACGTTTGTTTCTATTCCTTTCCACTTAAGGGGCCAGAAGTTGTTTCAAGTTTAAAACTTTATTGTTACGCTCAGAGTCTTCGAGCTTAACACTCCGCTCCACTCCGTGTTATTAGAGGGAAATACAAAACTTTTTAATGTTATTTTTAAGTACATGTTGGTAGAAGCTAATGCTTATTGGTACTTATAGGGTGCTCTGTCTTGGCTGGCATGGATGTATTTGTGCACAGAGAGGGGTACCCAATGATCCCTTGTTTTTATAGTATGTGGAGAAACTATCTTTACAGAGAGAAGTATGGTGTGTTTTGTTCATCTGCATTCTTTGCAGGTCATGCTGTTAACGTCGCAACACTGATCCCCATGGAATGTCATCGTTCAATCCTGAACGGTGACTAGACAGACGATGGATCCATCTCTGTTCTTTCTCGAACAGACTCCTTTCATTACCACCGGTGATATGCTCAATAATGGTCCAGCGCATGTTGTTTGGTGTATGATTTCTCTCAATTAAATGATTTGTCAGCTTGGTAGCATTCCTCTTACATCGGACGTTACTCCGATGTTCACAAATCCTCAATTTAACACGTCTGGTTGTCATTCCCACATACTTGAGGTCACAAGGGCATGTTATTAAATAAACCACATTACATGTGTTAGTTTGTGTGGCTGCGTTGTACCCACTGTTTCCCAGGTTCGATATTTAGAAACTTTTATTGTACAGTTAAGTTGCAGACACTACAATTCCCTCATGGGAAATGGCCCATCACAGCTGGGAGCACCCAGGCATTAAGTACTGTAGTTTCCTGTCTACTCTGATGTTTTACTGGGCGAGTGTGAACTAGTGAGTCTTTAAGGCTTGTGGCTCTTGTATGAAAATAGGGGGTTGCCCCAGTTAAATTGGTTGCTTGTTATGATTTTCCAGTGTTTTTGGATGCAGCGACTCACGGCATTTGACAAGGGATTGAAGGTGGTTACGCACGTTAAAGGTACCTCCGTTGTTGTTTCTTTCGTGTATGAGTCCAGTAAAGCCTCCCTGTGCTGGTTGGTAGCTCTCTTCCTACTTGTAGCAAGAATCTTTTTTGGGTGTTCACGTAATTCCAACTTTTTTGTCAATTCATCTGCTTGGATTTTAAAATCATCCTTCTCACTGCAGTTCCTCCTGATGCAGAGGTTTTGTCCAAACGGGAGGTTCTCCCTCAGGGGGCGCGGGTGGAAACTGGAAAAGTGCAACAAATTATTTTTGGAGGTCGGTTTATAAAAGGTTTTAGTTTGGAGCAGATTCTCTCGTTTGTTGATTGTCACATCAAGGAACGTAATACTCTCTTTTGCACACTCATGGGTAAATTTAAGATGAGGATTGCAGTGGTTGATCCAGTAAAAGAAAGGGAGAAGCGTCGCCTCTTCACCTTTCCATATCATGAGGACATCGTCTATATAACGTTGCCATAGAACGATGTTGGATGCAAAAGGGTTTTCCGGAACCAGAATGAATTTCTTCTCAAAGCTATAGACATACAATCCTGCCACCGAAGGGGCAAAAGTGCTGCCCAAAGAAGTCCCTGTTATTTGAAGGAAGATCTTGCCTTCATATTCAAAAAAAGTTCCGCTTCAGTGCCAGTGTGGCACAATCCACAGTGGGTTGTGGAAAAATTCCAGGTGGTTTGTTCTAGAGCCTCAGCAACCACCTTGATGGTCTCGTTTTGTGGTATGCAGGTGTAAAGGCTTTTGATATCGAGAGTGACCAGGAAACAGGGTTCCTCTGGCATTTCGATTGTCCGTAGCATTGCTAGCAGGCTCTTAGTATCCTTTATGTACGTCTGTGTAGACTGTATTATTGGTTTAAAAAAGAAATCGCAGTATTGCAATAAAGGTTCCAATAGAGACCCGATGCCCGAGACTATCGGTCGTCCGGATGGTGGCAGGATGTTTTTATGGGTTTTTGGTAACGTATAAAAATACGGTACTTTCCCACTTGAGG
The DNA here is from genome assembly GCF_964263255.1 of Lissotriton vulgaris. Lineage (NCBI taxonomy): Eukaryota > Metazoa > Chordata > Amphibia > Caudata > Salamandridae > Lissotriton > Lissotriton vulgaris. The sequence continues at coordinate 641,609,531 of NC_141697.1, forward strand.
ACATCAGGAAATCAGATTCTCGTTTTGAAATCCAGCCTTCCCGTTCAGCTGTGGAGACTAGCTCACAGATCTCATTGCGTAGATTTTCCGAAGGATCTTCTCTCAGGAGTACATAGTTATTGTTGTGGTTCAGTAATCATTGGCATTCACAATCAAAATCCAGTTTATCCTGAATCACTATGCCTCCGGCTTTGTCAGCACTTTTGATCACAATTTCTGTGTTCTGTTTAAGTGACTGGATCGCTTGATATTCAGTCACTTTCAAGTTCTTAAAAGGGGTTGGATTAGTTAAGGTTTCCACCTCATGAAGTACAGCCTGTTCAAAGGCTAAAATCTCAGGAGGTATGAGAAGTGGTGGAGGGGTAAAGTTTGATTTTGGTTTGAATGGCGTGTCATTCAGAGTAGTGTTTGGTAGTTAATTTTCCTTCTTTTCAAAAAAGCTCTTTAATCTCAGTTTCCTAAAAAACTCACTGAGCTCACATTGTAATTTGAACCGATCCAGTCGGGGAGTGGGTATGAACCCCAAGCCTTTTTCCAGAACTATTTTTTCTGCTGCGCCTAGTGTATACAAGGACAAATTTGTCACTAGGCTCTCATGTTGCTTGGGCCTGCTCTTTGATCCCCCGTCTTGCTCTGCTTGTTGTCCCCCACTGCTTCTGGTTGTTCCCAGTGGACTTGGCTGGATCCCTTTTGTTTCCCCCTGCCTCGTCGGCCCTTGTCTAAAAAAAGACTGAGGGTACGTGTTTTGATGGAATTGGGGATGTGGGGCAAAGTGCGGATTGCACCCCATCATTGGGGGAAAAGGGGGTCGGAAAGGGTTGTGTTGGTATGGTGCTAGTCCCTGTTGGAAATGTGGTGGCCATCCTTGAAAATTGGGATAACTTTGATTCCCTCGGCCTCTTCCTCGACCCCTCCCTCGACCCCTCTCTATTTCTTCTTTTGGTGTTGCCTCCACTTGAGGCACTTGTGTTTGAATCTGCTGAGGAGTCTGAATTATAATCAGTCACTGCTGTCGGGACATATTCTGGGCTGGCTTAAGTATAGACGCGGGTATAGGACCAGCGTTTAAGATCTTTCTGCAATTTTTGTGCCTTAGATTGGGCTAGGTTTTCTTTATATTCATTCTGCTCCTTATTTAGCTCTTCCAGCTTCTTTTTATAGCCTGTGAGTGTCGCTTTAAAATGGGATTCAGTGGTTTGGATTTCTAATAGGGCTTCAGACAAACGAAGTGCCGTTTTGATGATTAGAACGCCCCAATCCCTGGTGCAGTGCCACGCAATCTGCGCCCACTCTTTGCGGAACACTGCATCATCCAAAAAGATTCTTGGGGCATTCGTCACTGATGAGTGAGGGTTCTTTTTATTATTAACTTTTGTTTCCTTCACCAGGTTTAGCTATTTTTGTTTTTCTTGTTTTCTCATTGAATTGCCACTTGAGGTGTTTTGTATTGATCACTCTTCCGTTCCTACAGGTAGGTCATTTTGTGGCTGTCAAAAGCTTTTTCTGTGTTCACTGCTAGGACTGCCGCCGTTTCTGGGGCTCCTTTGTTTGCCTCTAAGATGGGTAGGGGGTGTCGTATTTTCTCTGCCTTATTGCGAACAGGAATGAATCCAGCCTGGTCTTTATGCACCAGAGTGGTCATTAAAGGCAAAAGATCGGTAGCGAGTATTCATATTAGGATTTTATCATCTATATTTAGCATTGACAGCTGGCGGTATGCCAATTTGTCATGGGCTGGTTTATTTGGTTTTAAAACGGGGATTATAATGGCCTCTCTAGTATTTTCTGGTAGGCAGCCGTTGCTGCTGGCCGCTTCATATGTAGCGTTACCAAGTGAGGGTCAAACCGCCGCAGAATATGTGGAGTAAAACTCCGCCGGGAACCCATCTGTGCCTGGTGTTTTATTCCGCGCCATTTTGTTTGATAGTGCCTGTTATCCCATGGGCAGCTATATCTCGTCCCAGAGCGTCTGCCTCTTTCTCCGTGATCCGCGGGATTGGGAGGCCTGTCAGCCATGCCTACGCTTCCTGCCCGTCGTTGACGGTGGGGCTCGCATAGAGCGCCAAATAATAGTCTGCAAATGTGTAGTTGATCTTCTCTGGCGAATATACTCTAGAGCCCTCTCTGTCGTCGAGTTCCAGAACAGGGGAGCTGCACTTGTCCGGGTTGGCCAGCCATGCTAGTAGCATGACTGATTTGTCTCTGTAAGCGTGGGTCTTGTCAGTGTACATCCGATAGTCAAAACATCGGAGCCTCTCGACTTACATTGCCACCTCCTCCTTTGCTGATAACAAGTCGTGCTGAAGCTCGGGAGCTTCCGGTCGTTTGATTTCTATACTGTGTAGGCGAGCCTCAGGACTTTCTATATCTTTTAAAAGAGTCTGTCTGATCCCATTGGACTCAGTTATGCAATACCCTCTCATCACAACTTTAAAGGCGTCCCATTTGATTTGTGGGCTGGCTGCGGACCCAGCATTGTCAGCAAAGTAGCGAGTGATTTTGGTCCTGATTGTCTCACGGAAGACCTGGTCCTCTAGCAATTTAGGCTTTAGTTTCCATGTAGAAATGGAGGGTTTGGGGCCTGCCCACTGCAGCCGGAGTAGAACCGGGTTAAGGTCCGAAATGGTGCGGGACAGGTATTCAATGTCATTAATTGAGCTATGGACATCACTGGTACAGAGAAATAAAGCTAAATGTACGTGTAGCTCATGAAGACTTGAAAAATAGGAGTAATCTCGACTCAGCAGGTGTCGGTGTCTCCAGGAGTTCACAAGGCCCCGTTGTTGCTGCTAAGCAGAGAATACCTTGGCCGAGCCGGTCGTCTGGGAGTCAAGCAGCGGGGGTGCGAGCGATCCAGTAGGGTGTTCGAGACCAAGTTAAAACCGCCCCCTATGAGTGTCGTCGTTGTTAGCCATAGAGCCAGGTGCTAAAAAAAGGTACCCTGGTCTGTATTGGGAGCATATATGCTCACCAGTGTTAACTCATTGCCATCTAATCTGCCTTTTATGGCCACATACCTACCCTCAGTATCTATCATGGTGACTGAGTTGGAATGGGACCTCTGCTTTTATCCATATGTGTTCCTCTGACATATGCAGAGTATGCTTGGCCTCACCATTGCTTTTTCAGCGACTGGCCTTCTTTAGCAGTGAGTTGCGTCTCCTGTAGGAGTGCGATGTGCGATCCCCTTCTATATAGGTACGAGAACACTTTGTACCTTTTCGCCAAGGTATGCCTACCCCTGACATTCCACGTCGGACATTTACATCTTAGGTCTTTAGCCATGTGTGGTGTCTGTGTGGAGTAAAGACTCACCTCTTTCTAAAGCTGCGATCCCATTCATCTTTCGTATTGTGACACCATCTGCTTCGTGTGTATCTTGTGTGTGACTCGCTAAGCTCCAACTGTAACAGCATCAGCCAACAACCCCAACTTCCCCTCCCCAGGGCCAGCAGCAACAGACCACTCATCCAAACCGTATTAATGTTGTTAGCGTTCGGAGAAGAGCCTCTATAGCGCTCTGCGATGTGAGGGTGTGTCATTCTTCTTCTCCAGGCAGCCAGGCTCTGATCCAGCATAATTAGGAATTATTGTGGAGCCTTCCTTTGAAGTACTTATCCAAATATAATCCCAGAATCTATGGTTGAGGACAGTAGCAACCCGGGCTGCAGATCAGCGCAGTAAGCCAGCAAGAGGGTGCATGATTTATTATATAATCTGCAGTGCGTGGTGTGATCTTGCGCATCTCTAAACTGGATGTCCTATAGGTATTAGATTCCGGGTCCGATTCAGAGTCTAGAGGGAGCAGCTCCTGCTCTGATGTATCCTGCTCCGGTTGGCCCCTAATTATTTCAGCTACTACCTCCATCGCTCGTTGTCGTCCCAGGCGAGCCTCAGCCTGAGAGGGCAGAGTTACTTGCTGTCAGCGACGTGCCCATCTGGGATTCCTGCGCGGGAGCTCTTGCTCCTGATCCTCTGCGCTGAGTCTTGGTTGGCCCAGGATTTCTAGCCAGTCCCACGCTTCCTGCTGGGTCTGAAAGAACTGCACCCCGTTTGGAGTACTGGAGATCCCATCTGTTGCAATTTCTTTTTAACCTTCTGGCTGGAAGCCCATTGGACCTCTCTCGAAGTCCGGGAAGATGCGCACCGTTGGGTTAGCGACCTTCTCCCTCCTTGCCGGAATGGAGTCCCGATCTCTATGGTACAGGAGCCTCGCCTTCGTGGGCCACGGGAAAGCCCCTGGTGGTGGAGGTCTGGCTGGAACTTGATGCACTCTCTCCAGGGCTAAGAAAGCAGAGAGGCCCACCTCTCTGCCACACTGGTGTGCAACCACTGCTCCAGGTATTGCACTGCGTTTGTTCCTTCAATTTTGTCTGGGAGGTCCTAGTTCCAAATGTTATTGCGGCTGGAGCGGTTTTCGGTGTCTTCGGCTCCTGTCTCGAGTCCGCACCTTGGCCTGTACTGCCTACAGCTGCTTCCTTATTGCGGCCATAACTTGGGAGACCTCCCCAAATGCGCGCTCATTGCTGGTCACCTTCTCCGCTAGCTTTCTGTGGTCCTCTTTCAATAGGCTGAGATGAGTGCCAATCGAGTCAATTTAATTTTAAATTCAACGTCCTCTCTGGAGGCCGTGATGGCCTGAAGTATATTTTGGAGAATGTGCGGCGTCAGCCCCCGTGGTTGTCGACGCAGTTGTTTCCAATGTCGCCTAGATGTGAAGCAGGGGGAGGGGAGGGTTTCGCTTATAGATGACGCAAGGTGCTGGGTGCCTCGTGGCAGGACCTGCTCTACTTCACATGTGAAATGCTGCCCCCACCACTGCTTGTGCTGCCTGCCAGGTCTTCCTATTGTCCACTCCTGAAGTTGCAGGTCCGTTATGGAGCCCTGATAGCTGGCTGCTACTTTAATCGCTTAAGGGCACCCTGCAACCTCTCAGCTGGCAAGAGCGTTGTTTCACCTTATTTAGTTTTCTCTCCTCTACTCCGACTCCCACGCGTCAGGGGTAGCCCAGTTCTCTCATCTTCCCCTCTTTCCGGGATACAGTACCGCAGGCTCCACGCTCCCCAGCCAGACAACTCAGTCCATCCACGCAGTGGGGCTCTCAGGCCCAGCCCCACTGTAGTGTTTTTCCCAGGATTTGTTCCGTCTTCTTTATTTAGTATTGGGTTCGACAGGGGCCCATCCAGGGCAGTATGGGTGCAGCTCTGCCAACCCCCCTATTAGCTTCTGGGTCAGACCATCTCTGGTTACCTCACTAGCTGTGGGCCTGGTTCCTCAGGTAGTCGGCAACCCAGTTCCCCTCCTCCAAGGCAGCAGCTAATCAGGCGCCTCCTCCAGTTGCATAGATCTGTAAGGCCCTATTTTCCTCCACATACAGGCGGGGACCCCCACTCGCAGCTCCGTGACTATACAGTTCTCGTTCTCTGCTGGGGGCAGTGTTAGTGCGGCGAAGCTGTGTGCAATACAGTCCTTCTCCGCAGTCAGGCCTCCTCAGTGTCAGTCTTGTCAGGGCAGAGAGCCCCCCACCTCGTGCTACAATCAGTTAGTGCTCTGCAGGCTGCCCCTTGTGGCTGGCCCCCTGCGCTCCTACCTGCTTGGAGGGCCGTCAGTGCCACGGTCATATCTTTAAAATAGGACCAGCGCTGGCTCCCGATTCCCGTCTTCTCTTAGTGCCGCACGCTGAGTTACCTGGTGTTCGTGCACGTCCTCGGTGGTCGCTAGCAGGCTGTCCGCCACTTCCCAGGTGCAGGGACGCCACAGTCCCGCAGACACCTCGATTCAGCTCGCAACAGCCCAGGGCCGTCATCAATCGCCTCTGCCGACCCAATCTTCATTAAGCCAAGGCAAGCCCAGACGACCTCTCCTGGCGGCCTGTCTCAGTAGCAGCGCCCAACTGTGCGGCCAGGCTGTCTCAGTTCTGCAGCTCACCTCTCTTCCTGCTCTAAGGTGAATCTGGTCTGGGTGACCTCTCCCTGCCGCCGATATGGCCTTTGTACTTGGCTGTACTATCATATCAGGTCAGTTCCGGTCCTTATTTCAATCCTGCCTTTGCCCTCCGCAGTACTCTGGCTCCCTCCGTCAGGCACTGTCGGGTCTTCCAGGCTTCACCATCTTGGATCCTAGGGGCAGGGCCTCCACAGGTTCGCAGACACCTCGGTTCAGCCCACAATAACCCAGGGCCGTTATCAGTCGCCTCTGCTTTGCGTGATCTTCCTTAGGCCAAGGTCAACCCAGACAAGCTTTCCTTGCTGTCTGTCTCAATATCAGTGCCCCGCTGTGCGGCCAGGCTGGATCAGTTACACACTCACCTCTCCTCCTTCTCTAAGGTGAAACCAGTCCTGGTAATCTCTCCCTGCCACGACACAGCCTCAGTACTTCACTGTGCCGTCAGATCAAGTCTGTTCCAGGCCACATTTCTATCCCACCTTTGCCCTCCGCAGTACTCCGTTCCCTCGCCAGGCACTGTCTGGTCTCTCGGGCTCCACCATCTTGGGTCCAGAGTCGATTAGCGGAAAGGAATTCAGGGCTACAGAGAGGGATAAGCGCCTTGTGGTCACTCGTACCCTCTTCAACAGTGATCAGCCCCTAATCAGAGCTCCCACGGCCATGTAGGGGGGGGGGGGTCAGGTTGTCGCTAGATCATGCTAGCTACGAGGAGCTTCGAGATGAGCTGCTCACTCCATCACCGTCGGGCCACGTCCCCAAGAGCACCTATTAATGCTTTTTATTCCGCTGCTTGGGTGAAATTATGCTCTGGTAGTCGCAACTGCTCTACTATATGGAGTGTATCAGAATCGTGCTGTTGTGCTCTTATTACTGCTGCACAGCTGTACCTAATTCCTGTATCCTGGACAATAGTATAAGAACCTTAAACAAAATAGACTATGCTATGTGGTGTTGGATCCTCTGTTGCTTGACTAGATTTATTGGGAATATAGTTTGCACAGTCATGCGCATCCTCCTTAGTCTAATATTGGATGGGCAAAGAATGTCACAGGATTCACCGTATGGCACTTCACAGACTTCAAAGATGATAGTGACAGTATCATCTTATATCCGGACACTCTGAGTAGTCAGAGTGGTCTTAGCTTCTGAATAATGGCAGACACTGCATGTTCTTCATAGAGCTTTAAAGGTCCCCCAGTGACAAAGAGGGTAGTCTTCTGCACTGCAAAGGCTGCAGTGGTGAGAGCTTGCTCACAGAATGTCCTTTCATTACTAAATCCAGCAGTCCACTAAAATATGCAATGGGTTTATGTCCTAAGGGATATTTTTGTGTAAGGAGCTGTTCTCACCTGACCATTCCAGTGGCAGATTAAAGGGAACTCCTTGGTGTAGTCAGGAGTTCCCAAATCTGGAGCATTTGTTGTTTCAGTTTTCAAGTCCTGGAAAGTCTCATTTCTTGCTAGTTCTATCTCTTGTCTTTTTTGTTAGAAGCCAACAAGTGGGCTATTGCTATAATCAAAGACCCACTGTCTTACATAATTACAGAGACCAAGAAACTTCTGCATCCCTTTGACAGTTTCTGGTTCAGTCATTTGATGGATGAATGCTGCCCCTTCAGGGGACACTTGCCCCTAGAAACTGATAACAATTGCCCTAAAAGATGGACCTCTTCCTGAGAGTTAAACGTTTCTCTCTCCACTTTGTTTCCTCCCTGTGCAAGAGTGACTAGAAGAGATATCCTGTCTCTTCTGCACTGCTGCTCAGTAGGGCTATAAATCAATACGTCATTGGCATATTGCAACAGTGTGCTATCGCATTTGACAAGTCATTCTTTATCAGTCTGTTAAAACACTAAAAGACAAAAAAAAGACAGGAATTTAAAAAAATCATTAAACAAAAAAGTCACGACCAAAACACTGATAAGTAATGCAACATGGGAACAAACCTTTGTTAATTTAATAACTATTGTCAGAACTGTGAATTCAATGAATCACATGAATTTAAGTAAAATAACGCAAGCTCTTTAATTTGGAAATTATGTAACAATCTTTCCTGATTTCAAATTGTGACAACGGAAATGGTGGGATTGACCAGGTCTATAAAGCAGGTTCAACGAATATACTTCGACACACGAAGGTGAGGGCAAAGAGGTAATGAAAATTACGGAAGAATTTCAGGAATACTAAAAGGTTCTCCGACATCACCAGGACATAAAGGTGCTTACAAACTCATTGATTGTTACAGATAATTCCATCTCTTTGAGTAGGGATCCTCCAACTCAAGAGCAGCATGTATATGCTAATAGCGCGTCCTCCCTGATTATGATTGGACCAACTGAACGTGATACTCAGGGGGTTAAAAACACTGCAAGGCAGACTCTGAGGAAATATGCCCAGGAGTTCTGTGTTATGTTTATCAGTAGTGTCCCTGCGAGGACACCGTATGTTGGTAGTAGTTGTGGGTCTCTGTGAGGACACCATACTGCCCATACCCTAACCAGCTGTCTGTTGTCAATGACAGTTGACAGCTGATGACTCGACGTGCAGGGCACCCCTTACGCTCTGCCCACGGAGCCAGTGTTCTACTCTACTTTCATTTGTGCAATTGAGTTCTTAACAAAGTGGCGACGAGGCACCAACACTGGAATCCACCGACATCTGAAGACATATAATGAATTCTTGGTGAAATTTTACTGAAAGGTATAGGAACCTTCGTTGAAACAGTTCAAGCAATAAAGAAAACCAAAGTATCATCTTACAAAGGTTTGTGAAGTTCACAAACTTTAAGAAATTCTAATACAACTATAGGAGAATAGGAGAATAGAACGTTCCTGGACATTTAAGGAAAATTAGAAAGAAATATATATATATATATATATATATATATATATATATATATATATATATATATATATATATATATATATATATATATATATATATATATATATATATATATATATATATATATATATATATATATATATATATATATATATATATATATATATATATATATATATATATATATATATATATATATATATATATATATATATATATATATATATATATATATATATATATATATATATATATATATATATATATATATATATATATATATATATATATATATATATATATATATATCGACAGTAACTCCAAACGACCACCTCCAGTCCAGCAGGACCAGCGAAGCAGGAGACAGACCACAGCATTCGGGTAAGTGTTTTTATTTCACCAGCTTTTTCCCATTACCAACCAAAACATGACGCGTTTCGGGCTTTGCAGCCCTTGTTCACATGCAAGGCATTGGTGTGCAATACAGTGCTTTTAAGGTGTTTAAAGTGCTCCGCCTACAACCCGTGATCCCATAGGAGTCATGTGACCCCAATAACAAGGGAAAACAGACTACCTCTTTACAGGCTCCAAATACACAAGCAAAAATTAATCTTTTTTTAAAATAAAAACTTTTTTCAAATGCCGGCATGAATGCGCTAGTATAAATTGTATTATAAGCATGTACTGTGTTTCATACATGAAGACAAAAAAAGTTCAATTGTCACATAGATTCCTAAAAAGGAACTACTATCTGGTTAAATCCAGACACATCATATACACAGTAGATGTTAAGAGCAAATAACAGTTATCCAACGGAGATAGTAAAAGTTATTATCAAAATCAATCTTAAAATTGTCATACCGGAAGAATTAACATCTTTCCATAAATGTAAGGCTTGACGGAGCTATTGTAACTAACAACCACAACAAAGCTAGGACAACCATGCCTAGTGTGCAAAGAGGCTAAAGATAAAGTGCAGACTGCATATTCATAAAGACAATAAAATACAAATTCATGGAATATCAAAGAATGCACTCAAAAACACAATTTTTCCCCGTCATAAAATCAGGGAATGTTCTTTGCATTAAAATGGCATTTCTAAAAACATAAATTTCTTGCTGATGTTGTCTAAAAAAACATTGCAGACTATATTATAAACATTAAATAGTGATAAAATGTGATAAAAAGTGAAGGGAAGAATTATAAACCAATGATCTTAAAATTGGTTAAGAGACGGCACAAATGTAGACATATAAATAAACACATAAATATGTAAAACAGTTCATATTATTTTACATAATAAAGTGCTATTGATTTGGAATAGTAGTCAACCCACGATAGATAACAGGGAACCTGACTATCTATCAATACTCAAAGTACAGGAGAGAGAATGTACAAATATCTGCCAAGTGTGATGTGTCATGATGAGCAACAGGGAACCTGACTACTCATAAACATGAAGGCAGATAGAATGCAATGAACCTACACAGACTTAGTGAGATGGAACAGATACCCCAGGAAGGAACAGAATGATACATATTATCCAGGCCGAGTTCGTACTGATCTACAAAAAATTATAAAAATCTTCAGTATTGTTAAGGCCATTAGGCCATTTACTGTCGAACTCCAATATGTAACGTGTTTCAAGTGGTCGCAGTAACAACTCTCTGTTACCTCCTCTCCGTAAGGGCAATACTGATTTGTGCAATTGAGTTCTTGGTGAAATTTTACTGAAAGGTATAGGAACCTTCGTTGAAACAGTTCAAGCAATAAAGAAAACCAAAGTATCATCTTACAAAGGTTTGTGAAGTTCACAAAATTTAAGAAATTCTAATACAACTATAGGAGAATAGAACGTTCCTGGACATTTAAGGAAAATTAGAAAGAAATATATATATATATATATATATATATATAACTGGAAAGTAAGAATATTTCGACACTGTGTACTGCACTTGTGAAGCAAAGGTCATAAATTCAGCGGATGACAGTTGAGCTATTTCAACGTAAATAACGACTTGCAACTGACCGCTGATTGAGACGTCACAACAGATGGTGTTACGAAGTGACGCATGACGCACGAAAAAGGCAATTTTGAGGAATTAAGAACCAGCTGTCTAGTTGTTATAGTGACGCGTCACGCACGTCTGCTGCGCTCCATCTTGGTGTCAAAGGAGTAACTGATTCTTCACAGTAAAACTCCACAGAGGACCTTGGCATGTCAACTTGAATGAGGAAACCTCTTGCAATATGAGCGCGAAATATCTACGAACTGAGAGGCATAAGGTTTGGGGCAGTGCATGCGACCCCTCGAGTGAACAAGTTAAAGGACAATTAGTAAAAGCCGGCATTACTTATGTTTAAATACAAGCGCTCATTTGCACAATAAGACAAAAAGTGTATTAAGTCAAATTCACACACGCTATATAACGTTATACAAACGAACTTATAAATGATAAAAGGAGCGTTTTTAAACAGATAACTAACAAACTGAGAATTCCAGCTTTTGCAACAGCATACTAACATGGCGTCAGGATATCTATGGAATCATTCTCCACCACAAGCATTCCTTCCTTTTTGGGTGAACCCTTGATCAAGTGGGAGGAGTGGAGAGAGTATTTAGAAAATTACATTTCACAATTTGAAGATGACAATTTTCTACTAAAAAGAAATTCAAACTTTTGTTTCATTGTTTAGGGGCTGGGGGTATCCAGGTGTACAACAAAAAACGGAGGAGAAAGTGAGAATAATGTTTATGCCAATACAATTGATGACCTCAATACATAATATAAGCCCACAGTATGTGTAGGTGTAGACCAATACAAATTCTTCCATAGAAAGCAGGGCAAGGAAGAGTCGGTCGACAACTACGTGTCTGTTCTCAAGGATTTTAGCGTTAATTGTCGTTTTGGCGATCTACATGAGGAATTTATAAGAGACCAAATCTTCATGCAGGGGTCAAATTCAGACATACAGGACAATTAATGGGCTAAAGGGGAGTACCCTGTCCAAAACATAATCGACATTGCTAGAAAAGCTGAATTAACTGGACGCTGTGCCAAAGCGGTCATATCAGAATGCCAAGAGAAGAAGGAAGAGGGAACTGTAAGCAGAGTGACGCAATCAAAGCCAAATATTAAACAAAAATGGAGCAATACAGCACCCAAAACGACAAACAGCAGACAACAGGGTAATGACAAAAGATGTTGCTACAGGTGTGGGAATAACTTACACTGGGCAGATGACAAAAATGCCTGGCAAGAGCAGTAAAATGCAGATATCGCGGCGTAGTAGGCGATTTCTAAAAGGTGCGTCAGAGGAAAAATATACGTAAAGTTCAACTAGTGTACGATGATGCAAACAACCTAGACTTACCAGATGATGAGAATATGAGCATGTGTGTCCTCCGCATAGAAGACGAACTGGTTAATGAGGTTAGTGCCAGTACGATCATTAAGACCAAGAAACCCGTCTGTGACATGACAATATGCGGGGTTAAAATCAGCATTGTTGCAGATTCAGGATCCCCATACACAATTGTAAACAGGAGGATTTGGGATGAAAAATGTACACCAAGCATAGGAAAACAGCTAGATAAAGTGGACATCAATATTAAATCATTCACAGGAGAACCAATAAATGTATGTGGCGTAAGGAGGCTCAAATTTGCATACAAAGGAAAGGAGTCTGATGTTAAACTATGTTTCCTCTGTCGGTACATCTATATTGGCATGGGTGGATCAAGGACATTTTGGAATCATTCTTGACCCAAGTAAAGAGGAACCTGTCCTTCTTATCCAAGGTAACGACTACTATGGTAAGTCTCTAATGAGCAAATACGCCAACGTGTTTAATGGCAAAATTGGTGCCTTGAAGGGGTACCAGCACAGGATCCAGGTCAAAGCACGTGCTGTACATAAGGCCAGGAATCTTCCATTTTCAATAAGGGAAGAAGTAAAAGCGCAATTGGAGAAATTAATTGAGGAAGGCATCATTAAACAGGTGGAGGCCTCTGAGTGGGTGGCGCCCCGGATTGTGGCGAGACGTCCTAACGGCAACGCGAGGTTGTGCATAGACTTGCGCGAACTCGACAATAATATAGTGGTTGAACAATTCCCGCTCCCAAAAATAAACAAAATGTTGGCAACCACAAAAGGGGTGAAGTGGTTTTCCACGAGCGACCTAAAGGCAGCGTGTCACCAGGTCCCACTTCATCACAACAGTAAGAAACTCACAACCTTCATAACACCCTCTGGGCGTTTTCAGTTCACAAGAGTGCCATTCGGTCTGGCTTCCGCAGCCACAATGTTTCAGAGACTAATGAGTAACATTTTCAAGGGAGTGTCAGGAATACTGTTGTTCCAAGACTACATCCTCGTGATGGGAAAGTCAAGAGAAGAACACGATGAGAAGGTAGAACAAGTACTTACAATTTTAGATTCAAAGGGACTAACAGCGGAACACAAAAAATACAAATTCGCATGTAAATCTGTAAACTATCTGGGACATGAAGTCGATGGCGAGGGAATCCGCCTGAAGCAGGATCTACTGAACGCCATCAAGGACTCACCTATTCCAAGCGACAATGATGAATTGAGATCTTCTTTAGGTCTAGTAGAGTTTTATTCAAAGTTTATCAAAAACGTTTCAAGCAAAAGTTATGAAATGAGGCGTCTTCTGAAAATGAAGAGCAAATTCAAGTGGAGCGATCTATGTCAAAGCTCATTCAATTCACTAAAAAAAGAAATGTGCGAGTCCATGCAAGGATTTGACCCATTGCTCAAGAGTATAATCACCACCGAAGCAAGTTCCAAGGGCCTGGGAGCAGTTTTAATCCAAAAAGACAGTAAAGGAGTGGAAAGCACCATCGCGTTTGCTTCACGTCCATTAACGCCAACAGAGGAAAGATTTTCAGTGATTGAATGCGAGGCATTGCATGCATATGGGCATTAGAACACTTCTGCCAATTTGTTTGGGGAAATAAGGTCACTTTGTGCACAGACCACAAGCCACTTACTAAAGTGTTCACTACAAAAGTTTTGTATGCTGCATCTCCCAGGTTAGCACGCTTATCTGTACGTAATTTTTAATTACAACTACGACATTCAGTACGTCCCTGGAATAAAAAATGTAGTAGCAGATTTCCTCAGTAGAATCCCAATCAAAACTTTAGGCAGGATTTTTCCACAGAAAGAGAAGAAACCTGTATTGCCAGCCTTAGTGAAAACTTTCAGGGACTCTCTAAGAACGAATGCCTCACTGAACAGGAAAAGGACACTAACTTATGTCAGGTAAAAAACATGTTTGAGAAAGGGTGGACATGCAAGAAGAGATTCACTGATGCATTAAGACATTTTTGTGAGATAAAAGAGGAATTATCATACGAAAAAGGATTACTATTAAGGGGTGGCAGGGCAGTTCCCCTAGTCACTCTAAGAATTATGGACTTGTGCCATGAAGAACACTTGGGGATTATAAAAACTAAAAACAGGATAAAAGAAAACTACTGGTGGCCAGGGGTCGGTATTGCAGTAGAGAGATTGGTCAGAGACTGTAACGTACTTTAACTGACAAGTCACGTCACCCTCAGACCACCCCTTCATCCCATCCCCTGCCCCTCCATGCCGTGGGAAAGGGTAGCGGTGAATATAATGGGACCAGACCTGGAACGTGATGAACAGTGGTACATTGTTGTCATCGTTGATCATTTTACCAAGTGGCCTGAAATTAAGTTTCTCACAAGACCCAATTCCAAGAGCATAGTGGAATTCTTAGATGGTGTATTTATAAGAGAGGGATTACCAAATCAAATTGTCAGTGACAATGGACCACAGTTCCTGTCCAATGCATTCAGAGCATATACAGAAAGGAACCAGATTGAACACAAGACAACCTCCGTTTACCACCCTGCTGGAAACGGTGCAGTGGAACAGTTTAACAGAGTTTGAGGCAACAGGTTAAGCTGGAACAAGAAATAGTAAAGACCATGTGGGCCTACTGTATCACCCCATGCGACACCACAGCTCATAGTCCATTCGTACTCATGCGGGGCAGGACACTCCTCACTAAGGACAATGTGGGTTGGTCCAAAGCTGCAAAAAGAGTGCACTGGTCAGCCGACCAAGTAAGGAAGATAGAGCAAACACAATTCAGTTACAAAACCCGTTTCGACCTAAACCATGGGTGGAAACCTGTGCAGCTCAAGGTTGGAGACACCATAAAGGTCAAGAGAAGTGGGCACATTAGCAAGGGACAGGATAGGTTCTCCTCACTCCTGTCTGTACGTGAAGTGTACTGCAACTCTGCCCTGTTGAGCGATGGCACTTCTCTGCCCTTTCAGTGTGCAAACACACACCAGAGAACCCTGCAAACATCTCACAGGAGGCAGCGGGTAGCGAACAACCTAGAGGCAGTAAAAACAGCTCCTTCACTGATTCATCTAACAGCGAGTCTGAACACGAGCCTAGCACTTCTGAGGCTGCTTCACCCAGCACAGCCTCACTACAGCCAGCTACCAGTGTCCAAGCCGCTTCCCAGGGCATCAACACTGGAAGAGTCAGCAGACAGCTGCTTTCCATTCCAGAGGGGTGTGTAGCTCCCTCTGTCTGTACCAGCAGATTTGGGAGAAGAGTGTTGCCCCCTGTTAGACTTTCTGATTATTTTTGCGATTAGCTATTTTTAATATGTATACTGTGCTACCTTAACTTACATACTCCTCTCCCCTTCTCTCACTCACTCTCTCTCTCGCGTGCTCGCTCCCCCCCCCCCCCTTCCTTCTCGTCCTACACCTCCTCCTCCTGGTTCCCTTCCCTGTTCCCTTCGGGGGAAGATGTGTTATGTTTATCAGTAGTGTTCCTGCGAGGACACCGTATGTTGGTACTAGTTGTGTGGCGCTGTGAGGACACCGTACTGCCCCTACCCTCACCAGCTGTCTGTTGTCAATGACAGTTGACAGCTGATGACCCGACGTGCAAGACATCCCTTATGCACCGCCCGCGGAGCCAGTGTTGGTGAATACAATAAAGAACTCGTTTTACTTGACTTTCATTTGTGCAGTTGAGTTCTTAACATTCTTTTACAACAAAAGATCACACACTATAGAAACTGACACTGATAAAAATCAACTTTTGTTTGTGTTATGAATTTGAAGGTTATTTGACATTTTGAACTGCCAGAATATTCTCACTGTTTTACTCCATTTCTCAGATTTGGAACACGTTAAGTCAGCGGATCTATTGTCACTTCAGTTTCTTACTAACAGTAAGACTCAAAGGGAATGTACACATTCTAATTGGTCCAGTCGTCATGATTATGAAAAAGTACTTGGAAAAAGCAGACCTGCTATCAGATTTGGGGACAACCATAAAAACAGCGGAGGGACGAAAATAGCCCTCCCTCTTTAAGGAAGAAGCCAGTTATTTCTCTAGGTATTCTCCATACTCTGCTATGACAATCATGACATCTTTCAAAGGCCTGGAAGATAATTACAGTATGGCCACCAACAACTTAGCAATTACTTTAGGTTGTAATAATAGTAAAATGAACAGATCTGTTAATTGTTAACTGCCAGAGACCACACCTCTCAGACCAGCAGCATTGGCAAACCTGATAGCGGCAAAGAAGAAGCAGCTTATGTTAAAAAGTTCTTTGAGATCTGGTTCTGGACTGGCTGACAGGCAAGAAAAAAATCATCATCCGAATCTTTATAGTTTTTGAATGCTTATGATATTATTTGATTATAGGAACCTTGGAAGTCCGCTGACTTGAACTATATATCTCTGGATATTCCAGCACCTAAAGGACTTTTAGGTAGACAGAGTGAAGGTTTAACTGTACTTTTGAGATGTAGCGCTGGTGTAGCTAAATATTGAATCTCCTAAGGGACTAAAAACATTCTGGCAGTATGGGTAAAGTATGTAACAAACACTCAAATTTACTTGATTAATGACTACATTCCCCCTTTAGAAGCCCAGGATAAGAAGAAACTAGCCAATATCCTGGAAAAAGTCACAATTATACTAGGTTTTATGCCAAGATCTTGTTGCCTGGTGACTTCAATAACATTTTTCCAACAAGGACAAAAAAGTTCCCCATGGGGACAATATTCACCAACAATCATCCGTCCTGGTCCAAATCTTTAAAATAGAAAGTTCACCTGTTTGGTTAGACTAGTTAGTTCTTCATTTATGGACCCGGGGCTTCTTCATATAAATAGTAGGCACATGAATGATCAACCTGCCCAACCATCTTTAAAAATAACAGGCCAAGTAGCAGTTATAGATAATACTTTTTTGCACAATAACTATATTTAACAAAATTCAAAAATAATATCTAGACCAGAGAATGATCACTTCCCACAACATATCACTCTAAGTATTGATGCCGTCAAATTTAGAAAAAGTATGACTTCTGGCAAGGAAGATCTTACAATGAAGAAAGTGAACAAAGGTTGATACCTCAGATTTGTCAGCTACAAGATGAGATCTGGGACCAACCATTTTCAATTAGCTTCCTGCCAATAGTAAAAACGCACCTGTAAAGCTTAAGAAATGCGACTTTGCACTTCACCGTGCTTCTTGACCAAATTTGAGGATTTTCTAGCGACAGCTCGCTCAAATCCCTATGAGGAGACCTGTAAAAGCCCAGTAGAGCTCAAATAAAACTACAAAAGGCTATGTATACAAAGGATTTAAGTAGGCTGCAGAAATGTGTATTGGGCGTACCTCAAAAAATGCAAATCTAAGGTAAGAACTGAAATCCGTCACACAAAAAAAGGAGAGCAAGAATGTGAAAGGACGGATTTGCACCATGCTATACTTACGAAAAGCACTCAGGACATTTGACTCTTAGCAAGGGCGCCAAAACACATAAAGCTTGGTGTGATTTTCACATAGCAGATTAGAAATGGAAAGAGCGCGTTATGCGGGGCTTTAGACACTAGTCATTTGAGTTAGGCATGGAAGATAGGGCACCATTTGGGACCAGTCAAGCTGCAGTTCTGGAACTAATTAACATCTGTAAAACGTCATGTGCACCTAGCCCCAATGGGCTACTTTCCCAAATGAAGCTCAATCTAGACAACTGGGACCACCTTTTAATTCCAATTTTTAATTTGGTTATACAAACAGGCCTAGTATTACCTTCATTGAAAGGTTCAGTTTTGCAACCTATTTATAAGAGGCTGAAGGATTCCCCCAGTAGTTTCAACTCAAGGCTCTATTGGATGCAGACCGGAACTATTTGCTAATCATCTTTTATCTCCTCTGCAAGTATGGGTCGAAAAATCAAATATATTAACTTTCCATCAGTCAGGATTGCACCCAAAATGTAGGCAGCCAGACTATATTATAGCATTAACAATGATCTGGCAGAAAGCCTGTAGCCAGAAAAACCATCTCTTTGCTTGTTGTATTGTTCTTTTGTCAGCTTTTGATAGTGAATCCATTGCAGCTTTAATGGAAGCTTCACAAGTGGGTAATTCCCCCTGATCTCTACAGCGATAATAGAACTACATAGTAATACACGGGTAAGAGGCAAGTTGTCAGAGGGTAATGCCCTATCTCTCAATATCTTTACTGATAATGGTCTGAAGCCGGGGTGCATTCTGGCCTGCTCGTTTTTAACCTGGTTGATCTATTAGTAAGCAGACTAGATGACATCCCAAAGCTAGGTGGGATGAACGTCCACTTTTTAGCTTATACTGATGATCTGGTTATTTTGGTGATTGTCCATATAGGCGTACAAAGGCAACTAGGTAGAATGCAAGCGTACAATGAAGAACATACCCTTTTATGACCAGGCTCTATACTGGACCACCTGCTTCCTCCCCGACAGAACCCAGAGGGTGCGCCTCCCCCTTTCTATTCCGAAGCCACCAAGATAATCTGCGGCGTACTCCAGTGATCGTCCCTCAGCCCTAACCTTTTCAACGTCTACATGGCACCGCTCGCCAACATAGTCTGCTCGCACAACCTCTACATCATCTCCTATGCCGACGACACTCCACTGATCCTCTCACTCGCCAAAAACCCCGCCACCGCCAAAACCAACCTCCACAAAGAAATGCAGACCAGCCACCTGAAACTTAACTCTGACAAGATAGAGGTCCTAATCTTCGGATCCACTCCCTCAACCTGGGACAACTCTTCTTGGTGGCCAGCCACCCTGGGAGCCTCACCCACACCCACCGACCATGCACGCATCCTGGGGTTCATCATGGACTCATCGCTCTCAATGACACAGCAAGTCAACGCCGTCTCCTCCTCCTGCTTCAACACCCTCCACTTGCTCTGCAAAATCTACAGAAGGATCCCAACTGGAACCAGGACGGTCACACAGGCCCTCGTCAGCAGCAGAATGGACTACAGCAATGCCCTCTGCGCAGGGACCACTGTCAAACTCCAGAAGAGACTCCAATGCATACAGAATGCCTCCGCACGCCTCATCCTCTACATACCCTGCCACACCCATATCACGGCCCACCTGAAAGAAATGCACTGGCTCCCAGTCAACAAGAGGATCACCTTCAAGCTCATCACCCAGTCCCACAAAGCACTACACCACGCCGGACCAGCAACCCTCAACAAGCGTCTCACCTTCTACACCCCGAACCACCAGCTTCGCTCCACCGACCTCGCCCTCGCTACCATCCCACGTGTGAGAAGTTGGCCTGGTATATGCTGTCTACTTGTTATAGTGGGCACCTTGCACCAGTCCAAACAACCCTTATTGATTAGGTTTAAGACAACCTTTATTTAAGCTATCCTAATGGTAGCTATGGAGAGCAACCTTCAGGCTAAGTCGTGAAGGAGTGTGAAGCAGCTTGGTTTACCAGATTATAACCTCTTGAATTACTAAATGAAAGGAGAACCACACAAGGTGTATATATAAAATATATGTATTTATTACTAAACACTCTCTACTAACCTCTTTATGAGATTAGAGAGCAAGATACATAATGTCAACACATTAGAATGTACATAAATAGCACAATATATAATGGACCCCAGGGGGAGACCAAACCATATATTAAGAAAGTGGTATAAGAACCACAACTTGACTAGACACGGTGCCTAGAGCACGTGAATCGCTGGGACCCCAAGTAACCACCCTAGGTTGTAACACAGGGGACCAACGAGGGACGCGTGCAGTGTGGGAACACCGCCACGAGCTCCATACAATCCTATGGGAAAGTCACGTTTGGAGTTTTAAAGATTAGGTACACTTCGGAGACGACTTGGAGCAAACCCTTTTAGACTTAGATGGTTCTAAGGCCAGCACCCAAGTGAGCACCGGAGTACTCTTGTTACCTCACCCAGGGAAGCTGGGTGCATAGGTACCAAATGGTGTCGGGAATCGTCACTGTTTTCAATGGTGAATTGCTGCAAAGTGCTGCTGTCGTTGAACGGGAAAGGGTCCGGTGTGATCCAAGCCTGGATCGGAGATGTGAAGAACCTGAAAACAGAGGGGACCGTCTGGGTCGCTTCAGGGTGACCAGGGGCACGGTAGACCACCAATGTTGGGTGTTTCAGGTGTGATGAGGTGAGGCTTGACTCTGCTGCCACACGGACCAGGAGACGTCGACGATGACCAGAGTCCACAGGCGAGCTGTCCCACGAAGGATGTAGAGTGCTGGGGGGTCGGTGTCCGGATCGGAGACCAACAAGCCTTGGCAACAGCAACCCACGCAGTGAGATTAAAAAGGCTTCGGGGTGGACTAGTAAAGACCTGTTGACTCCCCAAGCGATGGAGAGTCAGGGCACTTCTGGAGCAACCAGGTAAGCACATTGAAAGTTGCAGTACCCTTCTCAGGGACCCACAAGTCGACGGACAAGAGATCACGAAGGGACCTCTATAGAAATCGCTAAATACCAGCCCACGGGTCACTCGTGGAGTGTAGGCCAGTAATTTTCGGTGGAATCACTGCTAGGGGTCTGGACTACAAGATGCCCAAAGCACCGCCTCCGGGATCGCCAAAAAACATATGCTGCTGCAAATGTGAACAGTGTCCAGGGGTTCGGGTTGCATGGTCCCCACAAGGGCTTTGGATCTCAGGTTTGCTTCGAGCACGGATCGGCCTCGGAGAAGCTTGGAAACCCACCTCCTGTGTTGCAAAGTCTTCGGAGTCCTTCAGGAGCTGCGTAGTTGCAAACCGTAAAGATGCGTCTTTGGTGCCTGCTTTGCAGGGGAGTAACTCCTTTACTCCAAGGGAGATTCTTCGGTCATCCAACGAAGTGTAGATAGTTGAAGTTCTGGGATTCTGTAGCAGAGTTTTGTCCAGGTAAATCCAAAGTTCTGTAGTTAGGGGTTCCTACTTTATACCCAAGGAAGGGGTGGAACAAACGCTGGGGACCCACCTATGGGGGAGGGTCAGGACAAGAGGGGTGGTTACACCCATGTCCTTTATCCAGTTTCGTGCCAGAGCAGGGGCTGAGTGTCCCTGCAGCCGGTTTGAGCTGGACTATGCACAGGGACACCAAAGGTGCCCCCAGTGCAGACATCAAAGCTCTGAGTGCACGCACCCAGCCCCAATACACTAAAGCCTGTCTGGGAGGTGGTCACACCTCCCTGTGACGAGAAACCTATTGTCCAGCCTCCCTTGCCAGAGTTTCGTCCAGCAGCAGGAGGGCAGGCGCATGTCTGTGGCTGGCAGCATCCACTTTGTGATGCCAGGGTTCGGTGAAGCTGGTACCAGGTGTATATTATGTTATGTTAATAGCTTTTATAAAGCATGGTGATTACCCAAGGGTGTCCTTGCACTAACATATCTATCCTGAGGGAGCAAGGTGGAACTAAGCTTATTCAGCAAAAAAATAGGTTTTCAAACCCTTCCTAAAATCAAACCGGTCAGTAGAGTTTATTAGACGAAACGGAAAGTCATTCCAGGCTTTCGCCGCGCACAAAGCAGAGCTTCTGCCCCCCCACCCCACAAAGCTTTCCTCCTGGATGGTACAGAAACCAGCTTAGCCCCTAGCGAGCCAAGTGCTCTTTTTGGAATGTACCACTGGAACAGCTGGTTCAAGTAGTCTGGGCATTTGCCATGCAGAGCTCTGAAGAACTTGCAAAGTGATTTGAAACGCACTCGACTCCTTACTGGGAACCAGTGCAGCTTCCTTATTTCCTTGGAGATGGAGAATTTGGATGTACTGGTCTGAAGTCTCGCTGTTGCATTTTGCAGCAGCTGGAGTTTATCCAACCTTTTTTTTAGGATATTCAGATGCAGGCTGTTGCAGTAGTCCAGCCTCGGCAGCATCAGAGCTATGACCACTGTTTGGCGACTACCTGGATTTAGGAATTATATTACTTTCCTAACCGTTCTGAGCACATATGCAGTTGATGATGTTACCGCATTAACCTGATCCCCAAAGGGGAGTGTCTCATCCGTGTACCGGTGGAATCATACCTCCCCCGCTAGGACTGGCGGGGAGGTATGATTCCAAGGTGTTTGACACCAAACACATGTTTCCTTGCAGCTATTTCAAAGTTAGCTTATACAACGAGGTTATAATGCACTTAAGAGTATATGGTTTGGCTGCATCACAGAACAACCCCAGGAGAATAGATTCCGAAGGCTGCAGAGGGGCCCTGCTCATGCATGGGCACCCTCTCATACAAAACCCAGCACCCTGCCTTCAGGATTGATCAGGCCTGCCTTATGGGTGGCTGACAGGTTTATATGTGTAGTGATATAAGGTAGATATAGGGAACCTATATCTAAGTAAGGGGTGCATACACCACCTTACACAGGCTGCTGTAGCAGACCTGTTGTGTCATTTTGAATGGTCTTTCAAGGGTGGCATAACACATGCTGCAGCCCCTGAGAGGCCTCTGGGGTACCTATGCCCTGGGTATAAAGAATACCATATTCTAAGGACTTATAAGGGTACCCCAGAATCCAATCTGTGTTGTACATGCAATAATTTTAAAGAGGAAGCAGCTAGGCTGGGGTCCTGGATAACAGGGCCCCAGCCAGACTAAAGTAAAAAAACAGTGAAACATCAGCAAAAAGTGGGGGTAACTATAAGAAGCAGACCCTATTCTACACCGCGCATCCGGAGGATCTCTACTGGAGGAAGATCCTTCTCATACCTCGCCACCAAGACATGGATCACACTCCCCACACAGCTGCGACAGGCCCAGGACATGAGACTTCTCAAGACCTGGCTGTTCGAGCAGTAGGTGCACCCCACCCCCTCTCAGTGCCTTGAGACCCTCATGGGTTATTAGTGCACTCTACAAATGACTGATTGATTGATTGGTTTTCATTAACATTGATAAAACCACAGTAATGTCCTTTGGTCGAAAGAACTCTGATTTTTATTTGGACGATAGGCAATATTAAATTAGAAGTGGTCCAGGAATACACATGTCCGAGCACTACACTAAACAAAAAACGAAATTGAAAAAGCCATGTTGAGAAATTAAGTAGAATTTCTGAAGCACTTAAAAGGCTTTCTACAGAATGTTGAGCGATAGGTCCTTTATTGGATGTCATAAAAGCAAAGATTAATCCGGTTCTCTTAAACAGTTCCTTGATTTGGCCTTGTGCAATCATCCAGTACTTAAATTCAGTCCTCTCGAACTGTATTGGAAAACTCCTATGTTCAAGGCAGTCTACCCCTTTGTGTTGTGTAAGGCTAGAACTAGGCTTTACCTCTCTGCCTACTATGGCTGATGTTAACTACTTTATAGATTCTTAGGAGGAAGGAATTAAAGCTTCATTTGTGCATGCTCTTAAGTGATGGCTGCGCTCGACGAAAGCATCTTTCTCAAAGTGCAACGAGTGCAAAGTTGCTGGTCGGTAATCTCCCTACCATAGAGGCACTAGCAGACATGTCTAGAACCGTTCGGAAGCTAGTGGTAAAAAAAAAGGAGTTAAAGCTCGTAGCCTGCTCAGGGATATTGAGCCTTCAGCAAGAGGCAAAGCAAGTACACCATTGAAACTTTTACTCCTTAAGGCAATGTTGTCTCGATTTATAATTTGCGGCCATGGAAGAAGATGGCTTTCCTGCGTTTTAGACTTTTTTTTATTCTCCTTTTAAGGATTTCGATGGTGTCTGCACTTTCAAAGGGTCAAACTTACAGTATGTGCAGGATGTGTAAACTAGCTCTGCAGGATGTGTAAACTGGACCAGGAGTCCATAGCACATGTAATGTGCTTGTGCCCAGCATTACTGGATGCTCAGAAAAAACATCTAAAGCCAATTTTTAACGCTGCGGGCAAAAGAACAATGTCAGAGATCCTGTTATTTAGCTTTAATGGCACTATATAAAGACCTCTTTTGGTGATAAGTGCGCTATACAAGAGCTTTTGACATCTATCAAAATCCACGGGCAACACTGTAAAATGTTTGTCTGGCCCTAAAACTTCAGGAGAAAAGTAGCCTGATCTGAGCGGCTCTGGGCTGATGTACTAGTATAAAGACAGATTGCATTTGATATTTATTTTTTTATCTAATTTATAATGGAGAAATCCTTTGTAGTGTTTTTAACATGTGCACCTGCTCATCATCTTGTCTTCATACTATTTTGATCAAGTATTTATCAAACCAGTATCTCTGTAAGGTAACATTGTATATAGTTTTATGTAAACGTAAACAATAAACTCATTCATTCACTCCCATCTGTCAGGGCTCCTCTCAGATCAGACAGTCTGTCCAGTCCGCTTCTAATCATTTGCAGATTCAGAAAGTGTTCTGATGAGTTCCTTGGGGTGTCCCATTTATCTTTTGCACTAGCCCGTGAATGGGGCGACTCCTAGACATTCCCTAATTAATTGGAAACAAGTTCCCAGGAACATCCCTCTCCACTTTTGCCAGACAAATCTCCAGTGCATCTTGCTCCTAAAATTCAATATGGGGAATCCCAATCCTGCTTCCCACCCCAACTGCCCTTCTTGGGACGCAAAGTATCAAATGCACCACACGCAGTCTATCATGTTAACAGGTCTAAGCCATTGCTCTGCTCTGGGAACAGTTTTAACACTTCATTAAGGTCAAGCACTTCCTGGCCAACCGCTGGCAGACTAATGCAAATTAACCTTCAAAAGGTCTAGGCAGGGAAAAGGTAATTTTTTAAGATTTACTTTCCCTAAATATTTATTAATAATATAAATTTACCAATGAATTGAATATTTGTTAAATATAAAGATAGTCTTTGAATAACTATTTCAGCTGTTTCCTGTCTAAAGTTTCAGAGTAAAGTTTATAACCTATACTTTGCCATTTTCTATGATCCATGACATTTTCTAGGATCCAGCCCTGCCAGTGAAAATAGCTTTTGGATTGTAGTTGTTGTAAAAAATCCTTTATGTAGCTAAAATCTTTAATCTCCACATATTCAACAAAGGGAGGACATGCCCGTTTATTGTATATGCACGAAATGAAACCACTGGGAGAGTGACCGACCCATAAGAGAAGCAAAAGTCAGTCTCCAATTACACATGCTGCAAGTCCATTCTTAAAATACTATTTTTGGTAAACAGCCATAACTCCAATACAATATTAACAATAGAAAAAGCGTTGTTTTTCTGTTCTTTCCCACCCAGTTGGCTTACTTCATAATCGCACATTTCCTGAGGACGCAGCTCTCCTGTTTTTATGATTCTAGCAGTCACGCTACCTATACAAATCTAAGTTTGGAACCTCTCCTGCTGCTCTGAATTTCCTGAAAAATATCCAAGTGACATAGGTTACCAGAAACACAAAATATGAGGAGGAAAAAACACTTCAGTCAGACCATATGTAGACCTTTTTTCAAAGCAGGCTGTAGATTATTTACCAGATAATTGTGCAACTTATACATGCACTTTATCCACTGATTTAAATAGCCTCATACAAAATTTGCTTTGTTACATGATAATAATGCTTTGCAGTTTCTGCGTGAGAGACCGGCAAAACAGAATAATGGACAGAATGATTAGGGCCTAAAGTTAAATTAAGGTTTTGATTGCTTTCATAGTCACCGGAAGAACATTGTAACTTTAATTTTGCACACATTACACTTTTGAATATTAGGCACCCTACTTTCTGGGTGACAAGGTGTACTTAGGGTTAACCATGTTTCAAAGCAGGGTTAAAAAGTCTTATTTTGACAGGTGTCAGCAGGGGTTTTATGCTGCTGCGTCAGGTGATACATGATAGACTTGTAGCAATATATTACATCATAGGTGCTAAAGCCCACAAGGGGTATTTACTATCCAGTTCCTATATGTATTTCTTTCACCATATACTAGGGACTAATAGGAAAGTTAAGTATGTGAATCAAGGATAAGCAGATTTGCCTATATTTAAAGGAGGGAGCAGAGGCACTGTGCAGCTGGTTAGCAGACGTAATATACCCAGAGTTCAACAACCACCAAAAATGGCATCCAGAAAAAGGTGAAAAATCTCGGGTTACTATGCAGAAAAGGTGGGTTTGCTACAGTGTTGATTTGCATCAACACAAAGGTTGCAAAGATTGAATGTGTTTGTTGAGAAGCACTGACGATGGTGGGTTTGCAATCTTTGATATGAATTGAGAAATTCCTTGACTGAGCTGGCAGTAGTGAGTGGGAGGAAGAGGTGAGATGAAATTCTGCCCGACTTTAAAAGATTTAGGGTATGTGCTAAATAAAAATTTAATTGGGAAAAGAGATCTTAACATATTTTATTGTAACATTTGAATAGTTCTTACTTTCCCTATGTGGGTTCTGAAGCGCATGCCCACCCGAATCGAAAGCTACTCCGTGTATTGTGTGTAGTTTGGAAGGTGGAGGTGTTGTTTCGAGCCTATAAGGGAAGTGTTGTCATGTTGGCGTGATGACCATCTAAGTATGGTTATCGTAGATAGGATGCAGTGCCTGGCAGTGTGATGGATGAGTGTATATGTGAGATAGGCCTGCAAATTATAATAAGGATTAACTAGCATAGACACGGGGCCAGTGAGATGTTGTGTGCCCATACACCAGAAAAGGGTGGTAACCCGAAAAGGCCCAGTAATCCATAGTGACCTGCACCAGCGGAGATGCTGTTGAATTAGTAAAAAGGATGCCAAAAAGGCACAAATGGGAATTTTTGACAAAATTAGTAGCCATGCACCATGTTAAGTATTTATTTTATACTGTCTACTGCTGAGCAAATAAACCCCATGAAAGAAGTGAGAATGCGGAGTAGCATGTAAGGCTGGTAACCTGAGTAGAAACTACATACGTTTTAAAAGGTCCAGATTCCACCCACTCTTGCTAAGCCGACTGAAGTCTAAATTTGATTCACACCCCAAGCCCCTCTCAGTCCCTCAAAGATTGACAAGCACCAGTCCGGTGAGCCCTAGTCAGGTTGTAGCTCTGACATATTTAGTCTACAATCCCTCCCATTTCTTGATGGCATGCACCTTACGTTATGTATCTGAAAGAAACAGGTTAGTATTAGATTCCTTACCTTAGAATATCCCCAGGCGTCAGACTGGATCCGGCAACTTTTGCGTAGCAATACCCCTGAGAGTCGGTAGGCGTCGTCCACGCTCGGCGTCAGTCGTCGCCGTCGTTCGCACCGGAATGACGTCGCCGGAGTACTTAGACGCCGCCCTAGCTCGCTGACGTCAGTTCTTTTTTCTGCGCCAGCTAGCGCAGATCTGAAGAAGCTCTACCCCTTAGTCAATTTTTGACTAAACTTTTTTGATCTTTTGATCTGTTTTTCTCGAGTCGTTCGACTCCTACGGTGCCGGTAGGGATGCCTGGGTTCAAACCCTGCGTCGATTGCAGCCGACTGATGTTGGTTACCCACCCCCATCGCCGGTGTCTTCATTATCTGGGCCCGACCACGACGACCGAGCCTGCTCCGATTGTCGGGCTCTGACGTCCAAGGCTAGACGGGTGCGGTCCTGCAAGCGACTTGAGCTCCGGCAGTCGGCCCGCGCCGTTCAAGGTCCCGGTCCAGGAGGAGTTCGAGGGACCGGTCGCGGGGTCTGAGTCGTCGTAGCTCCGAGAGTCGGCATTGGTCTTCGGGCTCAAAATCCTCAGGTAAGAGGCATTAGAGGTCGGGGAGGCGTCACCGCTCTTCCACCCCCCCCCCCCCCCCCAATGCTCGTGAGACGCGGCCAGGGGTTCTGGTGACTCCGCCCACGCGGCTCCGCCGGAGTAGCTGGGCTGCCCCATACCTTCCGGTCCCAGAGCATGATGAGACGCCGGAGGAGATCGAGTGCTACCTCATGGCAATGAGGTCGCTCCCTCCTCCGTAGGGTTCCGCTGCGCCTTTGGGCACAGCGGCCCCGACTGGGGGGGGTCGGGCGGGTCAGGTGCTTCGGCCCCGGCGCAGCCGGCGACTTCGGTCCCGGCACCGCTGGATCCAGTTCCGGATCCGGGTCGACACCCGGTGCCGGCCCCTAGGGTGACACCCCCGGCGCCGCCTCCGAGCGATGCCGCCCCCAATCCCACCCTAGATTTGGTTCCGGCGACGGAGCGGCGCCGCCCCCTCGACGTTGCTTGGAGATTTTTACTTCAATGGACCGCCTGCATCCTTTGAACCTGAATTTCAGGTGATGAGTGACGAGGGGGATTAGGAGGTGTCTGTGGACCCTCTGGCACAGGAGTGCCAGTCTCAACAGGACTGGAAATGTGAGCTTGGGGATGCCAGTGGGCTAGACACTTCGCCAGACACTGTTTTTGTCTCCCCTCCAACCGTTGCTACGGAGGAGGGGGCTGCCTACAGTGTAGTGTTGATGCGGGCGGCCAAGACATTGGGCCTAGAGCTCCCGGTCGTGGCCGTGGGGACTAACCTCCTCACTGAGGTCCTTAAACCGCAGGCAAGCTTGGCTGAGCCTCTGCTGCCATTTAATGAGGCCTTGTGTGACGTTCTTTTGGGCACTTGGTCCAAGCCCGCTACAGGTCCGCCTGTGGATAGGAACGTGGCCAGACGCTACCGCCCGGCTCCGGGCGACGCTTGCTTCCTGTCCACCCACCCCACCCCGTGAGCCTGGTTATCCAAGCCTCTACTTCCCAGACTGCATTCCCGACGGCTCCGCCCGATCGGGAATCCAAGAGGTACGAGCAATTCGGTAAGGTGTTCTCGTCCCTGAGTTTGGGACTGCAGTCAGTCAACACCGCATGCCTCTTGGGCTGCTACACCCACACTCTGTGGGACACGGTCACGGACGTGCTGCCACAATGTCCGGAGGGGGTTTGGACTAAACTCGCCCAAGCCCTTGTGGAGGGTCAAGATGCGGCACGCTATTCCATCCGTTGTGGGCTGGATACCACGGATTCACTAGGCGGAGTGATGGCAACGACGGTGGTGGTTCGACGCCACGCCTGGTTGAGTACGGCCAACTTTTCGGCTGATGTCCAGGCCACTCTTCTGGACTTGCCGTTTGATGGCCGTCGCCTCTCTGGCGACAAGGCAGACCATCCACGTGAGTGTTTTAAGGACTCCAGGGCTACGGCTAAGTCCTTGTGCCTCTCGGCCCCACAACACCAAAAAAGGTGCCTTTCGCTCCTTTCGTGGCCAAGGAAGGGGCGCTCCCACACGTACTGCCAGCCACGCACCGCATACTAATATACAGCGCAGTGGCGGCTGTGGAAACCGCCGTGGCGGCGGTCGGGGACAACGACGAGGCCAGTCCACACCTTCCCCTGCAGCATCCGCCTCAAAACCCTCCTAGTCCGTGCTTTCAGGCCCAGTGGGGGGCAGGGTTCGCCATCACCACTTCCACTGGCGCACTGTCACGTCGGACATGTGGGTGCTGCAAACTCCCTCCCCTTCGAGGCGACCCCTCCAGCCATGCCACCGCAATACCACCGAGTGTCGGGGGATCACTTCCGACTTCTGCAAGAGGAAGTTATGGCCCTCTTGGCCAAGGGGGCCATCGAGCGTGTTCCTGGGCCGGAAGTAGAGTGTGGTTGTTACTCCCACTACTTCCTGGTACCCAAGAAGGGCAAAGGGGGCCTGCGCCCTATCTTGGACTTACGGAACGTCAGCGGCTTCCTCCGGAAGGAGAAGTTCAAAATGCTGACATTGGCTCAGGTCTTAGCTGCCCTGGACCCAGGAGACTGGATGGTAGCGTTGGACTTGCAGGATGCTTATTTCCACATCCCTGTCCTGCCGGCCCACCGGCGCTACCTGTGGCTCATTGTAGGCCAGAGCACTTTCAGTTTACGTGCTCCCCTTCGGCCTTATCAGCACCCCACGGGTGTTCACGAAAGTGATGGCGGTGGTCGCAGCTCATCTGCGTAGGTTAGGGGTTTCAGTCTTACCCTACCTCGACGACTGGTTGTTTATGGCGGGCTCGCCCCAGACAGTCATCAGCCACCTCCAGACAACGGCGGACCTCCTGCACCAGCTGGGGTTTTCCATCAATGTGCCGAAGTCACACCTGTGCCCCTCTCAGAAGCTCCTCTTCACCAGAGCAGTTCTCGACTCGGCGCAGTTTCGGGCTTATCCTCTTCGAACAGCGGGTCCGGGATATTCAGGCTCTGATTCCAATCTTTCAGTCTTTATCCTGGGTCTCGGTCAGGTTGGCGCTGCGGCTTCTGGGGCTGATGGCCTCCTGCATCCTTCTGGTGCATCACGCCCGGTGGCGGATGCGGGCTCTGCATTGGGACCTGAAGTTTTAGTGGGCCCAGCATCAGGGCAACCTGTCCGACCATGTCCTGATCATGTCCTGATCTGTCTCGCACAGCTGCAGTGGTGGCTCAGGGACCGCGATTGGGTCAGCGGCAGATCTCTCTCTCCCTTCCCTAACTGGAGCACGTAGTTGTGACGGACGCGTCCCTCCAGGACTGGGGAGGCCACATGGGAGAGGTGGAGATCAGAAGCCTCTGGTCTCCGGCGGAGTCACGTCTCCATATCAACCTTCTGGAGCTGCGGGCAATTCGTCTAGCACGGAAGGCATTCCTCCCCTCTGTCCGGGGGAGTGTAGTGCAGGTGTTCACGGACCACACCACCGCCATGTGGTACTGCAACAAACAGGGCGGGGTGGGGTCGTGGACCCTCTGCCAGGAGGCTCTGCGCCTCTGGCAGGGGCTGGCACATCAGGGGGTGACCCTGCTGGTTCAACACCTGGCAGGTTCTCTGAACGCCAGGGCGGACGAGCTCAGCCGAAGGTGCATGCTGGATCACGAATGGCGTATGACCTCGGACGTGGCGCAATGTCTCTTTCTGCAGTGGGGAGAGCCTCGGTTAGATCTATTCGCCACCGAAGAGAACGCACAATGTCATCAGTTCTGCGCGTTGGAATTTCCAAGGCGGCACTCGCTCGGGGACACTTTTCGTCGCGAGTGGAGTTGTGGTCTGTTGTACGCCTTTCCGCCTATACCACTTCTGCCCATAGTGCTGAAGAAAATCAAGCGCGACCGGGCCCAAGTCATCCTTGTGGTTCCGGACTGGGCGCGAAGGTACTGGTATCCCGAGCTAATCAGTATGTCAGTCGATTCCCCGATTCGTCTGCCTCTTCGGGAGGACCTTCTGTCGCAGCAGCAGGGGACGGTCCTCCACCCGAACCTGTCCAGTCTCCACCTCCATGCTTGGAGATTGAGCGGCGACAGTTGAGGCCATTTGACTTGCCTCCTGGTTTGCAGTCCCACCACTCGGGTTGGTATTGCTGGGGTATCTATTCGAAGGTAAGGAATCTAACACTAACCTGTTTCTTTCAGATGAACAAGTTACTTACCTTCGGTAACGATATATCTGTAAGAAACAGTAGTTAGTATTAGATTCCTTACCGACCCACCCATCCTCCCTGTTCTGCGAACGGATATCTAGGGTTAAGGTCATCCCCTTTCAGGGCCCTAGTTTCATGGCACCAGTGTTGGTTCTATCATGGCTCTGCGTATCTGGCTTGGAAAAGCTGTGTATAAGAACTGATGTCAGCTCGCGAGGGCGGCGTCTAAGTACTCCGATCGACATTCTGGCTCTAACAACGCAGACGACGGACGCGGTCGACGCCTACCGACACGCAGGGGTATTGATACGCAAAAGTTTCCGGATCCAGTCTGACGCCTGGGGATATTCTAAGGTAAGGAATCTAATACTAACTACTGTTTCTTACAGATATATCGTTATCGAAGGTAAGTAACTTGTTCGTCTGCCTCTCCATCTCCTTTTATAAAGCCACAACATCCTGTTTCATTCCCCCTTAGACACTCCTACCTCATATAATTGGTAAACGGATTCATTCTGGAGCCACGGTTTTCAATATTGCATTTTTTAAATCCTTTCAAAGTACATTGAATGTTTCAGCCTCTGTTAGATTAAGGATTCCATTATTGCACATTTTGATGTTTCTTTTTGCAAATTACATGTTTCCATGAGTATCTGTGTTGCCCTATATCACTTCTGTGAGCTCAGGTGGAATCACCAGGTACTTCATTCATCCTTCTTCATTTGACCGTATGATAAATCCCGTTTTATTTCAGCCTTTTCCCTCCCACTCCCACTGTTGCCCTAACATCCATGAGTGTTGTATCAACTAAATCATAATGTAGCATGTATAAGAACAAATGGCATTTTAGAATGCCTAAAGTCAGGACATAACTTGGAATTCCAGTTTTCTCTGACTTAGTTAATTTGTGTATTTATATTATTTTTTCATATTTCTTTCTGCAGAGTAATCGGAGGGCATTGAAAATGGGTGACTGTGAGGAGGAAGAGATGGGGAAAAATGTCCATTTCCCAGCTGAAGATTATGCAGCGGAGTCCTTGGCTGCTGACATGGATCCCTGGCTAATTTTTGATGCCAGGAAAACCCCTAGAGCGGAATTTGAGGACTGGCTGGAAACAAACCGGCCTTCACGGGTACTGCGATATGGTGACCCTGAGCGTAGCATGGAGGCTGTGGGTTGGATCGCAGTCAAAGGGCCAAATTACTGGCATGAAGCCGGACAAGTGTCGGAGCTGCAGGAAGACTGGGAGCGTTTACAGGCCAGTGGTCGCCACATCACCTTTGACACTATTAAGGAACTGGCACTGAACCACAAGGTAGTGACTGGCAAGTGGCTTATGCACCTGGACACTGGCTTCAAGATTGATCATGCCTGGCGTGGCATTGCCACCTTGGTTGTTGAGGGCAAAATTGGTGTGGCCAAAGTCAGCCCCTTTATGCCCAACTTAGAACGCAAACATGTCATCTGTGTCTATAATCAAGACTTCACGGATGAGGAAAGTGTGATGGATGTGGATGCTGCCATTCGCAGTGCAGGCATCAAGTGCTCCATTTCATATAAGCCTGATGTGTACACCTACCTTGGCATCTACCGCAACAACCGCTGGAGACTCTGTCCGACCATCTATGAAAGCAAATATGATCTGGAGTGCATTCCTAGACGCTCCCGAATCACCAACAAAGTGAGCAACACTGAAGTCTCGTAGGAGCTGAGAGATGGGAATTGGGACTTGTGTGTTGTTGGGACTGGGCAAAACAGACACAAGTTAGGATCATTATTAATTAATTTTATTTTTAGAAAGATGTACATTTTACTGTGCCGAACGTACGGACTGTGATTTTTTCAGTTTATCACAGCAGCAGTTTTGCTGTACAAACATGAAATAATTTCCTTTTGTTTAACTGTACTGAATTTTACTAATGCACACAGAAGAGATGTGGTATTTCAGCAGTTTGATCTATACATCGAGTTTATAAAACCTCTCACCACCTCTTTTCTTACCTCCAACCCATTTGTAGCTCTGACTAAACTGTGCCTTCCACCATGATTTGTTGTATTGTAGCTCTGTTCTGTCTGCCTTTGTGCTTCCTAAAATTATTTGATTAGAGCTTAGATAGGTGTATCTCTTTAAACCACAACTGTGCACATCTTTCACATCTTAACCCTCCCATGCCATTCAGAAAGAAGTGAATGAAATGTGTATTCTAACAGTTGTAATGACTTGAATATTAGCACACAATACAAAGTCTCAGGAAGCATTTAAAGTCTTCAGTTCTTTGCGTGCCCCTTCAGATTTTTAGGTCCAACCTGGGCAGCGCATGCACTGCTCTGCTAGGCATGCTGTATTTAGGTAAGGACTTGAAGCTCTGCCCATTTTCCGCCCATCTTTTTAATTGGCTCCTGTCACTGTACTTTGTAAACTGTGACTTCTGATAGATACATCTGCCAGTGGATTCCTCACCTTGTGAATATCCCCTTGCGTCAAACATTTGGAAATTCTTTCGTAGCTTCGCGCCGACGTGGGCGACGTCATAGAGGCACGTCATCGCGCGTGACTCTGCTGACGTCACCGACACCATAATAGGCCCACGCCGGCGTGATGACATCAGTTCCCTTTTTTCCGCATCGTCGACGCTAACGGTTTTCTAGGGATCGTCCGTAGCAATTGCTGTAACATTGTTACATTGTGTTAATTGTGCTTCTTGTCTTTTCACTCGACATGTCTCCGAAGAAGACCGGGTTTAAGGCTTGTGGTGAGTGTGGAAAGACTATGTCCATTACAGATCCACACGAGTGCTGTATATGGTGTTTAAGCTCCGACCACGATGTCGAGGACTGCCAGTCTTGTAGGAAAATGACTTCCAAGGCCCTCAGAGAGAAAGAGAAACCAAGCTTCTTGTGGCGAAACTTAAAGGGAGAAAAGAGAAGAAAAGTTTGAGGTCGCGAACTCGCCGTTCGAGGTAGAGTTCTCGATCGAGGTCGCGCTCGGACTCGACTTCGGCCCATGCATCACATTCTTCAAAGAAGAAACACAAGAAGAGAACCCATGAGTCCAGGCATCATTCGAGGAAGGACTCTATTTCAAAGCCGAAGTCGCAGGGGAAGCTGGTTGAAAAGGTCGTGGTGTCTTCGGCTTCGGAAGAGCAGGACGCCGAGGGTGAAGTGTCGCCTGCGAATTCGCCACGTTCACCAGGGCAGGTAGCGAATCCATATCCGGCACCATCCCATCCTTCAGGTCGAGAGGATGAAGGTGAGGAGGAGGTGGTTGGTGAGGGAGAGACTCCGTTGCCAGCGGGTCCGTCGAGTCCGGTGCACGAGCCAGAGGAGGAAGTCGACGTCTAATCGACTCCACGCCCTCATAAGCAGCCCGGGGGTATGTACCCTTCATTCCCGGCTCCAGGTCAGGATCCATCGCAGTTCCTGAACGCGATGTTTGGGATTTACAACTGGGGCTCCTGCTGGTCCCACGGGTCCGTTGGCGTATGGTTTGGGTGTTCCCCAGACCTATGCACCTGCACCCTTTATGCACTTCATGCCGGCTCCGGCGCCGCATTGGCATTTTCCGACGCCAGCGAGGCCTTAAACACTGACGCCATCGACGCCGAAGCCGTTGACGCCGATTCCATCGACGCCTAATCCATCAACTCCAATGCTGAACCCTGATCGACCTCGTACAAAAGTCGCCCGTCAGAGTAGACAGGGGATCCGTCGGCCTCGTATTTGAAGCACAGGTCGAGGCGTGAAGCCCAGAGGCTTATGGAGGGAGAAAGGTTTCGAGGAGGTAATTTGGAGGAGGGTGAGCTACAGGAGTCTGAGGACCTATTTGATGACCTAACAGTGGCTAGTGGCCTTGAACTGTCTCCTGAGTGGGATTTAGTTTCAGTGCCGGATGCACCCTCTAAGGATGTAGCTCCTTACCATATGGTGATAAGGAAGACGGCAAGTTTGTTGAACATTACTCTTCCAACTGCTGAGTTTAAATCGAACCTTCTAACGGAGGTCCTTCACTCTCCATCCTCGGTGGTTGAACCAATTCTGCCGTTTAATGATGCACTGGCAGAGCCAATTTTGGATGTTTGGAAGAAACCTTTGTCGGCTCCTGCAGTATCTAGGGCTGTAGCCAGAAGATACAGAGTTGCTCCAGATGACCCTGAATTTTTATCCACTCACCCTCTGCCTGAGAGTTTAGTGGTGCAGGCTACCTGTTCCAGGAAGTCAACGGAAGCATTCCCACAGGTACCTGCAGAAAACAAGTTGAGAAAACAGGATCAGGCTGCTAAAAAGATTTTCTCCTCTGCCAGCATGGCGTTAAAGTCCACAAATGCGACCTGTCTGATGGGACGTTATATCCACGCCCTTATGGACACTGTGAAACAATTGGTGCCAAAGTTACCGGAAGAAGATAGAAAGGACTTGCAGGAGGTAATTTCGGACACTCAGGCTGCGGCAAGGCAGGTAATCCAGAGTGGTTTGGACACAGCGGATTCTGTGGCTAGGGTCATGGGCTCTTCGGTGGCTACGAGGAGAGCTGCATGGCTAAAGTCTTCTGAGTTTTCCGCGGATGTCCAGTCTCCGTTATTGGATCTGCCATTTGACGGATCTGGTCTGTTTGGCAAAAAGGCAGATGCTGCCTTAGAACGTTTTAAAGACAGCAGGGCAACAGCTAAGTCGTTGGGCCTTCAGACCAGGGGATCTTTTGGAAAACGCTTTAGAGGTTTTGGCAGAACTTCTTTTCGTTCCTTCAAGTCCAATCAGCAGCAGCCACAGCAGCAGCAAAACTCTCTGTATAAGGCATACAGAGGCAGACAGAGAGCACGCCCCAGAAGTCGTCAAGTCGCCTCCTCCTCTTCTTCCTCTTCTCCTTCCCAGCCCCCTGCCAACGCATCAAAGCAGCCCTAGATCCGCCTTTCCGGATCATGCGGGCCCAGTGGGGGGCTGGCGTACCCATTTCCTATGATATTCGGAATTGATTACATCGGATCTTTGGGTTCTCAATCTCGTGGGGAATGGGTATGTTCTTCCCTTTCGGGAGTTTCCCCCAAATTACCCTCCTTGCAAGGGTTATTGTACGGAGGACCACCTGCTTCGCTTGCAGGAAGAAGGCCTGGCGCTGTTCAGAAAGGGTGCCATAGAGGTGGTTCCAGAGCAGGAAAGGGGTCAGGGGTGCTACTCCCGGTATTTTCTGATCCACAAGAAGGATGGCAGGCTTTGGCCAATCCTGGATCTCAGGATCTTGAACCTCTACCTGAAGCAGGAGAAGTTCAAGATGCTCACCCTTGCACAGGTTCTTCAGGCGCTGATGGAAGAAGACTGGATGGTGTCAATCGACTTACAAGATGCTTATTTTCATATTCCCATCTTGACGTCGCACAGGAAGTATCTCCGTTTTACGGTTGGGTCGCAACACTACCAGTTTGCGGTCCTTCCGTTTGGCCTTACTACTGCGCCACGAGTCTTCACCAAGGTGATGGCAGTGGTGGCGGCACATCTCAGGAGGTCGGGGATTCCTGTATACCCGTATCTGGACGACTGGCTGATCAAGGCAGAGTCGCCGGAGAAGGTGCTCCATCACCTGCAGGAGACAACTCAGTTGTTGCACAGGTTGGGTTTTTCGATAAATGTACCCAAATCGCACCTGGTGCCCTCCCAGCGCAACCTGTTCATGGATGCGGTACTGGACACTACTGTTTGTCGTGCATTCCCACCTCAAAGGATTCGCAACATTCAGAAAATGATTCCTTTGTTTTACAGTGGAGCGGTCGTTCCAGTCCTGAAGGTCCTTCGCTTGCTCGGTCTGATGACTTCTTGCATACTGCTGGTCAACCATGCACGCTGGCACATGAGGGCACTCCAGTGGTGCCTCCGCAGGCAGTGGTATCAACACAACGGGGATCTCAGGGAGTCAGTGAGGATCTCCAGAGAAACTGCAGCGGATCTGACTTGGTGGAGTGTGGAAGGCAATCTGTCACAAGGAAAGCCTTTTCATCTACCTCCATCGGTGGCCACGGTGATAACAGATGCATCCACTCTAGGGTGGGGTGCTCATCTGGGGGATCTGGAGGTCAAGGGTCTTTGGTCTCCAGAGGAAAGGTTGCTTCATATCAACCTTCTAGAGTTGCGGGCAATACGTTTGGCACTCAAGGCCTTCCTCCCTTCCCTTCGCGGTCAGTCAGTTCAAGTTCTGACGGACAACACGGCCGCCATGTGGTATGTCAACAAGCAGGGAGGAGTGGGGTCGCAGTGTCTCTGCAGAGAGACTCTGCGTCTCTGGTCCTGGGTTCAGGACCACCAGATTTGTCTGATGGCAAGTCATTTGGCCGGGGTACTGAATGTACGTGCGGACACTCTGTCGGCAGTTCTTGGCCAACCACGAGTGGAGGCTCCATCCAGAGATAGTTTGTTGGGTCTTTCGGACTTGGTGAACTCCTCTGGTGGATCTATTTGCCACTCACGAGAATGCTCACTGCCAGTCATTCTGCAGTCTCCAGTTTCCGATGCAGGGAGCCTTGGGGGATGCGTTTCAGTCGAGTTGGGACTCACAGCTCCTTTACGCGTTTCCCCCCCATACCCTTGATTCCTCGGGTTCTGAGGAAGGTTCGCCAAGACCGGGCCCAAGTTATTTTGATCGCCCCGGATTGGCCAAGAAGGGTGTGGTACACAGATCTTCTCCACCTCTGCTCGTGCTCGCCGCTCCGTCTCCCTCACAGGGCAGATCTCCTCTCCCAGATGGAGGGGCAGGTTCTACACCCCCACCTCCAGACCTTACACCTTCATGCCTGGAGATTGAACGGGGAAACCTGAGTTCATTTTCTCTCCCACACGATGTGGTGGATGTCATCTTATCGGCCAGGTGTGACTCCACTAAGTCCATTTATTCTTATAGATGGTCTAAGTTTGTTGTTTGGTGTGGGGAGAAGTCCATTGACCCATTGAGGGCTCGTTGTCCAATATTCTTCAATTTGCTCTCTCCTTGGCTCATCAGGGTTTTGCAGTGGCAACTATTAAGGGTTATTTGTCGGCCTTATCGGCATTCCTTTGTTTGCTGGACAAGCCCTTTTTGTTTAAGTCGCCTATCTTTTTACGGTTCATCAAGGGCCTAACCAATACATTTCCTCCAACTCCTTTTATTGTACCTCAGTGGGACTTAAACCTTGTACTAACTTTTCTAATGGGTTCGCCTTTCGAACCATTACACAAGTGTCCCTTGAGGCTTTTGTCCTTTAAAACTGTTTTTCTGATGGCAATTACCTCGGCAAGGAGGGTAAGTGAGCTTCAAGCTCTAAGTTCAAAGCCCCCGTTTTTATCCATTCATGCAGATCGGATGGTTCTCAGGACCAGGCCTGCTTTTCTGCCAAAGGTGGTAACTCCTTTCCACCTGTGGCAGTCCATTACCCTACCTACCTTTTATCCCCCCCCCCCCTTCCAAGGAGGAGGAGATACTGCACCGTCTGGACCCTAGGAGGGTGGTGTCCTTTAACCTGGACAGAATGAGTGAGTTCAGGTCAAATGACCAGCTTTTTGTCAGATTTACTGACTGCAGGAAGGGGAAGGCAGTGCACAAGCGCCCGCTATCAAGATGGATAATTTTATGCATCAAGATCTGCTACTCCCTGGCGGGTAAGGAACCTCCAGAGGGTATAAGGGCTCATTCCACTAGAGCAAAGTCTGCAACATCTGCTTTGGCTAGAGATGTGCCTGTAGAGGACATTTGTAGAGCTGCGATTTGGGCCGCCCTCCACACTTTCGCGAAGCATTACTGCTTAGATTCCGAAGTGAGGGGGGGACGGCTGCTTTGCACGCTCTGTCCTCCAGGATTTCTTGGTATAGAAGAGTGGACACCCTCCTCCGGGAGTGGGGACTGCTGTGGGAGTCTATTCACAAGGTGAGGAATCCACTGGAAGATGTATCTATCAGAAGAACAAGTTACTTACCTTCGGTAACGCTTTTTCTGGTTGATGCAATATCTGCCTGTGAATTCCTCACTGACCCACCCGCCTCCCCGTTGTCCACTCTTCTATACCAGAGTTAATGTAATATATTTACTTTAATGTCAAGGAATTGATTGATTCAGATATTTTATTGCATTTGTTTCACACTGTGTGTGTTACCTTGATGTTTGTGTACTGTGTATACTATGTATATTTCTACTGTCATTGGTCTGTCCGTGTGCCTCGAATGCACGGAAAAAAAGGGCGGAACTGATGTCATCACGCCGGCGTGGGCCTATTATGGTGTCGGTGACATCAGCGGAGTCGCGCGCGATGCTGTGCCTCTATGACGTCGCCCACGTCGGCGCAAAGCTACGAAAGAATTTCCGAATGTTGCTGACGCAAGGGGGATATTCACAAGGTGAGGAATCCACAGTGTGAGAAGTTGGCCTGATATATGATGTTTCCAATTCTGGAACCACCTTGTATCAGTCCAAACAATCCCTTATGATGTCTGGTTGTAAGTCAACCTTATAGACAAGCTATCTTAATGGTAGCATAAACTAAGCAGCCTTAAAGGCTAAACTCAAGAGGTCGTGTTAAGCGAGCTGTTTTACCAATCACAATCCTGTAATATCAAATGAAAGGACACCACACAAGTATATTTTATAAAAATATGTGTTTATTACTAAAAATAATCCCCAGTACTCTTTATGAGCAAAGGGGCACAAGCGTTAAATCAAAAGCACAGTATAACATACAAAGTTGCACAATTATGGATGAGGGCGGGTGGTCACTCAAACCATATAATAAGAAAGTGGTATAAGAGATACCAATCGAACAGTTGTTAGGCCTAGGGAATCGCTGGGAGCAGTCGGGACAGGCAATGCTGAAGTCGGGAAAAGCCCGCGGGATTCGGGTGCAGCGCTTAAAGCACACGCATGCACCAATGTTAAGTCAATGGTGCGTAAAAGTTACACAACTAGTTTTAGGATACTTCCGCTGAACCTAGATGGAGAAAACTTTAGACACAGACCCTAGAGGTGTGTACCTGTGTGGGAACACCGGCGTTGCAATGTTACCTCAGCCACAGGAAGCGGGTGCATAGGGTCGAAGTGGCGTCGGGTTTCGTCACGCAGGTTCTTGGTGCTTGAAGCTGAAGATGCTGCAGGCGATGTGAAGGAGAAGTGTCCGGTGTGATCCAAGGGTGGATCAGAGTAGAAAAGTACCTGAAAGAAGAGGGGACAGAGTCTGGGTCACTCAGCAGTGACCAGGGTGGAACCAGGACGGAACCAGGCAATGTGGGGCGCAATCAGGTGGTTGTCGAGGAGCTTCTCTCCGCTGCCACGTGGGCTCTGGGGCATCTGCGACGTCCAGGAGCAGGTCACGAGCTGTCCCACGCAGGCTCTCACCGTCGGCGCTGTCGGCTTCAAGATCGGAGCAAACAACACTTGGCAAGAGCAATCCACGCATGACGGGAAGATTGCTTCTCACTCGGACCAGGAGGGTCAGAGCGGGTGCTCCTTTTCAGAGGAGCTGGTGCAAGTCTGGAGCAACCAGAATCGCAAGTCGGTTTTAGGTTTTCGTCGGCACAGGGGCCACAAGCCAGCTGGCAAGTGACCGGGCCAATGCGTCGAGCCAAAGCAAGCAGAAGGGCCCCACGCAGCACTCGTCGAGTGTAGAGGGGTGAGCTTCGGTGCAAGAGTGGCTCAGGGTTGGGGCTTCTCAAACCCCGGTGTACAGCTTCGAGGGTCACTCGTGGGCTGCACGGTCAGCGTCTCGTGGTCTTTTCAAGATGGCGTGGCCCACGCTTCCGGTCGCCTCCACGGGTCTCAGCTCTGCAGGGACTGTGGATCGGGCTGTAAGAAGGCAGGCAAGCTTGATCTCGTCGATCTCTGTCGCTCGAGTTCCGGCGGGAACTGCAACAAAGCAGACGTCGAGGTGCTGGATGGTGCCTGTTTGCACAGGGTGGTCACTCCTTGACCACAAGGCAGATTCTTCAGTCTTCTACGTTGAGTAGGATGTCGAAGGGTCCAGAGTTTCGTTTAAAATGTTTCATCAGGATAATCTGAGTGCGTTGGCACTGCTCCCATTCTTATACCAATCTAGGGGGCTGGATTACCTGCGAGGTCCCCTCCTATGGGTGGGACCCAGGAAGGGGGTGGATACACCCCTTTCCTTTGATCCAGGCCGCGCTGGGACAGGGGCTGGTGTGCCCCAGAACCGGTTTGGCCGGATTATACAAGGGGCAGCCTTGTGCTCCCCAGGCAGTGTCTGGTTTCTTTCAAACCTCCCTGCTACAATCCACAATCTCCTGTCTGGGGTGGTGTAACACCTCCCTGCGACAGGAAAGCCTTTGTCCAGGCCTCCTCTGCTGAGTTTCGGTCGGCAGCAGGAGGTCAGACTTGTGTCTGTGGCAGAGGCATCCATTTTGTGGATCTGAGGCTCTTTTAAAAATCAACCGGGTTTCAGTAAAGAAACATGCCTTCTCCCTCTAGAGGGGTGGAATGCTATCCCCGTCGACAGAACTGTCGAGAGGAAAGTTTTCCAAATAGTATGACACCTTACACGACATGTTAAAGCCAACCCAAAGTTAACATATAACCGCGAGGATTATAATGCACTTAATAGTATATGGTATGGCATTATCCCGGAACAGCTTAGGGAATTGGTCCTGACAGCTGCAGACAGGCTCAGCTCATGCTAGAGCACCATCTCACCTAAAACCAAGCACTCTGCCTCCAGGAAAGTTAAGGTCTGCCATAGGAGTGACTGATAGGTATATATGTGTCCAGTTAGGTTTAGATATAGGCATACTATATCTAAGCAAGGGGTGATTACACCACCTTGCCCCAGCTGACTGATCAGCCAGTTGTGTAAATTTTGGATAGCCAGCCAGGGGTGGCAAAAGATATGCTGCAGCCCCTGGTAGGCCTTGAATGCACCTATGCCCTGGGCACCTATAGTGCACTGTACAGGGGCTGATAAGGGGACCCAAGCCAATTTAGTTATGCACCTAGGGTACATGGAATCCATTTTACAGAGAGAGCAGATAGCCTGGGGCCCTGATTAGCAGGGAACCAGGCCAACTAAGTCGAAAACCAGCTAAACACAAGGCAAAAAAATCTGG
This sequence comes from Lissotriton vulgaris, assembly GCF_964263255.1. NCBI lineage: Eukaryota > Metazoa > Chordata > Amphibia > Caudata > Salamandridae > Lissotriton > Lissotriton vulgaris. The sequence goes on from NC_141697.1 coordinate 641,652,011, forward strand.
GGTAACCATAGTCAGGTAGCCACCTTCCTACACACAGGCAGATATTGTATCTACCAGAAAAAGCGTTACCTAAGGTAAGTAACTTGTTCTTTTCATTGGTCCATAGGCTTAGTAGTCCCTCCTTAGTACAGTCTTGTTGCATCTTGTAACCTCCCATATGGACCGGCCCTCTTACGTACCATGTTACTCTGTAGGCTTTAATTACATCCTCTGAGCACTAGTATCTTTAATGACGTTGTCCTGCCTGCCATTGCAGGCAGGACATGCTCTCAACTGCTTTATATTTTTTTAACCACGCTAGCCTTTCTTTATGCGTCCCTCGCCATATTAATTTTTTTTTTAAAGCGCTGTGACGTGCTTAAACTTTAAATATGATTGCACTATTTTTTTAATGATGTTCTCCAGCCTGCCGTAGCTTGCAGGACATGTCCTTAACAACTTTTTAATAAATAAATGATCCAGCGTGTGCCTTTCCTTAGGGGCCCTCCCCATATTAATGCTTTTTTTTAAGCACTGCAACGTTGCGCTTCAACTTTAAATATAATTTATTTCAATGCAGCACACTGCATAAATCAACTTTTAAAAGCCTTATTTTTTTCCAGTAGCAGCAAAATGCTGCGCTTTTAACTTTAACAATGGCACCTGTGTGCCTATTGTGAGCAGTTTGGCGGGTGGTTTCCTGAATGTAGGTAGCTCCGAGATCCCTAGAGTCCTGGCAGACATTAGACAGCTGCAGAAAATTTGTTTACTTTAGCTGATCCTTTTGCCTTCAACTGAACCTCTCTCCGAAAGCTTGTTGCTCTTGGAGTGGCTCTTGTTTGAGGGTCTTATGACTGAAGTGTGTGCCATATTAATGTAATAGGTCTCGCATTTGTGATAGTTTGAGCTATTGCCACTGTAAATGACAACGCCTTTTATTCGTTTGTTTTTGAAAACCGAAAAATAAGTCATTGTCATTTACAATGCCAATAGCTTAAACTCTCGCAAATGCGAGGCCTATTGCATTGCAAATGCTTGTTATTTATTGTCTGCAAAAATAGTGCTTGCTTTGATATTTCATAATTTTTTTTTACATAATCAATTTTATTAGCATTTGTAGAAACAAAACCGATAAAGACAGCAGAGGAATGCACGATACATCGAAGTCCATCATCATCAGCAGACAGCAGGAGGCCTCACGTAAATATAAGACCCTTGAACAAGCCTTCTCATATGAAGAAAGAGAGCAGCGATACAAGAGAAAAACAAGCATAGAATTCAAAACAGTGTAAACCCTGACTGCCCACAGGATTGGATGGTGACCCCTACTGTTAGCAGCGCAAAGCAGAAAGAATACAGTCGCAGACTGATTTGGTTCAGGATTTTACTCTCAAAGAGCTAATACACCGGGTTAAGTAGAACTAAGAGTTACACCACTCTGTTCCTATGATAGCTTCCTAAACCGTCCTCCGCATGAGTGTCGTCCTGACACTCTCCAACGGAGGGCACTGTGCTAAGCAGTAGCCGACAATGCCACTCGACTCTCGAACAACTAGCCAGTTGTTCAGAAACTGTCCCCCGCAGTGGTGCTGGTCCCAGCACCTTCCAACGTGGGGTACAGTCTGTCCTGGTTAAGTGAGCACCAAAGACCCAAGAGTCAGTTGTTGGCTTGCCAGTGCTTGTTTAGCGTGGGACCGCTTACGAGCCTCGGCTCTTCCAGGTGGCCCACACGAGGGCGTGTAGAGTCTTAACGTCCCAAGATGAATGAGCCGCTGAACTCTCCCACCGACTTGGGGAATCTTGTCAGAGTGTAACTGACGAGGTCTGTCTATACCCGGAGCAACCGAGTCCGTGTATATGCAAAGTCAGATACGAACTCCGGGAACAGGGATAACAAGGCTGCAAGATTTCAGGCTTCTAAGGCTTGAAAACGGGTTCGCTATTGAATCTCAGAACACAGAACAGGGAACGCGCTTCCCTTACCTTCCCGGCGCCTTCCTTCGGTATCTTCAATATCCGACGCCGTCTCCCGTTGCCGCTTCTGTTTTTATGTGTCACCGATGTTCGCGCATGGGCAGCGCACAGACTCACGGGACCTGTAGTTCTCTCGGCTGTGCGGCTGTTCGCGCATGCGCGGCGCACAGCCTCCCGGGACACGTAGTCCCCTCGTCGGCCGTTCTAGTAGTTCCCTGCTTTCGGTAATGCGACATAGCGGAGCTGAACATGACAGCACATCCCCCTTCACACCGGTCCCCTGGAAGGGCTGGGTTTTGTGGGATATTTCGTGTGAAAAGCCGCTAGCATCTGTGGAGCCGAAATGCCAGCCACGGGCTCCCACAACTGTTCCTCGGGGCTGTACCCCTTCCATGCCACCAGATACCACAGCTTGCCCCTTTTCCACTTGGAATCGCGGATGCCCTCTACCTCGTAGTCGCGCTCTGCCTCTACCCGCACATCCACACGGGAAGAAGGTGTCCTGGAGACGGAGGGCTTCAGCAGCGATATGTGGAATACAGGATGGAACCGCATTGCGGTGGGTAATGCGAGCTTCATGGTCACCGGGCTGATGCATTTCTTGATGCGATACGGGCCGATGTATTTAGGATGAAATAGGCTGCGTTTCCGGAAGCGCATGTTGCGGGATGACACCCACACATAATCCCCGGCTTTGTACAACGGCCCTGGTCTCTGGTGTTTATCCGCTTGGGTCTTGTACCTGGCTTTCGCCTCCACCAGGCATTTTTGTGTACGCACCAGCAGATCCCTGAGGTGCCCTGCTCTTTTTTTTGTTTCCGGCACTGTCTTTATACTAGCAGGGTGCTCCAAAGGCAGAAATCTTGGATGGTGCCCGTAGTTGGCATAGAAAGGAGACACCATGGTCGAATTGTGTGAAGCATTGTTATATGCGATTTCTGCAAGCCAGAGGTGCTCCACCCATTCCTCTTTACCCTGGTCGATGAAACAACGCAGGTATTGTTTTAGGGTTTGATTGAGCCTCTCTGTTTGGCCGTCTGTTTGTGGGTGGTAGCTCGTGGACAGGGCCGACTTGACGTGCAAGGAAGAGCACAAAGTTTTCCAGAAGTGAGCTGTAAACTGCGAACCCCTGTCGGACACAATCACTTTGGGTAGGCCATGCAGTCTCACGATCTCTCTCAGTAACACCGAGGCCATCCTCCCAGCTGAAGGCAGTCCTTTGCAGGCTATGAAGTGCCCCATCTTGGTGAGGTAGTCGACCACTACCAAGATCACCGTATTCCCTTGGTCAGAAGGCAACCCAACCACAAAATCCAATGATATGTTTTCCCAAGGTCGTGAAGGTGTGGGAAGGGGTTGCAGCATTCCTTGTGGTTTGCGGTGATCCGACTTCATGGTAGCGCACACTCTGCAGGAGGCGACCCACTCCGCCACGTCTCTTCTCATACTTGGCCACCAGAACTGTCTTGAGACATATTCCCTAGTCTTTTCCGTTCCCAAGTGCCCCGCACTGGGCGACTCATGACACCATCGAAACGCCTGTTTCCTCAATAGCAGAGCAGGCAACAACATGGCAGTCCCCTTGATAGGAATGCCCTCTTTTACGTGCCACTCCGGGTGGTGATGAAGCCAGGTTCTCCATTCAAGGGTGCGGACCCCCTCCTGTACCCGCTTCATGAAGCTGTCCGGTTGTATAGCCCCGATCACTTTCTCAGGGTAGATGATAGAGGCCACCGGCGCAGGAGGCGCCGTGGTGCCAGAGGATTGCCTAGAGAGGGCATCCGCTTTGCGGTTTTCGGCTCCGGGCCTATAGGTTATAACAAAATCAAACCCGAAAAGAACAGCATCCACCTCATTTGCCTCGGTGATAGGTGTCTTGCAGCGGTCATGAATTGGAGGTTTCGGTGATCCGTGAACACCGATACCACGTGCCTAGCCCCCATCAGGAGGTGCCTCTTCTCCGAGAAGGCGTCCTTGATCGCCAGCAGATCCTTTTCGGCAATGTGGTAATTTCTCTCCGCCTCCGTCAGCTTCCTGGACATAAATGCCACCGGATGAAGCACCCCGTGCCCTCCTCTCTCTGAGACAGGATGGCCCCAATTGCCATGTCTGATGCATCCGCTTCGACAACAAAGGGCAAGTCCGGGTTCGGATGAGCCAGCACTGGAGCGGTGCCGAACGCTCGTTTCAGGGCAGAGAAGCCTTCTCCCGCCTCCTGGGTCCAGGTAAACGTCTGTGATTTCCGCAGAGATGAGTGATAGGGGTCACCAGTCCTGAAAACCCCTCGATAAAACGCCGATAGAAATTGGCAAAGCCAAAGAAGCTCTGCACCTCCTTGACGTTCCGAGGGGGCTGCCACTCTTTTATGGCCTTGACCTTTCTGTCTGCCATCGTCTGGCCGTCCGGGCTCAACATGACTCCTAAAAACTCCACAGATGTGACATGGAAGTCACACTTGTTTAGCTTGCAGTACAGCAAGTTCTCCCTGAGAATGCGCAACACTGTGGACACATGTTTTACGTGTTCTGTCTCGCTGTCCGAATACACCAGAATGTCGTCAATTTAGACCACGCCAAAGACGTCCAGGAGCTCGTGCAACACGTTGTTAAAAAAGAACTGGAACGTCGCAGGGGCGTTACAGAGCCCAAAGGGCATCACCGTATATTCGTATAACCCGAACCGCGTCTTAAACGCGATCTTCCATTTGTCCCCCGACCTCATACGCACCAGGTGGTACGCTCCTTTTAGGTCAAGCTTGGTGTATATATTAGCTGTTTTCACCTGTTCTAATAGTACGTTGCTTAGGGGCAGTGGGTATCTGTTCTTTACGGTGATGGCGTTGAGGGCTCTGAGGTCCACACAGGCGTGGAGTTCCCCATTGGCCTTGGGGATGAAAAACAGGGGAGAAGCTGCTGGGGATTTGGACGGTCGAATAAATCCTAAACTCAGCATGTTGTCCAGGTACGAACGCAAGTGCACGTTCTCGGGTTCTGATAACGCGTATAGCCTTCCACTTGGCACGCTCGCACCCGGGACCAGGTCGATTTGGCAGTCGTACACCCGATGAGGGGGCAGTACTTTGGCCTGCGTGTCATCGAACACATCGGCATAGGGCTGGTATACTTCAGGGAGTGTTACATCTTTTTCTCCTGCTGTGGCTACCGTGTATGGTCCTCCCACAAATTATCAGGTTGCTCGATTGACACCCGCAATGAGTGATGCAATAGGCTGAACTCATGTTGACCTCTTGTTTCTCCCAATCTATTGCTGGGTTGTGTTTCCGTAGCCAGGGTAGCCCTAGGATTACTCCATACTGGGGGGCTCGTATGATGTTGAAGTCGATGGTTTCCACGTGTTCCTTTCCGTACCTTGCCAGCACCCCTCTGGTGTGTTGTCGTATGGGCCCTGAGATCAAACAGCGCCCGTCAACAGCGTAAATGCTCTCTGGTGTTTCCTTCTGGGTGAGGACTATGTGCAGATCCCTGGCCTTCTCAACATCCATGAAGAGCCCCGTGGCCCCAGAGTCCACCATAGCATCCACCGAAACCCATGTATCCCTCACCTTGAGGCGGATGGGTATGAACAAATGTTTCTGTGTGGAAGGCATCCTCACGTGCATGGAAGGGACAAAACAACGACTCCGTGAATCCCCTTCTTTCTTCCTGGAGTCTTCTAGTTTTCCGCCGACCCATCAACGGCGGCGTTTGTCAATCGTGCTGACCGAAAACGCTTTGTTTTTGGTTTGGTCGGGCATTCCTTCACGAAGTGTCCTTTCTTCCCGCAATACAGGCAAAGCCCTTGTTTGCGTCTTGATTCTTTTTCTGTGGATGTTAAGCTGGGTTCGTCGGTGCATCGGGGGCCCCAGGCGGACCTTGCACGTGTAGGGGTTTGTCTTTTTTCTTGTGGTCTTCCTTGCGTTCTCCCAGTCTATGGTCTAGTCGAAGGACCAAGCCTATGAGGTCCTCACATGTGGCCGGTTGTGGGTCGATCTGTGCCACCACATCTTTTAATTCCTCGCTGAGGCCTTGATGGAAGAGAGCCGCTCTCTTTTCGTTAGGCCACTTTGTTTCCGACACCAACCGACGGAAGGCATTCATGTATGCCACCAGTCCAGAGCTGCCTTGTCGTAACTCTAGCAGTTCTCTGTCCGCCGTGTATGAATCGGCCCTCCTGTCAAGCACCTTTTATAAATTCTTCTTGAAAGGTATCTGTCATGAATAAGCGGGTCGTCTCTGCTTACCAATGGTACTGCCCACTGTGCCGCGTTTCCCGCTAGATAGGTATCAGAAAGGCGACTCTCGCTTGGTTGGTGGGGAAGGAGCGGGGTTTTCATGTGAAGTGCAGGTCTACTTGTGTCAAGAACACCTGAACCGTGCTTGGATCTCCACTATATCTTTCCGGCGTGGCAAGCGGTATGGACACCGGCATCTCCAACGTCACCGCGGTTTGTTGCGTTACTGGGGACGGTCCGGCATTGAACGGATTCCTTTGGAGATGTTCCATTCTGGCCCTTATGTCTGCGGTTTCCAGCCTGGATGCCGCTAGTTCGTTCTGTACCGCCTGTAAGGCGTTTAGCACGTCGTCCATGTCTGCCATGAGCCACTATCCAACCGGGTGGCTGTTAATGGAAAAAAAAGGTTGGATATTTTGTAAACCCTGACTGCCCACAGGATTGGATGGTGACCCCTACTGTTAGCAGCGCAAAGCAGAAAGAATACAGTCGCAGACTGATTTGGTTTGGTTCAGGATTTTACTCTCAAAGAGCTAATACACCGGGTTAAGTAGAACTAAGATTCACACCACTCTGTTCCTATGGTAGCTTCCTAAACCGTCCTCTGCATGAGTGTCGTCCTGACACTCTCCAACGGAGGGCACTGTGCTAAGCAGTGGCCGACAATGCCACTCGACTCTTGAACAACTAGCCAGTTGTTCAGAAACTGTCCCCCGCAGTGGTGCTGGTCCTAGCACCTTCAAACGTGGGGTACAGTCTGTCCTGGTTAAGTGAGCACCAAAGACCCAAGAGTCAGTTGTTGGCTTGCCAGTGCTTGTTTAACGTGGGACCACTTACGAGCCTCGGCTCTTCCAGGTGGCCCACACGAGGGCGTGTAGAGTCTTCACGTCCCAAGGTGAATGAGCCGCTGAACTCTCTCACCGACTTGGGGAATCTTGTCAGAGTGCAACTGACGAGGTCTGTCTATACCCGGAGCAACCGAGTCCGTGTATATGCAAAGTCAGATACGAACTCCGGGAACAGGGATAACAAGGCTGCAAGATTTCGGGCTTCTAAGGCTTGAAAACGGGTTCGCTATCGAATCTCAGTACACAGAACAGGGAACGCGCTTCCCTTACCTTCCTGGGGTCTTCCTTCGGTATCTTCAATATCCGACGCCGTCTCCCGTTGCCGCTTCTGTTTTTATGCGTCACGGATGTTCGCGCATGCGCAGCGCACAGACTCACGGGACCTGTAGTTCTCTCTGCTGCGCAGCTGTTGGCGCATGCGCCTCCCGGGACACATAGTCCCCTCGTCGGCCGTTCTAGTAGTTCCCTGCGTTTGGTAATGCGCCATAGCGGAGCTGAACATGACAAACAGCAGATTTAGCCATTCGGCTCACACCTTCTCAAATTTTTCAGGGCATCCTCAGAGGGGTTCCTCTTGGGCCGCGCACCAATCCACCCCCGGTGCCATTTGCGTACATTGGGAGGCTTGGCCTGTGACCAGGCTGCCGCAATATCTTGTTTGGCCACTGCCACCCCCGTGCCCAAGAAACGCTTGTCGGCTTGAAAGCCATCAAATACTCCTAGGAGGAGGCATATGGGAACCTGAGGGACCTTCTATCTCAGAGCATTCGTGAGCTCCGAATCTACACCCACCCAGAAGGAGGCGAGACCAGGTTATTGCCAGACCATGTGATAAAAATGGGCCAGGGCTTGGCCACAACGTGTACAATCCGGTGAGGGGTGTAGAACAGCCCTATGTAGGTGTGCAGGGGTGAGGTACGCCGTGTGGAGGTAGTAAAGTTGAATGAGGCTTAATTTAGAGGAGGTTGTCAGAATTATGAGAGCCATAAGGGCGTCTCGCATGTCTGCCTCCTCCAGGGGACCCAGCCATCCCTCCCAGCGAGTCTAAGGTGGCAGGGCCATTGTTCACAAATGAGTGGTATATCCGCGACACTCCCCCCCTCTAACCAGGTTACCCATCATGACCTGGGCTTCTAACAGGCTAAATTCTGGGAGTGAGGTGCCTGGTGGAATACTTGTGTAGTAAGGGCCTGAGGGAGTTGCAGATATTTTTAAAATTGAGTCGTGAGAAGGGAGTGGCGTTGTTGCAGATCGGAGAAGGCCCGAATGTGGTCTCCCACCCAAACGTCCCCAAGGAGTGTAATCCCGATCCGATCCCATTGTTGAAACCCTCGGAGTGTCGATACCTCGCGTAGCCATGTGCCTTGCCACAGAGGCGTATGTTGGGTGAGCTTCTTGTCCCATTGTATGTAGCGCAGAGCGCCAGGCCGTTAGGACTGCTCTGGTAATAGACTGGGTGTTCTGCGGAATGGGTTCCCGTACAGGTAAGCTTGAATCCGTGGGAAATCCATAGATCTGAGCTTAGTCCGGTAGGCCAGATCAGACCAGACCCCAGCGAACCAGTCGTGGACGACAATGAGTCGGGTGGCAAAGTAGTGGAGGTGAAGGTTGGTCACCCCGATACCTCCATCAAAGGGAGGTATCCGAGGCCATACGTGGTCTCCCACTCCCCCATAGAAACTTGGTAATTACCCCGTCAAACTCGCTGAACCAGCTACCCGGGATATGAAAAGTGATGTTTTGAAGAATGTATAAAAACTGGGGGAAAATCATCATTTTAAAAAGTGCCCCTCGTCCAAGGGGATTAAGCGGGACAGCCTGCCAACGCTTAAGGTCCGACTTAGCTTTCGTATCCAGGGCTGTGAGGTTAAGAGCCCACTCCAAATCAGGAAGCAAGGTTATCCAGATCCCCAGATATGTAAACGATTTTCTCTGTAGGGGGATAGTAGACTGCCAATCAAAGCAGGCTCTCAAGAGGCAGAGGGGGACCAAGGTGGACTTCGCTGGGTTGAGCCGTAGGCCAAAGACCTTCTCAAAGGTCCAAAGCACCTTCAGACAGCGTGGGCCGGAGCTCTCCGGGTCGGCCAGGAAAAGCAGAATGTCGTCCACATATAGGGCAATTTTGTCAATCTGATGGGGGGGGTCCCAGGACCCACCCTTGAATTTGGGGATCACTGCGTATGAAGCATGCCAATGGCTCCAGCGCAAATAAAAGCAGTAAAAGAGGGCACCCCTGACAGGTGCCTCTTTGGATGGAGAACGCCTCTAAGAAGGCGCCGTTGGTCAGGACCCTTCCCTTGGGACTCGAGTACAAGACTCGGATGAGACGTCGAAAGTGGGGGCCGAAGCCCATTGTGGCAAGAGCGTCCAAGTAGCACCAATCGACTGTATCAAAGGCCTTCTCAAAATCGATTAGCAGCTGGGCCAATTATGGGGTAAGCAAATGGCGATGGGCCTAGGCAAGATGGAGGTGTCGTATACAGTGCCGAGTGCCGCCAGCAGGCAAAAAGCCACATTGATCGGGGTGGATCAATTCATGCAGCAAGGGGCGAAGACGAGCCAGGGCAGTGGCGAAGATTTTAATTTCGGTGTTGATAAGAGAGATCAGGTGGTAGTCCGCTCAAGAAACAGAAGGCTGATGGGTTTTCGGACTGACCGTGATAGTGGCTATGTCCGTCTCCGGAGGGAAAGAGCCCATCTCTACCACGTGTTGAAAGAGATCGACCAGGTGAGGAACCAACAAGTCTTGGTAGGTTGTGTAATATTCCTGCGGAAACCGCCAGACCCTGGCGTCTTCCCAGGGTGCATTAGGGAGATAGCGCCCTGGATCTCCTCCGGAGTAAAAGGAAGGTCGATGTCCACTGAATCAGACTGAGCTAAGCAAGGGAGTTGGACCTCCGCTCGATCCAATAGGTCGGCCAGAGAGGCCCCAGGGGGCCGGACTGAATAGAGCTCAGCATTAACCAGCGAAAGCTTAGCAATAGCTGATTGAGTACCGGCTTCCCACAATGTGCCTGCAGAGGGAACAGAGCCCTTGTTGGCAAGGAAATAATGTTTCAATTCTACTGCAAGCTCGTCCTTGATCTCTGTGTCCAGTTGACAGTGGGTGGGGTGGAGGAACAGGTCAATACGGAAGTGGGTATGGTGTCCAGCTGAAGTGTGTGTATATTGCTTCCCCCCCCCGCGCGCGCGTGGGGGGGGGGGGGGGGGGGCTTTAGGAAATCCTACAAGCGGCACATAGACCAAGGGCAGATGACCAGTCCGATAACCATTTCGAACAAGTGAGGCGTGATAGGGAGGGATCCCCCGTGGCGTCGAGTCTGCTGCATTACCGCATTGAAGTCCCTCCAACCCCCCCCATGCCCCCCCCCCCCAATTATAGTTTGGCCTTGGGGCAACGCGGAGAGTAACTCCTTATGGTGATGGAGAGTAGAGGGGAGTGTGGCTGGAGGAATATTCACTGAAAGGAGATTAAAGACCTGCACCCTCAAGCCTACCGAAGAGGGCCACGTAACGTTCTTGTGGGTCGGCCGAGTCAGTATAGCCACCCCCTGGAAGCCTCGTTTGGAACCTGAGTGCCAGACCCTGTCGAACCCATAACAGGCAAGGAATGACCATTCTGTTCCCAGGAGGTGTGTCTCTTGAAGGAGGAGCACATCGGGAGACTGGCGTTGGGCGCGCCTGAGAATGTCAGTGCATTTGATACGGTCTAGCAACCCATTGACGTTCCATGACAAGATTTGGTGGGACCTACAGTGTATAGGCATCTGGAAAAGCAGGTGGCGCGGGGAGAAAATAGCTGGGGAGGTCTAGGTCTTGGTGAGGTGAGGTGAGGTGATGCTTTGCGGCCGTGATAGAGAGATGTGGCTTACACATGGTGGTATGCCCCCTGTCTGTGAAGATGGCGTGTATACACGGTGGGCTGTCCTAAAGAACACAAAACAAATCAATGCAAACAACGCTGTGAACAGTGACTCGAAAGGAGTCAAAACAAATAGAATACAGAGGGCAACAACCCCCTCTCCCCAAACCCCTCCCAACACCCCCCCCAACACCCCCCACCCTTTACTTCCAAACCCGAAGCATCTGTCGCACAAGAACAAGAAGCTACACTAAAACGGTTAGCAGGGCAAGTCGTGGCAATGGCAATGGACCCCTCCATATAGATGTATAACACAGTGTCAGCAGTTGAATATTACTGCCACAAGGCCCAAGAGTTCTGATTTAGCTCCACTTCCATGGGACCCCACTGTCCGAGTCCTGCAACTTCACCGGATTCCCGGAGCGCGGGACTTTGAGACCGGTGTGAGTCGGATAGGTGTCGGGCACAGCATCGCAGCTGGGTCATGTCCACTGTTCAAGTCTATCAGTGAACTGGCTCGGCTGTAGTCATCCAGAAGAGCTCAGCAATTGGGTCCCCCCGCGGCCCCCTCTCCCCCACCTCCCCCTCTTCTATCAGTCAGGTTGTGCCTCCGTTGCTGTTTGGGAGGAGACCGGTGCAACCGGGGAGGCCCTGACAAGGGACGAGGGGAAGCAGGTTGGGGCAGCAGAGGCCGCTCCTCCGTGAGCTAGGTCCATGCCACCTGTGGAGTGTCGAAGAAGATTGCCTTACCCTGGAAGATAACTCTGAGGTGGGCTGGCAAGAGGAGTCTGTAGCGCAAACTCAGATTACGGAGTTTTTGTTTGACATCTATGTACGTATGACACTGGGCCTGAACGTCCCTCAGGTAGTCTGGGAAAAGCATTATGGTATTGTTCTTATTTTAGGGGACCGTGGGCTTGCTTTTCCCTCAGGAAAAGCATCTCTGGCTTGGAAGTTAAGGATCCGGATGATAATAGGACGGGGTGGAGCCCCGGGGGGAGGCTTGGCTGCCAGAGAGCGGTGCACGCGCTCTATCGTTAACCATGGTGAGAGAGCATCTTTGGGTATCCAGGACTTGACCCAAGTCTCCACTAAGGAGTCTGTGTGCCCGTGTTTGGCATTCTCAGGAAAACCAATGGGTGCAGGTTGTTCCACCGCAAGCGGTTCTCAGCGTCCTCGGCCTGGCGGTGCAACTCTGAGGTCTGAGTCTGCAGGCAGGCCACCTGAGTTTTCAACTGGCCCAATTCATCTTCAGCAGTGTAGAGGTGTGTCTCTGCCTCTGACAATCTCGCTGTGGCGTTGCGGAGGCCTGACGGAAAAGGGCCACGTCGACACGCACCTCGCCGATCTTGCCCTCCACAGATGCCTATGGGGTGCCAATCACTTGCAGGATAGTCGAAAGGTTTTCTCCGGCAAGGGGGCGGCCGCCGGACGCCCCCCTCGTTGGACTCCGGTCAGCAGTAGTGTACTGGTCCATTTTAGTTTGGGTTTGTGGTGCAGGTGTTTTCAGGGCACATCGCAGCCCACCCTGGCTGTAAGTGCAGAACCTGGACGTCCCTCTGGATGTAGGAGGTAGGCTCACAGGCAAACGGTCTCAACAAGGGAGGGGGGGGGGGGGGGGTTGAGTGCCCAAGCTGTCGATACTCAGGCTGGGTGCCGAACCCACCCCGGGAGGAGCTCTCAGTTCCATGGGGTGCAGACACACCAGGGACGTGGGCCCCGCCCCCCGCCGCCCAAAATAATGGCCGAACCAGCGGGGGGGGGGGAACCTCTCAAGCTGTTTGGGGCAAGCACCGACTGGTCGAAGGGAGACTTGAGAGGGAATGGATGTCTCTGTCCATGGACCACCCGCTGCTCGATGAATACGGCCGAACCCGCCCCACCTCTGCTGGGTTTACGAAGGATAAAGGCAGCCAAGGGGACAACAGTCCAGAGACAAGGACGTAGGCTATGTGTTGAGGCGCCATGCAGCAAGGAAGTGGAAAGGGCAAATAGAGTAAGCGTCCTGCCCTCCAATGTATGTGGGCGATGTAGGACGGCGACTGCGAGCCCCTGAGGCACCCCACGCCGCCCGATGTGTTCGGCCGAGGCGGGCTTCAGCCCCGGGTGCTATCCCGGTTCGGGGCGCAGAGCAAGAGCATGGAGCCGTTGATCCCCATGGCCGAGCCTGCCGGGCTGGAGGCAACGTCCCACCAGGCCTCAAACCGCAAAGGAGCCAGCGTCTCAGTCTCTGGTGCAGTGGTGGCGCAGGTACGCAGAGGCCAGGCAGGAGTAGAGAGTTGGTGCACCAACCGGAGTGAAGCAAGACCGGCCAGACCCTGACAGGGGGGCTTTGGTGACACCCAAGGGTGAGACGGGGTGCGACCATTTGGATGCAGCTGGGGAGGGGGGGACCGGGCCAGGAAACTCCCACCAATCCCCGCCACCGATGTCCAACAGTCGCCCACCGCCTCACAGCAGACAGCGATCGTGTCCGCAGTTTCACCATGGAGCAAGGAGTCCCGGGAGCGCCAGGGTTCAGAGCATGGGACACAGCACAGGTGGTTACAGCAGCGACTGAGAGGGTCTCTCACTCCCCCAGGCCTCAGGAACATCTGGCGACAACGCAGGGAGGACCCGCTCTTCAAGACCCAGGTGTGGGCGACTGCGGCTCCATCCACGGGTAACGTCGGGCCGCCACCTCGCAGCAGGCAGGGTACTGGGCCAGAGTCGGTCCCAAGCCCAAGTGGAGCAGCAAGCAGTGGATCCCGCGGCCCCCCTCTGCTCGATTCAGCGGCTGACACAGCTGCAGGAGGTAGGATCCAGCATAGCTCCCTTCACCCCGTAGGCCGAACCATGGAAGGCGGAACACAGCCAGGTAGGGGCAGGCGCCCCACACAGACCGCACGGCATGTAGCTCAGTGGAGGGCACAGTCCAGGCAGGTAGGATATACGCCGGCGGTGTAATGCACCGGAGCGCCGCCAATCCCACGGCAGGAAGGCCGATGCAGGAGACCAGAGCTAGGGCTGCCAGGCGCTGCCATCTTAGGGTCTCGGAGGTCACCTCTGCGGATTCACCCAACAGCAGGCTGTTCTGTTGAGAAATCGGCACGTAGGGAATTCCTCTCCACTACAGAGACGTCTGGGAAGCAGTGGGGATCAATAGGAGCACCGATGGCTGTGGATTACAACGCGGATGACTGAGAGGTCCGGAGAACTATCAAAGTGCGACTGCCATCTTGGCGCATTGGCACGCCCCCTCTGATATTTCATTATTAATAGTGAAATTTGTGTTACCTACAATGTGATATTTTCCCAGATATCAAAGTGGATACGGTCAGTTTTGTCTTGCTTCTTCTGATTGCCCACATATTTAGTGCCAGACTATCCATTCAGGCATTTTGGAATATCCTGCTATCCCCAAAACCCAGCAGCAGCCAGAGCAGTTACGGACTGATGGTTCTGACTTGGTCTTGCCAATCCCTCATAACCTTCCCCGTTAGTGGTATAATCTAGATGGAGACACAGTGAGCATATGAATTTTTGTGAGGTTTGACTAGTGCCAAGAACACAGTTAAGACTGCCACTCAATCTAATGCGCTCTCCTTTCTGCCTCTTATGAGGTAATGAAGAGGTAAGAGGTTGGAACTGAAACACAGGTGGCAGTCTAATAAAGTGTGAGCTGCAGCATCATTGCTCATCTAAAATGGGTCTGTAGAAGCAACTTGTGGCATTATTTTATTACTACAGGAAAATTCAGTGGAACAACACAATAATGATACATTACATTTTATTTGAAACCTTTTGTAGGAATATGCCTCTATCTTTTATATTAAAGTGTTAGAGCAAATATTATTTTCCTTTATTGGCTTTTGTGCACTAGAAGCGGTGTTTGCGATCAAGAAGATGGCTTATTTTGTTTGTGGGCGGATACAGAGGGCCTGGAAAGGATTTCTACCTCTAAAATTAGTACTTCATCATGCCCTTAAGACACACTTTTTCAGCTGTGTGGAAGATTTCAATACTACCTAAAGCCATATATATTTTTAAGAATCATTTTATTGGCACTTATTCACAATGTCATGCATTGTTCAATAGCTAGTCTACATTAATCTGTTAGAAGTGTATGTAAGGTATATGTTATGATTTCATTATTTCGCCTCTGGGGTAAGCTGTACATGGACCAACTGCAACCTGGAATTCAACACTAAAACTCATCCAAAGTCCCTGTATGACTACTGCCTGCTTCCTCTTTCAATCGTGGATACATTTGAGGAACCTGTATATGCTTCCATGGACTACAGGTTCCATAATGAACTTTCAAGTTTTCACTAAGAACCACTTCCACTATGCAATGCTTTTAATGGGAGTGGTCTTCAGGACTTGTGAGAAATGGAAATTGTACACACCTGTGACTAGTATTTGTGCTGGCCAGTCATGTGACCCTACCATGGGCTTGCTGGTACTGCTTATAAGCTGCCCATTGCTTAAAGTTCCTTGTTAGTGCATTGAAGTATTAATTTCTGTGTCAGGAACTGTCTGGGACACAGTCAGGGACTTGGGCAAGGACTGCTGACTGCGTAGAAAATGTAAGCAGAAAGATTAGCACAGCGCTGCCCAGGGTCACACAAGAAGTTAGAGGAGAAATGGAATTCAAAGGGGGAGCCTGCACAAAGGAACTAGATAGCTAGAACTCAGAAAGGATAAGCACTTGAGGTGATTTAGCATTCAGAATAACTACACCCAGGATGGATGTGCAAGATATAAAACAACATTAACAATATAGGGAGTGTGGGGTAAAGCAATTGAGCGCGCCACACAGTAAGATTGAAGCTCGCCCACAATTGCTGTTACAGATACTGACTGCAAATACCCACATCTAGGATATGTATGCAAAGGCCGGGTCTGTGGAGCTGATACCTATGGTGAGGTTATTAATGTAACTCAAAGACAATATTCACAGTGAACAAGAAACACCACCCAGGTTGTCAGGTGGCCCACAGATCCTGGTGATAAAGCAGTAACACACAAGGCAGTAACAGCAAGGGGGTAGAACTAAACACAAGCACAATAGACAAGGAGCTAGCAAGGAGGAGTGCTTAACAGGAAAAGAAGGAAACCACAGGTTGCACTTGGCAGAAAGCAAGTAACAAACATACAAGGTAATAGAAGCAAGGCATCAGAAGCAGAAAGACTGCAAATTAGGAACTGGAAGAAAGGTAATGGGAAGAAAGACAGGGTCTGGCAAAGGGTAAATACAGAGGGAGAGAGGTTCAAGACCGCACTCCATTAGTAGTGGATCAGGAATCAAGGAAAAAAGGCTAGTACAGAAGGAAGTGCTAGTTCAGGAACGAGAAATAGCAATAGCTCTGGAATTAAGTAATCTATGAAGCACTGCGAGCAGTGCTATTCAGAAACAACGAATAGCTATAGCTCTAGAATCTAAGTAGCACTGGCAGGCAGTGCTAGTTCAGGAAACGGGGAATAGCTACAGCTCAGAAAACAGAGTGCTGCAAGCAGTGCAAATCGGGAATAAGAAATAGCTGCAGTTCAGGAACAAAGAATAACTATTGCTCAGGAAACAAGGCAGCACTGCAGGTAGTGCCAATCCAGGCACAAGGAATAGCTATATTTCCGGAATAAAGAAATAACTAAAGTTCAGGTTAACATTGTAACAGCAAGGGTGTAGAACTAATCATGGAAAATGTAGCACTGGAGCAAGTGCTATTTCAGGAACAATGAATAGCTATAGCTCTGGAATCTTGGTGGCACTAGCAGACAATGCTAGTTCTGGAAACGGAATAGCTACAGCTCATGAAACAAGGAGTCAAGAGAACGCTGCAAGCAATGCAAATCTGGAACAAGAAATAGCTGCAGCTCAGGAACAAAGAATAACTATAGCTTAGGAAACAAGGTAGCACTGCAGGTAGTGCTAATTTAAGCACAAGGAATAGCTATAGCTCAGGAATAAAGAAATTACTAAGGCACTGTGTTGTAACTTTGCACTTGGAATCTCCCACCCTTCCTATTTTCCCCCTCCTATTTCCTTTCCCCTTGGTATGGCCCGAGCTGTCACTTGAGGCAGCATTGGAATGTTGTGGAATTTCGGTCCTGTCAAGCTGGGAGCACCTTGGTGAATTATACTTAATAAACGTTCGTGAAACTAACCACGTGTGGACAACTTTACTACATTTTTTGGCGACGAGGGAAACGGAGCTGAGCCAGGGTCAGTGGGGTGCTCTCCCCTGGAATTATTTGAGCTTGGACAAGGAAAAAGAAGATATCATGAAATGAATTGATGACCTACTTCGGGCGTTCTTGTGAGCTAGAGTTTGAAAAAGGAATAAGACCCGAGTTGATGTATTTTGAAGCAGGCGAAAGTCCGTAAACTGAGCAGCAGAAGTTTAAGAAGAGATTACCTACTTCGGGCGTTCTGGTGAGATGGAGATTGAAAAGAGGAATAAGTCCCGAGTCAATGAGTTTTGAAGTAGGCGAAAGTCCGTGAAATGAGCAGCTGAAGCTTCTGAAGAGATGACCTACATCGGGCGTTCTTATGAGATTGAGTAAAGGAAGAGGAGTAAGACCCGATTTGATGAGCATTGAAATAGGCGAAAGTCCGTGAGGTGAGCAGCTGAAGCTTATGAAGTAAGCTGGGCGGAGCGGGAGACGAAATTGGTGTTAAACGTTCTCACCGCGTCTTGAAGTTGAAAATAAGAGCCGAGGTGACGAAGTTGATAAATGAGCTCTGGAACAAGGCAAAAGTCCGTGTGAAAAGGGGACGTGTGAGACCCAAGTACATGGCGAAAGTTCATGAGGTGAGCAGTTTCAGATAGTGAGGAAAGCTGAACGGAGCGGGATACGTTTGTGGAATCGTTGACTCCGTGTTTGAACTTGGAATAAAAAAAAAAAAATAATAATTTTTGAGCCTTGAGGAAAGAGTGAGAAAGCGAGCGAGACAGGAGTGCCCTGAGTTATCTGTTTCCGCAAGTGATATTGAGGGGAATCAGCAGTATTATCGTTTGAAAGAAAACCTCCCTCAGCCTTTCCGTGTGCAGCCCAAGTTTAGTCATGTTTATTAATATTCTCCTCAAATTCCGCCGATAAAAAAAACCAAAATCATCACAGGGAAGACACTGCCACCGTGTGGACATTTTAGGCATTAAAGTGTGTGGAAAATCTCTGTTCAGCGCATGACAGTTCAACTGTTTAATGGGGAAGTGAAGCAAAATTTAGCAGCGGTTTCCTGCGGTTGTGAAAATGCCGGAAGGAAAGGGGTGTAAATCTCCTCAGTGATTTGCGTGGGAGTGCAACCATACCAGAGCAGAAAAGCAGCGTAAGAGAGAATCGACGGAAAGGAATATGAAGACCCGGTGCGTCCGAGCATCTACTAAGGGCGATTTGGTGAGTCATTGGGTCTGGGAGGAGGAGAAGTGAGAAGGGCAGGGAGCGATCTACTCCCGGGAACTGCATTTGGAACTATTGTGAGGCACGGCAGAGTGCAAGGGGGAGCCATCCCATGGTGAACTTGAAGGTTACAAAGGCTGTAGTGATTTGAAAATGAGCGAGAAAAGGAGCAGCTAAGCGCGTAGGAGAGCGTGTTGTGGTATAAAGACTTTTAGTATTCTATAGTTTAACACGCAGCGCGAGAGCAATGTTCATGGAGCAATTACATTAAAAGTGCAGCAAAAGTGCCAGCTTAACAGATGGCGTGGTAAAGAGACATTGAATATTCCACACAATAACACGCAGAGCGAGGGCAATGCTCATGGAATAATCACATCAAAAGGCTGTGCAAAATTGGCGTCAGGGCAGGCGTTACCCCCCTGAGACTGTAATTGTACAAGTTATAGTGTAAATCTATAGAGGTTCCAAATTATAACGTGACGAAGAGGACACTGCAAGCGCTCCAATTGAGTTTCCTCCCATACCTCCAGTGTTCAGTTAAGAGCGTAACGTATTCGAGGCCAACGGCCATTTTGTGTCTGGCAGACACCTTTCGTGCTTGCAAATTAGATGCGCGCGTGTTGTCATTAAGGGGAGCTGATCTCAAATTTCATCAGTCGAGAGTATAAACTCCTACCATTTTCACTCTTAGCGTGCTTCGCTAGTAACTGTACCGAGGGAAACCTACAGGTTGTGTCACATCAACCCGGATTTATAGCAATATCAGCATGGAAATAAACAAAGGGAACAACTTATCTCCAATGGAGCCATTTCTTGGAAGGGATGGCAATGTTACAAATACTAGAGAAGAGTGCAAGGAGTATCTTCGTAATTTTGAAGCTAAAAAAGAGAATGAGATAAAACCATTACTTCCCAATGATAGGGTGAAAATGTTGATTAATAGAATAAGTGTTGGAAGGGAAGAAGCCTACTTTGACAGTGAAAAGAAGAACCATGAGGGAGCTGAGAGTAATGTAGGTGTAGGAGTCATGGAAGAGACAGTGGAAAATGATATGCAAGTTAAGTCCAGTGAGGTACAAAGGAACAAAGTTATCGGAGATGGCAAAATGGGGAAGAACATGTGTAAAGTCAACCCGGGGTGTACTATCAACTCAGGAGGTAGGGAAAATGGAAAAAAAATGGATGCTAGGTCACATGATTCTACTGTGAGCACGAGTTGGTGTAAAACTAAGTTAGCTGGAGCGTGTGGATTTGAGATCATAGGGACCAACATACCCCTTAATAAGTACATGAGCGATGAAAATGACATGATAGGGAGCAAAGAGCTGGAATGGAGACACAAGAAAGGTGGTACTAGAAATACTAGTAACGTCACAGAAATTGAAACCTTCGATCTGGGGGGGGTGGTACAAAGGAAATCTAGATGTATGATATACCAAGAAAGAAATGAACATAAGAGTGATCGGGAGAGAATCAGCAGTGAACAAATAGCCAGGTTGGAGTGGTTTAAAGAAAGGAAACCACCAAATAAGGGTGAGATAGCATGGAAAGGTTCTGCTAGGAGAGTGGAATGGACAGAATATGTTATTATGGACAATCTCAAAGTAAAACGTAGTACGTTTAAAGGACTAGGAAGGAGAATGAATATGAGCAAGGAATCGGTGAAGGAAAAAAGTGAAGGAGGTAGGAACAGAGAAATAGAACTTGGTAAGAAAGGAAAATGTAAGGCTACCCCAACCAAAGGAGTAAAGGAGGAAAAGGGTAGTCCTATTCGCCACAATGTTTGGAGAGAGTGGCTAGAAGTTTCATGTAATGAGCCGATGTCAAGAGGTTCAGGTGCTGAGTGTGTAAAGAGATTCGAAGTGGGAGGATGGCCCAGACCTGACAACAAGGATGAAAAGGTGTATGAGGTCCGGGGTGTTACAAGGCGCAGACGCAGTGCAGTCTGGTCCAGGAAACTACCCAAGGTAAAGACGGTAAAGTTATAATCACTCACCAGGAGGAGGCGATGATACGATGGGGAGAATTACGGAGCACCACAGTGAAAGAGTTCCCTATTACCTGGGAGCAGGGTAAAGAGGCACACCATCAGGTGCAAAGCTCACCCCTCGAATGTAACTTAGGAAATTGACTGGTGGCTGACTGGCATAGCTGTAAAGCAAGAGTCCCAGGAGACTTATACTCGGCAGCACACGCCGGGGCAGTCCAGGTTTCCTCGTTGGATCTAGGCCAGGTTATTAGGCTGGCCGTCACTGATCAAAGACTCTCGTTGAAAGCAATGCCTCCTGTGTAACTGTGAACTGAGGATTTCTATAAGATTGACATGAAGTTGGCCACCACAGAACTGGCAATTGTGGTATACATTATACCCCATGTGACATTTGAATGAGAATAACCATTAGTTTAATAGTTGGCCCCTACGGCCATGATCAGGGGGTTGTGATATCTTACCAGTGTTTGCATTATTTCCTCGAGCACCGTCACACGTAGCATTTAGAGCATTATGCCTCAGGGTCTTTTGTTTTTATTAAGGGGGGTCAGGGTGTACAGGATGTGGGGGTGAAGTTTAGACCCGGTTTCAGGTATCCACCCTCCCGCCTCGGTATTTCCCCACCCCGCCCTCCTCAGTTATAGTTTATCTCTTGTGATGTGGTCATCTGCCAGCATTGGTAGAGGCTTTGGGGGTCTTTTCCCCTAGACTTCCCGGTCCTCTCCGGGGTTCAGTCCTTCTGTGCGGGACCTTCAGCCTTCCTGTCCCCCCCCCCCTCCCCACCCGTAGTGTTCCCTTCCCACTTTGCTCAGCTGACTGTCTCTCTTTGATCTTTCTCTCTCTCTCCCTCTTCCCTCCTTCACCCTCCTCTCCACCTCGCCCCCTCGCCCTTTCAGCTGTCCTATGCCTTTTCCCCTTTGTCTCCCTAGGGAGGATGATGTGTTGTAACTTTGCACTTGGAATCTCCCACCCTTCCTATTTTCCCCCTCCTATTTCCTTTCCCCTTGGTATGGCCCGAGCTGTCACTTGAGGCAGCATTGGAATGTTGTGGAATTTCGGTCCTGTCAAGCTGGGAGCACCTTGGTGAATTATACTTAATAAACGTTCGTGAAACTAACCACGTGTGGACAACTTTACTACACACTGGAAACAAGGGTCAGTATCACCGGTACACAGCTACAATGACCAACACTGGACTGAAGGGAGCTGGGGATGCAGCCTGGGTATCACTGCAAAGAGCTGTGGCAAAATGCATCACAATTGTGCCCCAGCCGTGAAACACTCTGGGGTGTCTAAATGGATTTTTGGACCAGGCATCTGTCTGCCCAGCAACGAGAAGCCTTCATGTGCCATTAAAAGAGCTCACAGTAATTCAATGCATCAGGTGTGAGCAGGCTAGCAGCAGCTAGCCACAGGTGAGCTGAATTCCTCGACCCATCCTTTGCCTGCAGGGGTGGAGACTCAGCAGAGAGCAGGGAATTCTAGGTAATAGAGTTTCAAGAATGAGCAGGCTGGCTTTCACAAAACACGGCATGGTTTGGGGATGGATGGCGATTTCCAAGTAGCGTCCAAATGGCTGGAAGTTACGATATTCATGAAGCGAAGTGTCCAGAAGCTGCTTATGACATTGGAAAGTCCCACGACCAGCTCCCAAAATCTGTAACTGGATTAAAAGCCTTTCCTTTGCTCAGAGATGTAGTGCAAGATACCAGAGGACTGCAGAAAAATCGATGTTCTGGAGGCTAGAATATTAGGCTGTAAATTAACAGCAGTACTGAAGGCAGAACCTGAAGAGTCCAAATCCAGTAACAGAGGCTTAGAAGCTTGAATCAAAGGTGTTTGAAGTCCTGATGATGGCATGCTAAAGTAGCACTCTGAAAACAAAGGCAGATTGACTGTAGGGTCAAAAGCAGATAACGGATTGGCAGGAGGCACAGAGGTCAAAGGCAACCCAGCTGAAGTCAAGGAGGTAACAGGAAGCACACTTGAAGATGTGACCCTGAAGGAAAACGTACAGAATACTCACATGTAGGAGAATCTGGAAGCAGGTATGCAGGAAACCTAGGCCCTGGAGGCCGACATGTTGAGGGTAAATCCCTGAGGCTGAAAGTTCAGTCTGTGAAAGTATATGTGCTGAGACCTTTGAAGGCAGGCAAACTGGAAGCACAGGGTCAAAAAGTAGGCAAGAGAGAGGCTCAAGGTCGGAAGGCAGGCAAGCTAGGCACTTGGTGTCAGAAGGCAGGCTGGAAGCTCTGGCTCTGAAGACAGACCGGCTCTTTGGAAGCTCTGGCTCTGTAATCAGGCTTTTAGGAGACTAGCTCTATAAGCAAATTGTTTGGAGGCTGAGCAGGCAGGCAGGCCAGATTTTGGGCTCGATGGCATGCAGGTTGAATTTCTGATGGTAGGTCAGCTGAGGACTCAGTCTCTGGAGGCAGCAGGCTGGCTGACGACTCTGGCTCTGGAGGTAGCAGCCCGGCTGACATCTCAGGCTCTGGAGGCAGCAGGCCAGCTGACGGCTCGGGAGACTCTGCAAGAAGACAAACTGAAGTCTGAGAGGCATAAGGATGACAGTCTTTAAATTCTGGGAATGGTGATAGCCCATGAACCGTAGGTTCCCGGTTTTCAGTAGTGAAATCGTCACAGTTCCTTGGCACATTAAAACACACTGAAGCGCTTTCTTAGGGATGGCTAAGAATAGTGCGTTTCTTAGAGTCTCTGATGACCAGACTTCCTTTACCATTCGGCAGTTCGCATCTCTTAGTCAGTAGAAACAGGTCAGAGATTATTTGGTCATGGGAGATTTTTTCAATTTCCTCTTCATTACAAGGTGTTACAGATTTATTGGTGCATAGAGTACAGATATTTCCTGACTTTTCAATATGTGGTTTGCTTGAAGGCAAAAGAGCAAGCAAGGGGTCAGGATTTTGTTTCTTCTCAACGAGGAGGTTAGCTTCAGTCGCAGCAGTTAGATCAAGAGCATGGTCTGAGTCACCGGATATTGTCACATCAAGGATTATGAGGGGCACTGGTTCAGGTTTAAAAAAAAATAAAAAATTTAATGGCCTGTCTACGGGTTATCGGACACAGAACTGACCTTAGTACCAGGAAAAGAAAGAAGGGAGAAGTATTGTGTTTTGCCTGGCATTCAGGCTTCCTTTAAACTGGAGGGACACATCCCAGATGTAGCGCCTAGATGAAATTTAGCACTAGAAGACAAAACATTAGTGAAGTTTAAAAAAATTCAGAATTCAAACAAATACTTTCCTGAACTGCACTTTGAGACAAGATACTATGGCTATTGTGAGTGGAATTTGAGTGATCAGCCACAGTATTTTTAACACAATCTCTGGACCAGCTCTGAGGGGAACCAAAAGGTAGCATAAGGTTTCATTTTCAATTTATAAGGAGGCTAACATAGATTCAGAAAAGTAGTCTTGGACAGGGGTTTTAGATTCCCACTTGGACTGTGGGTTATAATGTTTTAGCAGGGTCTGAAAAGTGTATTCTCTTGTTGTAGTGCCAGAATCTTAGATTTAACTATATCTTGTGAAGACTTTAGCTCATTTTCTATAAGGACAGTGGTAGGCTTGGCAGCGTCACAACAACCAGCAGAACAAAATCTTGGATTTTTTTTTAACTGACTATTAGTTGCCAGTGTTTAAATAGGCCTTTTCTCGCTTTTGTTAAACTGATTGTTTACTTTGAATGTAGCATTAAACATTGCCTCTTTAGTGTCAGGGCCTGTGAACTTCACTGGGTCACAAGACTGAGCTATATGGTTTCAATCAATCAATTATGGGTTTGTTGAGCTGACTACTCACCTGTGAGGGTCTCAAGGCGCTGGGGAGGGGGGAGGTGCAGGTTCCAGTCCATCAGGGAGGAGGTCTGTTGAAGAGCCATGTTTTGAGGTTTTTCGTGAAGATGGGGAGTGATGTCTGTCTGAGTTGGAGCTGTAGAGTGTTCCAGGCTCTGGCCGCGAGAAAGGAGAAGGAGCGGCCTCCCGATCTGGACTTCCTGGTGCGGGGGGGCCACGGCGTAGGTGAACTCAGCTGATCGTAGGGTCCTTTGGGGGTGGTTGGAATCGGAGTCGGCTGTTCAGGTATGCAGGTCCTGTGTTGTGGAGGGCTTTGTGTGCGTGGGTGTGTATCTTGAAGGTGATTCTAGCCTCGATGTGGCGCCAATGGAGTGTGCGCAGGTGCTGGGAGATGTGGCAGTGTCTTGGCAGGTTGAGGACCAGTCTTTCGGCAGCCTTATGAATGTTTTGTAGCTTGCGGTGAGTTTTCTGTTTATTCCATCGTAGAGTGCGTTGCCGTAGTCCAGTCTGCTGATTTGGATGTAAAACAGGTTACGAAATTAATCTACTCTTTCTTTGTCTGTTGTGTGGTTAAACATACTTTACCTGGCGTCATTGAACTACCGGTTTGGTAAGTTGCTAATACATACGGTGTATGGAATTTGTCTTCAGTGAAAAAATTGTCTTGTCAGAGTTACAAACATTTCCCTTAACAGTACCGCTCTTTGAATTACTATTTTGTCTTTCTGCTGCTAACAAGGTTTGCAGAAATTAGTTTTCATCCTGTAGGTCACTGGCTGACATCGGGTTTGGATCAGGGTTACAGATGGAATGAAAATCTAATATAGAAGGATCAGCCAACCACAGGGAATAATATCCAGCACATAAAAGTCTGTTTTGTTCCAAGAATATATCCCTAGTGTCAAAGGACCTTCAAATAGGTTGTACAAAACTATGCTATCTTGGCAATGGATGTCTGCCAACACATGCACACTTTCTGGATCGTATGCTAAACATCTTGGCCAGAACTGACTGGGTGGGCTTAAAAAAAAAAGGTACATAACTGAATGCAAAGAAATCTCACAAGTGACCCTGGAA
This sequence comes from Lissotriton vulgaris, assembly GCF_964263255.1. Lineage (NCBI taxonomy): Eukaryota > Metazoa > Chordata > Amphibia > Caudata > Salamandridae > Lissotriton > Lissotriton vulgaris. The sequence continues at coordinate 641,677,169 of NC_141697.1, forward strand.
ATGTGGGTTGGTCATACTATCAGGGACTGTACGGGACACAGGCAGGGACTAGGGCAAGGACTAGAGACTACATAGAAAACGTAAGCAGAAAGATTAGCACAGCGCTGCACAGGATCACACACAAGAAGTCAGAGGAGAAAAGGGATCCAAAGGTGAAGCCTGCACAAAGGAACAAGATAGCTAGAATTCAGAAAGGATAAGCACTTGAGAGGTAATTTAGCTTTCAGAATAACTACATCCAGCATGGATGTGCACGACGTATATATAAAACAACATTAACCATAAAGGGGAATGTAAGGTAAAGTACTAGGGAGCTCCACACAGTAAGACTGAAGCTCAGTAAGTTCCTCACCCACAATTGCTGTTAAAGGCACTGACTGAAAATACTCACATGTAGGATATGCATGCAAAGTCAGGCTCTGTGCAGCGGATACCTATGGTGATGTTATAAATGTAACTCATACAATACGGTGAACAAGAAACACCACCCAGGTTGTCATCTGTGCCCTCGGATCCTGGCGATCAAACCGGAATGCACAAGGCAGTAACAGCAAGGGGGTAGAACTAAACATAAGCACAATAGACAAGAGCTAACAAGGAGGAGTGCTTAACAGGAAAAGAAAGAAGTCACCGGGCACACTTGGCAGAAAGCAAGTAAGAAACATACAAGGTAATAGAAGCAAGGCATCAGAAGCAGAAAGACTGCACACTAGGAACTGGAACAAAGGTAATGGGAAGAAAGTCAGGGTCTGGCAAAGGGTAAATACAGAGGGAGAGAGGTTCAAGACCGCACTCCAGTAGTAGTGGATCAGGAATCAAGGAAAAAGGGTAGCACTGAAAGAAGTGCTAGTTCAGAAACGAGGAATAGCAATAGCTCTGGAATTAAGTAATCTAGGAAGCACTGTGAGCAGTGCTATTTCGGAAACAACAAATAGCTATAGCTCTGGAATGTAAGTAGCATTGGCAGGCATTGCTAGTTCTGGAAACGGAATAGCTACAGCTCAGGAAGCAGAGTCAAGAGAGTGCTGCAAGCAGTGCAAATCAGGAATAAGAAATAGCTGCAGCTCAGGAACAAAGGATAACTATTGCTGAGGGACAGCGGAAACAAGCTAGCACTGCAGGCAGTGCGAATTCAGGCACAAGGAATAGATATATCTCAGGAATAAGGAAATAACCAAAGCTCAGGAAACACTGGAAACCAGGATATCAAAAGCTCAGGAAACACTGGAAACAAGGGTAGGTCTCCCCGGTACACAGCTACAATGACCAGTGCTGGCCTGAAGGGATCTGGGAATTAAAAGAGCTTGCAGTAATTACATGCTTAGGTGTGAGCAGGCTAGCAGCAGCCAGCCACCGTTGAGCTGCATTCCTCTACCCATCCTTTGCCTGCAGGGACGGAGACTAAGCAGAGAGTAGGGAATTCTAGGTAATAGAGTTTCAGCAATGAGCAGGCTGGCTTCCACAAAACACGGATTGGTTTGGGACTGGATGGCGATTTCCAAGTAGCTTCCAAATGGCTGGAAATCAGGACATGGAAGAAGCTGAGTGTCCAGAAGTGTATTATGACATTGGAAAGTCCCACAATTCGGGCCGCAGGTAGTGGGCATGAAAGCACAGGGAGCGAATTGTGACAGTAAACCCCCCTCCAACGATTGGCTCCCAAAATCTGTAACTGGATTCAAAGCATTTGCTCCTATGAAATGAGTCAATTTCTATCAGAGATGTAGTGCAAGATACCAGAGGACTTGTAGAAAAACTGATGTTCTGGAGCGTAGAATAATAGGCTGTAAATTAACAGTAGTACTAAAGGCAGAACCTGAAGAGTCCAAATCCAGTAACGGGCATAGACGCCTGAATCAAAGGTGTTTGAAGTGCTGATGATGGCATGCTAGAGTAGACTCTGAAAACAAAGGCGAAACGAAAGCACAGGGAGCAAATCGACCAGACCTCTTGTTGTCCTGCTCCTTCCTGCCTTGGTTCAGCCAGAATCTTTTTCTTGTTCCTGTGCAGCTTGCTGCAGATATCCCTCAGCTCTGCACTGCTTTTGCTTTCCTTCCTTGTCTGCCTGCTGTCTAGTCTGATGCAGCCCCTGGGCTTCTCCCTTTCCAATTGTTACTTCAGTTTCTGCTATTCCCTTTGCTTATTCCTATGTTATAGCTCTTTTTTTTTCTCCCTAGTCTCATAGTTTTGCTCCTGTTTGTTACCTTTCTCATGGTTTCCCTTGCAGTCTTTAGTTCACTTGAAGTTCCTGTCTTTTGCTTTTTACATTTCCTAGAACTCTTGTGCTGGACTTGCCCATTTGTTCTTCAGTTTTTCATTGCAACCCTGCTTCAAACTATTTGCTACAGCTCTCAGGTTCCTTTCTAGTGCTTGCTCTGTATACTCCCTTTGGGCTCTTGTGTCTGTTAATTGTGCAATTTTGTTCTCATCTGTATATACGTGTATTCCTTGTGCCAGGGGTTAGCTTCTGTTTTCCAGGAGGCAAATCATGCTCCATTCTTTGTTTTGAGATAAATGTAGACTTCAGTGTTTAAACTGTGACATTTCCATTTTCCTAAGAATCTTCACTGTGACTCCAACTGGACCCATTGGGGCTGTCTTGCATACTTAAGTACAATCCTCGTGTCGGCCCGTGGGTTCCAGATACAGAATTGCTTCTGCTGCCGCCTTTCTATGGGGTGTGCAAGGTGACTATCTGTAAGAGTAATCGTCACAGAGATATTGATGTTCCCTGTTGCTGTGAGAAGTTCTGAGTTTTACCTGTGTACAATCCTTGTTGTAACTAGGGATGGGCAGAATGTTACATTCTGCCAGTGGAATTTGGGCCTCTCACATTAATCTTTTACAGCAGAGTTCTGGCAAAACTTCACCAATCACTGCTTAGTAGAATTGTTCTCCCACGAGGCTCCAGAATATGCAAGCTGGCGAGCAAGATTGGCATCCCCTACTGCGATTATATAACGCAGGCGGTTTCTGGCGTTTGTGGTCAGAGGGGTGCAGTTTGAGTAGATTTGCTGCTTCATTAGTAGACTTTGTACTCAAGCAGCAGCAAAATCAACTTGAATTGCCGCACTCGCCTCTGTAACCCATGGTGCTGTTCGCGCTACCAGCACAAGCTGCATATTTTCCACCTGTCGGCGAAATTCCACGGAATCTCGTGGAGTTGTTCTGCACCTCAGCGGTATTCCATGGAGTGAAATTCTGCGAGTTCAGCCCATACCTAGTGGTAACCCAGTGTGTTTGTTCATTATTGGTTCCGTTCCCTGTTTGTACTCATTAGGATTCCTTGTGTTCTCCATCCCTTTCCTGTGCTTTACCCTATTTGTGTTGGTTCTTGCCTGGTGTATGCTCTTGCCTCCTCCTTTGCATCGGAACATAACTTCTGTAGGCAGATATTCCTGAACTTTGAAGGGTGCTCGGCCGGAGACCTTGAAAGTATACCTTTTCTTTCAATGCCTCAATTCGACAAATGAACTAAGAAAAATCAACAGAACGTCTCTTACCTCCATCCACCCCTAGAGCATACAATATAATCCAGTCAGGGTTGTTCCTTACAGTGGCTTCCGATCAGAATGTTTCACTCCCTTCATTCTCAAAAACCCCTAATTTTTTTGTTTTCATCTTTAGAATACACAAATGGTTATATAACGTACATATACAAATAATCGTACATTGTCAACACAAGTTGCATTAAAACATCTCAGAATGTGAAGAAGCATCCACTGTTTTTGAAGAGATTCTCTCTGATAATCGTGTGCTGCTAGAAATCATAAAGAACCTTTAGCTTCCACCCACTTTCCTGCATCCCCAATATATGCACACTTGGTTGCTCGCCATCCTGAAAATCCCCATCTAATCTAATTATCTTAGATTCATCAGCTTTGGTGGGCAGGTTACTGCGCTCTATCTGTACCCATGTAGTCAAAATCTGTGTTCCAAGGTCTTGCCAAAGTGTCTTTTTCCTTTGTTGTTATTAAATGATAGTTTCCTATGCTGTCCAGTACCAGGTATGCCATGTCGGGCAATTTTATCTCTTCCATCATCTAGCAAGAGTAAGTCATGCCACCTGTTGGAGCTGATAAACCCCCCTCCAGCCCCTTTGTGGACCTTACACACTTCTGGGGACCAGGACCTAAACCTTAACTGCCTGCCCTGCAGGTACCAGGGTATATGATTATTATTTTGATGGAAGCTAATACTACTTTTCAATGAATGTTTATCTGAGGGTAAGCCCATCTCACATGAAGGGTTGTTCCTCTCTTGCTTCAACCCCTCCAGCAACCATCAATCACACTTGGAAACATCTTTGAGAGCTTATTGGGTGTTGGGTACCACCCAGTCATAATCTTTAGGGCAGGCTCCCTGTTACATAGACCTACTGTGTTTAAAAGTCATAGCGTACTGATCTATTTAGCTTCTAAATATTGACCTGAAGCTATATACCGGGATCCTGGCCGCCCGACTGGGCCTTTACATGCAGGGCTGGTAGACCCTGACCAGGCAGGAGTCATACCGCAGCGGCAAACGAGTGATAACACCAAACGAGTCACGCATCTGATCAAAAAGGCTTCCAGCATTCCTGGAGGATACATGCTTTTAACAGTAGATGCAAAAAAAGCCTTCGACCTCGTCCACTGACTATAGCTAGAGCAGGCACTGATACGCAAGGTGACTATCTGTAAGAGTAATCGTCACAGAGATATTGATGTTCCCTGTTGCTGTGAGAAGTTCTGAGTTTTACCTGTGTACAATCCTTGTTGTAACTAGGGATGGGCAGAATGTTACATTCTGCCAGTGGAATTTGGGCCTCGCGCATTAATCTTTTACAGCAGAGTTCTGGCAAAACTTCACCAATCACTGCTTAGTAGAATTGTTCTCCCACGAGGCTCCAGAATATGCAAGCTGGCGAGCAAGATTGGCATCCCCTACTGCGATTATATAACGCAGGCGGTTTCTGGCGTTTGTGGTCAGAGGGGTGCAGTTTGAGTAGATTTGCTGCTTCATTAGTAGACTTTTACTCAAGCAGCAGCAAAATCAACTTGAATTGCCGCACTCGCCTCTGTAACCCTTGGTGCTGTTCGCGCTACCAGCACGAGCTGCATATTTTCCACCTGTCGGCGAAATTCCACGGAATCTCGTGGAGTTGTTCTGCACCTCAGCGGTATTCCATGGAGTGAAATTCTGCGAGTTCAGCCCATACCTAGTGGTAGCCCAGTGTGTTTGTTCATTATTGGTTCCGTTCCCTGTTTGTACTCATTAGGATTCCTTGTGTTCTCCATCCCTTTCCTGTGCTTTACCCTATTTGTGTTGGTTCTTGCCTGGTGTATGCTCTTGCCTCCTCCTTTGCATCGGAACACAACTTCTGTAGGCAGATATTCCTGAACTTTGAAGGGTGCTCGGCCGGAGACCTTGAAAGTATACCTTTTCTTTCAATGCCTCAATTCGACAAATGAACTAAGAAAAATCAACAGAACGTCTCTTACCTCCATCCACCCCTAGAGCATACCATATAATCCAGTCAGGGTTGTTCCTTACAGTGGCTTCCGATCAGAATGTTTCACTCTCTTCATTCTCAAAAACCCCTAATTTTTTTGTTTTCATCTTTAGAATACACAAATGGTTATATAACGACTGGATGTACATATAATCGTACATTGTCAACACAAGTTGCATTAAAACATCTCAGAATGTGAAGAAGCATCCACTGTTTTTGAAGAGATTCTCTCTGATAATCGTGTGCTGCTAGAAATCATAAAGAACCTTTAGCTTCCACCCACTTTCCTGCATCCCCAATATATGCACACTTGGTTGCTCGCCATCCTGAAAATCCCCATCTAATCTAATTATCTTAGATTCATCAGCTTTGGTGGGCAGGTTACTGCGCTCTATCTGTACCCATGTAGTCAAAATCTGTGTTCCAAGGTCTTGCCAAAGTGTCTTTTTCCTTTGTTGTTATTAAATGATAGTTTCCTATGCTGTCCAGTACCAGGTATGCCATGTCGGGCAATTTTATCTCTTCCATCATCTAGCAAGAGTAAGTCATGCCACCTGTTGGAGCTGATAAACCCCCCTCCAGCCCCTTTGTGGACCTTACACACTTCTGGGGACCAGGACCTAAACCTTAACTGCCTTCCCTGCAGGTACCAGGGTATATGATTATTATTTTGATGGAAGCTAATACTACTTTTCAATTGCATGTTTATCTGAGGGTAAGCCCATCTCACATGAAGGGTTGTTCCTCTCTTGCTTCAACCCCTCCAGCAACCATCAATCACACTTGGAAACATCTTTGAGAGCTTATTGGGTGTTGGGTACCACCCAGTCATAATCTTTAGGGCAGGCTCCCTGTTACATAGACCTACTGTGTTTAAAAGTCATAGCGTACTGATCTATTTAGCTTCTAAATATTGACCTGAAGCTATATACCGGGATCCTGGCCGCCCGACTGGGCCTTTACATGCAGGGCTGGTAGACCCTGACCAGGCAGGAGTCATACCGCAGCGGCAAACGAGTGATAACACCAAACGAGTCATGCATCTGATCAAAAAGGCTTCCAGCATTCCTGGAGGATACATGCTTTTAACAGTAGATGCAAAAAAAGCCTTCGACCTCGTCCACTGACTATAGCTCGAGCAGGCACTGATACGCAAGGTGACTATCTGTAAGAGTAATCGTCACAGAGATATTGATGTTCCCTGTTGCTGTGAGAAGTTCTGAGTTTTACCTGTGTACAATCCTTGTTGTAACTAGGGATGGGCAGAATGTTACATTCTGCCAGTGGAATTTGGGCCTCTCGCATTAATCTTTTACAGCAGAGTTCTGGCAAAACTTCACCAATCACTGCTTAGTAGAATTGTTCTCCCACGAGGCTCCAGAATATGCAAGCTGGCGAGCAAGATTGGCATCCCCTACTGCGATTATATAACGCAGGCGGTTTCTGGCGTTTGTGGTCAGAGGGGTGCAGTTTGAGTAGATTTGCTGCTTCATTAGTAGACTTTTACTCAAGCAGCAGCAAAATCAACTTGAATTGCCGCACTCGCCTCTGTAACCCTTGGTGCTGTTCGCGCTACCAGCACGAGCTGCATATTTTCCACCTGTCGGCGAAATTCCACGGAATCTCGTGGAGTTGTTCTGCACCTCAGCGGTATTCCATGGAGTGAAATTCTGCGAGTTCAGCCCATACCTAGTGGTAGCCCAGTGTGTTTGTTCATTATTGGTTCCGTTCCCTGTTTGTACTCATTAGGATTCCTTGTGTTCTCCATCCCTTTCCTGTGCTTTACCCTATTTGTGTTGGTTCTTGCCTGGTGTATGCTCTTGCCTCCTCCTTTGCATCGGAACACAACTTCTGTAGGCAGATATTCCTGAACTTTGAAGGGTGCTCGGCCGGAGACCTTGAAAGTATACCTTTTCTTTCAATGCCTCAATTCGACAAATGAACTAAGAAAAATCAACAGAACGTCTCTTACCTCCATCCACCCCTAGAGCATACAATATAATCCAGTCAGGGTTGTTCCTTACAGTGGCTTCCGATCAGAATGTTTCACTCTCTTCATTCTCAAAAACCCCTAAATTTTTTGTTTTCATCTTTAGAATACACAAATGGTTATATAACGACTGGATGTACATATAATCGTACATTGTCAACACAAGTTGCATTAAAACATCTCAGAATGTGAAGAAGCATCCACTGTTTTTGAAGAGATTCTCTCTGATAATCGTGTGCTGCTAGAAATCATAAAGAACCTTTAGCTTCCACCCACTTTCCTGCATCCCCAATATATGCACACTTGGTTGCTCGCCATCCTGAAAATCCCCATCTAATCTAATTATCTTAGATTCATCAGCTTTGGTGGGCAGGTTACTGCGCTCTATCTGTACCCATGTAGTCAAAATCTGTGTTCCAAGGTCTTGCCAAAGTGTCTTTTTCCTTTGTTGTTATTAAATGATAGTTTCCTATGCTGTCCAGTACCAGGCATGCCATGTCGGGCAATTTTATCTCTTCCATCATCTAGCAAGAGTAAGTCATGCCACCTGTTGGAGTTGATAAACCCCCCTCCAGCCCCTTTGTGGACCTTACACACTTCTGGGGACCAGGACCTAAACCTTAACTGCCTGCCCTGCAGGTACCAGGGTATATGATTATTATTTTGATGGAAGCTAATACTACTTTTCAATGCATGTTTATCTGAGGGTAAGCCCATCTCACATGAAGGGTTGTTCCTCTCTTGCTTCAACCCCTCCAGCAACCATCAATCACACTTGGAAACATCTTTGAGAGCTTATTGGGTGTTGGGTACCACCCAGTCATAATCTTTAGGGCAGGCTCCCTGTTACATAGACCTACTGTGTTTAAAAGTCATAGCGTACTGATCTATTTAGCTTCTAAATATTGACCTGAAGCTATATACCGGGATCCTGGCCGCCCGACTGGGCCTTTACATGCAGGGCTGGTAGACCCTGACCAGGCAGGAGTCATACCGCAGCGGCAAACGAGTGATAACACCAAACGAGTCACGCATCTGATCAAAAAGGCTTCCAGCATTCCTGGAGGATACATGCTTTTAACAGTAGATGCAAAAAAAGCCTTCGACCTCGTCCACTGACTATAGCTCGAGCAGGCACTGATACGCAAGGTGACTATCTGTAAGAGTAATCGTCACAGAGATATTGATGTTCCCTGTTGCTGTGAGAAGTTCTGAGTTTTACCTGTGTACAATCCTTGTTTTAACTAGGGATGGGCAGAATGTTACATTCTGCCAGTGGAATTTGGGCCTCTCGCATTAATCTTTTACAGCAGAGTTCTGGCAAAACTTCACCAATCACTGCTTAGTAGAATTGTTCTCCCACGAGGCTCCAGAATATGCAAGCTGGCGAGCAAGATTGGCATCCCCTACTGCGATTATATAACGCAGGCGGTTTCTGGCGTTTGTGGTCAGAGGGGTGCAGTTTGAGTAGATTTGCTGCTTCATTAGTAGACTTTTACTCAAGCAGCAGCAAAATCAACTTGAATTGCCGCACTCGCCTCTGTAACCCTTGGTGCTGTTCGCGCTACCAGCACGAGCTGCATATTTTCCACCTGTCGGCGAAATTCCACGGAATCTCGTGGAGTTGTTCTGCACCTCAGCGGTATTCCATGGAGTGAAATTCTGCGAGTTCAGCCCATACCTAGTGGTAGCCCAGTGTGTTTGTTCATTATTGGTTCCGTTCCCTGTTTGTACTCATTAGGATTCCTTGTGTTCTCCATCCCTTTCCTGTGCTTTACCCTATTTGTGTTGGTTCTTGCCTGGTGTATGCTCTTGCCTCCTCCTTTGCATCGGAACACAACTTCTGTAGGCAGATATTCCTGAACTTTGAAGGGTGCTCGGCCGGAGACCTTGAAAGTATACCTTTTCTTTCAATGCCTCAATTCGACAAATGAACTAAGAAAAATCAACAGAACGTCTCTTACCTCCATCCACCCCTAGAGCATACAATATAATCCAGTCAGGGTTGTTCCTTACAGTGGCTTCCGATCAGAATGTTTCACTCTCTTCATTCTCAAAAACCCCTAAATTTTTTGTTTTCATCTTTAGAATACACAAATGGTTATATAACGACTGGATGTACATATAATCGTACATTGTCAACACAAGTTGCATTAAAACATCTCAGAATGTGAAGAAGCATCCACTGTTTTTGAAGAGATTCTCTCTGATAATCGTGTGCTGCTAGAAATCATAAAGAACCTTTAGCTTCCACCCACTTTCCTGCATCCCCAATATATGCACACTTGGTTGCTCGCCATCCTGAAAATCCCCATCTAATCTAATTATCTTAGATTCATCAGCTTTGGTGGGCAGGTTACTGCGCTCTATCTGTACCCATGTAGTCAAAATCTGTGTTCCAAGGTCTTGCCAAAGTGTCTTTTTCCTTTGTTGTTATTAAATGATAGTTTCCTATGCTGTCCAGTACCAGGCATGCCATGTCGGGCAATTTTATCTCTTCCATCATCTAGCAAGAGTAAGTCATGCCACCTGTTGGAGTTGATAAACCCCCCTCCAGCCCCTTTGTGGACCTTACACACTTCTGGGGACCAGGACCTAAACCTTAACTGCCTGCCCTGCAGGTACCAGGGTATATGATTATTATTTTGATGGAAGCTAATACTACTTTTCAATGCATGTTTATCTGAGGGTAAGCCCATCTCACATGAAGGGTTGTTCCTCTCTTGCTTCAACCCCTCCAGCAACCATCAATCACACTTGGAAACATCTTTGAGAGCTTATTGGGTGTTGGGTACCACCCAGTCATAATCTTTAGGGCAGGCTCCCTGTTACATAGACCTACTGTGTTTAAAAGTCATAGCGTACTGATCTATTTAGCTTCTAAATATTAACCTGAAGCTATATACCGGGATCCTGGCCGCCCGACTGGGCCTTTACATGCAGGGCTGGTAGACCCTGACCAGGCAGGAGTCATACCGCAGCGGCAAACGAGTGATAACACCAAACGAGTCACGCATCTGATCAAAAAGGCTTCCAGCATTCCTGGAGGATACATGCTTTTAACAGTAGATGCAAAAAAAGCCTTCGACCTCGTCCACTGACTATAGCTCGAGCAGGCACTGATACGTGCTGGTATCCAGGACAAAATGCGGACTCACATTTTTAATTGTTATCGCTCTCCGACCGCTACTGTCTGTGTTAATGGCCACAGATCTGTGTCATTCCCTATCCGTAGAGGCACTAGACAGGGGTGCCCTTTGTCGTCCCTGCTTTTTGCTCTCTACATGGAGCCCTTGGCTCAGAGGGTCCGAGACCACCCCCTGATTACCGGTATTTGCTTCGAAGGGGATACGCAAACAATAAGCCTCTATGCAGATGACGTGCTGGCCACTCTCACGAATCCCACGACTGCCTGCCTTGGGGAGCTTCTTAGAGGAGCTGGAGGCTTTTGGGAGAGCCTCTGAATCTAAGTCAACTTGGCAAAATCCATGGCACTAAACCGGTCTCTGCTGCCGGCAGTGTTGGCAGACCTTCAGGCCCGACACCCTCTGCACTGGTCCGATGAGACGGTTCCCTATCTGAGCATACAGTTGGCAGCGACTCTGCAGGCTATGAAACAAGTTAATTACTGCACACATCCGCTCTGCGTTGCAGAAATGGAAACACTACCCAATATTGTGGGTTGGGGCGAGTCGCAGCCGTTAAAATGACAATTCTCCCCAAGATTCTGTACCTCTGCCAGACCCTACCCCTTCCACCCCCTACCGGATGGCTACAAAGGGTCCAGTCTGACCTCTCTTCCTTCATCTGGCAGGGACATAAACCGAGAATGAAGCGGTTGGTGAGCTTCATTCCACCTTACAAGGGAGGCCTTGGAGTCCCAGACCTCATGCTTTATTATAACACCACGCAACCCTGGTACCTGGTGGAATGGAGCAGAGCAGAATCTGAGAAGCATTGGCTCGTTCAAGACCGGGCGGTTGCTGGTACGTCTATGATGATTCCCATTCTGCCGAAACCCCATCGCAACCCAACTTTTATGCTTCTCATGTGACGCTCTCTATCCTTATGGTCAGGGACCGGACTAACATACAGCATGCCCTCACCACTTTCCCCTCCCCACTCACCTCCCTTTTTGACAACCCGGATTTCAAACCCGGCGTGGGTTCACAGTCCTTCCGGCTGTGGAGAGAAGCGGGTTGCCGCGCTATTTGGCCACTATTCCAAAAAGGCGAGATTGTTCCCTTCTCACAACTCCGAACCGACCATAGTCTCCCTGAATTGGAACGCATGCGCTACCTTCATGTCCGACACTGGGCCATGCACCTAGATAACCGGGCGCAGGGATCGCAGCTCCTCACCCATTATGAGCAATGGCTCATCACTTGGCCCTTGACAAGAAATTGACGTCGGACTTATACAATTTGCTCCTATCCAGATATCACGCCGGGCGGGCACGATGGGAAAGAGACCTGGGGCGTGACCTTAGCGCCCAGGAATGGGAAGGTGCATGTTATAGGGCATGCCACACAGCAACACATGTAGGCCTGACTGAAACCCTATCCAAACTTGTATACCACTGGTACTATACCCCAGAGAGGCTGCACCAGGCCAACTCCACACATAGTCCCGACTGTTGGAGGGGTGTGGACAGAGGGGCTCGTTGGCTCACCTCCTATGGGACTGCACACACATTCAGGCTTACTGGTAACATGTTCTTGACGAGATTGATAAATATTTGGATACGGAACTTCCCAGGATTCCCGCATACGTACTGCTGGGAGTGCCAAATCCGCTCACTTACCCCCTGAAAGCCAAAAGGGGGAAACAGATAGACATTGCCCTCGGTACGGCCACCCAGAACATACTCATACATTGGAAGACATTGGAAGACAACGCGGGTTCCCACTCACACAGGGTGGTGCCAGCGTCTGTGGCACGTATTTGGGATGGAAAAGATCTCTCTCACCTTGGCCGGCAAGGGCACCTCCTTTAACCTCGGGAGGGTAAAGGTTGGTTTTCTTTTTCTGTATTTCCTTCTTTTAGTTTCCTTTCTTCTTCTCTATTTGGGTGGGTGGTGGGAACATATTTTTAATATGGAGCTCTTGTACCTTAACGCATTTATCATTGGATCTGCCGAGCCCTGCGTGGCCCGATCTTTTGCACTTTTTCTTTGTGTTGCTCCGTGATAAAAAGATTTATACCTAAAAACAATCTCCCACTATGAAACGTGTGAAGATCAGTCTCCCACTTGGTCATATAGCACTAGGTTTCGGGAAGAACTGAGAAATCTATATCTAAATATTCAACATCCATCTCTTATTACCTTGATATGATGACAGTAAGTGCTCTCCTAGTCTAAGGTGTTGTAAGGTTGCTCCTTCCACCCTCCTTTGGAGCACCCAAAGGTGAATCCACTGGTACTGAAGACGTTTGGTCTCAGTTAGCCTATAGAGGAGCACCTGCATGAAAACAAATTATCTGATTGATTCCCCTTTGAAAAAAATTTTTTTAGCATGCAAATGGAAGATAAATCTGAAAGTTTTATAAGTAAGATCTATTTTTGGATAAGGAAATTTACTTACCTGTGGCACTTTTTCTCCAGAACTTATATCCCCTTCCAGATCATAAGTTTTCAGTAGTTTATCCATCATTCTGGGAGATACTAGAGTGTCCTGACCGAGGAGAAAGTTGTAATTTTTAATTGAAAGTTTGTTGACCATAATTCAGCGCCGGGACGCCTCTTTGCTGAGGCAGCTGTTGCGCTATATAAGCTCGCCTAATAATAATAGTGACTATAAAATGACAAATATTTCCTATAAACCACATCTCAAAAAAAGACCACATATTAAATTTTACACACACCTAAAATAAAATGTTACGGGGGCGTGGCTTAGCGGGCCAGCATGGCGGACGCAGTTTAGTGTAGCTCCGTCCTGCCCGCCAATTATCCGACGATCTATCCTGTTCCCCCACGCCGCTTTGAAGTCCTGAAGCGTGGCGCTTGGATCTGGACTGCCGGGTGAGGCTCTGGTGCCATTTTCGGAATGCGGGGGCGCCCAGACAGTCCGCAGAGAGGAGCAGCGGTTTGGAGCCTGGTCCGCATTGCAGAAGCCGGGGCCTCGATTTTTGGGCCCCCCGGACCCGACGCACGAAAGGCAGCCGCCGAGAAAGGACAGTAGCGGGTGGGCCGGCGCTTCCCGCCCATTGATGGCGGGTGCTCCAGGCCTCCCCAGAGAGCTCCAGAGGTACGTGGGCGGCCACAGTGCAGCGTGATCCTTCCCGGGCAGAGGTACAGAAGCCCAGATGTCGTGCAGGCCCAGAGGTAGGCCGTGAAGTCGGGGACCACAGTTTGGAGCTGCCTGAGGAAGGTATCCTTGCGTGGAAGGGCCTGGCGGGGGATCAGGGGGCAGATCGGCCTCATCGGCGGTTGGAGAGCAGGGTTGCACAAGAGTGGGGGCGAGGCCTGACACCTCCAAAGTGTGCTGTTGTGGTGGGCTGCGGCCCGATGAGGAGCCAGAACTACGAGGCATCCTATCCGTCTGTAGGGGCCCGGGGAACCCTGGGCCGGAGGGGACACTGGCAGCGACAAACGTGCCATGAGAGGTGGGCCCCAGCCTGAATGTACGTGAGACATGTCCGTAGTGAATGGCCTGCATGGGCGGTGGCGGTCCCTAAGTTGTTGACCTGCGATGTTGCGATCCCTTACGCTGAGCCTCGTGGTGCGGGCCAGACCTGGGTGCCTGGGAGCTGTATATAGTAGACGGGACTGGCGCACCTAGCCTGGAGACAGTAAGATCCTGCAAGGGGCCCACCAGAGCAGCGACAGCCCCCTACGGTGGAGGGGTGAGGCGAAAAGTGTTGGGCCTTTGAACTAAGTGGCAGCCCTGCCCCGCAGGAGCCGGACCACGAATACCATCACAGAGGGGTCTATACACGCGCTGAAGGATCCGAAGGGGAGCTGAGTGGGCGCAGATTGACGGAACTTCTGAACTGTTGGTGAGTGTCCCAAAGTGCCGCCCAAAACGACGCGAGGTGGGAGCGGAGGGGGCACCACGAAGCATTGGCCAATTGACAAATATACGGAGCCAAATGAAGGGGCCGGGGCAGCGGGAGGCCCTCCAAACCCGGGGCCAGATAATGCAACAATGTTAGCAGCTATAACCCAATCCCGGGATATGCTCGACGCGAAAATTGGGGCTGTGGGAGCAGACGTTACCCTGCTACGTCAAGACTTGCGCAATGCTGTAGCCCGCATTACAGAAGCCGAAACAAGACTCTCGGGAGTGGAGGATGATGTGGCGACCCTGAAGCGCAAGGTCGCCAACATGAAGAGTGTACAGCAGAATCTAGCACTCCGGGCAGAGGACGCGGAAGGACGGGCTCGGCGGAATAACTTGCGCTTTGTTGGGCTCCCGGAGGGCTGTGAGAAGGGCAACATGGAGAAATTCCTGATGCAATGGCTGGCGAGTTGGCTTCCCCCGGACTCCCTATCAAACTGTTTTGTGATAGAACGGGCACACAGGGTTCTTGTTCAGAAACCACCGGTTGGGTCCCGCCCCCGACCGGTCATTGCCAAACTGTTGAACTATCATGACTGCAACACTATTTTACAACAGGCACGGTTGAAAGACCCTCTCCTCTATGAAAATCAGCGGATCCTTATTTTCCCTGACTACACAAAGATGGTGCAACAACAACGGCAATGGTTTATGGCGGCAAAAGCGCGTCTGCAGGACCTCAAGCTCCTATATGCTCTGCTTTATCCGGCTCGTCTGAGGGTGGTGTTCCAGTTTCGCACCCACTTTTTTGACACTCCAGAAGAGGTCTTTCAATGGACCGACGAGACAGTGAAAGTGCGAGTGCATACCCCGCCGGGCCTGGATTCCGACACTTCACAGAGTGGAGCACAGTCGCAACCTGCCCGGGGGTCACGGAGCAGGGGGAACTGGCGTTCCAGGTCCCGAAGGCGCTCCAACTCAGGGGGGGCAGAGGGGGGGCTCAAGGGGTGCTGCTGATCCTCCAATAGTAGATCCCTGACTGTAAGTCCCATAGGTAAAGGAATCATAGCTATAACTAAGGATTACAATGCACCCGGCATCTCTGCGGGGGCCAGGTTGGCGCTGCTCTGGTGAAGAGTTCGGACTAAAGGGACTCTGATTGTAAGATGCAGATACTATTCGAAGCTAGCGGGGTGGGGGGATGGGGGGGTGGGTTCTTCCCCTAGTTGGGACTTGTTGGGGGAGGCTGGGCTGTGGGTAGCAAGGGGGGGATCCTTGGTGGGCCCGGGCTCAGGCCCTATGTTGTGGGCCTAGGGCTACCTACACCGCGATAGGTGCTTCAGTGTTCTTGAGGTACGGGGATGGGAACCGGGAGTTGGGGGGGGCAGTTTTTTGTTTCACATAGAGGGTCAGTTGGGGTAAGGTCACACGACAATGAGGACGTTTCCTTGTGTTATTTGCATTCATCTACAGGGCCCAGCACAGGGGCACTTCCTTTCCTGGTTCACCGATGGCGAGCGCGGAGGCTAGAGTGATAGGTCCCGGAGCATCCCTCCGAATCCTCAGCTGGAATGTACAGGGTATGCTAGACCAAATTAAGAGGGGCGCTGTACTGCGACAGGCCAAACAAGAG
Source organism: Lissotriton vulgaris (assembly GCF_964263255.1). Lineage (NCBI taxonomy): Eukaryota > Metazoa > Chordata > Amphibia > Caudata > Salamandridae > Lissotriton > Lissotriton vulgaris. Next base: position 641,693,287 of record NC_141697.1, read on the forward strand.
CGCGCTGATGTACTACTCCTACAAGAAACACATTTATTGGGTAATAAAACACTTTGCTTGCAGCGATTTGGCTACCAGCCAGTTTATCATGTGGGCTTTGTTAGAGGCTCCCGGAGGTGACCATACTAGTGCACCGCAGACTCTCCTATGTCCACGTCACTCAGTGGGTCGATCCACAGGGCAGGTACATATTTATCAGGGGTAGGATTGGGGAGGAGACCCTGGTATTAGGTAGTGTATATGCTCCACCTCCTCTGCAGTGGTCCTTGGTAGAGAGGCTCTTTGTGCTCTGGGCTGACATTCCTGAGACATCAGCGGTGGTGGGGGGGATTGGAATGATGTCATGGATGGATAGGTGGATAGTTGTAGGCCCGGAGGTGGGCGAGTGCCAACAGCATCTACTAATTTAGGGGATATGGTTAGAAACTTAGATTGGGTGGACACTTGGCGGTATCTACACTCACTTCAGCGGGAATACACCTACGTCTCTGCAGTCCATAACTCCTTCTCTAGATTGGATTATATCTTTGTCCCACGAGCAGTTATGCCTAGGGTAAGATCGGCGGCTATTTTGCCGCGGGGCTATCGGACCACTCCCCTGTAAGTATCGAGTTACTGCTGGGTAGGGTGAGGCAGCCATTTCGGTGGCGCATATCCACATGGCACCTTCAGAACGAAGACTACCAGAAACACATGAGGGAGGCCATTACCCAATTCGTGGCAGAGAATGTTGGATCGGTCACTGCTGCCGGGACTGTGTGGGAGGCCATGAAGCCCACGCTGCAGGGAGTGGACATTGCGTGGTGCGCAGCTGCGCGCCGGCAGCGCAAGGCAGACTTAATACGCGCCGCGGCGGATATAGCGACCATAGAGCGTCGTCGTAGCGTAGGTGGAGAAAGTCAGATGGTGGGGCAACTCCTCCTGGCACAGCAATCTTATTCGTCCCTGCTTTTAGAGGAGGCACGTCAGGCGTGGCTGGCAAAGCGCAGCAGGATTTGCCAGTGGGGGGATAAGTCAGGAACGATGCTGCACCGGCTTTGCCAGGGCACGTTCCAGGCTCAGACTTTGCCGGGGCTCCTAGATGCCACTGGAGACCCAATCACAGATCCGAAGGTGCTGGCGGAGAGTTTTGCGCTCTATTACGCGAACCAGTAGGCCCCGAATGAATGCCTCCCAGCGGAGATGGTAGACAAGTTCATAGCAGACCTGCCGCCACGGCCAGTGTCGGACGAGGTGCGTGATGGCCTCGAGCTCCCGTTGACGGCGGAAGAGTTGGGAAGGGCCCTGAGAGAACTTAATACTGGAAAGGCTCCGGGACCCAATGGGTTTCCAAGCGAGTTCCACAAGAAATATCACCTCCACTTTGGCACGGCCTACTGGGCGGCACTAGTTGAGACACAGGAACGAGGCTGCCTCCCCGCAGACTGGAGGCATGCTGAAGTGGTAGTGTTTCAAAAGCCGGGCAGGCCTCCGGAGCAACATGCTTCTTACAGGCCCATATCTCTACTGAATATTGAGGCAAAAATTCTAGTCAAGGCTCTTGCTAATCGTCTCCTGCCCTACATTGCGGGACTCGTCCATCCAGACCAGGCCGGGTTCATGCCACATAGAGCTACCAGACATAACATTCGTAGGGCCCAAGTGGCAATGGCGGCGGTTCAAGAGACCGGGTTACAGGCGGCACTTCTCCTAGCTGATATTGATAGGGCCTTTGACTCACTGAGTTGGGTTTACCTGTTTGCGTTACTACCCCGGCTTAACCTAGGGTCTTGTTTCCTATCCTACCTGAGACTATTATACACGGACTTGACAGCCTTGGTTAGAGTGGCAGGTGCCATATCCTCTAAATTTGCAATCGGGTGAGTCAGTAGGCAGGGCTGCCCTCTTTCGCCAGACCTATTTGCCCTAGCCATGGAGACACTGGCAGCTTGGGTGCCTATGGATGTACAGCTTAGTGGCTTCGAGTGGGAGATGGGTCCGTCTGATAGAATTGCCCTATATGCGGACTTTGTCTTATTTTTTCTTACTAACCTTAACAGATCGGGCCCCGTATACTCGAGATAATGCAGATCTTTGGCGAAACCTCGGCCCTGTACCTGAACCCCCTAAATCGTCTTTGTGGGTGCTCGAAGAGCAATCCGGAGTGGGGGAATGGGCTTCCACGTTACAGGTAGTAATTCGGGGCATTAAATATCTAGGAGTATTTATCTCAGAGGTCCCGACGATCTCCTGGGAGCGCAATTTGGTGCCGGTCTGGGATCTGGTCCGGACGGAAATGAAGACATGGTCCCGTATGCCCCATACTATCTATGGAAGATCGGCCATTTTTTAAATGGTGGCACTCCCCGATTGCTCTATCAATTACAGAACCATTCATATCAAATATCACCCCAGTGGTTCCGCCAAGTAAATTCAGTGCTGGGGCAATTTTTTTGGGCGGGAGGTGTGGTGAGGGTGGCATTGCTGACATGTTTTCTCTCAACATATTGTGGTGATTTAGCGACCTCAGATATCCTCTCCTATTACCAGGCCTCCCATCTACTGGTTCTGAATGAGTGGTGGTACAGGGATAGGGGCGCCCCAGCATATGCCCTGGAGCGACACCTGATGGGCTCTAATTCCCTACATGGGATACTGTACGCGGCACGGCTTCAAAGGAGGCTGCCGCCGGCTACTCAACTGGTATTCCAGATTTGGAGATGGACGCTGCATCGCATGGAATGGTGGGGCACGTTGACCGAGGAAACCCCACTGTGGAATAATGGACACCTACCTGCTCTGGGGTTTCAAGGGATGGGATACTATAGGGATTTCAAGGCTGGCGGATGTAATGTCGGGTACAATACTTAAATCCTTCCACATGCCCCGGTCCCAATTTTTTCAATACCTGCAGTTCCGCCATGCCATTGCATCGAGCTTGGAAGGTCTGGATTCCCTCCCTGGGTTGAGTCCATTGGAAGCTAAGGTCTTCATGGGGGACTTAGGAGATAAAAAGATATCTCACATCTATCAGACACTAGTCACACACTGCTCCACGACATTGCAGAAGCTCAGAGAGTCATGGGAAGGGGATGTTGGGGTACTGGAGGAGGAGGATTGGTGAGAGGCACTGCAGGCCCCTAGAAGTGCAGCTATAGCGATGCGCCTGCGGCTTATCCAATTCAAATACTTACTCAGAATCTATTATACTAGGGAGAGATTGTGGCGGGCAGGCCTCATTGCATCCCCGAATTGTCTTAGATATGAGAGGGAAGTGGGGACGTTGATTCACAAGGTATGGAGTTGTAGTTCACTGGCCAGATTCTGGAAAGGGGTGTGGGATTGTCTGTCCGAGGTCCTGGGGTGGGAACTCCCACGCACAGTGCGATTAGGTTTGCTGCATGTGATGGACGAGGTGGGGGGAAACAGATATAAGAGGCATCTGTTGTTATTAGGCCTGACCCTCCCCAAAAGAGATATTGCTAAAGCATGGAAAGACCCTCGAGCCCCTTCTGTACCGGTATGGAAGAAAGGGTTAGATTTCTGTATGGGACTAGAGCAGCCGATCTTTGTGGCCCGTGGCTGCCCGCGTAAGCACTACAGGATATGGAAAAGGTGGGCTGATTATAGGGCCCTGTGGCTGGAATCTCCGGTGGAGCGGGAGGCTACTGCGGAGACTGTATAACAAGCCATGATAGAGGATGTATGTAAATTCTGGACCGAGAACTGATTTGCAGAATAGGGGTGATGGTGTTGTGTGACCGGTGGGGGGGGGGGGGAGGAGATCCGGGGGGGGGGTTGGGGAGTTAGGGAGGGGGGGGGGAATTAACATTGTTAAGTTTGATAGTGTTGCCTGACAAAATGATGTACGGATTGCTACTTCATTGATGCCTTGTAATGACTGGCAGCTTACTCCGGAGTGCGGGGTGCTGCACTATATGTGCAATCTATCAAATAAAATCTGTTTACAAAACAAAAAAAATGTTAGTTAAATCGGGCTTTGGAAAAGGTAGAAATGTAATAAGGGTGCACAGGATTGCACTTTTGACTATGCAGATATAATGTATAACATGCATCCTGAGTGGTATCATTCTAGATACATGAGGAATAAACTGTGAAAGGCAATGTTACTATAATGTGTTCTCTAAAATGGATATGTTCATATTCGTGATCTTTAGCAATCTCATTTCTGCCTCCAGACAGAACTTGAAACCTATTCGTTGTGAGGGTATTAATGTAAGGATACAAATTTGAGAAAACATACCACAGTAGGAAAAGTGTGTTGCCCGTAACACCAGTTCTCAAATATGGGAACCTTCTCATAGACCTAATGTTTCAACTATCTTTTGGAACTTAGCATTTCCTGTTAGAGAGAAGGACATTACTCAAACTAGACAAATGAGAACGCAACTCTAGAGAGTGTTTCATGTTTGACCTCATTAAAATAGTTACTGTTATAGAGCTACATTTTTTCAGAAGTTTATATTACTTTCCTCTCATTTTAAGACCACAGTGTCTTTTCCTTGAGTGCAATACCGATTGAGTTCCCTCACAAAAACATCTGCTCAGAAAAATGACATATTTTGTGTGAGAGCCAAAAATAACAATGCATGTTGCTGAAAAAATAATGGTAAGTGCCAACTGTCATTGTGACTTGCAAGGCAGACTTTGTTGTACTTGCCAATCACAAAGTAAATAAAGTAGCAAAGAGAAAGGGAATTCCTCCTTTCCTTCCTACCTGCAAGGTTCTTAAGTCTTAAAGCTCATGCAGTTGCATAGCACTGAAAGGTATCCATCTTCCTTAGTCATTCAGTAACCATTCACAAACTGGAAGCGGTTCATGAGGAACAATTAGAGGTATTGTGGGGGCAGACATTGGTTGCTGGTTACAACTATCCCTACTCACTCTGATGTGAATTGTTCAATTTTTTAAAGTTATTTCCCCTTGCTAGAGTGAGAACACTGTGCATGTGATATTTGTGCCGGCCCCCTCTTCTTTTTCGGTCAGTCGTTCACTAGTTTCTCCAAACTAATCCTGCCTCTTTAAAACCGATGAGCCAGGATTTTCCCTTTATTTTGTAAATGTTATTTTAATTTTGTGGTACCAAAGGAAAATGTGGAAAATATTACCAGAAAAACTGTAAACAAAGTAAATATAACAGTCATTTAGGGGAGTGGGTGAGAAAAGGAAGGAAAGGGGGCTTTAATATCGAAATATAAGTAGGTCAACAACCATTTTTTAGGTCTTACCTGAGATGGCACATGCGCTGTTGCTTGCGAGACATTTTGTTGTCTTACAGTAGGCTTCAAGCCCACCGTTTGCTTATCATTTGTTGGCTTCATTGTTACACTCATTTTCTTGATTCACATTTTGTTAATTGTTGCGGCCTTCACTTCCCCTTTTTGTGTTTGACCCTTTCCTGGAGCACGACCAAAGTACTTGTGTCCTTCCACCACTTGCATATTGGGATTTACTTTTTAGTTCGAAGCCTACCAGCACAGCTTACTGGTTTGCTAAAGACATCTTGGGGACATTCAGAAAGTTGGCCTAGGAATGCTTTCTGCCTTTGCTTACCATTGCCTTTGTGATTTGTAACATTTGCTGGCTTTATTTGCTTTAGGCTGTGCAGCTTGAGTTCATGCCTCCCGTTGCCCAGACCTTGTTTGCTGTATTCTTCCACAAACTTGCTTTGTGTAAACCGACATTTATATCTTGTTCTTATCTTGTCACATTTGCTGTGCATTCAAAGAGAGGTCAAATGTCAGGCTTTCTCCTCCAGGGAGTTTGGTGTTTATTTTTCTTTCTCTGATTTCAAAGTGAGAGAATTTATGACAATCCTACTGGGTCCCCATGTAAGAGGAGAGGGTTTAGGATGTTTTTTTTCTGGCACATACAAAAAAAATAAAAAAACTGTATTGACATTTCAGAATATATCAGAATTAGTGTACTTATTTTTTGTAATTCTGAAGTGTGGTGGAATCAAATATTTGAATATGATTAAAACACAACCATACCCTTGGTTATAACATTTGCACACATTATCTTTAGTGTGCAGTAAAACCGAATTTTGTTGCAAATGTTAGGGTCATGCAGATGGAGAATGTGTTGTGTGCAATGGCATTGGCGCTACCACATCATGCTTACTCCACACAACGCCACTCTGCTCCACCTGGGACAGTTCTTCAAGAGCGTAAGGGCGTTAATCCCCTACTGAATGCAGCCACAAGGATATCCTATTAACATTCCCCTCTGGACTCTTTAAAGGACTGGACTTGGTCCGGCTGATGTGTTTGTTCGCCAGGGTGGGCCAGTATTGATGATTGACAGTGGCATCAAGCTGAGGCCTAATGCGCATGTGGGTTGGACAGGGTTCTGACTGTGCCCAACCCAACATGCGCACCTTGGACCTCTCAGTCTGGGAAATACATCACAGACCCCAGTCTACGTTAGAGCCCTGGGCTCACCTACACACACCAGTCCTGACCTTGCTCTCATTCTTTTTCTACTTGAAGCTACAGGACAACAAACTCTAGATTGGTTGTGGTAAATTTAGCTTGTCCCCGTGGTCCCACGCTTGGAGGCAGTGTAGGGGTTGGATGGTTAAAGAACATAATCAATCACAGTGTAGCTTTATTATCAAGCCACCCAGTGATTGATTATGTTTCTTTAAGACTGATGCAGTGCGTTCCCCTCATGCATAGCACCAGTAAATGCACTATGCATGCTGGGACTGGTTGATTGCAATCACATTTTGTCACAGGTACTCTGTGCAGTAAACTGGTTTTAGGTTAATGAGATTTTGGAAAAGAGGTATTTCTCTTTACAGAAGTGGAGCAGATATAAATCCTGCTAGCTCTGGGGTGAGAGGACTTGGAAATATTGCTCAGCTAGTTGAGTACAGTAAATGACGGCTATCGTATGGTATTTATGCTTTGATGTTCTTGTTCAGCTGTAGAGAGAGGACAACAGAAACCACTTTTTCAGATCTGAAGAGAATAGAGCTAACCTCTTCCAAAGTCGGGCATAAAGCTTTTTCCAGATTAATAATAAAAATTAAGCATTTAGTGTGACAAAAATTGAAGAACGTATTCAAGGAGACTTCTACATCTGGCTAAAACATTCTATACTTTACTGACAAGTATATGAGCTATAGTGACTTTCCATAATTTGAAACTAAGTTATCGATACTTGCCTATCTTTTAACCCCTTCACTGCGGCGGCTATTCCGCTGCAGTGCTAAGGGGGAGGGCGGCCGTGCGGCGGGCGCATGCTGGTGACGGAACCGCTCCGTCACCAGCCGCGGTTGCGCTGTGCTCATGACAGAGCGGTTCCGTCACGGCGCCGCCCGCTCAATAGAACGCTCAGCGCAGGCGCGGAATCCGCGCCGCACAGGCGTGCCGAGCGGGCCGTGACGGAACCGCTCCGTCATCAGCACATAGCGACCGTGGCTGATGACAGAGTGGTTCCGTCACCAGCAGGGGAGGGGTTAATGATCATAATCCTGCAGTAGTTGATGCGTTTACACAATTAAGTGGTGGCATCAAAACTATGCTTTCTAAGCCCAGTATGAGATTAAAATCTGGTCCCGGATGGTTTAATAACGATTGTTCGCTGCAAATCGAGATCTCCGCAGAGCGCTTGCCATACAACCTAGCGACTGAACTGTAATCAAAATATTGAGACAACGCTACAAGACCGTTATCTCCACGAGAAAGGAGGAAATGGTCAAAGAGAGCTGGGATAATCTTGCACGAGCTGTGGCGCTAAAAAATGGGAATGACTTTTGGAAGGTTGTTAAAGATATGGGGTCATTAGGGAAACCCATGTACGCAATTGGATGCAATATCGCCTGCGGGACATGGGAGGCACTCTTTTCTAAAATGTATCTAGCCCCAACCTCTGACAAGGCCCTTATTGAGCACCTAGACTTTACTAAGGTTCAGATTGATTTGTCTGAGGTAGAGGAGGCAATCGATCAGAGCCTGGGCAATAAAGCTCCAGGTCCCGACGGTTTGCCCATCGATCTGATTAAAAATCAACGTGATTTTTGGGCGGCTTTCCTATTAAATGTTTTTAATATTTTATCTGACTCCAATTTACCAAATACATATTCCACCAGCATCATTGTGACGATTTTTTAAAAAGGTGATCGCTCCATACCAAGCTGTTACAAGCCGATCTCTTTGATCGATAATACGCTAACATTTTTGCTGAGGGTATTGTATAATAAGAATAGGGCTTGGGCCGAGGATAATCAAATTTTACATCCTTGTCAGTTGGGGTTTAGGAGTAAAAATGGCACTATAGAGCAATGCCTTAACCTCAATTTGGTTATCGGCAAATACACAATGGCCAAAAAGTCCCCTTTTTACCTAGCATTCATAGAGCTTACCTCGGCCTTCGATTTTGTTAACAGGTCACGACTTTGGCCATTCTTTTAAATTGCGGCTTGGATGAGGCACTAGTATCCTCTCTGGCTTATTTGCACAAAGACTTGCAAGCCCGGGTGCGGATTGGTATGGGCGGGGAGGTATCGAACGATAGAGGGGTCAGGCAAGGATGAGTCCTGGCCCCTCTTCTTTTTATCCTTTACATCAACGACCTCCATAAGAGATTGGCTACACTTACTTGTGATGTTCCCAGCATTAATGGTAGCCTACTCCCTGCCCTGCTGTATGCCGATGATGCGGTCCTGATGGGACGCACACCCAATGCCCTATGTGTTTAGGTGTGGGGCTTTGTCGATTTTATGGCTGGTTTGGACCTATGTTCCAATTTAAAAAAATCATTTTTAATGGTGTGCGAGTCAAAAAAGAACGCAGATATGTCTATTACCTTAGACTCAGATATTTTATATAGCACTCGCACTTTCTCCTACTTAGGGTTAGTTTTTGCCGCTAATGGCTCATGGCCGGATCATGTGACACATAGTAGAAAAAAGTTCTCAAACTCGATCAAGACTATATTGGGCTTGCCCCAACCAAGGAATTCATTAATATTTTTAAACTTCAGTGCACCCCTACTGCCACTTATGGTGCAGAAGTTTGGGGCTTTGGAATTTGTGGTAGTATCCAGGGGGAAGAGAATAGATTTTGCTGCAAACTCCTGGGTGCCCCAATTTCTTCCTCACAGTTCGCTTGTCATAGCGAACTCAAGTTGCCATATATTGAAGATTACATTAAGGCAAGTCCCGCCCTATTCTGGCTTGCAATCTGGAAGAATTCTGCGGCACAGCTTACTAGAGAAATTAGAACAGACTGCCTTAACTGCGACAGGGGCAGGGAAATACCCTGGCTAGCTGCTGTTAGAAGGAGGCTTGATAGTGTGAATTTTGGGCATATATTTTCTAACCCTATTGAGTCCGAATGCGTAAGCAAGATAACACTGCAGAAGGCATTATATACCATCTACAGCAAAATTAGACATGACACTGAGGCTTTGAAATCATCTATAGCTAGATACATGCTTATGGAGAATGTTTCTCATTCCCCCTCTAGCTATCTCTTGAAACCTATTGGCCGTTGCGAGAGGGGTTTGCTTTTTCGCCTTAGGGCAGATGCCAAAGAAATTCTCGCTATGCTTACCGGTAGGGTATAGCGCCAATCTCGATCATCTGTTATGCCCCTGTGATGGCCAAAGTAAACTATCGATGTTGCACTTCTTATTTTTCTGTACTTATTACATTAAATATACTAAATGGTTTCTGATTCCATTTTTCTGGAGCTTACCTTTGAGTGATTACAAGTTAGCATATAGAATGGTTATTGTCCTGGAAGATGAAGATCTAACCTTTTGGTTTGGTTCTTTCCTGAAAGCCGCAGTGTGCACACCTATTTTAATGAACACACTCTGAAGTCCATTTTGTTATTCTTGCTACCTACCGTCCTTACATTGTAATGTAAAATTGGATGAATTCTGGTCCTTCTGACAATTTTATAATTTTATAGTAGAAACTTTGTTATTTTATTCCTATTGCTTTTAATTTTCAATGTGCACTTGGATGAATTCCGCCTTCTTTTAAACTTAATAACATGTATTGAATTCATGATTGGTCACGTTTTGCTATTTTTTATATGTGCCGTTGTTACTTTTGACTTTCTTTTCCAACCCCTCTGCTATTGATTATTGTTCTATTGTCATAATGCTGCTATTTTGATTGTGCTTTTATGGATATTTTTCTTATACAAATAAAGATATTTTGATTTGATTTGATAATTAAAAACATTCTTCGTCGGAGAAATTAAAAAACATGCTCGGCTGCCCCTCCACCGTCAATAGATCTGGCATCAGGTCCAATCTCTTTTTTATCCCCTGGCAATGGCCAGTTCTTTGTACAGTGCACTGCCAATCGTGTCTGAGTCATGGCTCTTGAATAACTAAGGGGTTTAAAATTGCATTTTCAACGATGTTGGTGTAGTTCTGGCCTGCGCTGCTGTTCTCCAGCTGGTCTGCTATGAACCCGGGAACAACTTGGTTCTCAGTGCTAACTTGTTTAATTCCCTATCTTTCGTTTTTTCGGGGATCCCTTAGCCCTTCTAACCTTCAGATCAGCCTGGAAGCAGTCAGTTCTTTGTAATAGGAATCTTTTCTTCTTCCCTGGAGCCAAGGCCTGACTGGCCGTTATTTCCCCGGGAAGCCGGTTTTGTTGCATTGCAGCCGTTTTGAAAGCACCGACTACAGAGTTATTTGTATATTCAGTAGTTTTCTGCCAACAATAAAAGTGTCAAGATAACTTTCATGATTAATGTACCTGCTGGAAAGAGATGGAGTTGTGTCTAAAGGCAGTTTTGACTCATCTAAGGTAGCGCAGAGGATTAATATGCCTGCTGCAAAGGCCATGTGCCATGCAGAGACCCTTTTGTTACTGTGCAGTTCATAAATTACAATCATAATCCAGCACAGTGAGCTATAAGGTCATCAAACAGCTGCATGCAAACTACATGGTACAGGTTAGAAGGTTATGTTTTTTTCAGTCTTTCATTATCCTAATGTTACTAAAAAAGGGTTTGTATGAGTAGAAATAAATTCTATGTCAGGACCGGAGGCTTCGGATTATGCTTTTCCTTTCTTCGTTCTTTATTTTTTACAAAACTCATCAGCGGCTCAGAAAAGCACCACAAATGCTTGTGTACCCAAAACAAAGGGAAAAAACCATTAAACATTAAAAAAATACAGTTTTCCAAAGACCAGGGAACTACAACTCCCATCATTCCCTACAAACAGAGTCCAAAGTTAGTCCCTCAAAAGTGTCCAAAACATGTAAATAGGCCATCCATCTTGAGTCCTCTTGCTCTTTCTTCGCTGCTTCGCAGCCAGTTAAGTGCTCTGTAATTCATCTTTTTTGGTGTATTCATGCATGTATTGCTTTTGATTCCTAGCGAGTTTGGCGCTATGGGGGGGCTCTGTGGGGCGTTATTTGCTTGTTTTTTATGTACGTTTGCCCCGACAGAGCCCATTATAATTGCGGGAACGTTCCGGCGTTCCTCACGCTATTTGCCAGTATTCGTGGCCCATGTGGCCGCTAGGGGGTGCTGTGGCGTCTCGTTGCTCCTCGGCGCGACTTTTCCTCACACAGAGGAGCCGCGCCGAGGAGCGAGTCGTGCCGGAGCCTTGACCCCCGTCGCCTCACCTGAACGCCCGGCTTCTGGGTCCGTAGTTGCCCCATACTTTTATGAACGCCCCGTGTGGGGTCAGTATCGCGGTTTCCACCGCATTTGAACGCCTGCGGCGTATTTTGACAGCACATAGCGGTTTTGGCCTGCCAGTACTTAGGAGCAGGTTCAGGAGAGTTTTAAAACAGCGCGCTGGGAGACGACTGTGACCCGGTCCTTGTGAGGGTCTGCGCGCAGCAAAGGGGGTGCTGCCTTTCATTCCGGTTCTCAACCGGGCCTAATTGTTGTAGGCCTCCGCCAAAGTTGTCTGCTTTGGCAGCATTCCTCAACCCATTGTAGAGCTGACATTCATTCTACAGTTACCTGTGGCCTGGTCCTGCAGTGAACGCGCTGGTAGGCATGGAACAGGAGGGTTTTTATGAGGAGGAGGAATAACAGTATTTGAATGATGAGGACTTCTACAATGCGGTGGACAGCTCCATATACCGATGTGTCACGGAGATAGTGGGCTCCATGGAGGACCGCCTGTCTGCCCACATTGTAGAAGAGTGCGCGATGATGGTGCAGGGTCTCTCTGGTTCGCCAAGTGCCAACCCAACTCCCGTGGGGGAGGAGCCCCCTGCCCCGAAGAGGCCTTGTAGGGAGGGGGTACCTGCGGGGCGCAGGGGGTGGACAGGGACACCTTTGAACGCCTGCGAGATGCGTTTTTGGCCAAGGCGACCACTTCCACCCCGGCACCACCGTCGGGCCAGAACCCTCGGTTTCTTTGGGGACGGCTCCCTCTTCGCCCGGAGGGATGTCACCGGCGGACACGGACGACGACGAGGAGTCGGTACATTCGTGGAGACCGTCCAGCTCCGCCGCATTGTCCCAGGACAGTTCAGGTATGCTGGATCTGGATGAGATCATCCACCCGCGATCCGCAGCCTGGACCCAGGGGGACAAGGTGGCGAAGTTTGTGGCGGGACGCCTACGCAAGCCCTTAGCGAAGGAGGCGAGGAGTTGTCTGAGGGGAGAGTGCCCTCGACCTTCGTTGGAGAATAAGGTGGCTATGACACTGGAGCTAGATTCCAAGATGGCCACGTTTCTTGCAAAATTTGTAAAGGACCCCCGCAGGGGAATTGACAGTTCCTGGCGCTCCTGTCAGGACAAGTTGCTGGACGCTATCGGACCCATTACTAAAATTCTTGACATGGCAGAAGAGGCGAAAGTGACAGGGGCCACGATATCTCCGGACGTCGTGTTGAATTGGGCGCGGAGGGTGGTCATCTTCCTGGGGAACGCCAACTGCGCCCTCTCGACCGAATGCCGGCGATCACTGCTGATTAAACTGGACCCGAAGTTGGGAGGCTTGGCCTCCTCTGAGGCCGGAGCCGGTGCCCAAGGGGGACTCTTTGGAGACCCTTTTATCAAAGAATTAGGCAAGTTCGTGTTGACCTTTACCTCCCTGGACAAGGCCCAATCCAGCATTAAGAGGGTCTTCCAGCAACGTTTCTCTCGCGGAGCCGGTTGCGGTAGGGGCCTCGCGACCGGCAGTGGCGGTCAGAACTTAACCAGTGGTCAAGGCTCCGGGTGGGGGACAGTACAACACCTCCGCCAACTACAACAACTTTTACCCCACCAGGGGTCAACGCTTCAGGGGCCGAGGTGGCTTCAAGAACAACTCCCGCAACACCAATTCCGGCGGTAAGTGTTATTCCTGCGGAGCAGGTGCGCATTGGCGGCCGGCTAGCTACCTTTGCAGGGGCTTGGGCAGCGATTACGGCAGATGCGTGGGACTTGCAGACGATCCACGGCTTCCACATAGAATTTTACGATCACCCCTACCAAACAAGGACCCCTCGGCCTATAGTCTTCTCAGAAGCGGATGCGCAACTGTTCGACAGAGAGGTCTCGGAACTGCTCCGCAAAGGGGCCATCTGTCGATCGGTTCCGCATCCCGCAGGTTTCAGCAACATTTTCCTGGTGGAAAAAACGGACGGAGGCAAACGGCCGGTTATCAACCTCAAAGAATTCAACGGGTGGTTGGTCTACCGGCACTTCAAGATGGAGGGAATCCATCTACTTTGGGATGTCCTCCTCCCGTACGACTGGATGTTGCGCCTGGATTTCTAGGACGCGTATTTGGTGGTTTCCATCCACTCTCCTCACCGCCGATTCCTACAATTCATCTGGAGGGATCGGGTGTTGGAGTTCACAGCCCTTCCGTTTGGGCTTTCCTCTGCCCCTTGGTGCTTCACCAAGCTGCTCCACCCAGCGGTGGAATTTCTACAGAGCCAGGGTATTCGGATGATTGTCTATCTGGACGACATCCTCTTGGTGGCCCAGTGTCCAGAGAAGCTGGCCCTTCAGCTCCAGCAGACAGTTTCTCTGCTTCAGGGATTGGGTTTCATCATCAACCAGGACAAATCTGTCCTCTCTCCCTCTTAGAGGGTAGTCTTTTTGGGGTTCATGGTGGACTTACTCCAGGCCTCATTGAGCCTTCCGTCCCGGAAAATGGCCAGGATCAGACATGTGTTACGTCAGACAATGGTCAAATCACACACCTCTCTCCGTCAGATTGCCAGGGTGGTGGGGCTTCTCTCCTTGTCGATCCAGGCAATCTTTTCGGGACCCCTCCATTACTGGGCCCTTCAGCGTCTCAAAGCGCATCACCTCAGGAAGAGTATGACTTACGATCAGTTGGTTCCCCTTTCCGCGGAAGTGAAGGACGAGATGTCTTGGTGGCTCACCCACATGGAAGCCTGGAATGGGCAAGCAATCTTCAGGTCCGTCCCAGATCTGGTAATAGAATCCGACGCCAGCAGGTCGGGTTGGGGCACCCACTGCGGGGATTTCTCCACAGGCGGCGTCTGGTCATCAGAGGAGCAAGCTTTGCACATAAACTGTTTGGAGTTACTGGTGGGGTCTTTCGCAGTGCACTGCTGGACCAAGGACTCAGTATGCTTGTGTGTTCTTCTGCGGATGGACAAGGTCTCATCGGTTCGATACGTCAACCGTCTGGGCGGTCCACGATCCCGAGCTCTGGCGGATTTGGCGAAGGAGTTTTGGGGCTACTGTCTTGCTCATCACATCTCAGTGACAGCGGAGTACCTACCAGGTCAAGCGAACCAAGTAGCGGATTGGCACTCCAGGCATCTGCGAGATTCCAGCCAGCGGAAGCTGGATGTAGGAGGGTTCCAGTGGTTGAACAGTCTATGGGGTCCTTTTTCAGTGGACCTGTTTGCGTCCCGCTTGGATCATCAGCTTCCTCGGTTCTTCAGCTGGAGGCCGGACCCTCTAGCGGAGGCCACGGATGCTTTCCTACAGGATTGGAGTCAGGAGGAGGCATATGCGTTCCCTCCTTTTTCAATGGTGGTACGGATGGCAGCCCAGCTGTGCCGGCAGAGAGAAGGACTGGCGGTGATCACGCCAGTTTGAAGGTCTCAAGTTTGGTTTCCGGTTCTTCTGGAACTTTCTTGGGATTTTCCAATCCTACTCCCCCGATTTCTTTGTCTTCTTTTCAATCCGGACGAAGAGGCACATCCCCTCATAACCCAGGGGTCTCTCCACCTCATGGCATGGCGACTTTCAGGCGACGCTGGTCGCTCCCAGGCCTTTTGGGACTAGCTGAGGATTTTATGTCCAAGGCCTTTGGCCATCAGTACCGCAAAGCGCTACCGTTCCGCCTGGACTAGGTGGGTAGGTTGGTGTTTTTGACGGGACTTGGATCCCCTGGTCGCGGGTGTTGTTCACATCTTGAATTTTCTGGCAGAGTTGGCATCAGAAGGCCTGACCTATCGCACTATTAATGCGGTGCCCTCAGCGATATCGGCTGCTCATTACCCGGTTGAAGGATCTCCGGTTGGGGAGCATCCCTTTGTCTGTAGACTTCTACGAGGGATACGTCTTTCATTACCCCCGGAACCACATTACTCGGTTCTTTGGGACGTTAATGTCATTTTGAATTTGTTTTCTGTCTTGGCAGCCTAATAAGTATCTTTCCTTGAAAGAGTTGTCCGCTAAGATAGCCATGCTTTTGTGTTTGGTGTCTTGCCGCAGGGTCTCCAATGTGAGGGCCCTATATGTCTCGGCAAGGGTTTTTTCCCCGAAGGGGGTCACGTTTACTGTAGGTCGTCGCACAAAATCTGCGTGGAGGTCAATTTCTTACCCAGCGTTTGTAGATACTCCCAAGCTGTGTGTTGTTCAATGCCTAAAGGCGTACGAAGATATGACCTTAGAAATTCGTCCTCAGGGCGAACGTCAATTGCCATTGCTTTACGAAAGCCACACAAAGCAGTTTCTTCACCTACCATCGCCAGATGGGTGAGATGGATCATGCAGGAAGCAGGTATTGACACTAGCACACTCAGCTAGGGGAGGTATGGCATCCAAGGCTTTCGTTCTGGGAGCACGTTTGGAAGATTTGATGCGTGCGGCAGATTGGTCTTCGGATTCCACCTTTAAGAGGTTTTATTTCAAACCGGTGGTGGACATTGCGCATTTGGTGGTAAGTAAGCTTTGAACTAGCATAATCCGAAGCCTCCGGTCCTGACATAGAATCGAAATTTGCCTAGCTTCATAACAGTAAGTTTCAATTCTATTAAGGACGCGGAGGCGAGGATTATCCCTCCCGAGTTGCCTTCGGAAGACATCCCACCCGTACTGCAGTAAGTAATTCAATCTTGTGATATCTCTGTTGTGTTGGACTCAAAGTATAATGACGCAGCATTTACGTACTTTCAGCGGGGGATTTTGTTCCAACGCTTACGCTGTAGTTTTTCCCGTTAGGAAATGACGGTGCGAAACAGGATCAATGAGATGGGAGCGTGACTCGCGCGAAAAAAGAGGAAGAGGACTCAAGATTGATGGCCTATCTACATGTTGTGGACACTGTTGAGGGACTAACTTTGGACTCTGTTTGTAGGGAATGATGGGAGTTGTAGTTCCCTGGTCTTTGGAAACTGTAATTTTTGAGTGTTTAATGCGTTTTCCCTTTGTTTTGGGTACATAAGCTTTTGTGGTGCTTTTCTGAGCTGCTGTGAAGTTTGTAAAAATAAAAAACGAAGAAAGGAAAAGCATAATCCTCGCCTCCGCGTCCTTAATAGAGTTGAAACTTACCGTTACGAAGCTAGGCAAATTTCGATTCTTATTTGTAAAGCTCACCCTAACCACTGTGTTTTGTTCTGAATTCTGAGTTTGTGCTTCTCCATGTGAAGCACTTTTAAAAAATGCCTACCAGTATGGAAAACATGATTCCTACTCCTTGTGATCCCTTTTGTCTTAATGTAACATTTTCAATACACTGATTTGCACACATATGATTAACTGTCTCTGTATTTATGTCTGATGTAAAGTGCTCAGACGCCATACACTAATATCAGCGGTGCTATAACACAAATAAAAAAAATATGAGTGAGGAGCTACAGAAAGATGAGGGGCACTGTTGGAGGGTGATGGAAATAGGGAGGGAATCATTGAAGAGCCTCAACAAAGATTGTTTAATATTGGTGGATTGTATGGTCATCATTACTATGCTTTAAAAGCTAATTCAAAAGAATATATAATAGAAATGTGTTGTAGAATGCGCCATCTTTGCCCACATTTTCGTGGGTGGAGAACCACCCCCCCCAAACTCTCATTGTATTGGTCTGGCTCACTCGCAGCACTCACCATGCACCTTATGGGGGCTAGCCTGACACAGTTTCACAGGGCTGGTTTTGGTTTCTAGTCCAGCCCACCCTGGAGCAGTACCATGCCACTGGCAGGGAACCCGCATCTGGTGGCTTCGACCTCGATCTATTCATTAGTAATCTTCCAAGCTAACTTTCGGCAGCTTTATATATAACAAGTTCTGGGCACACATATAAAGTATACAGTTAGGTACAGTAATGTGATTCTATGAAAGTTGACACCGGCAGTTCAATGAAAGTTGTTTTATGTAGGTGATATTCGTAAAGGAAAACAAAGCCAGCCGACACGTGTTTCGTCAACAGGTCACTACCTGTGACTCTTCAGGGCTGGAAACAATATAATATAACAAAATCATAATGTGGTAAATCATAATGTTAACATGTGCGTGGTGTACAAATGAGAACAGTAGGGTGACTTCACATAACACCCAACTATCAGTGGAAACCCTAAAAAACCTCTATAAGAAACATTCCTTTGGTAGATATGGATAACCGGAAGATGCTGTATGCATCCTATTTATATACATTGTAATGAAAAAGAAAACAAAATCATCTAAGCAAATGTTATGCCAAGACACATTCCTCTGGTAAGGAATGGATAGCTGCCAGATGCTGTACGCATCCTATATACATACACTGTAATGGTAAAAGGAAAATAAAAACATCAGAGCAAATGTTATGCCAACACGGGTTGCACATGTTATAATTCACATTAAAGCATCATCTAAAGCAAATGGAAAGCGTGACCTTTAAGTTAGAACGTGCAGGAGTCACACGACTATGTACATGCGTGAGCGTGCGGGTGACATACGGCGTACAACGTCAGTACACACATCTAAAAGATAAAATATTGGAATTCCAATTTCCTGCTTCATGCTAGTAAAGGAACCACAAATACAAATGAACTGCATGACTATTGGCTACAGTCTCCAAGGAGTTTATCGAAACCACATTGATGCATTACTTCACATAATTGAAAGGCTAACCTGCAACTGTACATGGTTACTAAAAATAACTTTTGTTTGTAAAGAAACAAGAAATAATCCGAGTGAGAAACAAGTCAGTAGTGTGAAACCGAGGAAAAGGGCGAAACGGCCAAAAAAGTGATAGCAGGTGGCATGCACAATTAGGCGGTCAGGCGGAAGAATGTAAACTGTGCAACGCTTTACCTCATAATAGCGTAACGCGTTCTGCTATAGACAAGAAAGGAGAGAGAAAATAACGGGTGGCCCGCAGTGAGTAATGCAGAGCCGTACTTGTAAAGGTGAAGAGTGAACAGTTAAAGTGAGAACAGCTGCTTGTCATTTGGCCCGGTTTTGAACGGTACGTGCCCCTCTGGGCCTGGTGTTTGTGCTATGAGGCATGCTTCCTGCCTCCCGGCGGAGGATGAATGACACAATCATGCATGCTTTTACAAACGTATGCTATTACAACGCGGGCAATACAATGACCGCTTTGTTACCACGACATGCTTTAGGGAAGTGCTGGACTTTGAAATAGTATACATTATTATTCCAATTCCAGTCTGGCCAACAGTAGGGAAGGTTGGATTTAAAATCAAACAACAGGTTCCCTAATGCAAGTCGTTGTTACGACTAGCTTGGTAATGGAATGCGTGGTAATGTAACCTTTGGTAACAACGCCTTCATTGTATTACCCGCTTAGTAATGGTAGTGCGTAGTTGTGGTTGAATAGTAAAGGATGATTCCCCCTGGAGGATCATGTTTTAATGATTGGCTTACATTTCAGAAACAAAACAGGTGAGTTCAAAGCAGACCTGCCAATAAAATAATATTACTGTAACTATTAGTGTTTGTGTACAGCTGGTGTTACCTATTTGGGGAGGGGGAGAGGAAAAGGGAATTATGAAAGAAAGTGGGGCCTGGCACTCCAGACAGTAGCTAGAGGTCCTGCACTCCTCTAGAAGTTGAGCCGCTCCACTTGTTCCTCGGCTAAGTTGATCCAAAAGTTGTGCAGGCGTTTTCCTCCCTGGCGATTCTGCCCCAAATATCCACAGCTTTTTTGAAAGTCAAGCACAAAGGGAGAAACATGAGTAAATGATGTGCTGAGAACACCACTGAACAACACCTGTTCACTACAAAAAAACGAATTCCCAACTTTTGCACCTCACCACTTTAAAATGTTACCTGCCGCCACTGCTCCCCTATCCCATCCACTGTATGCCACAACACTCCATTCCCCTCTAATCTATGGCTCTCACTCCACTCTATGCCTGCCACACAACTTACCCCACTCTACTCTACCCCATTCCACACTTATGCATTCCAATCTACCCCACTTTGCTACAATCTACCCCAATCCACCCCACTTTACCCCACTCGACCCAATCTAAGCTAATCAAAAGGGGGTAACTATCAATAGGGTACTCAAAGTTCATGTGCTATTCAGAGGAGTCCTATTGTATGCTGCGGTGCTCCAAGGGAAGGAGGATCCACCATGCCCCCTTCAAAATCGATCCCAAAGGATCACTAACATTATATACCTATTCCCTGAGCACCAGCTAAATAACACATTATGCAAACAATATGATGTACAATAATTCTTCTTCTTTCTTTTTATTTTCTTTTTTGCCGAGGCAACATGTGTTTTGTTTTATAGGGAGTTCCCCACGACTTCTTCAGGGCTAAAAGATACTAAAAGATACTAAAACACAACCACCACAAATTATGAAAGAAAGTGGGGCCTGGCACTCCAGACAGTAGCTAGAGGTCCTGCACTCCTCTAGAAGTTGAGCCGCTCCACTTGTTCCTCGGCTAAGTTGATCCAAAAGTTGTGCAGGTATTTTCCTCCCTGGCGATTCTGCCCCGAATATCCTCAGCTTTTTTGAAAGTCAAGCACAAAGGGAGAAATATGAGTAAATAATCTCCTGAGAACACCACTGAACAACACCTGTTCACTACAAAAAAAGAATTCCCAACTTTTGCACCTCACCACTTTCAAATGTTACCTGCCGCCACTGCTCCCCTATCCCATCCACTGTATGCCACGACACTCCATTCCCCTCTAATCTATGGCACTCACTCCACTCAATGCCCGCCACACAACTTACCCCACTCTACTCTACCCCATTCCACACGTATGCATTCCAATCTACCCCACTTTGCTACAATCTACCCCAATCCACCCCACTTTACCCCACTCGACCCAATCTAAGCTAATCAAAAGGGGGTAACTATCAATAGGGTACTCAAAGTTCATGTGCTATTCAGAGGAGTTCTATTGTATGCTGCGGTGCTCCAAGGGGAAGGAGGATCCACCATGCCCCCTTCAAAATCGATCCCAAAGGATCACTAACATTATATACCTATTCCCTGAGCACCAGCTAAATAACACATTATGCAAACAATATGATGTACAATAATTCTTTTTCTTTCTTTTACTTTTCTTTTTTGCCGAGGCAACATGTGTTTTGTTCTATAGGGAGTTCCCCACGACTTCTTCAGGGCTAAAAGATACAACAAGCATTGGAAATGCAATAGGTCTCGCATTAGAAAAGTTGGAGCTATTGGTCTTGTAAATGACAAATATTTTATTTATTTGTTGGTTTTTAAAATAGCTAAATTGATAGCTTTGTCATTTACAACACCAATAGTTATAACTTTTGTGAATGTGTCACCTATAGCATTTGGAATGCAACATGTTTTGTATTTACGTTACTTAGATGGCAGCTCTGGTCGTTAGGCCACATCTCTAGAGAGCAGGCGAGTGCAGCAGGGGAGAGAAACACAGCAATGCAATAGGTTTCGCATTAGGAAATGTTGAGCTATTGGTATTGTAAAGGACACATTTTTTATTTATGTGCTTGTTTTGAAAGTAGCGAAAGTAATAGCTTTGTTATTTACAATGCCAATAGTTTTATGTTTCGCAAATGGACACCTATTGTAACACAATATGTGTTGTAGCACTGAGTGGTGTGAGGAGGGTGAGGGTGTGTGGGGGTGGGTGAGGTTGTGTGGGGGGGGTTGGGGTGGGTGAGGGTGAGTGAGGGGGGGTGAGGGTGTGTGATGGTGTGTGAGGGTGAGGGTGTATGAGGGTGTGTGAGGGTGAGTGAGGGTGAGTGAGGGGGTGTGAGGGTGAGGGTGTGTGACGGTGTGTGAGGGTGTGTGAGTGAGGGTGTGTGAGGGTGTGGGTTAGGTGGTGTGAGGGTGAGGGTGACTGAGGGTGTGTGAGGGTGAGGGGATGAGGGTAAGGGTGTGTGAGGGTGAGGGGGGGTGATGGTGAGAGGGTGCGGGTGTGTGAGGGGGGTGAGGGTGTGAGGCGGAGTGAGGGTGAGAGGGTTGTGAGGCGGAGTGAGGGTGAGAGGGTTGTGAGGGGGTGAGGGGAGCGAGGGTGTGTGAGGGTGAGGGTGTGTGAGGGTGAGGGTGTGTGAGGGTGAGGGTGTGTGTGTGTGAGGGTGTGTGGGGGTGAGGGTGAGAGGGCTATACAGATAAAGCTTAGAGTGCATGTGCAGCGCTACATCGATAGAGCTCAGAGAGTGCATGGACAGCGCTACATCGCTAGAGCTCAGAGAGTTCATGTACAGCACTATATCGATAGAGCTCAGAGAGTGCATGTACAGCGCTAGATCGATAGAGCTCAGAGAGTGCATGTACAGCACTACATCGATAGAGCTCAGAGAGTGCAAGTACAGCGCTACATCGATAGGCTCAGAGTGCCTTACAGCACTATGATATAATTCAGAGGGCATGTACAGCGCTATACAGATAAAGCTCAGAGTGCATATACAGCGCTACATCAATAGAGCTCAGAGAGTGCATGTACAGCGCTATATCGATAGAGCTCAGAGAGTGCATGTACAGCACTACATCGATAGAGCTCAGAGAGTGCATGTACAGCACTACATGGATAGAGCTCAGAGAGTGCATGTACAGCGCTACATCGATAGAGCTCTGAGTGCATGTACAGCGCTACATCGAGAGCGCTCAGAGAGTTCATGTACAGCGCTACATCGATAGGCTCAGAGTGCCTTACAGCACTATGATCAATCAATCAAAGACATTTCTAGAGCACACTACATACCCGTAGGGTCTCAAGGCGCTGGGGGTAGGGGGGGGTGCCGCTACTGCTCGAACAGCCAGGTCTTCAGCTTCTTCCTGAAGGAGAGGTGGTCTTGGGTCAGGCGCAGGTCGGTCGGGAGGGAGTTCCAGGTCTTGGCGGCCAGGTAGGAGAAGGACCTTCCTCCTGTAGTCGCTCTTCGGATGCGGGGGACCGCGGCGAGGGCGTGGTTGGCTGAACGGAGGTGGCGTTTGGGAGCGTAGAAGTTGATTCGGCTGTTGAGGTAGCTCTGGCCTTGGTCGTGTAGGGCTTTGTGTGCGTGGGTGAGGAGGCGGAAGGTGATTCTTTTGTTGACGGGGAGCCAGTGTAGGTCTCTCAGATGTCCGGAGATGTGGCTGGTTCGTGGGATGTCGAGGATGAGTCTGGCTGAGGCGTTCTGGATCTGCTGGAGTCTCTTCTGGAGCTTGGCGGTGGTACCGGCGTAGAGGGCGTTGCCGTAGTCCAGTCGGCTAGTGACGAGGGCCTGGGTGACGGTCTTCCTGGTCTCGGTGGGGATCCACCAGAAGATCTTCCGTAGCATGCGTAGGATGTTGAAGCACGCCGAGGAGACGTTGTTGACTTGTCTGGTCATGGAGAGGGAGGAGTCCAGGATGAAGCCCAGGTTGCGTGCATGGTCTGTCGGTTTGGGTGCGGTGCCCAGGGCGGGAGGCCACCAGGAGTCGTCCCAGGCGGAGGGTGAAGAGCCCAGGATGAGGACCTCCGTCTTGTCTGAGTTCAGTTTCAGGCGGCTGGTCATCATCCACTCGGCTACCTCTTTCATCCCTTCGTGCAGGTTGGCTCTTGCGGCGGCGGGGTCGTTGGTCAGGGAGAGGATCAGCTGGGTGTCGTCGGCGTAGGAGATTATGCTGAGGTTGTGTTGGCGTGCGATGGCCGCGAGGGGGCTCATGTAGACGTTGAAGAGGGTGGGGCTCAGCGAGGATCCTTGGGGGACGCCGCAGATGACTTCGGTGGCCTCTGACTTGTACGGTGGTAGGCGGACTCTCTGTGTTCTTCCGTCGAGGAAGGAGATTATCCATTCCAGAGCCTTGTCCTGGATTCCGACGTTGCTGAGGCGCTGTACTAGGGTGCGGTGGCAGACAGTGCCGAATGCCGCGGAGAGGTCTAGGAGGATGAGGGCCGCTGTTTCTCCGTTGTCCATCAGGGCTCGGATGTCATCGGTGGCGGCGATGAGGGCGGTCTCGGTGCTGTGGTTGGCTCGGAAGCCAGACTGTGAGGGGTCGAGGGATCCATTCGTCTCGAGGAAGGCGGCCAGCTGCTTGTTGATGGTCTTCTCGATGACTTTGGCTGGAAACGGGAGGAGCGAGATGGGGCGGTAGTTCTTGAGTTCGGTGGGGTCCGCTGTGGGTTTCTTGAGTAGAGCGCTGAGTTCGGCGTGCTTCCAGCTCTCGGGGAAGGTGGCGGTGTCGAAGGATGTGTTGATGATGTCTCGCAGGTGGGGTGCGATGACAGCGTCGGCCTTGTTGAAGACGTGGTGAGGGCAGGGGTCGGTCGGCGATCCGGAGTGGATGGAGTTCATCGTGCGGACGGTGTCTTCGGTGCTGATCGGGGTCCAGGCGTGGAGGGTGGTGGTGGGGGGTGGTTGTTCGGTCGTGGTGTGCGTTGGTTGGTTGTTGAAGCTGTTGTGTATGTCCGCGATCTTGTTGTGGAAGTATGAGGCGAGGGAGTTGCAGAGGTCTTGCGATGGGGTGATGTCGTTGTTTCCTGCGCTGGGGTTGGATAGCTCTTTCACGATGTTGAAGAGTTCCTTGCAGTTGTGTGCGTTGTTGTCCAGCCGGTCCTTGAATGCAGTTTTCTTGGCGGCGCGGATCAGCTGGTGGTGCTTCCGGGTGGCAAGCTTGAAGGAGGTCCTGTTGTCCGGTGTAGGTTCCCTTCTCCAGACTTTCTCGAGGGCTCGGCAGTTCTTCTTGGAGCTCTTGAGTTCGTCGGTGAACCATGGGGCTTTCTTGCTGCCGGGTCTGCTGGGCGGGGTCTGCTGGGCGGGGTCCTCAGCGGGGCGAGCTCGTCCGTGCAGTTGCTGATCCACTTCGTGAGGTTGTCGGCGGCCTGGCTGGGGTTCGCTGAGCTGGCAGGAGGGTGCTGGCTCAGGGAGGTGGCGAGCTGGTCGGCTGTGATCTTGTTCCAGCTTCTGCGGGCAGCCTGTTGCTGGTGGTGGTGGGTCATCGTTCTTTTGAAGGTGAAGTGGACGCAGCTGTGGTCCGTCCATTGAAGCTCTGTGGCGTGGCTGAAGTCGATGTCTGTGCAGGAAGAGAAGACTGCGTCGAGTGTGTGTCCGGCGAGGTGGGTGGGGGTGGACACCAGCTGCTTGAGTCCAAGATTGGCGAGGTTGTCGAGCAGGGTGCTGGTGTTGCGGTCGTTGTTGTTCTCCAGGTGGAAGTTGAGGTCCCCCAGGAGGATGTAGTCAGCGGAGGGGAGGGCATGCGGGCTGACGAAGTCGGCGATGTCCTCGCTGAATTGGGTGCGTGGTCCCGGAGGTCGGTAGATCAGGGTGCCTCTGAGGGTGGTCTTCGGGTCGGTGTGGATCTGGAAATGCAGGTGTTCGGCAGTGGTCAGGGTGTTGTCGGTGCTGGTCGTGAGACGGATGGTGTTCCTGTGGATGATGGCGATGCCTCCTCCCATCTGGTTGGCGGTGCGATCCCTCCGGGTGATCTTGTAGCCCTCTGGGATGGCGATGTCGATGTCGGGAGCTGAAGAGGCGTTCATCCAAGTCTCCGTGAGGAAGGCAACGTCCGGGGCTGTGGCGTCTAGGAGGTTCCAGAGTTCGATGGCGTGTCTGTGGACGGAGCGGGTGTTGAGCAGGATGCACTTGAGGTGGGTGCTGCTGGTGTTCGACTTGGCGGGTGCTGGTGCGAGGCAGGTCCGGATGCAGGTGAACTTGCAGGCGTGGCAGCTGAAGGGTCCGTGGGTGCGTCGTGGTGTGGCTCGGTAGCATCCTGGGAATCGGCCGGTGTTGAGTGCGATGAGGGTGGCGGCGGTGTACGTCAGGCGGGTCGGTCGGGGTCCTCGTGGGCCAGGGGTCCTGGCGCTGGGCGCGATCCGGTCGCGGACGGGCGCAGACGGGCTTACCTTTGGCGTACCTTCGGCGCTCAATCGGTGCTCCCGCTGCGCGCGTCCGCTGCGCGGTCGCTCTGGGGACGTCATAAGAAGGGAGCCGGTCGGGAGGGTCTGCGGGGAGGCGGGAGCGCGATCCAATCGGCTGTCGGGGGGCGGGGCCACGGGCTGGGGCGGCGGGAAACGCTGGAGCCGGCTTGGCGGCCCTCGGGTGGCTGGGGCAGCGGGAAAAGCAGGTGTGGGCTCGGCGGCCCTCGGGAGGCTGGGGCGGCGGGAAAGCAGGTGTGGGCTCGGCGGCCCTCGGGAGGCTGGGGCAGCGGGAAAAGCAGGTGTGGGCTCGGCGGCCCTCGGGAGGCTGGGGCGGCGGGAAAAGCAGGTGTGGGCTCGGCGGCCCTCGGGAGGCTGGTGCAGCGGGAAAAGCAGGTGTGGGCTCGGCGGCCCTCGGGAGGCTGGTGCAGCGGGAGCGGCAGCAGGCACAGGAGCGTGGGGGTGACCAGGCCGAAGGCGCTGTGGTCACTCCCTAGATCTTGGTCTGGCTCTATAATTCAGAGGGCATGTACAGCGCTATACAGATAAAGCTCAGAGTGCATATACATCGCTACATCGATAGAGCTCAGAGTGCATGTACAGCGCTATATCGATAGAGCTCAGAGAGTGCATGTACAGCACTACATCGATAGAGCTCAGAGAGTGCATGTACAGCGCTACATCGATGGAGCTCAGAGAGTGCTTGTACAGCGCTACATCGATAGGCTCAGAGTGCCTTACTGCGCTATAATATAACTCAGAGGGCATGTACAGCGCTATACAGATAAAGCTCAGAGTGCATGTACAGTGCTAATTCGATAAAGCTCAGAATGCATGTACTGCGCTATGATCGAACTCAGAGTGAATGTACAGCGCTACATCGATAGGCTGAGTGCCTGTACAGCGCTACATGGACAAAGCTCAGTGTGCATGTACAGTACTGTATGCACAAATAGACAGTCGTTAAGCGGGGGGTGTAGGAATGACTGGCTTTTGACATAAACAACCCCTCCGTCGGTCCAGCCGAGCCTGAACAATACAGCTTTTGTGTGGCGCTGCAGCTCGCACCTTGCACCCGGGGATATTTTTCCACCCTGTCTGGGTCTGTGCACCGCGTGTGGCTCCCCGGGGACCTGGTCTGGTTTAAGTGCGGTGGAGGCAGGAGACCATGTATCCTGACGTGCTGCTGTTGTAGAGATTTTGTAGAGAGGCAACAGGTTTTTTCCAGGCGCTTCGGAGCTTGCTGCAGCTGTGTCCTTGCAAACCCGCAGGACTTCAAGAAGTAAAGGAGTGCAGTGTAGTGACAGTAGAAAACCATTGTACAGTTCTAAGTTGAGTGATTCTGTGTAAAAAAAAAAAACCTCAAAATATCTTCACGATCAACAGGGCGGGTCACTCAAAATTACAGTTTGTCAACCAAGTAACAACACCTCCCAAAGATGTTAACCAATCAAAGACCACTTTCATCCTAGTTGCTTGCTGCTCGGTGTTGAATGTTTGACGTGTTTTTACAGTAGCGGACGTTCTGGTGTGGCCAGTAATGACACCATGCCAAGGAAACAATGAATTAACACCTATTACTATGGTAACAATAACACCTGTGGCCATCTAGGCACTGTACAACCCCAGAGTAGCCCTTCATTAGATAATTTCATTCCAAAATCAGGAAACAGAAAGAAGCCCTGGGTATGCAAATTTACTCTAGCAAATTAGCGCAAGTGACTTTAAGCCCACTTTGACCCGTGTCACATCACACGTTTGCCCACTTATCACAGCCTGACCCCTCGACAACTGACTCTTTCTAAAGTAAAAGGCTAGAGGGGGCAATGGGTGGAGTTTAGAGAAATTAAGCAGAATGCTTAGAAGTTTGTTTACTTTCTTTTCCTGACGCTGCCCTCGTGGTTTCTGAGACCAGGGGTAGAGAAGTACCAGCAACAACAAGCACTGGCAACAACTACCCCTTTCTACTTTTATTTGACACTCATGACCTTTTTAGCTTTAATGAATCCAAGCAGAAGTTCTGATCATTAAAGCCATTGGGATGGTGGGAGCAGGACAGTCAATCAGATTCCTTGAAATGCAAAGGCTCTAAGCTTCCTGGTTTCCGGAAGTGCCGACCGGAATATTATAGGAGGCAGCAGGCAGAACATTCTTGTGCTAAAAACATTACGGGCCTTCATGCCGCTCATGAAGGCCAAATAACGTTTGTTATTGACTGGCACTGCTGCTGGGAATACAATAATGTCAAATTCTAAAGCCGCCACAACTTTAAATGGACACTAGAAAAAGAGAGATAGCACTCAATGATTTTCTGCAGCTGTGTGCATTGTGCTTGTGTCCATTAGTACAGGAAGATTCACAGTCAGTGCATTCACGTGAGAGCCACTTTGACTTTTCCCGAAGGCCCCTCCAAATTAAAACAAGTGTGGTAGTCAGGGCAATAAGAGTAATGAAAATAAAACCAAGACGGACAGCCAATCAGATTCCTTGAAATGCAAAGGCTCTAAGCTTCCTGGTTTCCGGAAGTGCCGACCGGGATATTATAGGAGGCAGGAGGCAGAACATTCATGTGCTAACAACATTACGGGCCTTCACGCCGCTCATGAAGGCCAAATAACGTTAGCTATTGACTGGCGCTGCTGCTGGGAATACAATAATGTCATAATATAAAGCCGCCGCAACTTTAAATGGACACTAGAAAAAGACAGATAGCACTCAATGATTTTCTGCAGCTGTGTGCATTGTGCTTGTGTCCATTAGTACAGGAAGATTCACAGTCAGTGCATTCACGTGAGAGCCACTTTGGCTTTTCCCGAAGGCCCCTCCAAATTAAAACAAGTGTGGTAGTCAGGGCAATAAGTGGAATGAAAAAAAAACCAAGACGGAGGGCATTGCTGTGGGGAGGGGGGAGGGGAAATGTGTCACGGCAGGCAGGGGAGGGGGCGGAGCGGGGAGAGCGGCGATGAGGGTGTGAAGCAGCAGGGGCCTTTGAAGTGAAGCTAAGCTTCACTTCAAAGATGTGGGAGGAGTGTGGCTGAGGGAACAGATGGCGATTTGATGATGTGCACGCGCATTTTAGGTCAATGCGCTTGCGCATTGACCTAAAAGCGCACGGGCACAGCACCAAATCGCCCAGTTGGGTAAAGTCTGTTTAAGTCGCTATAGTCTCGCTCTGCTCAATGCGCATGCGCATTGAGAGGCGAGACCTAAAAACACAACCACCACAAATGGTTGCAGTGTGGAAACCACACACCGTGACAAAAAAACAGTGTCATGGTGTTGCATAGTTATAAATTCGACAATAGTGTGTATGTCATAGGTGGAAACCCAAACTCAAAAGTTAAATATTCATTTATAATCTTTCTAATTTCAATCAACAGTCTAACCCCTAAACGTGTGATATTTTCAAAATTTCAGCATAACTATGAGTGACATTTCAAAAACTATGAGTGACACTTTTTCCTCATAAATAGTAAGGCTACAGTCTACAGGGGTTGGTCCATTATTTCATGATAATAACATGACCAGTAAGTCTGGTATTATACCACATTTTGTTCCTAATTAATAGTGGCATACATACATGTTGGTACTATTTCCCAACAGTACCTTTTTGTTATCTGATTCAAACAAACAGCTGTTATTGTTTTATCCATAGCACGGAGAAGGAGAGGTTTACTTGTGATAGATTCCCCATTAGCAGTCGGAATTAAATGTCTTCGAACACACAGTGACCAATGTTCGATGTTGCTGTACATTGTAAAGAGGAGGGTGGTCCATTTCCTCACATTACTGACGACCATCTACCTGAACACTTTCAGATTACTAAATCAGTATGACGCATCAACAACATGCTGGTGAAATAATTGACAACGGTGTATCACATATGCACCAGTTTAAGATATAGATTGTGATCATTATAGTGCTTACACTCAGTCATTGCAAATACAAACAGGAATGGATGAGGCATTTCCGGATTCTTTAATGCATGCATCACATTTCAGTAAACACACAATGCGCTGGTCAGCCTCTCCTAAAATCGGGCGCTATGATGCATCGGGGAAGTCTGTGATGTGAAAATTAAAATAAAGCAAACTACTTTGCTTCAACTTTGTACTTTTTTCCGGAACGGCTTCCTGCACAACTGGATTTTACACGTTATTAGTGTATTTATTTAATGTACAGTACTGATGTAGCCCATCAAATAGTTAAGTATAAAGCATACTCTGATGTAAAACAGACTGCCGGCTTCCCCACTTGACCAAACTGTGTGATGTTCGGCAGTTATTTTATTTCACAGTGCTTCCTTTTTCCTTCATTTGACAGCAGCTTTAAATCCACAATTTCAGTATGTGTACAGAACAAAAGCATTGCACTCCTTAGGGTATCCATCTTTGAAATTGTGAGTCTGCCATTTTTTACTTGACGTTTGTTGCATGAATTACATGCCAATATCATGCGCCTCAGGCTGGACCAAGGTTTCAGATTGCTTATGTGACATTTTCATAATGTCAATGTACTTTTGATTAGCATTCGATGGATAAGGGTGACA
The DNA here is from genome assembly GCF_964263255.1 of Lissotriton vulgaris. Taxonomy (NCBI): domain Eukaryota; kingdom Metazoa; phylum Chordata; class Amphibia; order Caudata; family Salamandridae; genus Lissotriton; species Lissotriton vulgaris. The sequence goes on from NC_141697.1 coordinate 641,723,251, forward strand.
TTTTCTTGTGAACAAAAGCAATGAAGATGTGGGAAATATGTCAAAATCTCTGCAAGTAAAACAAGATTAAAGGTTATTCCTCTTGATGCAGGTTTTTAAATTAAAGGCTGCATTTTTAAAAATGTTTCATTTACTGTTCAAAAACACCCTTAAGTTATTACAATCAAAAGCTTTTACTCTTCCGCTCGGGTGGTCTGTCACAGGTTTTCTGCCATTGCAATGAATGGAAATGCAGCTGTTTGGTAGTGTAGGCGTGGGCGTGGGAGTGGTACTGATTACTGTGTCCGGTAGAGGCGGTACACCCGTATAAAGTTTCAAACTAGGTTTTATTTTTATGGTTCTCTTTGTTCTGTATGTCAGTCTTTCTCTTGCGAACTCCAGGTTGTTCGTGGTGGCGGTGTCGTCGGCTGGAAGGGGGTCCACGTGGTTTTGACCGGCGTCGGTGTCTTCGGTTTCGATTCTCCGGGCCGATGTACCGAGGGAAAAGGAGACCAACAGAGGGAGCCGTTAGTTTGCTATCTGGATACTTCCGACCGTTCAGGGGCCCAAGTGACGTGAGGAACACCCGTGTCTCTCGCTACCTTATCAGCTATGTGCAGAGTGGTGGGGGTAACAGGTGAGGAAACCAAACGGGTAGGGAGGGTGGACGGGACTCAGTTCACACACAGGGAAAGGTACGCACAAGACTATGTACACATTTACAAAGGGGCGTTCTTCTTCCCCACCCAAGCCGCCAAACGTCTCCGTACCTGAGTGAGCCACACTCCTCCCTCGGGAGCGTGGCACGGCGGTGCACAGGGTCGTTGGCCTCCTGGCTCTCCCTCACTTCCGTGGTTCTCGTCCTCCTTCTCTCCTCCTCGGTTCCGCGTTATCTCCTCTTCTCCGTTCTCGTTCTTCCTCGCTCGCTCGCCTCCTCCGCTCTCGTCCTCCAAGGTGTAAACACACCCACCATACAGGATATCCTGCCCTTTGTCCAGTCCTGGTCCTCTGACGTCAGAAAGGGGCGGAGTCTCGTCCTGCTCCAGGAAGTTCCAATTAAAGGCGCCGCGGTCTCTATGTTCCTCCTGTTCTGAAACGCTGTCCCATTCCGCCTTTGGGTTGTCCGTCTGCATGAAACGAGGAGAAGGAGGGACAGGCAACCACCAGTTAGAGTGCTTATCCCGCTTGACCTTGCTACAGTAGTTAATAAGTTATTTATTTATTTATTTATAAAGTTTTATATAGCGCAAACTTGATCCCAAAGGATATCCGAGCGCTTTACAATTTCAGTCAAAGGTAACAAATCAGAACATTAGTCTAAATAACATTCAGTTCTATATTAGGATTTAAAGTTATAAACTGCAAGTAACAAAATTAGCTTAATGACAGAAGCAGTAATGCACTGACCCAGTTACATTGCATGTGATTTTTGATCTGCATGGTTCACCAGCTTTTCATCAGGCATTTTAACCTCCTCGGCTACTTAATGAGTCAACTTCCAGTAGACAAAACTTAGATCTCTATGCAGCAGGTCCATCATTCTTTAGTTATCTTGACATATTTATGGTTGCCTGAAAATTGCTTAAACGTAGTGATCATATTTTTTGCGCGCAACTGCAGCATCTTCAGGTGGGATCTTTTCATGGATTTTGTGCTTCTCAGCCTTCCTGTGGGTTACCTTGTTCACCCACCTCAACCATTTGCAGTTTGTATTTTGTGTTACACCTTCTGTGATGCCGCTTTCCCCTGGGATTCCGATTTATAGACCAGTTTAAGATAATGGATGCTAATAATGTAGCACATGGGCACACCCGTTTTTTTCTTAGGCTGGAATCCCAGGTAACTATTTGGTCATTTTTAGGTCGAGTTATTTATAACTCGAAACCAATTGGGGCTAAACTAAGAGCTAAACTAATGCGGATTTCCAGAAGTGCATGTGTCCCGTGCACGCGCTTCTATCCGCCTGCCTGCCTGCCTCGCATCACCACATCAAAGCCAGCCATCTATTGCTTCGCCAGCAGCTTCACTTCAAAGGGATACGCTCCGCCCCCTGCTACATCAAAGGCATCCTTCCTCTGCACTTCGTGCTCGCCCTCGTTTCCTCTGTCCCATTCCTTCCTATTTTCTCTCTTCCACAGTCTCTTCTTCCCTTCCCTTTCCTGGCTGTCGTCTTTTCTTTCTTTTGAGATTTACCTCTCTGACTTATAAACATCGGGTATTTCTCACTATCATTTGTTTACATAGTATGAGTAACATTTAGATCATATATTTAGATCATAATCCCATGCCACAAAACAGTGACACTAAATATAAAATTATGGCTTGCACACGAGTTACAAGTCCCATCGTACTGAACAACAGCAAACGTAAAACGCTTTAGTCCAACAATGTTGCCATCTTTTATGACCATTTACTGCTTGATTGTTTTTACAACTTTTAAGACTGATTTGAATGGTGAGCTAGCTTTGCACATAAACCATAGTGGTGAAAACAGGAGCTGAACCAGGCGGCGGATATTGCCAAGTGCATTTGCTCATGCCCCTTCTTGCCATTTGCTACCCAGCCGCCTTGCATCATCGCATCAGACCCGCCACAGCAACGCTGCGAGCTTCACATTTCAATTTTTATGTAAATATGCTCACATTCTCATTCACATTTTTCAAATCACTTTATAGACAAACATCACTCTGGGCCAACACCGCATTACTTAGGGACACCCTAACCTCACTCATGGACACCGGCACACTACTTACTGACACCCCCACGCATCAATAAGGGACATCACTCAGGGACACCACTGCATCACTCAGGGACATAACCACATCACTCAGGGACACCACCGCATTACTCAGGACACCACCGCATCACTCAAGGGCACCACCACATCACTCGGGGACACAACCACATCACTCAGGCGCACCACCACCTCACTCAGGGACACCACCACCTCACTCAGGGACACCACCACCTCACTCAGGGACACCACCACCTCACTCATGGACACCGGCACACTACTTGCGGACACCCCCACGCATCAATAAGGGACATCACTCAGGGACACCACTGCATCACTCGGGGCACCACCGCATCACTCGGGGCACCACCGCATCACTCGGGGACACAACCACCTCACTCAGGGACACCACCACCTCACTCAGGGACACCACCACCTCACTCAGGGACACCACCACCTCACTCGGGGACACCACCACATCACTCGGGGACACCACCACATCACTCGGGGACACCACCGCATCACTCGGGGACACCACCGCATCACTCGGGTACACCACCGCATCACTCGGGGACACCACCGCATCACTCGGGGACACCACCGCATCACTCAGGGACACCACCGCATTATTTGGGGGCACCAGCACATCACTCGGGGACACCACCACATCACTCTGGGACACCACCACATCACTCTGGGACACCACCACATCACTCTGGGACACCACCACATCACTCTGGGACACCGCCACATCACTCTGGGACACCGCCACATCACTCTGGGACACCACCACACCACTCGGGGACACCACCACACCACTCGGGGACACCACCACACCACTCGGGGACACCACCACACCACTCGGGGACACCACCACATCACTCGGGGACACCACCACATCACTCGGGGACACCACCACATCACTCGGGGACACCACCACATCACTCGGGGACACCACCACATCACTCGGGGACACCACCACATCACTCGTAGACACCACCACATCACTCTGGGACACCACCACATCACTCTGGGACACCACCACATCACTCTGGGACACCACCACATCACTCAGGGACACCACCACATCACTCGGGGACATCAGGGACACCACCACATCACTCGGGGACACCACCACATCACTCGGGGACACCACCACATCACTCGGGGACACCACCACATCACTCGGGGACACCACCACATCACTCTGGGACACCACCACATCACTCAGGGACATCACCGCATTACTCAGGGACACCACCGCATTACTCGGGGGCACCACCACATCACTCGGGGACACCAGCACATCACTCGGGGACACCACCGCATCACTCGGGGACACCACCGCATCACTCGGGGACACCACCGCATCACTCAGGGACACCACCGCATCACTCAGGGACACCACCACACCACTCAGGGACACCACCACACCACTCAGGGACACCACCACATCGCTCAGGGACACCACCACATCACTCAGGGACAGCACCACAATACACTGAACGTAACATTCACAAAAGTTTTTTAGTAAAGATTAAGATATTGCCATTATAAATAAAAATTACTATTTTTTTTAATAAAAAAAAAACCTTTATTCTTCATAAAGCATGGTACACGGCATGTAACACACAAAACTAGCGTGGGCGTTTGATGACACGCTACTCAACAACACAGTGTAGTCATGTGTAACACAGCCATTTAGCCGGCATCCCGGGGGCCCGGCGGCAGTCAATTCACAAGGTGAGCAAGGGCCCTTGTTCTCGTTTGCAGATACAAAGCATTATACACATCACAAATAGTATGTACAAGAACGTATTTACCCATACGTAAACATGACTTGGCTGTCTCAGTGTATCACGTACCGAAAGTCATATCTTCATCTGATTCTTAATCCTTATGAAAACATACTACCCCAACTAACCCCCACCCTCCCTGTATGCCAGCAGTTGTGCTCCCTTATTAATGTATCTGTGCATGTGCTATCAGCTGTTCCCTTCTCACTACCTTCCAGCACGGAGGGCTTGTCCCACCTTCAGAGTCCGACCTACCTTTGAGGAACCGCAGTGTGTAATAGTACTGATTCCCGCCCAGCACCCCCACGTGAGGCCTCAAGGGTGTAAGTGCTTTCAGCTCCTAACTCCCCATGCTAGCGGGTATCTCACTCCCCCAGTTCCGGGGGGCAGGTATAATCCCGTCCCATGGTCAGGACCCCTATATCTTCTGCTCCGTCTGCTCCCCTAGGGATTCTGGGGCATCTAGTGCCTCATCCTGTTCAAGGTCCTCTTCCTCCCCCGAGCGTATGTAAGTCTGGTATGGGCCCCAGAAGTTTTTAGGTCGGCTCCTGGGCGGGAGCAGCTCACTGTAAGTTTCCGATTGTGTACAACAGTAAAGCAGATCACCAGCCCATCTCTTCTTGGTTGGTAACGGGCCTCTCATCCAACACATGGCAACCACCCTCCTGGCTATTAGAAGGGCCATATCAACAAGTCGTCGCTTGGCGACCGGAAGAGGCTTGGAGTATCCCAGTAGCGCTAGATCCTGTTTTGCAGGCAGCTCCGAGCCCAAGATTATACTGATATCCGAGAAAACCTCTGTCCAAAATTTGTGAACGCCCGGGCAGTACCACGCCATATGGATAACATCTGCAACCTGGGCGTGACAACGCTCACACTCCACTGTTTGCCTAAGCCCGTAGCGGTGTAATCTCTCTGGAGTATAGTAAACCCGTTGTATAAACTTAAAATGTGACACAGTGAAATTTATATCCGACAAGTTAAAAATATAAGCAAAATTTAAAGTACATAACAGTTTATTGAAACATTAAAATAGCATACAGTACACTTCAAAATAATGTTAAAGAACAATTAAAAACAAATTTATAATTTTGTGACCTGCACAAAAGTATAAGACAGACAAAACTAAATTGTAAAACATGGGACTTGAAAATTACAAAGCGTACATTCACAATAAAAGTTTCAAACAACCCTGGTGTTATAACCTCACAATCTTATATACATCGGGGAGGAAAAGCATGAATTGTACATGAACTTGCGTCGACGCGTTTCGGTGGTTGTACGTGTAATTGGGTGCCACCTTTGTCAAGACTGTTATTTTCGTTGTCTGTCATACAGTTGGATCCTCATTGATCTCCTAAGATAGATATACATGAAATTAGTTATCTAATCTTCAATACAGGGTAACTCTGTCCAGTAGAGTAATTGTACTCTGTCTATCATCTAAACAAACAATGTTGTATGGAGAATGAAATTGTACATGCCTTATATATCTTAAAGCTTCGAGGTTAACTCTACATCAAAGTTCTCAAAAACCTAGTTTGACTCGATTGTAGAAGCTTGGTTTAAATTAAGTACCCTGTTGTGGGTTGTTAGCCTAATGGATATTTTCTGGGGCGGGACCGATACTTTGTTGGATTCTGACCCTACTTAGTGTGGGTAGATGGACCGACAGGATACTAATTATCTACCCCTCTCAGTTTCTAGAAGAGATAATTCTGTAGCGGGAACAAAGCTCGGGGGAAGAGAGTGTGATTTTACTTGAAATGTCGAATTTGTTAAGAAGCGTTATAGCTGGTTGCACAGTGTAAGCAATGTTAGTTAAGTTTCAGTCATTTAATTGTTACCTGTGGAGTCTGATATGTTCTGATTCTATCAAGGTGATAAACCGTGTTTATTATCCAGACAGGGTCGATATTCTAGTGTGGAATACGCTATTAAAACGGAAAAGGCTATTCAAACGATGTTATGGGATAAATTTTAGAATACATCTTATCTATATCTTGTTTCTTTAAACCTATTCATTTAACATACCTGTAGGTTTCCTGTGCGTGAAACTTCCTATAAATTGTAGTGGCTGTGGTTGTCAGGTTTTTACCATCTATAAGGGGAAGCATATATGTCCACTTGGTTAAGTCTGGGTTAGCGTTTATTCTAATTCTTTTGATTCTCTATTGATCTTGCTATGAACGTACCTGCAGGTTACTATTAAAATTCCTATCCCGTAGAAGATTAAGAAACTTGTCCAAGTCCGTCAATCAGTGGACACTTTTATGCGACTGGTCGACCGCTGTACATAACATGCGTCGTGCTGCGCTTCTGGGCCGGTTTATAGCATTAGCCTGAATGAATCGCTCTTAAGGGAAAATTGAGAATGGAGGAAATATTTTAAACTGAGAATCTATATAGTTATTTGGGATGCTATGATAAAAACACATGGGCGCATGGTTAGTCGCTAGCGAGGTCTTACCAATATAAGGGGAAAACTCGATATCAAAATTGTTTGTGGAGGCGCGGTGTGCTGCCTTGTCTTGGTTACGTGCTGGGGTATTTCAGGTCATTTATATTGTCGTATCCCCTGAGAAAACAAAGATTAAGCCCAAATTAGATTGGAGTTATTTGGAAAATCCTAACCATTTGGATGCTCCCTACCGGGTTGAGTCTTACCTGTTCAGGCAGTAGCGTGTCTTCACTGCGGGTGTCTGTTTTCAAATGAGAGATAACGAGAGCTAGCCCGCCTCGTCTCAAGTACACCCTACTTTGTCATGATTGGGCGAATTTCGGCTGTTATGTTAGCCAATGAGAAGTGGCTACTGTCGAGGAAGTCTATTTGCATAGTAGGCTGGCCCGACGCCACATTCTATTGGAGGAATAGTCTAGTGTGGGCGTGGCCAAGCGGAGATTTTTGTTCGGTTCCCACTAAGGTCCTCGCACGGAGGGATGTTTTTCACGTGCATCTAGCTAGAACGCTACTGGGTGGAAAATAATTACCGGAAATACCCACTCTTACGTCCGGTGCTATTGGCCGTGTTAATACCCTGAATAGCCATATTCGCGCACTGACAGGGACAGTGTCTGCTGTTGCTCGTTTTATCAGTAGCTTCTTCTTGTTGTCGTGATGTCCTAGAATTGTAAGGAAAATCGCGAGTATACAAATATCACCCTCATCACAATTCTTTTAAAATGGGACTGGTTGTATGTTTAAGGCTATAATCCAGGTACAGAAATTTAGAGCGTGACGGACTGGATTGTTTGCATTACAAACATTTCGCCCAGTCTTCTCTGGTGTTCAGACCCTTATCTATTGTTTCTAGGTAGCAGAAGTACCATTGTTCTCTTCTTTTTCTAAGTCTATCTATATCACCACCTCTTCTATTTTGTCTTACCTTTTCTAATATAAACCATCTGATGTCATCACAAGAGTGCTGCTTCTCTTTGTAATGTTCAGTTAATGGCGCATTGATTTTAGAAGTGCGTATCGCTGACTTATGCTCTAAAACTCTGGTACGCAGCTCTCTCCTGGTTTCACCCACGTACCCCAGATTACATGGGCACAACAGTAGGTTAACAATTGCCGTAGCCAGAATATTGTGTAAGGTCGTGGGTTTAAGATCCTTATCGTTGTATTTCAAATTGCTGCCTACAATACACTGTGGGCAAATGGAACAGGTTCCGCATTTATAGTTCCCTAAGGCAAGATTGCCTGACAGCGTGAGTTGTTGTTCTTTTACGGTAGGATAGGTATGCACTAGACTATTTTTGATGGTCTTGTTACGTCGAAATGAGAAGAGGGGTTTGCTTAATTGGTTTTCTCTATTTTGATTCAGAATTTTCCAGTTTCTGTTGACTATGTTTTTAATCTGATTGCTCAGATGCGAAAATTGAGTAACAAGGACTATTCTATTTAATGTGGAATTATTTTTCGACTTTCTTTCTGGATCCAAGAGACTGTCTCGGTCATAGAATCGTGCACGTTTAAGTGCGTTTTTTATCAGTTTCTTAGGGTAACCTCTATTTGCTAATTTTAGTTTGGTGTTCTCCGCGTGTTTGTAGAAGTCGTCCAGATTGGTACAGTTTCTGCGGAGCCGCAGGAATTCCCCGAATGGTACATTGTCTTTTTGGGACTTGGGGTGATTGCTTGAATATAGCAAAAGGGTATTTTTGTCGGTAGGTTTCGTAAATAGTTCGACCTTGAGAATCCCTTCCTCTTCCTTAATAATCACATCTAGAAAGGTAACTTGCTGGTTACTGTGTTGGCCTGTAAATCTAAGGTTTGAGTCCCCTAAGTTAAGCCACTCCAAGAAGTTGCAGAGAGTCTCGCTGGCACCGCTCCAGATGAAGATAATATCATCTATATAGCGGTGCCAGCAAGAAATGTTCAACTTCCGCTTCTGGAGGAAGAGTTTTCCCTATTGCCAACTCCAGATCTATGAAAATCTCTCTCCAGAAGGGTTCTAACTTTGGGCAAGTGAAGAAAATGTGATGCCAGCCACCCTGTCCCCTAGTTTTGCATCTAAAACATGTATTTTCGTATTCGGGGAACATTTTTTGAAGAGCTTCCGGGGTATAATATGCCAGCCAACGACAAAAAAAGGACATCCTTTTATAATTGGCTGCTCGGAGCGCCCTATTTCCTAAGTAGCTTATTGTCTCCCAATCTTTGTCGGACACCACACACTGTGTTATGAGACTTATTTTCCCCAGATGGTTGCCTATTATATTGGTTGAACCCGGAAGAGGTAACTTTTTATACCAAAATCCAATACCCTTATGTTTTCCCCCATATAACGCGGTTAACAAAGCATTAGGTGTTCTATCAAGATTTCCTATAACTTTTTTTATAAAATAACTCAATTGTAAATATTGAAAAAACATGAGCCGATTCGGATGCCTTCTATCTCTGACCATTTGCCAACTAATTAACGTATTTTGCGTGAGAAGATGCCTTATTTCACAAAAACCGGCCAATTCCCATTCTGACAAATGGTTTGAAGAGATCTTAAGACCCATTTTAGTACATTCCGAAAGTTTCAAATGGATGAATCCATCTGGGCCATGTTTTTCAAATAAAACCCGTAGTCTTGATGAATACCCCACCAGTGTCTTATATCGTGTTCTCTTTGGAAGTTTTGCCGTTTTTAGAAAAATAGAAATTTGAGAACCAGATTCCTCAAGCATTCTATTAAAAAAAAAATTGTCTCTTGTCTGACTAGACTTTAATAATCCTGCCATTATATCAAAAAAAGCTGCCTCGTAGTATGTATAAAAATGGGGAAGAGCAAGTCCACCTTGGTTAACAGGAAGTTGAATTACCGTAAGTTTGACTCTATTGGCCTTTTTATTCCAAATAAATCTTCTTATCATGGAATCTAGTTCATTAAAAAAGGCCAAATTCACTTTAATTGGGATATTACTAAACAAAAATAAAAGCAGAGGTAGTATGTTCATCTTAATCAATGCCACTCTGCCAATCAATGATAGGGGCAGTATATCCCAATGTTCTAAAAGGCTCTTGATTTTATTCCTAGTTCTTGCGTAATTTAATTGAAAAAGTTCTTGATAGTCTCTGGTCACGTAAATCCCTAGATATCTTATTGGGTCCCTTTTTGCAGCTTGAAACTGTAAATCTGACGGAAGGAAATCTAAATCGGTATTCAAAATAAGAACCTCAGTTTTCTTTTCATTAATTTTGTAACCCCCTACCTTCTCATATTTCTGTAGCTCTTTCATAAGATGTTCTATATTTTCTTTATCGGGAGCCATATAAAGGATAATGTCATCTGCGAATAATTTTAACTTCGACATTCCGGCAATTGGGGCAGATATTGCGTTATTATTTCTTATTTTTATTACCAGGGGTTCAATAAAAAAGGTGAAAAGTAGGGGAGATAAAGGGCAACCTTGCCTTGTGCCTCGTTTTATTCTAATCTTCCCTGCTTGCTTGGCGTTTATTATCACCTGGGCAGATGCCCCCTCATAAATGTTTTGTAGCATATTAATAATAGGGGCGGGGAATCCAAAATAGCCCAAGGGGGATGTCCGCAGAGCTCCACGCCTCTGCCTAGGCTCCCGTGATCCTTGACCCATGGCCCCGCCTCTGTAATGGTGAACGCCGAGACGCCGAGACGCTGAGGAGCTGAAACGCGGTTACTACCGCTGCTAGTGCTGGCGCCGGGAGGCAAAAATCGGAAGGAGACTCAATTCACGGGTGAAGGGAGGCGCTGAACGGAGGAGCGGAAGAGCTCCGAAGAAATGCTGTAGTATGTCGGGGGAGATGATGCTGCCGCTGTAGGAGCTGCTTTCGATCCGGCAGCCAGGCAGAGGCTCAGAAAAAAAAAAAAAAAGCCTGGCCAGCGTAAGACATGCTGCTCATCTGTTTTCTTCCTGAGGAGTGCAAGTAGGTGTCTTTGATTACGGGACAGTTAAGGAGTTTTTCTACATCCTGCTGCAATTATACCTTTGAGGCTGTGGGGTGCAGGCTAATATGATACACACGACAGCCACTGAGTAATTACTTCCACAGACTGTGTCAGGCTGTGTCAGGCTGAGCTAATTCCCCACGGAGGAGTAAATATATTGAAGTTCACTGAAGCACACTGAAGCACACTGAGGGAAAGTGTTTGAAGGTGTTCTTGGATTCATTGGGAGTATAAAGAGACATTAAAAAAGAGACATTAAAAATCACATTCCTATTCAGAAAAAAAAAGGGGGAATATATTTTCTTTCTACTTAAATAAAACAATAATGGGGAAACTTTTAAAAGATGAGGACACGGTAAAACTTAGTAAAGTGGAAGCGGCTGCTCGCCAGAAAGCTAAGACTCGCCTGGCTCTTGCTAAAAAGGCTGCACAAAAAGCGGCTTGTGGAAAAAATAAAGACACAAATAGGGAGGAAGTGGGGTGCCCTATAACAGATGACACAACACCTGAATCCTCAGATAATGAGTCACCCTCCTCTTCTATTTTCATTCAGCACAACGAGCAGCAAGAAGTGACAAAAGAGGGGGATAAGGTGAAGGATGTTGTATTTGCAGATGTAATTGCACAGCCACAAGTGGAAATAGAAACCCGTCCTCTAACCCTTGATCCCACACCGGCACTGGCAACAACAGCGCCACAGGCGGTAGAAGAGAGGAGAAAAAGTGGAACGGGAGAAAAGGAGATGAGAGATTACCCTCTGTTTATGAAAAGAACTACTCCGAAATCCTCCCTCTCTAATTCATCGCAGCCCTCTTTGGTCTCTCACCCTTTGGATCCTTTGGATCCTCCAGCTTCTAAGGAATTATCTAAAGACCCTGACATGACAGCATCTCCATCTTCATCTCCATCTCAAACCCAACCTTCTTCAGGAAATGTAACAAACGGTGCGGTTCGAGATGGGGGATGTATACAAGAGTTGGCTTCCGGGAACGAAGAAATTCTAGGACTTGATTCCAGTCTTATAGACAAGGAAGCAAGATCGGAGGTAAAATTTCAGCTAGATATCCGCGAGATGCTCAACTTGATCCTCGATGAGATCCGCGAAATCAAAAATAATCAGCAAACGGAACTTGCTGCTATTCACGCTAGAATAGATAAGCTCGAGGAATTAACATTGGCGCTCCCTAACAGGGTCTTGGAAGCTGAGTCAAGGATAGCAGTCCTTGAAGACCAGATGAATCAGGCTTCAAGAGAAACTAAAGAGGCTGCAAAAAAAAGGATTTCTATGGAGAATAAACTCGAGCAGTTGGAAAACCACTCCCGTCGATCTAACCTGAGGATCGTAGGGGTTCCGGAAGGAACGGAAGGTTCCGATACAGTGCAATGGGTTAACTCTTTTATTCAGAAAGTAGTACTGCCAGATTTTGAAGGAGACTTGACAATAACAAGAGCCCATAGAGTTCCGGCTCAGCGCTTTCCGAATTCTCCATATCCTAGAACTATTCTATTAAATTTTGCGGATTTCAGAATTAAGGAACGGATACTTTCTAAGGCATATCAACAACGCCAGTTTTTCATCTCTGAAACTACTAAATGCAGGATTTTCTCAGATATGACAGCAACTGCGGCTAAGAGAAGGAAAGAGTTTGTAAAGCTGCTACAGTTATTCAAGGCCAATGGAGCCCAGGCCTCGATTGCACAGCAATCAAAGTTGAAGGTTCTCGTTAAAGGAAAATTCTTTCTATTTACTGATTTAGAAGAGGCACAGACCCTTCTTGACGAAATATCAACAAGGGCCTAGGCGCTGCACTTGGCTATACTGAATGTCGAATGTTGAGTGATTGAATATGAGGCATTAAAATAATGAGAGTTTTTGAAAATAGGCGGGGGTTCCTGGGTACAGGATCACACCAGGGCACACCGGGGTGTAACAAGAAGACACCCGAAGTAGAAGAAAGGGTGGGATGTGGGCAGCGTGGTCAGGAGGGGGGATCCCGCATCCATGGGGGGGTCTTTGGTGGGGGGGGGTGAATGCAGTAAAAAAATACAAGAGAAGTAGGTTTTCTATTTTTAGCTTTAGTTGGTACAGAAGGAGTTTAGAATCTCACAGTCTTAACAATGACAATGGACCTATGTAATATCCTGTCCATTAACGCGAATGGACTGTTAAATAAACAGAAATATGGAGCACTCTTGAAATGGGCAATCGCTATTAAACCTCACGTAGTTTTCCTACAGGAGACGCACTTGAAATCAAACTCCCCAAAGTTGTTTCTTCCTAGATATTTCTCCCATGGGTTCTTTTCCTCAGCTGGTGTTGCCCAGAGGGGCGTAGCTATTTATTTCTCAAAAAATTTACCCTGGGAGATTCTACAAATCCAAAGGGACTCTAAAGGGAGATGGCTTCGGGTGGCAGCGAAATTGCTGGGAAAGGTGTACAATTTTGTTAACTATTATGGCCCAATTTTTGATGACACCTCGGCCCTGACTGAAATTAGTGAAATTCTAAGGAGTACTGCTGGGCAAATTATAGTAGGAGGTGATTTTAATTATATTCAGGACTTAAAAAAGGACACCTCTAATAAGAGTAAGAAACAGCTAAAACCAAAAACAAAAGGAGTATTAGAGGCTTTTATGTCAGAATATCAACTGCAGGACCCATGGCGTTCCCTAAATCCCAATTTAGAATCTTACACGTGCTATTCTAATAGGTTTCATTCAGCCTCTAGAATAGATTTCTTTCTATCCTCAAGGTCGCTCCAAATTTCCAACGCATTGATAGGTTGCAATCCATTTTCAGATCATGGGAGGATTGAGGTTGAATTAATATTGGAGGGCACGGTAGGGGTGCGACCTAGGTGGCAGCTGGATCGCACCCTTTTACAGAATATGATATGGGTTGAGGGGTTTAAAGAATGGATAAGGGAATTTTTTTTAGTAAATAAGGATTCAGCAGAACCCTTCGCAGTATGGGGAGCATTTAAAGCAGCAGCTCGGGGGCAAATCATAGCATTTTCCTCCAACAAAGCAAACGAACGAAAAAGAAAAATATCTGCCCTCCAGGGTGCTGCAGAAAATGAGTATGCCTTGAAACTTAATCAAAAACCAAACAACTGGGAACTAGCTAAAGTATTACTTAGGGACTTCTTCATTTTGGAAGAAATAAATAGCTCAAAAGCCTTCCAACAAAAGCTTTATGAAGATAGTCAACTCATGGGCAAGCTGTTGGCAAATTCGATTAGGAAAAAACAAGAATCTTCCATCATCGTAAAAATTCAAGATCCATTAGGTAGGATAAATAATAGAAGTGAGGAAATCGCAAAAATATTCCTTGATCATTATGAGAGAATATACTCGACTGATATCCAAATTGAAGAAAATTTAATCAGGGAATATTTCGACAACTTGAATATCCCCAAAATTTCTAAATCTAGATCTAATCAAATAAGCGGCGATATAAGTTATTTGGAAATTCAAAATAGTATAAAATCCACAGCGGGAGCAAAGGCTTCAGGGATTGATGGATTCCCAATTGAATTTTATAAGGTTTTTCTGAAGGAACTGGAGGATCCCTTGAAACATTTATTTAATTTTATCAAACGAGGTGGTAGGGTCCCCCCAGAGTTTAAAGAGTCCACAATTATTAGTTTTGTAAAGAAAGGCAAGAATCCGGAGGACGTAAATTCCTATAGACCTATTAGCCTCTTAAACTCTGACTATAAGGTCTTTATGAAAATATGGGCTCAAAGATTTGTATTGGCCGCCCAGGAGGTGATACATCAAGATCAAACGGGTTTTATAGCAGGACGCTATATGGCTGCTAATACAGAATATTTATTGCAGGCGCTAGATTATTTTAATCTTAATTCTACTTCTGCATGCATTCTGATGATTGATGCGGAAAAAGCATTTGATTTAGTTAATTGGTCGACGCCAGTCATTCTCCTATATATAAAATCGGGCAACATTCTGCTTGGCTCTACTTTCAGTACCCCATGTGCAAAACAACAACAACCCACAATACAACCCCCCCCACCCCCAGCCGACCATCCCCAACCTGGCCTGGCAGGACCCACTCCCACCCGCTAACTCCCAACTTGTGAAGCTTTTCTGTGCATTTCCAATTATTGCTCCCCTGAGGACGATTAGAGCTATTAGTGCTAGGGCAGAGGTCGCCATAAGAGGCACCAAACAGTGCATCAGTATTGTACAGTGCAAAAGTGACCCCAATCGCCATCACCCTCACCCTAGTCAATGTCCATCAACGGAAGGCCGAACCAAGGCCTAATGTGCATCGAGTCAGGCATCTCTAAATTGTCCCCCCCCAACCCGGAACCCGCTTCAAAGATCAATGTTCTGTGACAGTGCGCAGTAGTGTATCTGCTAATACTGTGTCCGAAGCTGTGCCCCTTAAGTCACATAGCTGACACCTGATACATGTATAACGCAATGGTCTCACCCAGCCGCATTTCGCTGTCCAATCTCAGTTCGCAGCAGTCACTAGTCAGCTGCGCTTCATAACACCCAGGTGTCATATCAATGCAGTGTTCCATAGGCATGACACTGCTCAGGGTCAAGTGCGTCCAAAAGCTGCCAGAGCATTAGATCTCAATGGGGTCTATTCTTGTTAGTCCAGGTGACTGCTTTCTTCTTGCTCTTTGGTCTGTCCGCTCGGGCTGTTCCTCTGTTCCTTGTACCACTCCTTTAACGATTTCTGGAGTTCCCTTGGGTCTGTAAAAAAGTGTGAATGGCCTCGCCTGTTGATCCGCAGTTTTGCCGGGTACAGCATTGCATAGTCTAGGCCAAGATCTCGCATCTTTTTTATACGGAGCAAATTGTCGTCTCTCCTCCTGTACTTTCGCCGTGAAGTCAGGGTACAGGGAGAACTCCATGCCTTCGTATTGGAGCTTCCCTTTGTCTCTGGCTACTCGCAGCGCCGTGTCGTGGTCTCTATAATTCAGCAGCTTGGCTATTATTGGCCTCGGGGGTGCTCCAGGTCGCGGTCGCGGTCCCAGCGTGCGGTGGGCCCTCTCAACAACGAACATTGGCGAGAAGACATCATCACCTAGCAGGGAGACCAAAAGTTTTTCCACGAAGAGCTCCATCTTGCCCGTTTGGGTCGTCTCTGCAACCCCTGTGATTCGTATGTTCGAGCGCCTCGAGGGGGCTTTCAAGTCCTCCGACTTGTCCTGGATAACCTGTAGGAGTCTGGAGAACTGCTTGCGATCCTTGTCCCACTCTGCGCTTCTTCGACCTCAGTAAGACGCCTCTCCGACATGTCGAATCGCTCCGCATGTTTATCCACCCGTTCCGACATGCGGTCCATACGGTAGGTGAGTGCGTCTATCTTCGTGCCAATGGAGGCCATACTTTCTTGCAACCCTTTCTCCATAGACACAAGCATATCTTTTATGTCCGCATACATTGTACTATCTGATCCTTTGCTCCGTGGTGAAGGCTCAGGCGCTGGGTCCTCCGGTGCCTTCGCCCTACGCTGTTCAAACGCCAGTTTGGTCTGGGTCCTGTCGTTCTTGCCCATAGTGCGTAGGTGAGGTAGTCAGTGTCCTGCTTCTCTATGCGGTCTCCGAGTTAAAGACGGTAGTTACAGGTGGCACTGGTATCACAGTTGCGCATTCACATCGCAGATCTTGCGCTGTCGCACCACTCATGGATTGCAGTCGCCAGTCACGGCCAGTGGCGTGACCCAGGTTTTTACCCCTCTAATCGTAGCAGCTTTTACCACACCGCCGGTGGTGGGACCATTCCCCTGGTTCTCATCAAGTGCAGGTGCGATCGATCGTCCCTCGACCGGGGGCCCAGCCACGCTCCCCTGGTCACCCCAGTGTATTTCAGTCAACGGGACAGCAGTCTATAGTTTATAGAGGGTGGGTCACTATCAGGCCCCCTGCGCAGCCCATCCAGTCACTGTTCTCAAGGCAATGCGTTCACACCCCTAGCATCTTCTACCTCCAAACTCCGCAGCTCCCAGCCAGCAAAGGTCTTCAAAATGGCACGCTTTCCCGGGCACCGCCGCTGGGCTCCCAGGCGGTCTGCCCTATCGCACGGACATGCAGCATCTGGTATGGGAAGGGCAGTGATATCCTGCAGCTCTGCCGGTTTAAGGCCTGTAGCAAGAAGTATGGAGGGAACGCCTGCAGGCGTCCGACCACTGCGTCGGGCCGAACACTCCCAGCCCTCTCACGGCCGTCGCACTTCAACAGATCGGCTTTGCCGGTGTCCTACGAGCAGGCAGTGGGTATCACTGTGGTAGGGGGGGGATTCGGCACAGTCGAATAACGCATAGCTCAACCCGTGCTGGCCGTTCTGCACGCATCCACTACGAGGAGGGGAAACATCAGCGGGGGTGGGGGGGGGGGGCAGGGAGCACAGACAATGTCCGGTGTGAGCAGGTAGGCCCGTCGCCGGGCCGTTAAAACGAGCGCGGTACGCAGGAGAAAGTCTGCCTCTAGCTTCGGCTCTGTCTCTGTACCCCCTGGGCTTCCGCTGCAGGTCGAAGCAATTTATTACCAAAGCTCACTGCGGTGCACTCAGATGCGCTGCGCCTCACCGTCCGCTTTGCGTCTCACCGAGGTGGCTCGGAGGTCCTCGGGTCACCACTCCCCCACCAGCTGCTCGTAAGAGCACGCACGCCGGCCGGGCGCCCAGGCAAGTCCGCTGCTTCGGGCCTGGTCGGCTAGCCGCCCACGCGTTACAGGATTCCTCCGATTTTCGCTCTAATTCCGCCAGCGACCTCTCCGAGTGCACCAGCAAGGTCCGTGCAGTGGATCCCCACCCCGGTGGCTCTCTATGCCCGTTGAGGCAGGATAATTATCAGGATTTTGCAGGTGATGGCGTGGAGCTCAGCACACACACGTCTTACATAGACGCTGGCAAGCTCCGCCCCCAATTAAAATTACTTTTAAGTATTAAATATTATTTTAGAAAAAACAATTGTTATTTGTTATATCAATACATCTAAGTCACGTTAATACTAAACATGTTGCATTACAAATGCGATATGTGTCACATTTGAAAAACGTACAAGTATTGGCCTTGTTAATGACAAAGCTATTAATTTCGCCATTTTCTAAAGCAATACATAAATAAATAAGTTGTCATTTATAATACAAATAGCTCAAACTTTCTTATTGCGAGACCTATTGCATTGCAAATGCTTGTTCATATTTGTCCTCTAGACTGGTCCCATGCATAGTTTGTAATTCTTCGGACGTTTGCTGACTTACTTGTCTTCACTTGTAGGTTTCCAGTCTGTAAGGTATTTGGATTGGAGTGGTCAGGTGCAAGTACCACCAAGACAAGGTAATTGTTTACGTTCCTCGTTGGGTTGGGGGTTGCTGGGTAAATAGATTCACAATCTGCACCCCTTTTTCTTTTGCAGGTTCGTGAGACCGTACTACAAAGACAATTGCACAGGCAGACGTGACTACAGGCAGAACAAACAGGTAATTGTTTGGTAGAGTTAAACTAGTGCATTTTCAGTTGCAGGTTTCGCAGACAGTACCCCACACATTTAAGCAGGCGTACATGAGTACACGCAGAAGAGGTAATTGTTTGGTTGCGTTAAACTGTGGTGCATCTTGAACATTGCAGTACCATATATACTTACCCAGGTTTTCTTCTGTTGCAGGTTTCGCACCCAGAACCCCATACATTTAAACAGGCGTACGTGAGTGGAAGCAGAAGAGGTAATTGTTGGGTTGAGTTACATTGTGGTGCATCTTGAACATTGTAGTACCATATATACTTACCCATGTTTTCTTCTGCTGCAGGTTTTGCACCCAGAACCTCATACATTTTAACAGGCGTACGTGAGTGCAAGCAGAAGAGGTAATTGTTGGGTTGAGTTAAACTGTGGTGCATCTTGAACATTGTAGTACCATATATACTTACCCATGTTTTCTTCTGTTGCAGGTTTCACACCCAGAACTCCATACATTTAAACAGGCATACGTGAGTGCAAGCAGAAGAGGTAATTGTTGGGTTCAGTTAAACTGTGGTGCATCTTGAACATTGTAGTACCATATATACTTACCCATGTTTTCTTCTGTTGCAGGTTTTGCAGCCAGAACCCCATACATTTAAACAGGCGCACGTGAGTGCAAGCAGAAGAGGTAATTGTTTGGTTGAGTTAAACTGTGGTGCATCTTGTACATTGTAGTATAACAGATTGCATTCATGAGTAAGGCATCAATGCAAGCCATGTTTCCTTATTTTGCAGGCTTTGTGGCACAGCGGGTTCAAACCGGCGGGTACGGAAATGTTCAAGCGCAAAGCTGTACCATCGGGAGAGTGCAGTGCTTCACCACAAAGGAAGAAATGTTGCCTTGTATTCAAGGAAGAGTGGATGAAGGAAATTGTGGAGGCTGAGACACAGAAGTCACGAAGCAAGGTTTGCATGCAACTAGGGGAACTATTTCAATACAGTCCAGATGTGGGCTTGATTTGCAAAGCATGTGCTGAAGCCAAGATTGTTGGGGACTTTTCCACAGGGAAGAAATGGAATGATGGCTGGAAACTGGACTACATGAAACGCCATCTACTTAGCAAAGTACACGAGTCTGCCATGTTGATATTGAGAAACAGAAGTGCTGCTGCCAGGTTTGGTTTTGGAGTGCGGGCAATGCTGACAGAAACTGCCACTGACAAAGCAAATAGAATGGAAGTGGTTGAACGCCAAAGATCTATGCCTGAGGAGACAAATATTCTCATCAACAATGTGTTGCTGGCAGTCAAGAGGAATACTACAATGTTATCTGTACAAGACATCCATGACCACCTAGCTTTGTATGTGAAGATACCAGAGGAGCAAGAACTATGTCTTTGAGTTACTTGAGGCCATCAATAGCGTGATACACTGTGAAACTATGACAGAACTTCGGCAAGCTTTGTATCACACCTTGATAATTAATGAGAGCACAGATATTTCTGTTATAAAAATTCTCATCCTGTACTTCAAGTTCCGACCTGTAACATAAACTGAGCACAAAACGCAGTTTGGGGGCATAGTGAAGCTGACTAGCTGTAATGCTGAGGCTATCATTACTGCCGTGAAAGAATTCTACACTGACAATGAACTGGACCTCATGAAAATGGTCATGTTCACATCCGATGGTGCGTCTGTGATGCTGGGTAAAAATAATGGTGTTGCTACTCGCCTTATACAATCCATTCCTAATATAATTGAGCAGCATTGTGTCACGCATCGAGAAGATTTGGGAGCTGATGATGCCTGGAAAAGGGTTCCAATGATTAAAGAGATGGAGACATTATTGAGGACTGTCTACACTGTGTTCTCCAGATCTTCTGCAAGGAAGTCCAAGCTGGATGAAATTGCATCGGTCACTGAATGTGAAGTTGTCTCTTTTCGACCACTGAATGAAGTCCGGTGGCTTTCAAGGTATTTTGCTGTTGGTGCACTAATTCGTAATTACGAGTCTGTTCTTAAGTACTTTGAGCATGAGAAAGTTGAGGAGAATGATCCAATTGCTAAATATTGTTATAAAAAGCTATCCGACTCCAACTACCATATTTCCCTTGCAGTACTTAATGACATTCTGGGTGAATTTGCATCTTTGTGCAAACTATTCCAAAAAAGTTCTTTGACTACTGTTGAAGCTGTACAGTATGCAAGAGCAAAGATTGGCCAAATTAAGCAACAGTATTTGGGGGACACTCTTTTGGAGCAGCAATGTATGAGATCTGATGGTGTTGTACAAGAAAAGTTAAGAGTTTGACAGTGGGCCTATTTTGTCTTTTGTTTCCCTTCTTTGTGAGCACATGCAAAAAAGGTTCCCAGAAGATGAGCTCAAAGAATGGGCAAGTTTTGAGATCCAGGCAATAGCAACACAATCACATTTTGATTGTGGGACTGAGAATATTCAAAGACTTGTTGAAAAGTATACAAATGTCTTGGCCCTGGGTGATTGTGAAACACCAGAAGATGTTGTTCGACAGTACAGAGACTATAAATATGTGGTGGCAGAACATGCCTAGGGTGGGTTATTTACCACCTTTCAAGACGTGAAGAATTTCACTGTACGCAATGCTGCTCAGTATAGTGTGGTGTCTCAGCTTGTTGATGTCTGCACAACATTTCAAGCATCTAGTGCAGACTGTGAACGAGGATTCAGCCTCATGAATACTATCAAGAGTAAAGTCCCACTTTTGGTGGCATCCTTGATCTGGCAGTGTTGATTTTGGACAGCAAGGCTTCATTCAACCCTTCAGGTGAGTACGGGAAAACATTTGATGTTATAATAAATAGCACAATCAGCCCCTGCAGCTACCAAGAGCCTTGTAATGATGGAGATGTGTGCTTTTAACTGAGTGAACTGAAAACGTCAGATCACAAAGTGTAAAATTCACTGCATGGAGTAGTGACCGCTCTACTGCCGCAGAAAGCACTCTGGTAGTGGTTACCTGTCGCACCTTACTCCAGTTCTGCTTGGTCGTATTTTACTCATGGCAGGTTTGAATGTGAAGTCATCCAGCTAAACGGAGCAAGGTGCACATAATGCATACCAAAATAAGAATAATTTTCAAATGCACATACGTAATCTCACGAATGCACTGCTTCCCCATGTGTAAATGCGACCAGACGGTTGCGCTCGCCTGCCTGCTTTTTTCACCGTACTGCAGGGCCATCGCGTTGGCAGTGCTTAGAGATAAAGATAGAGAAAAAGATAGAGAAAGAGAGAGAGGAAGAGAGAGAGGAAGAGAAAGAGAGCGAGAGAGGGGGAGAGAGAGGGAGGGAGAGACAGCGAGAGGGAGGGAGAGACAGCGAGAGAGGGGGAGAGAGAGGGAGGGAGAGACAGCGAGAGGGAGGGAGAGACAGCGAGAGAGGGGGAGAGAGAGGGAGGGACAGACAGCGAGAGGGAGGGAGAGACAGCGAGAGGGAGGGAGAGACAGCGAGAGAGAGCGAGAGAGAGAAAGCGAGAGGAGACCGGGAGAGAAAGAGCGAGAGCCCAGGAGTGGTGTGTGCATGCGCAGTCTGCTTATTTTCAAGCACTGTACTAGTGCTTGTGGCGCACCCCTGCTCGCTCCCGCATGGTGAATGCCGCCACAAGCATGAGTGTGTGCTTGAAAATGACCAGAGCGATAGCGAAAGGCCCTCCTATGAGGCGCATGCGCGCTGCATAGGTGAGACGGAGTAGTTTCTTACCTGTAACTCCAGTTCTGTAGTAGGGGTATCTCTCTTATAGTCATAATCTAGTGAATAGTCCCGCCCATGTGCGTGGACCCCGGAGCAATCAAAAATAATCTCTTAAGCTGTCCTCAGTGCAGACCTGCATAGACACTTAAGAGAAAATTAAAGACAATAATGCAGCCTATACCTAAAAGGCTACACTGTCCAGTACTTCAACTAGAAATGCAAAGGATATTCCACCAACATCACATTTAACACAGTCTGTAAGTTTCACCCATAGAGAAACTTCCCCTTCACAAAATCCTTGGAATGATAGAGAGGAAGGGATGGACAGACAAGCCCCCATAGGCTGCCATTATATGTCTGGAAAAGGGATACCGTGCCTTTAAGGAACTCTCCAGACACCCTCAGTATCCCATGATGCACAGCAAACTCCTTTTACTTTCAGTTCTTTTTGAAGGTGTATAAAGTAAGGCTTGTAGCATACATTACAGTACCATTTTCTCCACCTGGGAGGAGGGCGGGCGCTTATGACTAAACAGAGATACCCCTACTACAGAACTGGAGTTACAGGTAAGAAACTACTCCTTCTGTAGTAGGGGATCTCTGTGTATAGTCATAATCTAGTGAATAGAATGGCAAGCCCATCCCAACAATCTAACCAGCGGTGGAGAAAAAGACAACACCATTACTGTGCAAACAGATTTCTTAACTAAGACTGCCCAACCTGAACATCTGCTCTGGCATCAGAGTCCAGACTGTAATGCTTAGCAAAGGTATGGGCCGACTTCCACGTGGCAGCCCTGCAGATCTCTGCAATGGGAACATTACGTAGCAAAGCCGTTGTACCCGCTTTGCCCCTGGTGGAATGAGCCTTAGGCTTACCTCCTAAGGTCTTATTAGCCTTCTGTAACATAACTGGATACACCTAGAGATGGACTGTTTCGAGGTAGCAAGACCAGTCCTGACCGACCCATAGTTGACTAACAGTTGGTCTGACCTACAAATGTTCTTGGTCTTATCCAGATAGAATTTCAACACCCTTCTCACATCCAGGGAATGAAGAGATCTTTCCGCTGGAGTGGAAGGATTCTGGAAAAAGGTAGGTAAAGTTATAGTCTGATTAACATGAAAATCAGAGATCCCCTTAGGAAGGAACTTGGGGTGAGTACGCATCACAACCGTAGCAGCATAAAAAACAGTATAAGGTTCTTGATAACATAATGCCTGAATCTCACTCACCCTTCGGGCCGATGTAATGGCCACAAGGAAAGCCGCCTTCCAGGGTAAGTGCTGCAGTGAGGTCTGATGAATGGGTTCAAAACGATCCTTCATCAATCTGGACAGCACCACGTTCAATTCCCAGGAAGTCAAAGGACTCCGAACAGGAGGGAACACTTTCTTCAATCCTTCCAAAAAATCCTTAATCACAGGGACCTGGAAGAAGGAAGTCTGTGAAGGACATTTCCTGTATGCAGTTAACGCTGCAAGGTGAACCTTAATAGATTGAAAATTAAGGCGAGACTAAGCCAAATGCAAGAGATATGGAAGGACCACATCTTCCTCTGCAGGTCGTCGGATCATAGTTCTTGGACGTACACCAGATACAGAACCTCTTCCACTTGTAGATAGAAGACATCCTAGTGGAAGGCTGCTTAGCCTCCTTGAGAATGTTCATGCAATCCTCAGGCAGATTAAGGTGTCCATATTGCACTATTTCAGGAGACATGCTGCCAAACTCAACGATGAGAGGTTGGGGTACACCATCTGCCCCCTGAACTTCGTGAGAAGGTCCGGCTGACACGGCAGTCGCATGTGAGGCTGAAGAGACCGGTGGAGCAGATCCGTGAACCACCACTGTCGAGGCCACTCCGGAGCAATGAGGATCATCCGCGCTCTGGACCGGTACAGCTCGACGAGCACCGCCGGAATCAGGGGAATGGGTGGAAAAGCTGGTTGACCAGCTGATCCATAGCGCATTCCCCAGAGTCCCCGGTTGGTAATACCTGAAGGCGAAGTATCGGCATTATCTGCTTTCGGCGGTGGCGAACAGATCGACGTCTGGAGTGCCCCACCTCCCGAAGATGCCTACTAGAACCTCGTCGTTCAGAACCAATTTGTGGTTTTCTTGCACTAGCCTGCTGAGGGCGTTTGCCTGAGCATTCTGCACCCTGGCAGATGAGTGGCCGTTATCGTCAGTCCTCTGGCTAGCAGCCAGTGCCAGATCGCCTACGCTTCCAGTCACAGAGTGCGCAATCTCGAGCCCCCCTGCTTGTTGAGATAATACATTGTGGTCGTATTGTCCGTCTGCACCAGCAAGGAGTTGGTCTGGAAGGACGGATGAATAGCCTTTAGGGCCAAGTGAACCGCTCTGAGTTCCAGGAAATTGATGTGGTACGTGGATTTCGTAGAGGACTACGTTCACTTAATCTGTAGCTGGCCTGAATGCGCTCCCCAGCCGAGGAGAGACGATAGTCTGACTCGGAATGTCCTTGTGGAATGGAACCCCCTTGAGGATGTTCTCCGCTGAACACCACCATTTCAGGGACTGTAGGGCGTGACGGGACAGCCTGATCCTGTCGTCCCAGCTCTCTCGCCTCTGATCCTCCAGACATTCCTACAGCGGCCTCATGTGGAGCCGTGCATGTGGCGTGAGGAAGATGCTAGAGGCCATCGACCCCAGTAGAGACGACACCGTCCTCACTGTCTGAGATGGAACAGCCATGAGAGCCTGAGCCTTCTGAAAAATCGATAAGCGTCGCTCCTCCGAAGGAGACACGCTTGCTGACAGTGTATTGATGGAGGCTCCCAAGTACTGTAGGCACTGGACAGGAGTCGGGACAGACTTGGACATGTTTATGTGCAAACCCAGCTGGTTCAACAGAACGGCCGTCCTGTTGAAATGCAATTGCGCTTCCTGGAAGGTGGAGGTTTTGATCAACCAGTCGTCCAGGTACGGGTAGACAAACACCTTGTTCTTCCTCAGGTGCGCTGCCACCACAGCCATGCATTTCGAAAAGGTCCTAGGTGCAGACTTCAGTCCAAACGGTAGTACGGTGTACTGATAGTGATTGGTGCAGACTAGGAAGCGCAGGAACGTCTGGTGTTTCTGTGCAATGGGCACATAGAAGTACGCATCTTGCAGATCTATTGAGCAAAGCCAGTCTCCTCTTTGCAGCTTAGGATAAATCGGGCGCAAAGACAGCAACCATCTGTTTGCTTATCGCAAAACCAGAATGGGCCTGAACTCGTTCTGGTCCTTCTCTCGCACCCGAAAGCACAGTGAGTAAAGACCCTCTCTTAGAGACCGAGGGACGTCTTATCTCCCTTCTTAACAGGGTAACGGCCTCCGCTCGGAACTCGCGCAGCTGGAACTGTGAGCAAACCGGTGGAATTGCTGGAGGAGGGCTGACAAACGAAGACTGTCTTCGACCCGGCTGGCCTTTGTTCGCCGAGTAGCATCAAGCTCTCCCGCGTATCCACTGCGCACAATATAACTTGATTTATTAAATGGCGGCCCGGGACTACAGACAAATTCTGGGAGGAAAAACGCTGCTAGAAAGGGCGGAAGGCCTTAAGCCGTTCTCCACGCTTCTCCAAACCTACAGCCTTCAAAAGTCTCTGATTCAGACTTCATGCGGACCACTCCCTACCCGCATGGCAGCCCAAGGGTTGCCCAAAGAACGGGAGAGTAGAAGCACACTGCTGTGCCGCAGGCTGCAGAGATGTCAGAAGAATAAGAGTATGGCAACGTAGGACAAACCCATGGCAATACCTTGGGGTCGCCAGGCTCCGCTCCAACACCGATGATTAGATCTGAAACTATCAGGCCCTTTAGACTATCTCTTGTAAGGCTTCCCTCCTGTCTCTCGGCAGGGGAACCACAAATCGGTGAAGAAACACCCACACACAGGGATCTTACCACAACGGCCCAGCAACAGCGGGCCACAGCATGCTGTCTGCATGCCGTCACCCCTGTGACCAAGTCAGGAGTACTGTCAAAGTCAGAACCTCCTGGCAGGTTGTAGTGGCCGAAAGTTAAGTACCGCCAACCAGTGAGAAAACCACTAGGAGGGATTTGTAAGAGTAGGAGAGCACCTTCCCGTACTCATGGAAGATGCATCCCTGGCATCCATAACGGTGACGTCTGGACCTAACGGAAGACAGCGGAGCCCATGCGACCAACGCCCTAAAATGAGATCTCGTTCTAGGTCATCAAGGTTCCACTGGGGTTTGCAGACTGGGGGGGCCAAAGGCCCCTGAGGTGGTGGGTGGGAGAGGGACCAGAGAGAATTCCGAAACATCCCTGGTGGTCTCACCAGTGGTGGCAGAGCAGGAGGTGACCTAGACGAGGAGTAGGTATGCGAATACTCAAAACTAAGCAAAAGGACCAACGTCGCTCGCTTACAAGTGGTAAGTAACCACAGACTCCCCATCAGAAGGGCTCCTCGACGCTGATCAACTGCTCGCCGCCAAGAGTGGACGTTGCCGGGAACACAAAGTCCCCTCCTACGATGAGAGGCTCACCACGGAGCTAGGCCTGGAACAAGACCCAGGCGTCAAGCGCCGGCAATGACTCCGTGGCGGTAACCCATGACGTCGACTTCACTACGACGTCACCATCACTAAGACATTGACTGTCTCTACGACATTGACCAACACCCCGACGTCAAAACGCCACTACGGTGCCAAACCCTCTTCACTGCGACATCAAGCATCACTGCTCCTCGACGTCGAGGATCACTGCCTCTTCGACGTCGAGCATCACTGCACTTTGACGTCGCCACTATGACGTCGAGGCACCCCATGACGTCGAGGCACCCCATGACGTCGAGGCACCCCATGACGTCGAGGCACTCCATGACGTCGAGGCACTCCATGACGTCGACGTTGAACCTCACGACAACGTCGATCATCCTTGTCAGATAGAAATGGTATAAAGACAAGAAGACTGCAGACATTCTACCAAAAAAACACAGCAGAATGTAGATAAAGGCCAAAGACGTTGAGTGAAGCTGCAAAAATTCTGAAATAATCAGAAAAATTGAATTTAAAAAACTCAAAAATGAAGAGCTAATGCTCCAGGGTCCTGCTAGTAAGAGCCGGAAAAAAGAACTGAAAGGACTTTGCTGTGCATCATGGGATACCGAGGGTCTCTGGAGAGTTCCTTAAAGGCACGGTATCCCTTTTCCAGACATATAATGGCAGCCTATGGGGGCATGTCTGTCCATCCCGTCCACTCTATCATTCCAAGGATTTTGTGAAGGGGAAGTTTCTCCATGGGTGAAACTTAACAGACTGTGTTAAATGTGATGTTGGTGGAACATCCTTTGCATTTCTAGTTGAAGTACTGGACAGTGTAGCCTTTTAGGTATAGGCTGCATTATTGTCTTTAATTTTCTCTTAAGTGTCTATGCAGGTCTGCACTGAGGCCAGCTTAAGAGATTATTTTTGATTGCTCTGGGGTCCACGCACATGGGCGGGACGATTCACTAGATTATGACTATACACAGAGATCCCCTACTACAGAAGTAAAAAAACATGGCCACCTGCTTGCCCTCAAAACTAATATTTAGTAAGGAAGATCAGAGATTCACGATCCTAATGAAAAGCAAGGTGCATTAATAGTAGCAAGAAATAGTCTTGATTTCCTGAAAGATTGCTTTCATAATTTAAGACGACTTCTTAAATATAGAGCCTATTATCACACACTGAGGCCAAGTATGTGTAGCTGGCAAAAAAAAATGACATTTAAAAAAATGAAAATACACCAGGCGACTGTGCGAACATTGTTTTTTTTATAGCAAAGTCAAACTGTTTGTACATTTTCTTCACTGCATAAAAAGGTGCATGAGTATAGTATATTTCAAATATCAAAAGGATTAAAATGTCTAAGCATTTTAAAGTAATTACGGAAAAATACAAAGGCTACTTGCAGAGAATATATTCGGGGATTAAAGCAGTCATTTCCACAAGAGCCTTAAACATTTTATAGATGTAACTGAGACAGGGGTTGCTTTTAGCATTTAACTGTCAGTCTATGTTGATATGGGAGGTACTGGTTTGAAAACCAAACAGTTCAGGTTGCCTTGGATGCCAGACCAGTCTATATTTTATATAGAAGCAATATATAGCTTTAATTCTAACTATCCATCTTGGATATTTTCTCTGGCTCATAAACTGCAGAATGCCCCAGAAAACATTTTAATATATATCCATTATCACCATTTTGTTTTGAAGAGTTAAAGCCAGTTGAGACTAAATTATCTTTTTTTAAATTGAAGACTATTGCATCAAATCAATAACTACAAAGTACAACCAGCAAAAAACAGCACTCCTGAAATGCATTTTACAATGAGATGGTAAGAAAAGAACAGTAATCCTAGGTTCAGTCTTTAAAATGAGTGAATCATGGAAGTGTAACTTGTAAAGGTGAAGGGGACAGATTACTTGAAGCATGGTCTGTGAGGCAGTTTATTTTTTATGGTGAAAAAGAAAGGGTCTATAACTCTCACCAAACACTATGTTTCTGGTCCAACAGAAATAGGGAGTGATGTTTATGAACTCAGAAAAAAATACCTCTAACATTTCAACTCTCTCCCTAGTACAAAGCACTCAACACTTAGGAGGAGCCTTGAAAATGAAGGTAGAAAAAGTATTTTCTTCAAGGGACAGGCTATCTTCGTCACAGAACAAATAATAGTGACTCCAGAAGATCTCACTGAACAGAGAAGTCAAATTAATGTCAAGACGTTCTACTGTCTAATGCAGGCCCTGAATCATCTACTGACTGCTGACCTTGATCACCCCATGGTCTAAGTATGAATATACTAAATGCCTGTGCATCAGAAGTAAGTTGCAACAACTGCCATGCTTTTTGCAGTGCATAAGGCACAGCACTGTAATATTAGTGTATGAAGCTGATCTGGAAATGTGGAGACACCTTGTTTCTGGATAACCTGGATATGGCCTTCCAGATCTATGATTTCATTCCAATCCCATTATTAAAATTGAGGGAAGATCTGTTGCCACACTAAATGAGTGAATTTGTCTATTGTGATCCATTTCTTCCAATTTTCAAAGACTAGAATTAGGCAGGCTTCATGTTTTAGCCATTTCTTTTATTAAGGAGAGGTAGGAGTATAGGACCTTGCTTGTCATAGAACTCTTGGCTGCCACCATCTTGACTACTGACAAACTTCCTAAAGAAAATATCCAACACGATTAGTGGAATGCTGGGTATCACATTTTTTAATTAAGTCTGGTCATCATCTAATACCATTAGCCAGTTGTTACTCAGCCACAGTGGCTAATGGGTGGCGATGCTACCTCTTACCAGAGAGGTAGATGGCAGAGACTAAATGATGAAAGTCAGTTACACTGGTGGAGGAAACCTTCCCCGGGCTGAGAATGGCTGTCTCCGTTCCTCCTGCTGCCTTCATGTACTACTACCATAGCTTCTATTGCTGAAGCATTTGCCTTTCGCCAATAAGATATCTGAATTGAGTGCTGCTGCACCCTACCATGCATTCTGAGATAGAATCTTTGAAAAATCTTTATTATCCGCCAGGTCACCTCACTTAAGTGTCTCTGCTTTCTTTTTGCTTTCTGGCTTTCATCAGCAACGTACATAGCAAATCGATTGGACCCATAGACCTGGAGAACTAAGATCCTCACCTGAGCCTGTCGGGTCAGGGAATAAAGTAAGGCCAAGATGCACACCTAGAAACAACGCCAAATAATCCTGGGCAGACAGGTTGGTCATGTCTTTTGCTATACTGATCACAGGAAATAATTCTATCTTTGTGATTTTCCTTTATGTCCTCCCTTTTCTTACAAGGCAGATGTTTTACACATTGGTCCAGAAAATCCCAAAGGACATAGTCAGATCATCTTAGGAGAATGGCCAACAGGCACAAAGGCAGTAGGTGATATCTGGCACACCTCCATCATAAAGGAGGAGATTCTTCCACTTTCCCCATCTGGTGGAACAAATAATCTTCTTGTAGCATTGTAGTTCATTCTGGACACTGAAAGAACAAAGAAATCAGACGGTGTTTTCCCTTAGAAATAAACAGATCAGATTCAGGGCACTTGTACTTTTCAGAAAGGTGTGTACAGTAAGTGCAAGAAGCCCCTGTAAGCAACAAACACTGGCATTACCCGTGGTTTTAATTAAAGCACCTTGAAGATGACAGATGTGTGTGTACAGGAGTTGGACTGACCTTAATGTTCAACTTCTTTTGAGCCCCATTTGTCATTGTGTGGAAGCTGATAATGTCAACTGGGGATATATGTGAATGGATAGATTTCTGTGACAAAGGACAATACTCACCACATTCGGAGACAGAGTCTGTATCTAGTGTATTGTGCCTTTATAGGGACTATTATTCACAAGTGTTTTCTACCATAAACGATCTTCTCTAGGATGGTGTTCTGTAGAGCGTTCATCCTTAACAAGCTAAGTTTAGGACAACTCCCTGTTGCAATGGTCCTCAGTTCCTTCTCTCATCCATTTAGGTTTGTGTTTCTCTGCACTTGATCTCTCTTCCTCTTGTGCTACTTATGAAAGGGGCACACACCTTGGGATCGCAGGAGAGTGAGACACAGGTTGTGGTTGTTGTGCAGGAGTCTCATCTTAACAGCAGTTGCAGCCAAGAGATCTTCAGCCAAAGGTGGTACCAGTTCGGAAGAATGCGATTTTTTTTATTTTCCTCTTCTTGGTGTGCTTCATAGTTTAATCAGTTTGAACACAATAAGTCAGAAAAGATCAACGACAAAACCCTGATAGTTGATTTTGTTAAAGATCTTAATGATAAAAGATGCCTCAACTTTGAATAATGCTGCATCAAGTGTCTCAAACATGATAGCATAGATGTCGAACTTTGGCAGATGAACCCTATATGGTGTTAAGTCTAATGCCCTCTCCCCATTCCGCAAGTAGCGAGATACAGAAATTATCTCCTCAGTGACGCTGCTTTAAGACTAGTTTCTCAATGTCCTTAAACTGTCAGAGTGCACTCGGGTTGACAGCAAAAAGAGCAAAGTTCCTATTCCCTTTGTTTTTTATTTTTAAATGCAGAATGGTGTATTCAATCAAACATACTTGTAAAGACAATGCTGATTTATTTGGCTTTCATTTAAAAAGAAAATGCTGCCTCCTATGTGTATGTTCTCTTTCTAAAATTATTTTAAAAATTGAACATGTATATATTTTAAATGTGTTCTGCGATATTCATATTTATGTTGATATTCTACTGTTTTTGAACGCAAGAGAAATACAAACAATCTATAACCAGTGCTCCACAAACAAGGCTTCTCATTCTCAGTCTAGAATGATAATGTGTACTTCCGGAAGTACTTTGTGGAAAACTGTCCAACTTAAAAATTGGGCAACAACCAACGGTTACATATGTGCACATCCGAACCATACAACCCGTACGACCGTTAACAGGTTCCCAAAATAACACATATTTGTCACTACCATTCTCTCCCAGAGACATGTGAAAACCT
Source organism: Lissotriton vulgaris (assembly GCF_964263255.1). Taxonomy (NCBI): domain Eukaryota; kingdom Metazoa; phylum Chordata; class Amphibia; order Caudata; family Salamandridae; genus Lissotriton; species Lissotriton vulgaris. Next base: position 641,754,859 of record NC_141697.1, read on the forward strand.
GTCCTATAGTTCCCAATGCTCATTGAGACCGGTATTTCCATTTGTTAATCATAGAGACAGGCAATAAAGCCTGTAACTCACATCTAAGTGCTTAACACTGGGTGCCCCCTTCTTTGTGCTGAGTTTACACCAACATCAGAAAGTGGATAGAGAAAGGGCTGTCATGATATTTTCACTTGAACTTTAATGCAAATGTTTGCAATTTTAGGCTCTGGCTGGGGCTCAGATGATAAAGGCTGTTTGACGCTATGGATGAGTTGAACAGTTTGTCCTGGGATGTGCTCCTCATTCAAACATCAGAACATATTTAACATCATAACTGTCACCTTTATATTAACACCATTGTCAGGAAATTAGGCTGCTCTTTCAAGAAAACAAATAAATATGATTTCAAATGAGGCTCCATTTATCGGCCCTAGTTGGAGGTTGTAAAATCTTCAGAAGCTTTATTTAATTTAGTTGGATTTTATTTTTAGCTTTCCTTCAGATGCACACACAATTTGACCAAACACATAGCATGGGTTTCCTTCCTAGGTAAGGATACCGGATGTGACTAACACTAGATGTGCAGGTTAAATTCTTCTTCCAATGCGGCTTATATGCCGCAATCAGTAATACAAAACCAAATAAAAATGAATCTAGAAAGCTGGCCAGATATCAAATGCAGGAGTCACTTGCATAAGGAATGCATTATTTGAAGGATCCCAAAGTTTATAAGTGGTAGGTGAAATATATTTTTCTAAACATGTTTACAAATGGGGGATGAAGTTTTAGTGTTTGCAATAAATCTCAGCTTACTGCAGTCCTCCGCACATCACAAGATGCACGCTGAAGAGCAGTGCAAGCTTTCTCATTCCAACGCTCCAGGCTTCTCATTGATCGCCTCTGAAGGACAGGCATAAAATCAAACAAGAACTTTGTCCTCTTGCCATTCAAATGCTGAGAAGTCCACTAAGACCACTATTATTTGTTCAGGCCAACATTCTGCCACCAAGAAAGTGGTTGGGATTGAGTGAGTTCATAACACAACATAATAGATGCAAGCATTACACAAAAATACTCTCTCGGCCACTATTGAGACAGAACAGGGGAGAAAGAGGAGAAGCCCCAAAACTATCTACCCAACTCCCTACCTTTCTGCCCAAGTCCTAAATACTTAGCAATATAGAAAATGTTGCCCAAAGAAATGAATGCAAAACAGCAAACAAAGTCCATATGTGCAGCTGGTTAGGGCAAATAAGCCTGAAGGTTGTCATTGCTTGGTAGTTATTACGGCCCATGTAACATATTCTGGTTCCTGACACTGTTAGGCAGGTAACTGACACTATGTGTCCACTAGTCTGTGCTAATATCGTTCTTCTGCCTCTTGGGCACAGTCCTTTTAAGTCTATACCCAATTCCATCGTCACATGTTTCTGCATATATGGCAGTATATGCTATGTCAACTCACGATAGGTGGTTTAGGATACTGTTCAGGTCCATGTCCACCATGGATGTAAGGTTGTCATCTCCAGGTATAGAATTCATGATTCCATTAAGTAGACTGCCGACACTATCTAGTTGTTGGCCGTTCTCCTCATCTGACCTTCCACCCATTAGTCGGGTAATCGAATCTGGATAGGTCATGAGCGTGGACTGACTCCCTGAGCATCCAGGGTTGGAACCAGAGGCTTCTGCTGGCTGTACCTGAACTTGTTGTGTCTGAAGATTGGCCATGGATTCACTCAGCATCTTGCAGAAGTCCGAGTTCTCAATAGAGTTCAGGCTGGCATACTGGTCACTGTCACCTAGGATGTTACCCAGCTCCTCCTGGCAATGCAAATTTAGGAGGGATGCCAGGGTAGTATCGTCTGCTGTTGCAGAGCCTAGCCCAACCATTTGGGACTGCTGCTGCTGCTGAAAATTACTTCCAAATCCCAGGCTGCTGAAATCCACAGTGGAAAACATCTGATGGGGCAGCTGTTGGGTTGCTGACGAGGATGCAGGAGGATGGCTTGATGCAACCTGACTGTTAAAGTTAAAGGGCACAGAGGACTGCGTTGGCTGGACCACCGACTTCATGGACACTTGAGGCATTAGGATTGGCACCATCTCTGGGACTTCTGTGAGGAAAAAAGATACAGCTTAAAAGCACTGTACACAAAGTTAACAAACCATTCAATTAATATTGCAGAGAATTTTATGATGAAACTAAAGGATATCAAGTAGTAAAACAGAAAAGTAAGAATGGCAGAGCTAAATTTTGCTTCATTTGCAAAAGCTTTGGGAAAGTTAAAAAAATGTGTGCACTACTTCTCAGATTGAATGTTCCTACTGCTTGTCTCAACAGTGAAAATGTGATGTTAGTTTGTCACTTTCTGAGTTTTCTAGAAGGTTGAAATACAACATTCCTCTTTTGTGACTAATGAATCAAAATGGGAGGGAGAGTTATTTTTCTGTGAAGTCCACTTCAGGCAACGCTCTCTGATAGCACATAACACCCTTTTACCATTGTTGGGAAGTAGTCTGCTAATGTGACTATCTGCTGCTGCTATGTGGGTATTTAATCATTAATCAAAAGCACAAAGATCCCTCTGTATGAGGCTGCTCTGTTGGAATGAAGCCCTCAAGTTTCCTTTGTGTGGGAAAATTCAATAATTAAGTCATTGCAAGGAAACCTAGAAATCCATTGTTAAACCTATCATCACCATCAGGTAGCTCTTCTTTTCTGGATTGGGATCACTGGTGGGCTGAGGAGTTATTTTTGACTGATTCGTCTACCTTGAGCACTGGTCCAGGATACGTGGGCAAGGGAATCATTCAGAATACAAAAACAGGCATTCAGAGAGATGCTTTCAATATTTCAGCTGTAGTAATGGAAAGAGAATTTTGACTCACATGATTACTTAAATGAGGAGAAAGCCAATTGTTAAAGAATACCAGAGGCAAAATATTTTCAAAGTGTATGGACCCCTATGGCCACAATAACTGATTTCCTCGCAAAAAATAAAAGTGGTTTCGAGGCAAAACTAAATGGATTTAAAAAATTCATCGGTGCAAAGCAATACTAATAGCAAATAATGTAGTATAGAAATGTCAAACGATACAAGTAACAACAAAATGGGTAGATGGTGTTGCAAAGCTCTGTTGGATCTTTGAAATCACCCCCTACAGCAAAAATTAAGGAATTGTAACTTCCTTTCAATTTCTGTTGCAATTTCAATTGCACTTGATAGTAATCTACAATGAATCCTCAATACTGACTAGCTCCGTCTGCAGGGGTTCCCGTAACACTCTACAATGATAAAACTGGTCTTCCTTTTTAGGCTGCAACCTACCAGGGAGCGCAAATATCTGGATTGCGAAGCAGATCTTGGAGACATTCAGAAAGTTGACCTAGGCATGCAATCCGCACGTTGCTTACCATTGGCTTTGTGGTTTATAACTCACATTGTCTGGCTTTCTATTTGCTGGCTGTATTTGCTTTAGACTGTCCAGCTTGAGTTTGCCCCTCCCGTTGGCCAAACTTTGTTTAATGCAGTCTTTCTACTGTCTACCACTACACTCTATGCCTCTCTACTCTACATCAATCTACTTTATGTCAGTTCACCATGCATAACTGCCCTCGTCACCACTGCACTCTATATCACTCCACTCCATAACCCTGTACTCTACGCCACTACTCTATACAAGTCCAATGTATCCTGAACCAATAAAACAATCTACTTAACGTCACTGCAGTCTATCCTGCACAACTATACTCTACCCTACCTTCACCGTCCACAGTGGGTACCTGTTACACCTTCGGATTCCTGGTCCAATGACCTTCTGGACCTTGGTCCACATCTCCTGCTGGAAAGGCTACCGTGATTTCTTGGCCCCATCCAGTCTGCCTTTCACAATGCTTGCATCTCAGTCGGAGGTGGTGTTTGCTGTAGTGCCTGTCCCCAAGATGGCGACTGGGGCCAGTCCTGACTAGCTACACGGGGGACTCCTGAGGCATCGGGGCACTTCAAAACTGACCCTGCTCCTGCTCACCCTCCATGACATTTGACTCGGAGATCTTTCCATCGGCAGCTGAGACCTAGACCTTTTGACTGATGCCCGGTGAAGCTACCTCGCAAGCTAAAGGGGAGATGGGCTATGGATTTCCCTCCTTGACCATCACCTACCCAGCCGGTCTTTGGGCAAACTCTCCTGCGTCACTCTCTACTGGTCTTTTCTCACTCGTCCTTTTCTCCATACTCCCTACCCCCCTCCTCTCTACTCTTTTCCTCTTTCCAGCTATTGACCTTTGCCCTCACCCGTCCTTGCTCATAGTTCCTACCCTGTCTATCCACTGGACTTTCTTCTGTGAACTTTCCCTCGTCAGTTGAGACCTAGCTATCAGACTGATGCCTGACGGAGCTACCGGTTTAGCTATTGGGGAGACGGGTTGTGGATTCGCTCCTCGGACGTCACCTACTAAGTCGGTCTTTGGGCAGACTTCCTTTCGTCTCTCCTGTCGTCTTTTCCCTCATCCTCCCCCTTCACACTTTCCCCTTCCCCCTCCTCTCTATTTGGCTCACCTTTCTTTCCTCTCCTAATTTATTGCTTAATGTTTGAAGCAATGTGTATTTGTTTTCATTCTCTGTAACATTGTGTAGCCTAATTTAAAGTGCTTTGATACCTACGGGTCTAGCCAGCACAATATATAACTCATAATAACGTTCCTCTGAACGTCTGATGGACCTTTGACAACGCCCCCTGGGCAGATACCAAAACTGTTTGTACTCACCTCGATGCACGAGCAACCTTGGCCGATGCCCAGTGGAGCAGTCATATGCAGCTAAAGAGGAGTCTGGCCCGGGTTTCACCTCCCCGGCCGTCACCTACTCAGCCGGACAGCTGACATTATTTTCTTCGTTTTCCCGTTGTGTATTCCCTCCCTCCCTTCCCCCTGCGACTCTTTGATTTAAGTGATGTAACTATGTAACCTGTAACTCGCTGTAACTCATGTAAAGCGCTCTGATACCTCCGGGTCTAGCAAGCGCTATATAAAACTTTTAAAATAAATAAAAAAATAAACCCTGCACCATTCCACTCTGAAACAGTCTACTGTACGCCACTGCACTCTATGAAACTGCACTCTACTCTATGCAGCACCACTCTAGGCCACTGCACTCTACGCTACGCCATTCTACTCTAAACCACTGCATTCTACAACAATTCACTCTACATCACTGTACTTATGCCAATTACTTTACGCCACTGCACTCTACAACAGTGCACTATATACCACTGCACGCTATATCACTATTCTACTGTCATATAGTTAATGCTTTTCTATATATTGTGTTAAGTTAGCATGAGTTTATTAAATGTTTAAACGACATATTTTCCTTCGGCTTCAGTTTGCACACGGCACATAATTATTATTGTAGCTTTCAACCTAGACGAAAGATGTGATTTATTTGAGAATAATATGTTATTGCTCTGATATCAGTCGTACTTGGTACACTGTCTGCACACAGAGCTATAGCCTCTAAGAATAACCTAACACAAGGTTGCTGGGAGACCTGATCCTCGCACCACATTAGACATAACACAAATAATGTTGCTGCCAACATTGGGCTCTACGCGGGTTTAAGATAGAGTTACTGAGAATGCAAAAACACACTTGATGGTGCTTCGCATGCAAAGAGTTGGTAGCTGATGATGTGATCTTCTTCTGCTGACATTTAGAGGTATGGGCCCGCCCTGCTAAAACCCAAATGAGACCTTCTTAGATATAATATAGTATGCTAAATAGGGTGCGCGAAATATAGGTGATACAGATTTCTATAGAATTTTGCATTATAATATGCTATCACCGTTCGCTTACTATGGATTAGTGACTATGCTGATAACTCTGATTTTTATAATATGTATGTTAGTATTATATAAGATACTGCGTTTGAGAACCTTGCATTGAAAAATAAATATTTCAAACTTGCACGTGTGTTCTTTTACTCCCCGTTGTGGTTTGAAATGATTAAAGAGCGAAAGAGTGTTCATGTGTTCCACGATACCTGAGGTATTCAAAGTTCATGTTCTGGTTTGTCTAAATCATTGGGAGCTTGTAATGACCAATGAGACACTGTAGCTAGCTCGGTAAGGGGATTTCTGATACTAAGGTGAGTTTTGGGTCACCCTAATTCACTAAGGTTCTAGATCTCTATGCACAGTTCTGTGGGAGAACGGAAACCCTGCTACATGGCGCCCAACGGTTGTTGGCCTTACATCATGACACTCGAGTAGTATATCGTTCAAACCTTAACACCTTCATTCCCGTTTCCGGAAAACGGCGGTGTCGGAAAAACCTACCTATTTTTGAAATAGGTCTTTTCAAGCTTGAATCTATCTAAAACGGTTTCCTTGAATTACTACCCAGTTGTGCTACAAAGTAATCTTTGTTTTTTCACGTTCCTGTGCAGTCATGGCACAAGCCGTGGACATCCCGCTGCATAGTCGCATTGCGGTGCGTGATCATTTGCGGACTTATGATGTACCTTTAGAAGGCTTGGCTGTGGTTCTGGTGGTGAGTGCGGAACATGCTTACCCGTACAAACTGTTCTATTCGTGGGTGACATTTCCGCCAGTGGACGCTAATTCTGGAGTGTTCCATTCGTACACCCCCTCTGCTGTGCCGGCGGTTTATGCTCCGTACAGGGCACAGGAAGTACCTATCGATGTTTGGCAGCATGAAGTTGAGTCTGGTGGCGCCCTACCCCATTCTTTAACGGCTCCGAGGTTAGGTCCATTGTCCATTCCGGGCACAAATTGGCCCGCTTTGGCTGGATTTACTCCTCACCCTAATCGCGCCACTTGTAATGTGGGTGACCTGCGGCGTCTTCACGAGGTCGCGGTTGAAGTGATTAGAGCACTTGTTCATTACACAAGTCGTAATGTTCAAGACGCGGTCCCTAGGGGAGCGCAGCTTCAAGCTGGTCAGGCTGGTTTGAAAATCAGTCCTGTCATGTTGAATTCCATAATGGGCAAGAAGCCCCAGGATAAGGATGACTTTCCTTTCTGGCTTGCCGAGAAATTCGACCAGCTAGAGGCTGTGTTTCCTAATACGAATCCTGGTGAAAAACACCGGATTCTTACGCTTAATTTGCCGAAGGATTTGGCCCCTGAGCTTGTTGACTGTGAGACACGGGGTAAGACTTTTGCAGCAGTCTATTCGAGGTGCTTTGGCTCCCCGTCTATGTCCAACCTGTCTACGGTCCTTAAACGTGTTCAAGATGATCACGGACCGGAGTCAGCAGTTGAGTTGGGTATGCGCCTGTGCGGCTCCTTTGAGGTGGTTTGCGATCTGATCCTTGCGAATGTCAAGGGGGATGCAGTGAACTTCCAGGTGGCTAATGCCTTAGCGTTGATTCCCGACGTGGACAAACCCCGTCAGTTAGCAAGGATAATTGTGGCGGCTTATAAAATGGTTGGCCGCAATGCCAAGGGTCTTAAGACTTTTTCTGATAAAGAGAAAAAGCAGCCCAAGGGACAGTCTTCGGAGGCAAACGCTCAGCCCAAGACCAAAAAACAAAATTGGCCTAGAAAACAGAATCAGGGTAAGCAACAGCAACAACAACAAACACAGGTTTCGCGTCCTGCGTCTCCGTTGCCTGCGCAGTCGGAACGTGTTTATGATTGGCGCGACCGCACGATGATTAAGTCACCTGAACGTTTTCAGGTTTCTGACCAACGCTCTCCTCGTTCCTTTCAGGACTCATCCGCTCCGTCAACCGGTGGTGGAGGGGGCGGCAGGGGCCGGGGTGGCCAGCAAGGACGTGGTCAGCCCCGCCCGCGCAACGGTGCAGACAAGCAGGAGGGCTCTACGCCTCAGAGACCGCAGTTTGCCAAGAAGAAAGTCGCAGCCTTAACAGCGCATCGATATGCCCCAGATTGTGAGAACGAGGCTTCGGAATCTGACTTGGGCTCTGACCTTGCTGGACAGCGCGGCGGAGATTACCATAGTGAGAGAGGCCCTCCGTCCACTACTGAAGGTGACAGCGACTGACACTTATGTTGTGATTGAAACAGCAGATACAAGAGTAGCTCCCCCTGATAGACTTTTTGAAATTGTCCTGTTAATTGAAGGTGACGTACAGCGTACCGTTAGAGGGGTATTTTGGGAAAATCTTTCGTCTACATATGACATTTTGCTTTCGGAGGCTGACTGGCCCCCACCTTTTGTGCTCGCAGCTCCACGAGGGGAGGAGGTGATCCTCCCCAGTTTCGCGAACACAGTTTCGAGAGTGGAAGCGCTGCACTTTGCAGAAGAGTGGGCTCTGGCGCTTGCACCGGCTGTGTACCGTAATCAGTGTGGCTGGGATAAATTGTCCCCTAACCACGAGATACCTTTACGGTCTCAGCCGCAGCCTCAACCTCAATATCCCATACGGCGTGAAGCCAAAGCTTCAGTCGCAGCGATCCTTGAACAATTGGAATATCCAGTGTAATTGAAACGTGTGTGTCACCGATGAATAACCCCCTTTTTACTGTAAACAAGCTGGACGGCTCTTACCGTTTGGTTTTGGATTACCGGCATTTAAACTCGCATTGCCGTAACTGTGCAGTACAGAATACTCACGGCTCTGCCCTTGTAAATAGTCTTGTGCGTAAGCGGTTCAAAACCACGCTTGACATTTCCAATGGTTTTTATGCCCATTCATTGGACAGTCTAAGTTCCCAATGGGCTTTGTTCACATGCGGCGGTACCCAAAAAATGTTTCGGCGTCTCCCAATGGGCTATAAGAACAGTCCTGGAGTATTTTCTGCCCGCATTGTCTCTCTGTTGGAGAGGGTCGACCCAGATGCTTGTTCCTATGTGGATGATATCTATCTCACAGACGATGAACTTTGGGAGCATCTGTGTCGAGTGAACAGTATAATTTGTGACTTTGCAGACATGGGTTACAAGTTTTGCAAAATCGCACATTGCAGAATACACAGTGTTGTTTCTAGGCTATGAATTAACTAATGAAGGAAAAGGCTTGGCTCCTCACTTCCTGGAGAAGTGCGCACAATTGCGCTCTCCGACAACACTGAAAAAATTACAGTCTTTACTGGGCTTTTTGAATTTCGGAAGGACTTGCATTCCGGAATATGCCCAGCGTATCAAGCCTTTGTATGCTTTGATACAACCATCTTTTTCCAAATCATGCTGGCTGCCTGAGCATTCGGCTATTCTGCAGTCATTGCAAGCTGATTTGCTCGCTTCTGAATACTTACAGACTCGTGATAACCAGACCAACCTGGTGATAAGAATTATCCCGGGGACGGTTGGTTTCACGTACCTAACTTTTAATGAAGGAGATACAGTACCTATGGCTTACAAGTCACACTTGTACACTTCGGCTGAATTGCGTTTTTCCACTGTGGAGAAAGTTTTGACGGCTGTGCAAATGGCAATTCTCAAGGAACGTGCCCTGTCACAGGGAAAACGCATGTTGGTGGTTACCCCGTGTCCTGCCTTGGACGCAGTTAAGAAAGCCAGTGTACCAAATTCTAAAGCTTTGCACCCTCGGTGGATTCAATGGGCTGCATCCTTGTCATCCCAGGATGTCACGTTTATTTTTGACGCCACTTTACGGTCGCAGGAGTTCTTACAGTATGAATTTGTACATCCTGCTCCTTTAGCAATGCGGCCGTTGGAGGATTTCCATTGCATCCTTTACACTGATGGTTCGGCCCAGGTTGCGCATGGCTCTAAACATGCCTACGTTTCCGCTTGCGCCATTGTGGTCGGTGCCATGGTGAACAATGAGTTCAAGTCCAGTGTCGTGCACACGCAGACGCTTGGAGACTGCACCGCACAATTGGCTGAGCTTCGTGCTCTGATGCTTGATTTGGAGTACGCAGATCCGAGTGTGACAACTTTGATCGTAAGTGACTCTTACTACTGTGTCCAGTCTTACAATGAGAACTTGTTCTTTTGGATTCAGAATGAATTTCGTGATTCCAAAGGTAGCACTATAAAACATAAAATGATCTGGGTCCGAGTGGTGGAACTCAAAGAGAAGTTGCCACTCGTGTTTGTAATTCATACTCTTGGCCATCAGCGCGTGGGGGTCCACGCTGTCGGAAATTCGCTTGCTGATGAAGCAGCGAAGTCAGCAGTATCAAAATACTTAGTTGCAGCAGTCACGAGGTCCAAAAGTAAGATAGATGATGACATCTTGGCGGCTGTTGCTGCCACTGAGAAGGGAGGTAAATATCCTGCGGGGTTCCCTTCGAAGTACACATACCACTTAAGTCCCGATAAGGTTCCTTATGTGAAAATTCCAGACGTTGGTGAATGTTTAATTCCCAACTCGGATCGCAGGGCTTCTTTGATTACAGCGGCTCATGAAGGTGTGGCGTCTGCGCATGCGGGCGTCTCGGCCACTGTAACTTAGCTACAACAGAGGTTCTGGTGGCGGGGACTGTACAAACAGACGCGCGATTATGTCCTTCAATGTGACATTTGCCAGCAGATTAAACCTTCAACTGCTGCGCGTCCGCCTCAGACACAGTTGTAAATTTCTAATAAACCACTGGGGTGCGTTTATTTAGATCACTGCGGTCCTTTTTCTTCTGATACTGCATAGAAGTATATCTTAGTAGCAGTTGATTCATGCACACGCTTTGTGTGGGTTTGGCCCCATCGGAGCGCTGATTCACGGACTGTCATTAAGGATATGCGAGTCTATGTAGGGATTTTTGCCTGTGGTACCTTCCATTCGGACCAGGGTCCGGCTTTCGCCACTAAGGCGTATAAGGATGATATGGTTTCGTTGGGGGTCCAAGTCAAGTTTTCGTCTCCGTACAGACCCGAGGGAAACAGTGTAGTTGAACGAATGAACCGTGACTTAAAGCAATCTTTGACAGCTCGAGTTATAGGCACTGGCAGAAACTGGTTAGCCCATCTCAATGGCGTGCAGCGTGCGCTTAATAACCTCCCTAGAAGGTCTCTGGGTGGGCGGACCCCATACGAAATGCTCTTTGGTATCAAGATGTACGTCCCTGACCTCGACTGTCTAGACTGCAAGGCCCAGGCCACGGCCTTTGACGTAGATGAACATTGCAATGTTTTACAGGATCTACAAAAGACCAGAGACAGTCTAGCAAAGGAACATTTGCCCTCCACATCGGATGATGCGTTGCAGATCCCGGTAGTTGGCTGGCTACCCCAAGTTGGAGAACTGGTTCGAGAGAAGATCGATAACAAGAAAGAGTTTGGTCCCTCATATCGTGCACCGGTTCGAGTTCTTGGAGTGAAGGGCACAAGAACAGTCATTTTACCACCACTTCCAGGTCGTAAGGAAAACAGATTTATCTCTATTGACAATGTCAAGACACACAGGGTGGCCGATTCTTCATAGCATGACACCGGCTGTATCCTGTCCTACCATGGTGAGGCATTCTGTGCTGGCTATTACTTCTGGTGCAGAACAGGAGGTGTCCCTCGAGATGCCTGCTATATCCAGTCCTTTATTAAATACTATTCCTGTTACTAACATTGATGAGCTGAACATCACCTATCCTGCTGACTTATCTATGCCAGATTTGCAGACTCGTTTGGCCGACCAGTCCAGATTCTCTTTTGACTCGGTTTCTGAACTTTCAAAGAAACCCTCAACTATTGCAAAATATGCCACCTTATTTAAAAAAACATTTTTTAATTCCCCCTTGGACATACATTTGGTTGATTCTATTTTCATTTTACCTTTTTATGTCAATTGGTTTTGTGTTTTATTTTTTCCGCCTGATCAATGGCCACTATGTTAAAGAAAGAACAGGAATTTGGTACCTTAATGGAACATTGGCCCCTCTTTCCTCTTCACATTCAGCACACAGACTGAAACGAGACTTGAATACAGTCAACATTACTGCTTGGCCTGTCCTTGAGCTTAGAGTAAACATGGGGAATGTGATTAAACAAAATATATGTTCTGCTAATTGGGATATTCAGGCCGTAGAAGCATTATTCTCTGATTTGAAATGCTATGCTGCCTTTGATGCTGAGGATTTATATTTAGATTCTATTAATTATGGTGATTTGTTTTGTTTTCAACATTATGGTAATCATTTTTTACATAAGACAAATTCCAGGAGGGTTGCTGTAAGTTACACACAGTGGGAACATTGCCCTGCTCCATTGGGAGGCAGCTCCAATACATTTCTGAAAAAATACACTTATTTTACAGATTTTAATCAATCAAATCCTGAGTCATTTTATTTCAAAATGACACAAAAGTCCATGTCCAAAGTTAGACTTACCAATACAAAATTGCTGTATTCGAAGTCCTTTCTAGACAGATTAGCTGTAGATGGTTACGAGATTTGGAAAGGAACAATTGACCTTAAATCGGTTTGGGGTACCAAAGATTGGCAGGTACAAGGCACTGAGGCTTTGCACCGTGCATGTCTCATCCCGAATCACATGTTGTTTCTAAATTCATCTATTTCCCAAACAACATGCTTTGGATTGGCTTCTTCTAAAAAATTAAATACACCAATTATCCCCGAATTGGAAGAATATTCAGGGTGGGGTAATTATACTGAATTGTCCATTCGTGAGTTACAAGCTCTATTGCACAATTCGTCATTTAATATATCCAGTTTGGATCCGAAGGGTTGGCTGATGTGGCATAGGAGTGCTGATTCTTGCCAACGTCGTTTTCTGGGTTTGGCTGAAGGGTTCACACAAGTCAGACCTAATCCCCGTTTTGAAACTGATTATACTGTCACCACTTATTCTGTGGGGAAACTGTGTCAGAATTGGTTACAACATTCCACTTTAGCTGCAGTTAAACTACATCTGTCTCAGTTAACTGAAAACGTGGATTTGAATGATTTTATAAAAGGCCCGGCTAAGGGTAGGTCTAAACGGTGGATTTATGCAGTTTACAATGAAATTTGGAAATTTTCGCAAATTGAGGCTGCTAAGCGCCTAAGGGCAATTGACCAAGCAAATTTGGAGAAAGTGCTTGCAGTTGTCGATAACAGTATTAACATGCTTTCTTCCCGAATTTACACATTGAACAATATTGTCTCTTCTGTAGTTGACATTGTGAATGATGAAGTGTCGGTATTGTACCATGGACAAAATCAATTGCGTTCTGTGATGCAGTTTGCATGGACACTACAGACTCTGAAAGCGGGTCGCGTGCCTTGGAGTTACATGAACGTGTCATCACTATTTGCCCCATTTAATTTGACTGACAAGCAGCGCATGCTTTCCATGCGAGATGCATCATTTTCTATGTTACACATTGAAAAGTTAGAATCTTTGCCCTTTTCTGTAGCTGAAGCAGCTGCTGCTACATGGCTTATCCATGGTGTTATTACTTTACCATTTGCTTTGTATAAATTTACTAATTGTATGAGATATATTGCAATAGGGCGATATGAACCACTAGGCAGTGCTTTCCTACATGAGGCATGGTCTTTACCATACACGTACAGATGCTTGAAGGATGGAAAGGAAGTGAATCTGAATGGTGAAGAATGCACACAGTCGCCTGACCGTTCACTGATAAGCAGACACATCCAGTTGCATGGTTCTTGTAATCAGGACCGGCCTAATTTGGCCTGTGTTTTAAATGGCACACCAGTTCCTGCAATTGTTCCCACATTCACTTTATTGACAAACGGTAGTTATTTACTTTTGAATAACGAGGAGTGTTGTGGGTTAATGGTCGGTATCCCCTATGTGGTTACTGTATCAGAACGTGTGGTGTGTTGCAAGAACGTGTTATATCCACCCACGCATGGGAATTCAGATGTTTCCATCTGGCCGCGCATCCCAACCTTGAAAGCGGAGTTCAATGGTATGAGCCGAATAAGGGCTCTTTTGTCTCAAAAAGAAGTGGCCCTGAGCTCGGCCCGTGAAACTTATGTCCTTCACATAGCTAACACACGCACAGAGGTGCAGGCACTTTTAAATACTGACTTGCCGTTTCATTTCTGCGAATTAGTTCATCAGATCTTTAATGCCTCCTCCACGTCTGGCTTAGCTAATTTTTTTAAATTGGTTAGCAGTGGTCTCGTGACTACATTTGAAAAGATTTTTGGTGTTATCCCCGCTTTCTTCCATTCAATATTTTTTAGCTTGTTTGGCGGATTCCCTGTTTTGCTGGCTTTAGCTGCAGGCGTTTTGATATTATTCTGCTTCCTAAAACATGGATGCCCATCCTGCGCAAGAAGCCGCTCAGCCCCTTCTGACACTGTTTCGCAACCGGATGCTTGATTACTATGGCACCCTGCCGCTTGCGACCTTAAGCACGGCATTTGGATTATCGTTTCGATTTTCCTATTTCACATGTATCCAGCCTGTGTTTCATTGCCTGAGCTGAGATTTTGACTGGGCCATTGATTTGTGTCTCTGCTTGCCGTTATCTCCTGGAGTCGATTTTAATCACCTGATGGGCCCCGTAGTTGCTCACGAGTTGGTTTGTTCTGGCGCAAGTATTATGGCATTGGCAGCGATGCATGGACTAATGGGTCAGTGGGACATCCCCGCAGCGGCGCATGAGTTTCTGGCACATAGCGTTCTTGAGAACCCACCGAGTTGCCCTCTGATGTTGCTAGAGGGTCCGATGTTGGAGGAGCACGTATGTTCTTTCCCATTGCTTAATTGGATGGCTGAACTGTTTTCGGATGATGACAGTGATTTCATGTTGGAAGCTGTGGCTACCTATTTTGCATATTCTATCCACCCATGAGTGGCTTTGGAGACTTTCACTATACTGGCACGTGACTTTTTAGTAATTCTGAATGGTGCCATTTTTTCTTACGGACAATCTACTTCATATGTTCTAGGCCTGTGATTTTATATTAGGTCTCAAGTTCGAGATTTTTTACATTTTTGTTTGGCCACTATAGGCATTCATACATATTTTTGTATTGTTAATTTTTATACACATACATACATTTAGCTTGGCTCAATATTATTGAACTCTGCTTTCATGTTATGCCTTTATTATATTATTGGCTTGTTTCTTGACCGTCCTCGGATCATTGGGGGGGTGTCATATAGTTAATGCTTTTCTATATATTGTGTTAAGTTAGCATGAGTTTATTAAATGTTTAAACGACATATTTTCCTTCGGCTTCAGTTTGCACACGGCACATAATTATTATTGTAGCTTTCAACCTAGACGAAAGATGTGATTTATTTGAAAATAATATGTTATTGCTCTGATATCAGTCGTGCTTGGTACACTTGGTACACTGTCTGCACACTGAGAGCTATAGCCTCTAAGAATAACCTAACACAAGATTGCTGGGAGGCCTGATCCTCGCACCACATTAGACATAACACAAATAATGTTGCTGCCAACATTGGGCTTTACGCGGGTTTAAGATAGAGTTACTGAGAATGCAAAAACACACTTGATGGTGCTTTGCATGCAGAGTTGGTAGCTGATGATGTGATCTTCTTCTGCTGACATTTAGAGGTATGGGCCCGCCCTGCTAAAGCCCAAATGAGACCTTCTTAGATACAATATAGTATGCTAAATAGGGTGCGCGAAATATAGGTGATACAGATTTCTATAGAATTTTGCATTATAATATGCTATCACCGTTCGCTTACTAAGGATTAGTGACTATGCTGATAACTCTGATTTTTATAATATGTATGCTAGTATTATATAAGATACTGCGTTTGAGAACCTTGCATTGAAAAATAAATATTTCAAACTTGCACGTGTGTTCTTTTACTCCCCGTTGTGGTTTGAAATGATTAAAGAGCGAAAGAGTGTTCCTGTGTTCCACGATACCTGAGGTATTCAAAGTTCATGTTCTGGTTTGTCTAAATCATTGGGAGTTTGTAATGACCAATGAGACACTGTATATAGCTCGGTAAGGGGATTTCTGATACTAAGGTGAGTTTTGGGTCACCCTAATTCACTAAGGTTCTAGATCTCTATGCACAGTTCTGTGGGAGAACGGAAACCCTGCTACACTACTCTGCACCACTGTACTACATCTCACTGCACCACTCTATGACCCTGCACTCAGACACTACTCTGCATAACTGCACTCTACATCACTGCAATCTACTCTGAACCGCTCTACTTTATTCCAATGCACTCTATGCCAAAGCTCTCTATACCAATTTACTCAAAACCTGTGCCCTTCACGTCACTGCACTCTATGCTAATTTACTCGGCACCACTGTACTTTACGCCACCTCACTCTAGGTCACTCTACTTCAGGATACTCCACTTTATGATGCTCTACTCCATTAAACTCTGCTCCACTGACACTCTACTCCACATCACTCTTTTCCACTCTATGCTATTCTATGACACTACTCCACTCTACAATGCTCTACGCAACTCCCTCTATGCCACCCCATGCTACTTTAATTCACTCTATTCTTTGACAAACTACTCTACTCTGGCAGCTTACTATGCTGTACGCCACTCCGCAACACCATCTACACCACTCCACTCTACACTACACTACTTCACCACACTCTATGCCACACCACTCTTTGACACTCTACTCAAATGACACTGTGCTCCACTCTGCCACTTAACTCTACAACTGTTAGGATTCGGTCCCCAGTCCTCTTTTGATGACCATGTCTTCGCCGTCACATGACACGCCAGTTGTATAAAAGGGAGTCCTACCATAGTGTTGGTGCTTGCTATTGCTAACCTGTGGGTTCCCGCTATCTTGGTTCCTGTGAAGCTTGTTGGCTGTTGCTGATTCTCACGGGCTCGTGAGAATCGTTGGAGTATTGTCTTCTTCCTTCTCCCTCTTCCCTTGCCCTGAAGTCCCGTTGTTGTTACCTGCCTGTTCCCTCCCTCCTGTTTCCTGGACACCCCTTCCCTTGTACTTCGTAGTTAGTCAGTTAGTGTACTTCCCTGTTTTGGTTTCCCCCTTCTCTTTTTTAGAGACTTGCCAACGACATCCAGGGGCTCCTGTTTGTCAGACACCTTATAGTGTATTTTTTTCTTTTGTACCCGAGACGTTGCTAAAGAAGATTAACGGACGCTAGGCGTTCGCGCTGTAAACACGTCTTGTGGTAACCGTTCCGCCTCGTTATGGTCGGATCTGACGTTTGAGTAGTATCCCGGCTGGGTATTGCCTTTCGGTCCTCCCGAGAAACGAGCCATTATCGGATCTCGGCTCCCCTGCTTTCCCCCCCACAATCCTTTCAGAGACACAGGGGTTTTTTGTTCATGCCTGTTATTTTGGCATGTTTTTTACCCTGTGAATACCTACACGCCCAAACCAAACACCCAAATTACTAGTCCTGTTTTAAAGGCTATTACAAGAGAAGTTATCTTGGAGTTTTTTATACCCTGGACTAGACCCCCCTCGGAGCAAACCCTGCATTTGTTTCTGGTAAGTGCATGTGTGGTGAACTGCTGGATATGGTCATTTGTTACAGAGGTAGGATTGGGGACTGAGAGGTTATTGTGAACTGTATCATTTGTCTCCCTGTTTATGCAGGTGCGGAAGCGAGGAGGAGGGTGTTATTTGTACTACGCTCTACAGGGGTGGAATGTTTAGTGCCTTCATATATATTCCACCCCCTTTTCTGGGTCATCGGTTTACTCATCTGTACCATCTAGTGAGTGACCGGTGAGTCGGGGAAGTGGTTGGGACACCTCGTTCCTGCAGTGTGTGGGTTGGGCAGGAGCCTAACAGAATAACAAGCCCACGTTTAAATACACTGCCCGAACTTGGATGGATGTGGAATCAGGGGCCATGGCAGGGGCGGAAGCCCCCACCATGCTTGATGTAGTGGGTGCCCTAGCTGCCTTACAAGCTCAGGTGCAGGACTTACGACAGGAGAACGTAGGATTGAGACAGGAGTTGGGCGCAGTAAGGGCGCGTGAGCACGTACAACCAAGAGGTCAGGCGCCCATTATACAGCCAGCTACGTTCCAGTATGGAGGGGTGGGGCAGAGCAATCCTGGAGGCGGTACCCCTGTCGCTATCACTGTGACATCCCCTGTTCCTGTTCCCCTGGCTCAGCCTGAACGATTCTATGGAGACAGTGGGAAATTTGGGATGTTTATGAATCAATGTCAGTTACACTTTATGTGTAGGCCTGGTGCCTTTCCGGACGATGCGGCGAAGGTAGCCTTTACGCTTTCATATTTGGCTGGTACTGCTGCCCAGTGGGCTATACCCTTAGTAGAAGGCAAGGATCAGGTGTTGCGGGATTATGAGGCTTTCAAGGAGTTGATGCGAGGGTTATTTGCTAAACATGCATTCATGTAAGCCAGCGATTCTGAATTGCTGAAATTGCGACAGGGCAGACAGGACCTACTCACATATATAGCGACCTTCAACCGGTTGATTTCTGAGACTCATTGGCCAGCGGAAAAGCGGACCTCATTGTTCTACCAGGGTCTTAATGATGATTTGAAGGATGTGGTGTCGCAGGTGGTGGATCCACCAGAAGAGTGCGCCTCGTTCATAGACCTGGTAGTGAAATTGAACCACCGGCTTTCAGAGCGACGTGGGGATCGAGTACGTTTTCAGGTGTCCCGAGGAAACTTTATGAAAACTGAAGTGAAACAGCCCCTGGGGGAACAGAAGTCTGTACCGGAACCAATGGAGATAGGGGGAGTAAGGGGGCCTCTGACCCCTGAAGAAAAGAAAAGGAGAAGAGATAAGAATTTATGTCTCTATTGTGGACAGGGAGGTCATTTTGCTAGGGAGTGTCCTGTTAAACCGTCAGGCGTAGGGTATGGAAAAAAGGTGGCATATGTACAGGTGGGAAGGTCCCGACTTACTGAGCAGTCAAGGGGTCTGTATGAGGTGTTGGGAGCAGTGGATTTGGCGCCCAGGCATTTTGACATTTCTGCCCAGCTCTTGTTGGCAGCGCAAAGACGGGTACCAGTATCGGTGCTATTAGATTCAGGTGCCACTGGTAATTTCATTGATATCTCCCTAGCAGAGAAGTTAGGTGTCCCTTGCCATTATAAGAAGCAACCGGAGTCAGTAAGAGCGATCGATGGGACTGAATTGTCATCGGGTTGCATCACCAGACAGACTGTGCCTCTGCGGTTGTTGTGTGAAAATGGACACTCGGAGCGGGTGGTGTTTGATTTGATTGATGCGCCTTCCTTCGGTCTGGTGTTAGGGGTGCCTTGGCTCCAGGAGCATAATCCCAGGATTGATTGGGTGCAGCGTCTAGTGACTTTGGATTCACATTACTGTTTGAGACATTGTTATAGTGAGGCCAGTGAGAAGGTCCCTCCGTTGTTCTGTGCAGCCATGGAGGAAAGTGGGGTCCCAAGGCAGTATGCTGCTTATATAGATGTCTTTGACAAGGGTTACGCACAGAGCTTACCACCACACCGGTCTTTTGACTGTAGGATCGACCTAGTGGAAGGGGTTCCTTTGCCCTGCAGTCGTATCTATGCACTATCCGAACCTGAGGAGAAACACCTCAAGGAATACCTGGATGAGATGCTAGGACTAGGGTTTATACGTCCTTCTTCACCTGTGTCTTCAGCGATCTTCTTTATACTGAAGAAGGAGGGGACGTTGAGGGCGTGTGTGGATTATAGGACATTAAACAAGGCCACCGTGAAGAACAGGTACCCTCTTCCTCTCATCCCCGTGTGGCTGGATCAGCTCCGCAAGGCCACGGTGTTTACAAAACTGGACTTGCGTGGAGCCTACCATCTGATTCGTGTGCGGCCTGGGGATGAGTGGAAGACGGCTTTTAAAACCAAACATGGCTTGTTTGAATACTGTGTGATGCCGTTTGGCCAGTGAAATGCGCCAGCGGCGTTCCAGTATTTCATTAATGAAGTTCTGAGCGAGTACCTGGATAGAACCGTAATTGTGTACTTGGACGACATCCTTATCTTTTCGGAGACAGGAGTAGAACATCACAAGCATGTGAAACAAGTGCTGCAGAAATTGAGGGAACATCGGTTATATGCCAAACTCGAAAAGTGCCAGTTGGATGTGGTAGAGGTGGAATTTTTGGGGTTCCTGATATCAGCCGAAGGAATACGTATGGACCCAAAAAAGATACAGGCGATCGTGACCTGGCCTGTGCCATCCACGGTTAAGCACATACAGGTACTTCTGGGGTTCGCCAATTTCTACCGGCGCTTTATCGCTCGTTTTTCTGATATTGTGGCGCCTATGACTCGTCTGTTGCGAAAGGGGGTTCCTTTTTTGTGGTCCCAGGAGACTCAGAGTGCCTTCCGGTTGTTATTGAAGACCTTTACGACCGCTCCTGTGCTGGCCCATCCTGATCCTGCTCTACCGTTCTATGTAGAGACAGATGCTTCAGCTGGTGCGGTGGGTGGGGTACTGTCGCAGAGAGAGGAGGGCACGGGCCATATGCATCCTATTGCCTATTTTCCGAAAACATTGTTGCCTGCCGAACGCAATTACACTGTGGCGGAACGTGAGTTGTTGGCCGTGAAACTGTCCTTTGAGGAATGGAGTCACTATCTGTGGGGGGCCAGACATACGATCACGATCTATACGGACCATAAGAATCTGGAGTTTTTTTTAGATCAGCCCGGGCATTGACGCCAAGACAGATGCGATGGGTTTTGTTTTTCAATGAATATGATTTTATCATAACATACAGACCCGCTGCGCAACAGATAAAATCTGACGCACTGTCTCGGATCCATATCGACCCGGAGGAGGTGAAATCAGGGAAGGAGAGTAGACCTATGATCGATAGTGGGAAGATTGTTGGAGTGGCTTCGGTGGAAGAGTTTGCGTCTACGGTGAAAGACCAGTTGCGCAGGATGGATTTGGGCCCATGGTTACAACTGTCTCAGGTGGTGTTCCGGGATGGGTTGTTATATCAAGGTGATAGGTTGTTTGTTCCACCAGAGCTGAGAGGAAAGGTGTTGGAGTAGTGTCACTCCTCCTCCTTAGTCGCGCATCCTGGTATGGGGAAGACTAAGGAGTTGTGCTTGAGGTGGTTTTGGTGGGAGACCGTGACACAGGGTATTCAGCGATATGTGTCAGCCTGTCCTGTTTGTGCCATCAATAAGCCCTCACATAGTAAGCCCTCTGGTCTGTTGCAGCCGTTGACGGTACCTCCTTCCCCTTGGCATACTGTCAGTATGGACTTCGTCACTGACCTTCCTTTGGTGTCTGGTTTCACAGCCATCCTTGTGGTAGTGGACTTGTTCACCAAGATGGCGCACTTTATACCACTTAAAAAGATTCCGACAGAAAGGGAGATGGCCTTGGAGTTTATGACTTCGGTTGTAAGGTTACATGGATTACCTACAGCAGTAATATCAGACAGGGGGGCGCAATTTGTGTCCCATTTCTGGACGAGCTCTGTCTGGTGCTCAAGATGGATATACGATTGTCATCTGCGTATCATCCTCAGTCAGACGGGCAGACGGAGCGCACCAACCAGACAATGGAACAATACTTGAGGTGCTTGATTACGTCTCTGTCATGTGATTGGGTGACGGCTTTACCCATAGCAGAATTCGCCTATAATAATAGTGTGCACACGGCCCTGGGAATGACACCGTTCTTTTGTTCTATGGGATACCATCCTAGAGCCTTAGCTATCCAACCCACTGGGCACATGCCAGCCATTGACGAAGTGTGTAAACGATTGAGTGACATCTGGGAAGCGGCAAGGGGTAGGCTACAGGAAGCCAAGGCGGCTATGAAAGTACAGGCAGATCGTCATAGGGTCTCGGCCCCTGGATACAAGGTGGGCGATCAAGTATGGTTGGTTTCACGTAACCTGCGACTACAGGGGTCACGCAAACTACAGCCCCGGTATGTAGGCCCTTTTCCGGTAGTACAG
Organism: Lissotriton vulgaris; assembly: GCF_964263255.1. Classification (NCBI taxonomy): domain Eukaryota; kingdom Metazoa; phylum Chordata; class Amphibia; order Caudata; family Salamandridae; genus Lissotriton; species Lissotriton vulgaris. The sequence goes on from NC_141697.1 coordinate 641,776,634, forward strand.
GTGGTCAACCCTGTGGCTATGAAGCTGTTGTTGCCATCGGACTATAAGATCCATCCAGTTTTCCACACCTCATTGTTGAAGCCATTTGTTCCGTCAGATCAGGTCTTGCCCCCTCCCGCCCCTGTGTTGGTGGGTGGCCAGGAGGAGTTAGAGGTACAGGCTATCCTTGGCTCTAGGCGTAGGAGGGGTAGGTTGTATTACCTGGTGGATTGGAAGGGCTATGCCCTGGAAGATAGGACATGGGAACCAGCTGGGGGGGTGCATGCGCCTCGTTTAGTGAGGCTATTCCATAGACAACATCCCCGGAAGCCCCGGCCCATGGGGAGGGTCATTGGGGGGGGGGGGGGTACTGTTAGGATTCGGTCCCCAGTCCTCTTTTGATGACCATGTCTTCACCGTCACATGACACGCCAGTTGTATAAAAGGGAGTCCTACCATAGTGTTGGTGCTTGTTATTGCTAACCTGTGGGTTCCCGCTATCTTGGTTCCTGTGAAGCTTGTTGGCTGTTGCTGATTCTCACGGGCTCGTGAGAATCGTTGGAGTATTGTCTTCTTCCTTCTCCCTCTTCCCTTGCCCTGAAGTCCCGTTGTTGTTACCTGCCTGTTCCCTCCCTCCTGTTTCCTGGACGCCCCTTCCCTTGTACTTCGTAGTTAGTCAGTTAGTGTACTTCCCTGTTTTGGTGTCCCCCTTCTCTTTTTTAGAGACTTGCCAACGACATCCAGGGGCTCCTGTTTGTCAGACACCTTATAGTGTCTTTTTTTCTTTTGTACCCGAGACGTTGCTAAAGAAGATTAACGGACGCTAGGCGTTCGCGCTGTAAACACGTCTTGTGGTAACCGTTCCGCCTCGTTATGGGCGGATCAGACGTTTGAGTAGTATCCCGGCTGGGTATTGCCTTTCGGTCCTCCCGAGAAACGAGCCGTTATCGATTCTCGGCTCCCCTGCTTTCCCCCCCACAATCCTTTCAGAGACACAGGGGTTTTTTGTTCATGCCCGTTATTTTGGCATGTTTTTTACCCTGTGAATACCTACACGCCCAAACCAAACACCCGAATTACTAGTCCTGTTTTAAAGGCTATTACAAGAGAAGTTATCTTGGATTTTTTTATACCCTGGACTGGACCCCCCTCGGAGCAAACCCTGCATTTGTTTCTGGTAAGTGCATGTGTGGTGAACTGCTGGATATGGTCATTTGTTACAGAGGTAGGATTGGGGACTGAGAGGTTATTGTGAACTGTATCATTTGTCTCCCTGTTTATGCAGGTGCGGAAGCGAGGAGGGTGTTATTTGTACTACGCTCTACAGGGGTGGAAGGTTTGGTGCCTTCATATATATTCCACCCCCTTTTCTGGGTCATCGGTTTACTCATCTGTACCATCTAGTGAGTGACCGGTGAGTCGGGGAAGTGGTTGGGACACACCTCGTTCCTGCAGTGTGTGGGTTGGGCAGGAGCCTAACAACAACACTCTACTCCCTCCACAACACTGTATACTACTCCATGAGAATCCACTTCATTCCACGCCACTCAACTCTACTGAACACCACTCCACTGTACTCCACTTTATGACACTTCGCGCCTCTCTCCTTTACCCTACTAACCTTTAGCCATGGTGAACAGCAGCCACGCTGGTGTACAACTTCTTACGGGGAGAAACTTAAAGGCCTCTAAAAAAATATCTAATTAATGAAACAGAAGCACAAACTTATGTAACCTCTGGCAGTGTCCCTTAGTATAAATGGAGTGCAATTATCCAAAGGGATCGAGCTTACCTGGATGAAGATGCCAAAATGGATAAACGCGTGGTGTTTCTCATCGGTGTGGGAGAACACTGCTCGTAGCAACTGTCAGATAAAAATAGCCTAGTGTGGCGAGAAAATTCGAGCAAAATTGAATGGATAATTGCACTCCATTTGTACTAAGGGACCCTGCCAGAGGCTACATAATTTCGTGCTTTTGTTTCTTTTAGATTGCCAAATAGAACGACGGATGTACCCGCCCGTTGTTTTACTCTACCGTTAACCTTACCGACAATCCATTATATTTAACCCGTTAAAACTGGGTTGGAATTATCACCGGCTACCTAGTAAGTTTTATTATCACCATGCTCTAGTTTATTTTGGATTGGACTCCTTTGCTCATAATTTATTGAGACCGACCTAATTTCCACTTATACCGTCCCTTTCCTCTCCCCCACAGAACCGTTTACACTCACACCGCCCACAGGTATTTACACGCATTAATTATGCGCTGCGTTTCACTTTTCTTCACCTCTGTCATCGTACATTTCTTTTCTACCTTGACTTCACTTCTGCTGCCCGTTTTAGGTATAATTCTTATAAGTTGTTATGTGCTGTGTAGTTGGGCAATTTTCGATTATGTCATATATTTAATTCTGCATGTACTGGATGAATGTCAATAACATGTTTCCTCGACCCTGAAACTCTGTCCAAGATCAAATTCCTTTACTTGAAGTGCACTACAGTCACACTTCTAGGTATAATTAGCAAAATGTTGTAGTGAACTGCATGAGGCATTATCTAATGGATCATTTACTGAATTTTCTACGGTCGGATGATGGTTAGTGATTTGTTGTTTTTTTATTTTTTATCTTGAATTTCCGCTGTTTTTTGGTAACAAGTACCTTGTTAATAATGGGACCGTTAATTTAATCATTTTTCTCATGGATCCATGCCACCGATTATAACGTCAGTATGTAATGTACCAGGATGAATGGAGAACGTTATGATTTGTTTTCATGAAACTAGACAAGCTATTTGGTTCCTAAATTGACTCCATCAATAGCGATCATTAAATCATGTCACCGGATTAATGTTTCTTTTCCCACCCACGCGCCACGTCACTAAGAATTATTTTGTTATCTATATTCTGTTTTTCCCTACATATCTTTGTCTTGACATGTTTGCTAAACATAGATACTGTTTGGTTGCGCCGATTCTAGACTCAAGGTTATAGCGTTTCCTGTTACTCTAAAATCATGATTTTCTCACTAGGTTCCTTTCTATGACCTGCGTGGTGTTACGATGACTATGTATATATGTTGCTTTCTTTTTCACTTATATAAGAGTTTGCACACAAGTGAGGTGTCTTCCTGCGCTTTTCACCTATAAGCTTGATAGCGTCTCATGTTTATACCTTCTATACTATACTGTGTTATTTTATTTTCCCCCCAGCCCTGAAGAGTCACGAGCCAACTGGCTCGCTTGACGAAACACGTGTCGGCTGGTTGTTGTTTTTGTCTTGATGTCATCCTTCCAGAACAGAAAGGCCCAATACATCTGAAAGAAACTATCCACATGTGTCTACCTTGTCTCATTACTTATAATTTTGCGCTCCCTAAATTTCTTTTATAAAACAAAAACCTATATGATCAACTCATTATAACGTGTGCACAGGACTTGTGTTGTATCTATTTGGTTGGGCCCTTGCCAACCCTTACAGAGGTTTTTTGGGTCTCCTCTGACCCTGTTGCACCGTTCTTATCTTGTGTCTTTACCCATACTTACTGCTACCAGCACAGGCGCCACACTTTCTTGTACACTCTAAATCCCTACACGAAATCCATAGTTTCTTAAATAACTCTGCTGAGATTCCATGTGGGCTTCATTATTTCCCCATCCGCCCTATGGCTGGCTCATCTACTATGATTTCTATCTTTATTTCAGACTTTTCCAAGTTCGATGAGCTCTGTAGTCAGACATCCCTTAAGAGGCCTTCTAAAATGTGGAAATCCCCCCTTTTGTCTTAGATCAATATAATGACTAAAAGTAAACTGTGAATACTTGTACTATGGCTATGTTTCCCTTCACCTTCTAGAGTGTTCTCCAACTATCCCCTACTCAGGAAGTCGTGTTTGCTCAACCACCCTATAGGTCTGCCCATCTTGTTCCCCACACTGAACAGTATCCTTTGCACATTCCCATGACAAGTCTTGGGGTCAGATAGATAGTCAAACGTTCGCCGAGTTGTGGTGCACTATTAATTCCTTCTCCATTTTTAAAGAAGTATGTTCCCTTACTTCTGGTTCCGTCTTATATGTTGATAATATTGGTTTTATTTTTAAGTGCTGTTCCTCATTCAAAGCATGAAATATTCTATGGCATTAACTTAATCTGCCAATGTGTAAATATGCTTCTTCAAATACATTCTAATTGATGCTTTATCTTAAATGTATTAATTTTAAACATATACAACAAACCAGCAGATGAATGTGAGCTTATAAATTATAGTCAATGGTACTTGACTGACCTTGCTTTGGTGTTGGGTTCATAGTCCGAACAGGAGTAGCTATTTTGCGAGGCATTCTTGGATCAGTGGATGCTGCTAAAGAAAGCAAGCATTAGTTAACCTAACAACAAATGCGGCACAAATAGTGAGGAATGAATAGTATAATGTGATACAACATGAAGGATGATTTTAGTTTTGAGAGTTAAAATACAGCCAGACACAACAGCCTGACCGCATAGCCTAGAAATGCAGCACCCATTTATTAGTATCAATTTAATGGATGGAGTACCATAGTGGAATCATCCTCAAGGCATAAACTGGTTTGTGTTCTTTAGATAAGTCTCTGAAACTTAGGCCCCAATTTGTCACATCTTAATTTCCTGAAAGTCTGACTTTATTTCAATAAACCATGTCTCTATTTCTGCTTTTCTCCACCCTTTCAGGTACCGTGGAAAAAATGATTTGTCACTCAGCTGACCTGTGATGGTGATCCCAATTTTTGAAAAAGTAACTGATGGATTTCTCCTCGTTGTTGAACTTTGGTGCACCATATTCCTTAACTCGACTTGCATGATATATGGAGGGCTTCAATGTCAACTCACAGCTGGTTAAAGCATTCCCAGGTTACAATTCTAGATGTACATGGTGTCTATACAAGGTGTATGCAGCTATTGAGGAATACCTTGCCATTCCACCAAATTGACTCTTTTCTATCTTCCTACCCATACATCCTCTTCTGTTTGAATGCTTACATGTTTCCTCAATTAGTTGTGTGAAAAGATCTTCCTCCTTTAGGGTATGGTATCCGCAAAACTTGATTCCACTTTTCAAACTTCTGCATCCACAAATGAGCCCTCCCCCTTTTTAACAACCAGCAAAGGGTTAGAATGTTCCTGAATCTACTAACCTATTCCATGACAATTCAGTTAAATGTAATTCTACTGCTCTCTTCTACATTTGACTTCTACCTTTCTTCCCAGACCCACCTGCACAGACACTTTCAAGTGAATGGGTCACCAATAATTTAGGATAGGCTCACCTGCCCTTTTGTTGGTAATGAGGCCTACATCACGTCCATACTCTTCAAACAGAGGTGGACTCCTGAGCACCACACGAGGGACCACTTCATAAATCCTTGCTGACTCCATAACTTCCACTTTGAACACTACAGTCCTCTTATTTGAAGTTTTGCCTCCTCCTCAATCCACTTACCCACCTACAGTTGTGATGCTCCTGCTTTGTTCTTTCTAAATTAAATCAATGTGGGAAGAGTGTTTTAACCCTGACATCCTTCCTTTCTATGGCTTTTATCCACCCTTGTAACAGTGTCCCTTAAGGAGGTTCTTGTTCAGCCACCACACCAGTGATACCTGTAAATGGGATGCTCTTAGCCATGCTTTTAAAGTGCTCCATAGTCCTCTTGCGCTTCTCCTCAATTCGATGAAGGTCCCCTGGAAAGAAATTAGAATTTTTAGAGGAGCCTGGGAAATCAGCTAATATTGCCAACTGTGAAATGATCAGATTATAGTTTAGATACAATGGTGAGATAATTAAGAAAAAACTTCATGAACTGAAATAAAAGCAGGCAAGATGGCACTCACAATTATAAGGTCCATTCTACCACTGCCACTTGATATTTCAAAGGTTAAGTAGAAACACTTTTTTACAGAGTTTGTAAGAATATTGGCATGGATTCTTGTCCTAAAGTCTCCTTGTAAGGGTTAGGGTATCTTCATAATAAATGAAACAATTGTAGTGTCCAGAGCAGTGTTCTTCACCATAAGCCTTGTCTGCAGGTTTATGTAATGCTCCAGACAGCTTATCAGTATTTGGTGCGAGCAACACCATAAGTTTGTAAATATAAATGCACAGTACTGCCTAGCATCAGATTTTTATGGTTTCAAAGTGAATCTTCTATGTTTTTTGGAAAATGTAGTGTTTTTAAACCATTAGCCTTGTGTGCCAGTTTCCATGCCCTGCATAGCAGCTTTCCCATTCCTGAGAGTCAAGGTAAAGTTGAAGAACTGCATTTACATTTCTTTTCAAGGCACAAAAGAATTCTTCGAGCATATGGCAGACGGGTTTGGATTTTTTTCTGTTCCTGTCTGCTTTGTGCCACAATAGTGGTAGTAGCATTTTATACATGGTTAAGTATAAACTAATAGAAACATTTTTTTAAGTGAGTCACTTCACAATTATTGCACAGTCTCCTACTTCCTTTCTCCGGACTATGATCCAGTACCGGTTTGTCAAAGCTAACAAAGGGCAAATGTAAGCTAACCATGCCATGTTGTTCCAGTTTTTCAAAACAAAAGAACTAAGCGTGGTTCAAGCTTTCTTCTCTACCTCTCATGATTATTACAACAGCAAACCCCCATGGCTGCTTTAGGATAAAAGCACAACACACAACACTTATGGTTGCATTTACCTCCACCACCCTTTGAGTCTGTAAAATCTCCGCCCTTCACAGAAGCAAGTGTCAGCAAGTACCCTTCACAAACGGCCGTTAAAATAGAAGGGCAGTGCCAGGCAGAAAAACGTTGCCTAGGAAAGACTTCATGAATGAGAGTCAAACATCTCTCTTTGGAGGAGAGTTAAGTGTGAAAGACAGATAAATAACCAATGGGCCAGTGAGGTCTTCACTACAAGATGATGTTTAATGCCAACTGGACAAACTAAGGTATGAAAATGACAACTTTACAAAAGTGACCTTCGCAACCTGCAAAATAAAGATAATACAATAAAACTTGTAAAACATAATTCTGGATCACTTATGGTTTGTCAACAATTGCACCTATGCAGACATGGCTTTTCTACCTACCTTTAAAATTGAGGTTTGCGGAACTGCACAAATGTAAATATCTGGTTGCAGGATCACTTGTACCAGGATACATTGCACTCATTTAACTCCTTTTAAATGTCACTAAGTGTAGAAGAAATAAGCTGCTCAAAGCACTTTGACAGTCAAAGGTATATATAAATATATACATCTATATATTTATATATATATACACACACACAAGATTTTATGCTGGGACAGTGTATAACTAAATATTGTTTTTGCTTACATCTTTTTATTATGCAATACGTCTTATTTAAAAAGACACACTATTGCTGCCTTTTGTGGACCCAAAATCACTCACGGATTTTTTAGACAGAGCAATGCTTTGTGTGACTGTACAGCGAACAGCTACATTTGCTGTGCAGAAACTCTGCAAGAGTCTTGCAAGTGCAGGGGTTTGAGCAAGTTAACATATTTGCACAGACTGTATTCAATCTATAGCTTTCTAGTTATAGCTGAATGTTGGTTGTACGAAGCTGGCTCTGTTTATACTATACCAAAGTAAGGTATAGTGTGCAGAGTCCAGTGGAACCCCTGAGGTAGGCAGAGGGAAAAGTAGTTAGCACCTTACTCTCTAATTGCAGTAGTGTGGGCGAGCAGTAAGGCTTTATCAGAGGGTAGTGTGGAGCATTTATTGCACAAACTCAGACAAGAAATGATGTCACACACTCAAAGACTGAACTCAGACCAATTTGTTTGTATACAAATATTTAGTTGTTAGAATTCTAGAACCCTAGAACCAAGCCAGGCCTGGTGCAGGCAAGTGAAAGAATACGTTGCAATACGTATACAATTAATTACAGTTGAATGCAGGCTCAAATGCAGTTGGTTGATTTACAGATAAGTCAATAATCAGAATTAATTTTTAGTTACTTTGTAGATTACAATACTCGTTACTTCTTGGATTACTTTTTAAGTTACTTTTGATAATCAGTGTGATATGCCTAAATATCACACTGCGACATTTCCTAGACAAAAGGTAAGTAATTCACGTTGGATTTAGGTTGACTTCAGGTTCTCTTCTCCAGGGCGCAGGATGCAGGAGTGTCTTATGACTTTGGATTTCACCTTACTGGGCCACTCACGGTTGGGGGGGGTGGGGGGAGAGGGGTCTCCGTGCAGAGGCTGCAGGCAACGTCAGGGAGTCCTGGAGGGGTCAACCCACGGTGGACTCAGACTCTGGAGCACTAGGGGACCTCGCTGGGAAAGGTGGGCCACCCTGATTCATGCTGTAGGCGTAGAGTGCAGTGGTGGTTCCAAGCGTCGCGTTTCTTTGTCCTCAGCAGTCTCAGAGTCTGTCTTGGGAGTTTCTTTTGAACAGAGCTGCTGTGCACAGGTGATAGATTCTTTGTTGAAGACAGTCAATCCTCCCAGGGGTCTGGAGGTCGCTGGCTGCAGGACAAGGCAACCTTTGCCGCACGATCCCTGGAAACTGCAGATGGGCTGGTAGGGCTGGGCCAAGTCAGTTCTTCTTTAAGGGTGGCACAATGAGTGTTGCAGCCTTTACTGGCTTTCCCTGGCCACAGTGCCCTTGGTACCCATGGCACCTTTTTCAAGGGACTGACATGTGGCCAGAGACGTGCCAATTGGGGGTACAAGGTACAGTTTTGGGAAAGAACACAGGCCCTAGGAAATTGGCAGGGACCAAGGGCACATCAAGTCAAAGTGCATCAGCAGTCTGGCAAAAAGTGGGTGGGTTATTCCAACAGAAACCCAGATTCGTACATTGATTCTGATTGAACTGTGGATACTAATTTGTATCATTTGAAGATGCAAACTTGCTACCGTAATACAAAGGGATCATCAATCACTCTTATAAGTTTTTGTTGACTACTCAAAGAGAAAATGTACTGTTAACTGACAGAGGGATATCATTAGCAGGCCAACTTACGTTTGGTTTTAAAATTAAAAAAATATATTTTGTTACTGGAACTTGAATAAAACGGAAGCCAACTAGGCTGAGGTATTTTGCCTTAATGGTGGGCAGAGCTCCTTTGGCAAATAGAGGAAGGTGTGTGCTGGATCACTGTGCATTCATTAGAGAGGGGCATCCTCTACTTTCCTCCTCCCTGCACACCTTCATTTGGGCCTCTTTTTTCAGGAACAGACATCGGAATGTATCCACCGTGGGTTTCAAATTTCAAAGCAAGGTCCAACACCCACTTTCAAACCTCCCCTTTCTTTTAATCACTTTTCCTATAATTTTGTGATCTGGTGTAAAAGGGTGTGTCTGAATGAGGAAAAGACACACCCTTTTACACCAGATCACAATTTGTGGTCTCTAAATTGCATGAGGGCTGGGCGCACCTTAGCGGGTGCGTACCACCCCGTCCAATCTTCACGGTCCTGACGAAAACCTTAGAATCTTTTTAATGGTTGAAACATGTAGACCTTATTATGTATTTTTTTCTTATAATATTCACATAGCACACTTCGCTATTTTTAACATATTACACTTTTTGAGACACCAAAGCCTTCCTAATTAGGCACGGGTGCCACACTGGTTTTATAGGGGTTCATGCACTCAGGAATAAAGTCTTGAAGTGAGTAGTATTGGCCCTTTTTAACACACTTTTCACTGTAATTTTATGCACATATAAAAGAAAAAAAGAAACCCGCTCCACTGTAGTCAGGTGTAGCAGCACACCCTATGGGCACTCAGCCTATAGGGTGGGACCCCGATGATGAAGCATGTCACCAACTAGGTTGGTGAGTGAGGGGTCTTCTTTAAGGACATGCATTGTCCGGTAACGGGTTGGGGCACACTGTGCTGACCTGAGCTTTCAGCTCTAGAAGCAGAGATTTTTCTGTTTTCTTTCCCTCAGGGGGTACTCCTCCATTGTTGTTACTTTTATTTTATGCCATGGCAGAGGAAATAAAAGTGCCCAATAACTCGTGCTCTTTAAAGGAATGGTACTAAGAAATGCACATTCACACACTTATTACTACAGTGCAGAGGTCAGACTCCGGTCAATTACCAGAGAATGTCAAAGTCATAGGAGAAAAATCATTGCTTACAGGCTCACAGATTGCACGTTATAATGACTTTACTCATGGAATGGAATGTCCTTAATAGCTACAAGACCTCTTCAATGTAGTTTTATGTGACTGCACAAATGTAACCGCCTGCATTCTAGGTCTGTTGAAATATCTTTTGGTAAAACAAATATACCTGAAAAAATGTCAAGGCATAAACCATATATGCAAATGCACTGAGTACAATAAGCTATTTATTACCATTGTAGAGGGTGGGGAAGGGCATCATTGCCCAAACTTAAAAGCATTACAGAGTGTCGCTGTTACTTGGGTCTTTTTGTTCAGCTAATGAAATAAATCAGTAAAACAACTGCTTTTCAGTCTCCCAAGTGCTGGTGAATGCTATAGATATATATTTTAACAAGTGTTCAGTGATCTCACACTTCAGAACTGATAGCAAAAATAGACTTTTGAGCCATTTTGTTTAAATATTGTCCTTTAAAGTGCATAATTTAGACCAGAGTGCCACCATAGCGGGTTCCTGTGTTAGAGGTTCCTGGGACCACCCACAAGCAATTGTGCAATTTGAGCGAGGTATTTATACCTTAATTTATTAACATTCCCCAGTTAGCACTAAAAAGATAAGCCAACTGTTGACTTGCATCAAAACCCTAAAAGGTGATTTTCAAAATTCTTAAAACAAGAGAAAAACGTCCTAGCTCATACCTTCATCTGGCAAATATTGGAACTCCATAGCTTCACTGACTTCCTTATCCGAAGGACGTCGAAGTTGCATCTGCACGCGCACTGGCTCTCGAATTGCCTGATTTTGATACGCAGGCGTGCGGAAGACTATTGCCACCTGCCGGTGGACATCAGCCTGCGAAAAGGTCCCTTTGGCTTCCCAGGAACCCAGGAAGAAACGCACTTCAATATCTTCTGCGTAAGAAATGAGAGAAAATGAAGGGCAGTTAAAATCCACATAAGGGAGAGGACAATCTGATACCAAGGGTCATCACCACAGAATAAAAGCACAGTGTGAGAACATGAGGTGATAGTTTAGTGACCGAGTCAGCTAGGGTCACATTCACACAACATTATTTATGCAAAACTAAAACTTTTTAGAGCAAACAAGATTTTAGTACGTTTTAAGATTTTAAAAGAGGACTCCAACTCCTAAAAAGAAATACAAGGCGAAGGTGTACACATGAAGCTTATGTTCCATGTATCTGCTAATTAAATGTAGTGGTTTTGGCACCAGAAGAAAGTGTGTAAACTTTTGAACATTTTTCTTTCAGAGCTTATGTGGACCTGTGGGGATAGATATCCAACCAGCAGAACCATGGCATGTGATTACATTTCAGCGACTTTCCTCCTTTTCCAAGTAATCTGACGTGGATTGGTTTGAAAAGACATCCCTCCAGGTACAAATCCGGACCTCGAGCTAAACTCTGGCTAACAGCCATGAAAAGGAAGCATTTCTTATTTGGCATGGGCCTATTATCATTTTGAACCCTCCTGACATGGTGTTTCTAAACGAGGCAAAGCATGTAACTAGCAGATGTCACGTATAATTATGAACAAATGTGAATTATGATTGTACTATACATTATTTAAAACTCTTTCTTTCTCCTTCACTGCATAAATACCAATTTCTCAAGGTACATTGCCTTGATACGCATTTCTGGATATATAACCAGAAAAATGCTAATAAAAAGATATTTAAAGAAAGAGACTTTTGCATTTGAATCTCTCTCTAAATCTTCCTTTCGGATCTTCATCACCAATTATGTATTGGAAAAAGACCCTCACACCTATCCCGGGGAAAAACTCACACTTACCCACCCGGAGCGTTAGCTCAAAAGGTGCAACATTGGAATCGAAATCCCAACCAACAACAGTGATCCTCTCAAACAATACTGCAACACTATCTAATCGGATAAGAAATAAGTCACAGCTCCCTCATGTTTAGCAAAACACTGAAACCATGGTTACTACCAGTAATCAGATCCACGATGAGCAACCTTCATGATAAGAACGGACACATGTTACGTACGGATCAGTTACAACTGAATATCTGGCTGCCTTCTCACGAGTCCGACAGCAAGAACACTGGAAGTTACGATCTGAACTCCTCAGACACTGGGGGCCAACAAGGGAACAGCAGTACTGCTCTGGGGTTAGATGAGAAAACGTCAGCACACCTGATGAAAGATGTCACCTCCATGGGACAGGAAAGGGATCTAAGTGGCAATTATTTTCAATTTTTACGGCAGTATTATTCAGATGGGAGAGCCTGTCCAACATCAAAATTGTGCAACAAACGTGTGCAGAAGGAAAGCTGTGAAACAATTCTACTCCTCCAGATATCACTTTTGGGATGCATAGATGTATTAACAACATCACAAGGTACAAATGCAAAACAAAAGTGCTCCACTATTGAACATCACCAACAGAATTATTTTACTTATTTTTTAATACATTAATTTTTACGGTATAAACCGGACCCCAGGAGAGTAGTTTACATAAGCCTTGCAAAAACTTCAACCAAGGTATAACAGCAGGAAAACCAGAGAAGTATCAAACTATAATATAAATGACATGAAATGATAGTATTCGTCCCAGAGTGAAAGTTGAATAGTGGCTGTCAGAATCGCAGAACACTTGAGTTGGGCATGCCCGATCATAATGGGAGATGCTCCTGGAAGTGAAGGATTTTAAATTCTCTTTTGAAGTGCTCACATCAGGGATTTTCCTAATAGCAGGAGGGATGGGGTTACATATTTTGGGAGACTTTCCCGGGAAAAATTGCTTTAGTGTTCTGGCTTTTTTAAATTAAGGAATTACTAGATAAAGTCTACTATAAACAGAATGGGAGTCTCTTGAGATGATCACTGTGAGCCAGATAGTTAGCAGACCCTCCCATGCACAGACTTGTTGACTGTGCTTCTTGCCTTAATGGGGAAACAATTAAGTGTGGCTAGGACTGGAGTGATATGTTTGGATCTACTGGAGCCGGTAACTAAATGTGTTGTAGGGTTGAGAGCTGCTTTCAATGGGACTAGGTAAACTCTGGGAATGCTAGTCAATAGCAAGTTGCCATTATCAAGTTTGATAGAACTAGATATTGGACCACAGTTTTGAATTTGTTTGCTGGGATAAGAGACAAGTGTGCCTAGGAGTCTGATTTGATGTTGTGCACCTTTAGCTGCAGCACTGATAAGGGTATGGATATTTAGGTGTGTGGGCATGGAGATTTAGGTGTTTGTCAGCAGTAAAACGAATGGTTTACAGTTCAGGAGGTTTGAAAAATTCTGCCAGCTTGGACCAGCATAGTGCAGAGCAGTGGTGAGAGCAAAAGAAACTTCGATCGTTTTCTGTGATTTCAGTTTGAGATGCTGGAGGGGCTTCCATGACTGGAGCTTGCGGAGATATTAGATTGTCTCAGAAAAAAGCAGTGGGGTTCCATGTAAAAACTGAAATGTGTAGGGGTGGGGGAAGGATGGAACCTTGGTAATACCCCTTGGCAAAGAATAGAAAGGCTGGAGTATGAAAGTCTCATTTGTTGTGAGTGATAAGTGAGACAAGACTCAAACCCTCTCAGAATCATGCTGTTAATCCCCAACAAGATTCTAAGAATTTTAAAAAGGGGGGCATGATTGCTTGCATTAACTGCACGGCAAAAATTAAGAAGGAAGATCAGGCAATAGTCTTCACTGTCCAGGATGGGTAGAGCACCGTCCACACCATGCAGGATTGCTCTTTCTGGCTGCAGACTGTTCTGCATCCAAACTGGTTGTCCCTGAGGAGATGGTTTTCTTAAAAGTGTTTGGCTAACTGTTTGACTACACACGTTTAAGGACCTTTGCAAGGAAGGGAAGGTTGGTTATTGACCATAAGTTATTAAGGTTGGCAGATTCTGCATTAGTTATTCTTAAAAAAATAGGGGACTTGCGTTGAGAAGGGCATGAGGGATGAAGAGATGATCTTCAGTAGTATCTGGGACAGGGTCAGCAAAATGAGAGGATGGTCTGATAGAGTGTTTTCCAGTATAATTTAATTTATAAGTTCGTAACGGGTCCAACACATGTGGGCTTTTGAGTTTACCAAGGTAAAAAATGTGTTTCTGCGGTTAGGAGAGGGAGCTCAATATATTTTCTTTGAAAAAGTTACACAATATGTGGCAGTTTGTGTTGTTGTTGGATAGATCAAGAAAGGGCCAGGGTTTGTAAGACTTCTTCACGAGGTCCAAACATTGTCTGGAGCCCTGCTGATTTCTGATCTGTATAAGTCTTGGCTAAGACACTAGGTCTCGTCTTTGGGATATATATATATATATATGTTTGTGAAACTTTGCAGACCTGTTGCACCCATTTCATTGTCGGAGGGCTGCAATTTGAGGCATTTGGTCACGGGTGCAAACAAATAAGGGAGGGATCCCAAAACTGGCTTGAAATGAAATGTATTTTACATAGACTGTTGAATTCTGCGTAGTGCGAAAACGGCCAGTTGGAATTTGCTGAAATTTGGCATCATTAGATATTAGGGTGCACAGATGATTCTTTTGGGTACTGCAGGTAAGAAGAGTAAGTATTTTTTAAGTCAATAGGTTTTTTAAGTTAGTGATATCTTGTAGCACAATCCTACTAAAATTAGCAAGGAAGCCCAAAAAATAAACTAGACTGCATATGTAGAGTTTCAGATTTACTACATGGACAACTGAAAGACTCATTTATGGTCACACACTAATGGAAACCTATAAACAAATACATAACAAATAGAATCAACCTTAATCTGTATAAGTTTTCTTTGCATGCTCTCTGGCTCACAATATAAAACTGGCCCAAGAAGCCAAACAAAAACATCTTTCTGATCCACCCCTGTGCAACAAAATCAAAAACTTACCCAGCAGTCAGCCACCCAAATTACTATTTGGAGGACATTATATTTAGCCACTAGGTAAAAAATAATAATCTTAATTTTTATAACAATAACAATGATTGCCTTGCATTCACTTTAGCCTTCATATGTAGCACAATCCTACTAAAAGTAGCAAGGAAGCCCAAAAAATAAAATAAACTGCATATGTAAAGTTTCAGATTTACAACATGAACAACTAAAAGACACATTTATGGCCCATGCGTATGTAAACCAATAACTAAATACAAAAAAAATACAATAGTCTGATTGCCACTCTGTGTCGGCATTCCCAAAAAAGGGAAATCCTCAGATATAAGCTCCCTAATAACTTTCTACCCTTTTGTCATATCACCACAAAACTTTCCAGACCTCTAGTATTTTCTACATTTTGAGATGATGCAAATTTTTGTGGTGAATTGTTAAGGCGGTGCAAAGATTAAATTGGTGGAAAAAAGCGTTTTGAGCCCATCCTTTTTTTCCCATAGACTATTGTATCTGACGTGGCGCAAAAATAGCTGCATGGATGTACATGAAATTTGGTTGTAATATACATTATGGAGCAGAGATGAAGCTTTTTGAGTACTGCAGTTAAGTAGGGTAAGTATTTTTTTTAAGTTATAAGGCATTTAAACTTAGCGATATCCGTCACTGCAATACAACCAAGTACACGACCATAAACTTAAAATATATATATATATAAAAAAATAAACAAATTTCCCTGCCTATTACCACTTTAATGAAGTGATAATAAGTAGAGACCTACTACTTACCTATATCAAAGACCCTAAAATTGTGAAGTCAAACAAACTGCAGTAAAAATAATATGGCTGCCTTTTCATTCTCTAAAAACAGCCATTACACAATTTTATACTAGCTTGTCATCGCCATGTACCATGGTATACTGCAAAATTATCACTGTATACCATGGCCCAAAAAGTAACTAAGGCCTAGCTGTATTATTGGATTGAGGTAACGGATTTACAAAGAAACACAAGGCCACCATGCGTGGCTTTGCATTGGTTTGCTTATGTAAAACCACTTTCATAATTTCAGTGTAATTATGAGTGACATACACCTATGAGTGACACTTTCTTGCGAGCAAAAATCAAGCAATGAAGAGAATGGAAACATAAATACCAGAAATTACACCCATTTGAGCAACGAGAAACTCTAGGAAGATCTTAAAACTTCTGCAAAGCAGTAGAAATGGAAGGGCACTAAGAAGGAGTCTCTCCATGTGGACCCGACTGTAATCGAACTGAAGCAGGATGTGAGAGATACCCCAGTGCGGGTCTCCGCTGCCTCAGCCTGCTAATGAATTATGAGAATACTAATTACTACAGCTAACCGACTTGGAGCACACCTTCAGCACCGGGCAACCCTTTGGAGAGTGAGAGGTTGAGACAGCACATGAAAGTAAATTAAATTAAGAATGCAGACTGATTCGAAGCGCTGCTGCTCTGCCCATCGCAGCACCGCGCAAGTGGCACCTCAGGAGAGAGGCAGAATGAGAGGTCGAAGCAGAATGAGAGGTCGAGGCTGTATGCACACACATATTTTTAAGAAAATGCCAGTGACGTGACAGTTACACTTACTAGTCTGTGACAGCCCAGTGTACACCTTTCCACTCTGTCACTCCATTCAACGCTAGTCCTTTGACGCCATTCCACTTTACACCACACAACTATATGCTATTTCATTCTACCCCCATTCCACTGTACACTAACTCCAGTTTACACCACTCCACTCAACGCTATTCCACTGTGCGCCACTCTATTCTACGCTATTAACTGTACGCATCTTCAATCTTCGGCCCTCTACTGTATGGTATTCCACTCTACCCTATTCCACAATCCACCACTCCATTCTAGACCACTTCACTGTACGCCACTACAAGGAGTTGTGGCTTGACCCCAGACACCACAGGTAAACCTTATAACGATCTGTCACAGCACTTTGTTTGCGACAGTCCTTACAGGGTTTAAAACCTATCATTTCGGAAGGTATTATTTCCTTTGCACAGATATTAGAATTTCTGACGTAAACTGGTCTCTTGAGAGACAAGCGGTACCTCAGTATCTGGTGAAAAGGAAAAGAAAGGAACTAACATCACCACACATAAGTGGCATCCATAAAGGTCCTACAGATCATTTCCACAGTGAAACAGTGTCAGTGTGGAGTCGCACTGTGCCACCTACCAGCATGCAGAGGTACTGATCAAACATTTACGCATCCTGTCTGATGCCTGGGTAATATTGAAAATTTGATCAAATCAATAATCTGCGGTTAAACGTCACCATATGAAAACCTAGGTACTTTTCTGTGCAGCAGTAAAGGAATGGCCTCTCATTATAACGGAGCTATAGGAGGGAGTGTCCTGTAGGATCTCTAGAGGTAAGAGTGTTGTATCACATAGTCAGATTATTGATGCGGTCTTCCAATATGTATTTCTAAGCCTTTGTAGGGGATGAAGTTTGTTATTTAAGGAAATGATGTTCATATTTCCATTATTAGTATTGGAGGATGAGGAAGAAAGTAGGTTCAAAATGAAACTGCTTTCAATAACACTGCATCTTTCTACGTTAGAATGGACAATGCAATTCATTTAATTTCTTAGAATAGAATCTAGTTTAGTGGTGATTGAGTACAGTTTGTGAACAGTGTAAAGAGTTTTTGAAAGGGTGAATGTAATCTGTATGACAGTTCTAAAAGTTCTCAGCTTTAGAAAACGAGTGAGGGGATAGTGTCGAGTTGGAGGAAATTCTACTTTTGGTGCAAGAGTTGAGTGTGTGGGTTCTTGGACAGGGAGGGTCTGACAGGAGATATTCTCCAGGAATAAACACACTCAGGAGGGAAGAAGGGAGTGTATGGTGTAATGCTGGAAGGAGACGTAATTGGGAGCAAGCTCAAAATAGGATGGACATTTAGCAGTAGGGGATTCATGAAAATCATAAGACTGTTTAGATTGCGGAAGTCATGTGTGTATGGTCGTCTAACGAATCTGTGTTGAGGAGTACAAATTGTGGAAGTGAAGACTGGGGAGGACAGAATAAGGGTGAGGTCATTAGTAGGTGAGAAGGGTGGGTGAGAATGGAGGGTGCCTTCCAAGAGAGAAGGAGTTTCCTAAACTGGTTATCAAATTGGACAAGAGCATCATTTGTTCAATCACAATCTTGACATTTTTAAATAGGTGATTGATAGTTTTCCAGCCACGGGAGATGAAGAGGGTATCACTAGGTTCTTTCCATGAGTGAGTTTTCTAGACAACTCCCATTTCAGTTCTTCTGAAAGAATTTATTTCCAGAGTGATGGACTATGAGAGAAGAAAAGAAGTTCAATTTTTAGGCATACCATATGTCCACGATGGTATTGGTTATTGGAGTTCTCGCATGAACTTCGCCTGAGGTTCTTTAAGGTACTTTTGTGAAATTTGAAGGGAATTTTATTTATTTTAAGAGTTCAGATGAGATTTGGATAGCTTTTCGAGAATATAGTAGCTAGGCTGATCCACGGGATATTGACAATATGCAAACTGAGCATCTTTCGAGAATATTTTTTATGCACTGCCTGTAGGACATACACGTCACAATCGTAATGAGACAGAATAATAGGTACAAGAAGACAAGGAACAAGGAGAAGTAGACATGAAGAGGAGAGAAGTCCGGTGCAGGATATATAAACCATATAAAATGTAGCATGCAATGAAGAAGGTCTTCCATTAGGATACACGATTAAAATGGACAAGTCAAAGGACAATAACAGTCACTAGTAGCACATTGAAGTTCATCCCTCAGAAAACGTTTAGACGCTACAAACAGCCTTGCAGATGCATGCAAAACTATATTAACAACCAGAATCCCAAAGACATACATATTAGAACTCAGGAATCTACATTCCCGCTTTACTTACCTTTTTGGACTTTATCACAGAGCAAAAAGATTTCATCACCACCCTGACAACTGCCTGAGTTTTTATTTACTCTGCAGATCTTCAGCTCAGCAGTGTTTGGCGCTCCTGTTAGGAGTACAAAAAACACAAGCCTTTGACAAACTTGACTGCAAAATTCTGGTCCAGGATGATTGCAAGTGACATTTTATTTGCAGATGTCTATTTGAGCATTCATTCGGTAGAGGCAACACAGAGAGAGGGAAGGTTTTTTTTAGGGTGGTTGTGAATAAGAAAGCCCTCACAAGTTTGACAAATGCACAAATGGTCCTTACTGAGTCTTTATAATATTTCCATGCCTGATCTTATAATGTTACTCTCAAAGCATGAAGGTCTCCCACCCTGGTAAGGTATAAAAGTCAAGCTGGGGAACAGAAAAGTTAGTGACATGGTCTTCCCTCACATATCTAATAGATAGGGGAAAATGTGAGGGGTGAAAGTTTAAAACCAAGTGAAACGTTGTCAAGTTATGGGTTTTGTAGGAGAAGTGACTTCTAGAGTGCTAGATCAAGTTAGGACACACTAGACAATGGTTCAGTTTTGGCCAGACCAATCAACAGTAACTGAGAGTGAGGGACACAATACCATGTGATGGTTGGTTCTGAAAAATGAAATGAAGGTTTAAGTACAGTCACCAAAATGCAGGGCAGCAGGTACACATTGGTTAAAATCACCTTTAGAATTCCTTCTCATACCAACTGTGGGAAATATCAAGGAATAACTGGGAACGGATTGCTCGCTGCCTTCTGAAGGTGAGGTTTCCAATGGAATATCAAATAATAATAAGGTGTACAAGCGACACTATGTCACTACAAGCTACACACTCCAAACCACTCTAACACCATTGATAATCTCTGTTCATAGACAATAATTGGGACATGGATGTGGATCTTCTCACTAATATGATCCTTCCAAAAACTAAATAAGCATCAATAAAGTAGTACCATTTGATAAATTAGATTTCTCTTCAAAGGGCAATCTATTGTCTTATTTTTAAATTTAACTGTGTTTTCACAGATACAATTGCCTCTCGCAGATGTAATGTGGAAAAGGTGAAAGTAACAACAGATAATGAAAGAATGTAGTGGTATCGTGAGACTGTTTTTAAGTTCGCCCAAAATGTCAAAAATATTCATTTTGGCAAAGGGACAACAGACACCTAAACAAATGGCCCCACCAATGTCAGGTGGGGATTGTAAAAGTATAGTTTGCAAAATGAAAACAAGCATTCAAGCTTTTGCAATGCCAATATTTCTGGGGTTAATTAATGAATGAATGCAGTATCTGTACATTAAAGCAAGCTACGGGGAAGGTAACCAGCAGAAGCAGACAGAGAGGGATAAAGTTGTAAAGTAGCAACTTATAGAGTTCAACTCCCGAAATCAAGTCGAAGCAGGAGGATACACCCAAACAGACAGGCGAAAGATGAATGATGGGTGGTAGAGAAAAAACATAAGGTTGAAAAGGATGAACCAAATGTTTGCTCTATGTACATTAATAGCTATAGGTCATTTGACAGCTGTGCTGTCATTTGGCAGTTGTGCTGTCAACAGCCAGGCCTTTTGAGTGGGAGACGGGTGCTTTGACTTCTGAACCGAATCTTTCATACAAATTAGTATGGTAGCTGTTGGTACTAGAATTGCTAGTGTGCTTTAGCTTTGAAGAAAATCTGGATCCCTTTACAGTTTCCAGCACTGACAAATAGTCATGGTTTACTTTCACAATTAAGTGCATGTAGACAGACCAGAGCTTGGAAGTGTGAGATCAAAAACGCCCTTGGTAGGATGAAAGTTCTACTGACAGCTAGCAAGGATGAACAAAGACGGATTGTTCCTAGGCCCGCTAATACAATTCAAAGGAGTCAAACATAGATAATTGGGCAAGAAACCCTTGGTTCGTAGGTGATCTAAACAAGCCTAAAGAGAGTCTTCTGCGTGGAGCTAGAGACTAGCAGGGATGCAAATGAAACAGTGCTATCTTGACTATCTGATTTAATCAGGCATACATATTACAGCTATACTGACGGAGAGGCAATTTCTAAAAATCAAATCTAGTAAACAATTAAAAATGTGACTGTTCCTTACGGTTATCAAAGATGGGTTGTGACACCACCATGGGCAGCGGCATAAACTGGCCACTTGTAGGATCTTGGATAAAGACCTGGAAGCAGAGACGGACTGCATTGAGATCGTAGTCCCCTTTGAGGTCAGCTATGGGAACTGGAACAAAGCAAGAGATACATCTTTAACATATGAGGGTAACAGACTAGAAGATGCAACAAGTAAAACATTTAAGAGCATACAAAAGAGAAAAAAAGTTGATTAATATGACCGTTCTGTCATTCAGTTTTTAACAAAACTGTAGCACCGAGATAATAAAATACAAATATAATGTTTTCTTGAGGTTTGTGGGTGTTCAGAGAATATTGTCTAGTATCTTGTTTACCAATTATGACCCCCAAACTAGCAATAATATTGAAATCCAGTTGGATAACCAAGGTAGTCCTCTTGGGCACTTACCTCTCTAGAGGGAGAAAAGTCAAGTGGACCAGACTTACTTACAGCCAAAAGCATCAAACATAGCGTCCAGGAAGGAGGTAGTGTAACATAAGAATACCTCTGGAATTCAACATTCATTCTGTGCTCGACTGTGAGATGCCCACAGCATAGAACCAGGCAAAAGCCTTCTCTAGTTCTCGCTGGTTCTGAAACTTCATGGCCAACTATGGGACGGGAATTGTGCCCACTAACAGTCCTGAACTCATAGAAGCCACTCAAAAAAGTTGACTGGTCTGCTAAGTGACAGAAGGCCTTCGAAGACTCTAAGCAGGAATTGTGCAAGGTTTCCAATTTGGTATAGCTAATGGTTTCGTTTTAGGGGCTGGTTTCACTCTAGTAGGAGAAACCTACACTCACATAATTCTGGAATGCTCAGAAACTCCAGCAGCCCTTCTTCTGCAGGTCACTTAGACAGGGCTCGAAAAATCCACTCGCATTTGCGAGCCAGATTTAATTAAGGCGAGCTATTTTTAGGTCCTACTTGCCATTTCTGGCTAGTAGGAAGGCAAACTGACTTTTGACTTCTACTTCCGAAAGCAGAGCAAATGTAACAATATTTAAAGGTATCTTTATTGCTCACAGTGAATGATCAATAAAAATGCCTCTAAATATTGTTAACTTGTCACATTTGCTCGGCTTTCAGAGACCGAGATCAAATGCATTACAGTTGGGTCGAGTAGATGTTTCAAGTTACTAGAACTGCAGGGATAGTGAAATGTTTATGATTCTTCGAGCCCTGTTAGATTTGCCACTGTCAGGAGCAGGCACCTTTACATGCTGCACTGGGAAGTCACTCTAGTCATTGGATTGTGAGCAGGATCCTATTTAGGCGTCTACTCCATGGCAGTTGATTGCATTTTCACTGTTGCACTCCTGCTGGGACCAAGGCAAGGATTTCACAAATGGATGCACATAACTGAATATAGGTACCCTATCTACTTCCTCTATCTAATTCCCGTTTCTGCATGACTTATACAGGACACAGCATACAGAATTGAAAACCTACATGTAAGGAATTGGCATGGTCCACTTACAACCCATTCATAGCTGAAATATCCCATATAATGTTCTCATAAAAACAGCATGATTTACCTGAAATTTGATTTGAATTAATTCACACCTGGCTTCATATGGTAGGACAACGGAGGAAAATAAGCCTGAGAGATGGTGGTTCTCTGGAATAAATTATTTTAGCGAATGGTGCAATGCAGAAGTTAGAGGTATGGTGAGAAGGCAACACGTTCAGGCACTCTACATTGTATTGAAAACTCTGCGGGTAAGAAGGTTAAGATACACACAGATTGGAGACATGCTGTAAGATATGGATTAAACCACACCATGGCACGGTTAAAATAAACTCTGCCGTACTAAGGCGGTCCACCACGGTGGTGTGGTCTAACAATACCATGTTTCGATTATGCAGAAATCAAGTAACCTTCTTAGGACAGCAATAAATCAGTACTACGGGTCGCACTATGGCTTGCCTGAGTAGCACCGAAGATTTAAGAATTTTACATTTAATCATATAGTTGTTAGCAATTATGGAGTTGATCAGCATAAGTTTTTTTCCCCTCGAAACTGCTTTTAAAAAAAAGAAAATCAGTCATTAAGGATCAAACAACGGCTACTTGTATTGGTTTTAGATTTGGTACAAACACAAATCTTTGTGGGCACTCGAAGTAAAACTATTCAAGGGTTGATAAAAATGTAATATGGCGAGAGGAGCAAATTAAGTTTATGCATCGAGAATTCAGTATCAGTATTAAGGGATGGGAACTACTCTTGTTTAATGTGTTGCCTTGTGGAAGAGATGTGTGGGTCCTGGGAAGCCAGTACTAAAGGAGAAATACTAGAATGATCTGAGCTCTTTTATTGTCTGAAAAGACATTGTGGGTGGTGGGCAACAGCAATAATGTTCGATAAAAAGCTTGCTTACTGGTCTAATTATTGCTTTGTATTGTTTCACTGCAGCTTTTAAATACAACTTGAAGTCCTCATAGCCAGAGTAGCCAACGACCTCCAATCTTTGTTGGATGCCTTTAACAGCATTTTGACTGGGGGCGTGGTTATGCCGTGCAGCGAAATGGCCGCACTGTAAGTCGGCTCCGCAGGCCAAGCCCATTCATCCAACATTACCTGGCAAAATAGACGAAATAGGGCAGCGGCACACAAGTCCCAACCCTCCTGTGCTGTGAGCTTCCCGACATCCGCAATCGGAGGCGATCCGAGGAACTAGCGGGGCAGTAGAGACTTTGCCGGGACCAGGGCCTGCAGCGGCCTATACATGCGGCCTGTGGCGGATCCGGGGGTTCACGTATGAGGGCAGGCCGACGCGAGAAGGGCAGGCTCCCCCGCTGCGTGCATCTGCGGAACACCGGACGATCGTGGCCCCCAAACCCCTCCCTGTGCTCAGAACACACCGGAACACCGCCGGATTCCTGAGGGGAAGCAGCTGCACTGAGAAACGACGGAACATAGTGAGCAACGTAGTGAGTTGGTGGCCTCGTCCTTGTGCAAGGCGGTCTTCTCAGTGCTCACAGAAAACGGACAGCAACCCCAGCACACAGGTATTCAAGCAGGCCCCAGGAGGAGAAGATATTAAACCCCACATTTAGTGTGATAGCTGGCTGCAAGAGTGGTGCGCACTGCGGCCAGGGGTGGGATTTGCAACTGCTAACAACCACCACCGTCCATCAGGCACCATTAACAGGGAGATTGTAAGAAGAACACACCGGCTCAAAGTGCAGCTGTAGAGCAGCTGTAGAGCAGCTAACAGAGTGCACAGCACAGGACACACAACTGCGCTCTGGAAACAAAAAGTGTTTAGTGCTCACGATGTCCCAAAGGCGCGAATTGAGTGGCAGTGGAGATGGTGCCTGTTTGGAAGCAGCTCCCTGAGGGAAGTACTGGCTGATTGATCTAAGTTGGACCGTAACTACTGCACGAAGGTGTATTCCTGAGACTGGGAATCCGAGATGTACATTACATACGTCAAGTATTTACAGCTGGCAACAGGAAAGTGGACACTTGCTTACAGACACAATATCCTCTTCTCACAGAGCCACTAACGCTGCGTGCGACTCACAGGCAAGCCACTGTGGACGCAGGAGCTGCAGAAGGGTGCAAAAAGCCGACACCGTGGACTCCGTGGGCTACACACGCGTGAAAACTCAAGCCGGAGGCAGAAGACGCTTGTGGATTGGATGACACGCCACCTCCACTCCAACTATTGTCCTCAATAGGAATGGGGAAGACGGACACTAGACAGCCTCGGCCGACTCAACAAAAAGGCGAGCAAACAAGCAGAGGGGGACCACGTTGCCCCATAGAGTACAGGAAACCAGCAATGGGTACAATGCTGGACGAGGACATTCACACAATGGTCAAAGAGGCAAAGGCAAGTCTCCAGGCCATAGATTCTAAAATGGATTCTCTGGCGACACAAATGGATAGGATCACACACCGCTGCGCTCGAAACCAGGGTGTCAGAAGCGGACCACATGCAAGCAGAAGCGAGAGAGAAGCTACTACAGATGGATTCAGTGCTCAACCTCATTAAGACAAAAAATGAAGATTTGGAAGCTAGGTCGAGACGTATCAATGTAGAATTACTGGCATTCCAGAGTCCACAGATATCCAAAACATGGAAAAGTACATTGAAGCCATGCTGAAAGAACTGTTTGGGGAAGAGTTGTCAGCCATTTTCCTCATAGAACGAGTGCATCGCTCTCTCGGCCCAAGACCTCCGCCGGAGGCACCAACACACCCTATCCTTGCCAGGGTTTTAAACTATCGAGATCGCGATACGATATTGCGACTAGCCAGCAAACGCGGTTCTATGCAATACCAAGGCAATGTCATATCCTTGTATCCTGATTTTACAATGCAGGTCCAGGCAGCACGCAGAGAGTTTCTCCCGGCAAAGAGACTGCTACAACAATCAGGCACCAAGTACGCATTGATATACCCGGCCAAACTCAAAATACACAGAAATGGCAAACCCACGTTTTCACGGACGCCAAAGCTGCACTGCACTACGTAAAGCAAGTCACCAAAGCACACCGTTCGCAGAGATCACCTGATACGGCAACATCGGAAGTCCGCCAGAGTGGCAATGACTGAAGCCCGGTCCTACTCACTGCATCAACATGAACGTGCAGATAAGTGTATTGCTGCAGTATAGACCTAACCATACGAATAACTATTTGTTGCTCCAGGGAGTGAGTAAACAGAGCTCTGAACATTGTTCTAGAATGCTTGGGTGGAGGGGCGAGGCGGGTGCAGAGTGTTGGATTTAGTCACTAAACGTTTAAAGGCAAATACGTTTTGTGTTAGGTAGCGGGAAAGGTCACCCTGCAGTAAGTGGCAGGGGTGTTCGCTAGTGATCCCACTTACAACCAGGGAATAATTCCCAAATATCCCAGGAGACTAGGTGTATAACTGTTTTGGGGTGTTTCATTGGGTTGTATACACAACTTGATAAGGGGGTTGGTGTGGGAGGTGGGAGTTTGTTAATTGTTACCTTTTACCGCCACAAACTGCCAGACTTTTACTGTTGTCACATAACAGAGAGCCAAGCCAACGAGTCCAGACCAAAGCCAACTGACTGTTGCTGCACAAACGCGATCTAGGCTCCCAGTTATAGTACATCATGTTACTATGCACCTGTGCGACATGGGAGGTAGCCCTGTCTCACAGTCACGCCACTGCCATAACACTGAAAGTTTACTACACTGAAATGTATTACCTGGAATATGCGTGGCTTAAATGACTACAGAAAGACGAGGTTGGTACAATCTTATCTCTGTAGACACGGGGCAGACATTTGCCTGCTGCAAGAAACGCATCTAATACACACATCGAGTCCTCACCTCAAATCCAAGCGCTGGGGAGAGGTGTTCCCTTCCAGTCACTCAAATTACTCCCGCGGGGTGGCACTTCTTATAATAATAGACCCGGAGGGGCGCTGTGTACTGATACAGGGTGAAATATACTGCATGCCATTAATAATCGCAAATGTCTACGGACCCAATTCCGACAGTCCTGAATTTTTTAACCAGGTATGGCATGGGATTCAGTCTCTGGGAAGCATGGCGGTGCTATGGGAAAGTAATTTCAATGTGGTAGTGTCAGCGCAGGACGATAGAGTAGGAATGTCGAGCACGCATCACCCGCAGGCGGCAGCTGCACTTTGCAATATTATGGACTATCAACTAATAGATTCATGGTGCGCATTACAGCCACACGCTCCCGAGGGCACTTGCATAACATAGCAACACAAAGCTTGGTCCAGATTGAACTTCTGGTTAACCTCCAAAGATCTACACTCATGGGTCACCAACTTCTCGCACCACCAGAGGACGCTCTCGGATCATGCGCACGTACTATTGAAGCTCAGTGTCCCAAAGCCATATATACAACCGTTCACCTGGCGCTTCCCACCAAATGCATTGCTAGACTCGGTGTTCCGAGATGAACTACACAACAAAATAACAGACTACCTTGAACTTAACGAGGGTACAGTAGACTCCATGGGAACCCTCTGGGAGGCCTTCAAGGTGGTCATACGGGGGGGCCTGCATAGCCTTGCATTCAGGGGTACTCAAGACAGTGTGCTCCACCCTGGCAAAACTTGAAAGTAAGCTTAGGGAGTAGGAGCTCAAATATTGTGTGACCCCCTCAGATACAATTCTAGCCAAGATAAGAGTTAAACTGATGGAATTTCAGGGCGAGGCAGAAAGAGATACTAAATATCTACACAAACATGCCCAGGCACGTAGATATGGGGAGGGAGACAGGCCAGGGAAGACACAAGCAGCCCACCTGTGACCTCCCAGAGGATTGACGTACATTGCTGAACTACATAATCCTGATGCACCACCTTCCTGCTCACAACCAGAGGTGCTGCAGTCTATGATGACATTTTACCAGACACTATATGCCACCCAAACGGACCAGTCCGAATCTGACATCACGAATAATCTAAACACACTGGAACTGCTGTGGCTCGGCAGGGCACACCGGGAGTACCTATATGTTCCCTTTACAGCAGATGATATTCGACAGGTGATTAACAGCCTGCCGGAGGACAAAGCTCTCGGGCGGATGGCCTTACCTCCAAATTTTA
Organism: Lissotriton vulgaris; assembly: GCF_964263255.1. Lineage (NCBI taxonomy): Eukaryota > Metazoa > Chordata > Amphibia > Caudata > Salamandridae > Lissotriton > Lissotriton vulgaris. The sequence continues at coordinate 641,804,249 of NC_141697.1, forward strand.
TGAAGAGTATGTTGACCTTCTGGCGTCTCGCCTACTGCTGGTCTACCAGGAGGGACAGGTTACCGGTATATTACCCCCATCCATGCGCGAAGCAACACTAATAACGCTATTGAAGCAAGATAAGGATCCCACGAAATGAGACTCATACCGCCCACTATCGTTAATAAATTTGGACGCCAAAATATACACCAAACTCCTGACAAATAGACTGCAGCCCTTGCTCCCACTAATTGCGCGGCCAGATCAATCGGGCTTCATACTGGGCCGCTCCACAGCCCATACCTGTGCACCCTGTTTGCCCGTCTACACTACCTGGCAACTCATGTGTCAGCTATAGCTGCCCTGTTAGATGCCACAAAGGCGTTCTATTCCTTAGAATGGAAATTCCTTTTAATACTGCTACGCTGGCTGAGCTTAAGGCCCATCTACATCCAGCAGATCAAACTATTGTATACCTTGCTAACTGCTAGGGTTAAGACAAACAGGCTGGTCCCCGAACCTATACAAACCAGGCGAGGTACACGCCAGGGCTGCCCTCTGTCGCCCCTACTTTTTGCGATCTCTACAGAGCCATTGGCGGCTCGACTCAGACAACATCACACACATCGTAGTATCGGGTTTACCTCTACGGGTCTGATAGTATCCATGTACGCAGATGGCATGAACATATATCTAGTTGACGCAGAGGTGAACTTCGCGCCAGTGACCAGGGAACTGGTGCGGTATGGTGGCCTCAGTGGAATTCAGATAAACTGGGCTAAATCCACAATAATCCCACTATCAGACGGCACACCCCACTTTGAATCGGAGTACCCAATTAAATGGGCTGACGGTCCGACGAGATACCTGGGAATTTGGATCAGTAGGGACATGCAAGAGCTTTGGGCGGCGAACTACAGTAAGGTCATCGGCTGGATAGATGAAAGAATACATAGATGGAAACAATTACCACTATCGCTTGCTGGCCGTATAGCCATCACCAAAATGATAATCCTCCCGAAACTACTATATCTATTTGTAAATATTCCAAAACCCTAACGGCGCATTTTTTCAAGTGCCTGCGGTCCAGCATAACAGAATTGGTGTGGGTCGGGAGACAGTCCAGGATATCGTGGAATGTTCTCACACTCCCGTTTACACAGAGCAGTTTCGCAGCCCCAGATTTTGAGCTGTATGCATACTGTGCCCAGGCCCAATTCATACAGTTTTGGAAGCACCAGACACCATTCCAACCACATGTTGCAATTGAACAGGGCATAGTTGCTCCGCTGCCCTTGCACACAGCCCTCTATTCACCCTTCAAATGTCCTAGCCGCGAGATAGACACAACGGAAGCTCTGAGATGGGCCTGGAGGGGACTTGCAAAGAGAGCACACCAGGAGGTACTGTTCGCACCATCCATGCCCATAGCAGGGAACCCGTAAATAAAGCCATTGCTGGCCAACGCAGCGAAACTCAGAGCACAATCACATAACATCACATCTGGAGGAGATCTTTTCCCTGAAGGCACGTTTATCACATTGCAGCAAATGTGTAATTCCACACAGTGTTCAGCCCTAGACGTGCTCCTATACTACCAGATCTGAGCGGCATGTAGGGCCAGATATCCCACGTTCCCTCAGACCCCCCAACCTTGCCGGCATTGGAACATATTATTACAGTCCCTTCCGCACTCAAACTAATTACACTATTAAACACCATTACACAAAGGAAATCCAGGATCACTGTTCCTCAGTCCCACGCTGCTTGGGAAGCCGGCATGGGTGCAGACATCACCGATCAACAATGGTCATTCTGTTGTAATCAGCTAGAGCAATTATCTCCAAATTAGCGTTTGAGCTTTATACACTTTAAGTACTTGCATTGTCAGTACCTAAGCAGCTGCACAGTATGGGAATACGCCCCGACACACGCTTCTGGAGATGTAGACTCCCCCAGGCCACTATCATACACCTCGCTTGGAGATGCCGGCCAATTGCAGCAATTTGGCTTACAGTGTTGGCCCATATTGGGGACATCATTGACCAATCATTGTTGAAAACCCCACTGGTGGCCTTATTGGGCTACGTACATGATACCCCGAGGGCAGCAAGAAAGCTAACAGCGATACTGCTACTCTTGGCCAAGAGACAGGTTGCAATCCATTGGAAAAAGACCATACCTCCGACAATCAAAGAATGGGGCGAGGTGTTGTGTACTGCTAAGACCAACTGTCACAATATTGGGAGCTCATGCTATCCCGCTCCAAGGTCATATGGGAACCCTTTGTTAACTGGCTCATAGCCGAGGGAGGTGAAGGGAGTTAAAAGCCCAGGAACAGGATGAGTCTCGTACAATATGTCACAAAAGCACTCTACATACACACAAAATAGATGGCTGAGAACTAAGAGTTTGGCCGCGGAACACCTCGAAGCCACACCGAGTGTGTGACCATTAATGACTGTTCATGATGTTATAAAATGTACTAAGAGTGCGACAATGTAAAATGATCTACTATTGATGTAAAGGAACAATGTGGTTTTTATTTACCCAGGTCTCTTTATTTTGTATCCCCCTTTCTTTTTCTGTCATGTTGTTCCCTTTTCCTTTTTTATGTAGTTCTTTAAAACTTCAATAAAAAGAATTAAAAGAAAAACACCATTATGACTAATCTGGGCCTTAGGACAAATGGAACTGAGTCCTTTATAATGAGGTGCAGCCCAAAGCTCATTAAAACGATAAAATTAGTTCTTGGCGACTTGGAGATTATACAAGTTCCCCCTTTTTACATATTTAGGTGTGCCTCTGGATGTTGGTTTTAACTGGAAATTTCTTTTCTTTTAAGTGTTAGGGCCCTACAATTACAAAGGTCCATTGAAGCCCTTTTGAGATTTTCCCAAAAGTTGGGAAACAAACCCATGAAAGAACCTTTGTGTTTTTTAAAGAAGTGCCATTCCTTCACTGCATTTGGGGCTGGTGTATGGGGGTATTCTAACAGTAGTTGTTTACAGACTATAGAAAATGCTTCCTTGAAAAAGTTCAGTTCTCTAGTGAACATCCACAAATTACTGTCACAAATAAGTTGATCTATGATTTACAGAAGACCACATACAATTGCAGTCTTTGTTACTTAGGCTCAGAGTATGGAACAATTCAGAGGATAATCTTTTTAGATCCGCGCTGGCAGACTGTCTATCCCTGGATAGGGCTTTAGATATTGCATGGCTCAAATACATCAGAGATACTTTTGCAATGTTACGCATTCCAGAATATTTTCACCTGTCAGATACCCTCACCGTTCGAGTCGCACACAAGGTGAAAGAGCTCTACTCCTGACACACTAACACTCTCTGTGCAACAAATAGGGTAATCAGGACAGCAGTGGATCTACAAAAACCCTTAGATGCCAAATGAAATCTTGCACTAGATCGCAAAATAATTCCACAACAGCTATATAAAGTTCTACTGACCTGAATCGGCCTACATACCATACATTTTTTGGCAGCATTCCCTATTCAGGGTACTTGGTTCTCCTCACTCCCCCTGCAATGGGCATACACCACAAAGCGCTTTACCCTACGACACAGAGGAGGAAGTCTCTTTGCTCTTTGCCCAGTTTTAAAACTATCAGGAATCAATCCACAAACTAGCTTTCGATTACCTGCATAATTTAGGAAGTGAAGAGGTCATTTATGCAGTGCTGAATTTTATTCCGGTTGCCTTTCAGGTCCGTAGGAATTACTGGTCGAGAGGTTTACATAATTTTATCAGGTCCGCCCGCTTCTTAAGAATGTTGCAAATCTGTTCCAGGGCTTTATAAAAGCCCCCACTCGCTTAGACCACCTAAATAGCAGACCTTTTGAACCCATAGGTTAGGGCTTTCTAAGGTTTTTTTCTGTTTTATGGTCTTTGTTTTTAGCAGGCAATGTCTTAAAAAGTTATGGTTTTTGTATGCATATCTTTTTATGATGTTCTTTTTGTTAATATTTGTATTGTAGACTTTTATGGTTCATTTGAACCTAAATAAAGTTATTTATTAATTGGAAGTCATTGTATAAGATCCACCAATGAAAGAGAAGGTCTTCGCCTGGAGGAAACACTTTCTACAAATCCCCCCCAAAGAGTCTTTAATGACTACAAAAGTGAGGAAGAATCCCTGTGGCTGGCGTGTTCTGTATGGTGTTATCAGTTCTTGATGTACCTTGATGAAAGAAATGTGCAGCTTTAATTTTTAATTTACACAGATGGAGGAGAGCTTTAGAAGAACTGCTTTTTCTTGGAAGGTGATAGGATCAAAGTCCTGCTGTTCACATCACAAGGATTACCTTTAAATCTTAAGGAATAAGCCATCCCTTAAGCAGCCATCTTAGCTTCTCTAACATGTCCAGGGCCAGCAAGGTAGAGCCAGGTTGCCCATTCTCCAAAACATCAAGAACAATGCTGCAAAGCTCAAAGTTAACAACCTGGTGGAACATCCGCACAGAAGTCTGTTCAACAAATTATGGCTTCATGGAAGCCTATGTGGTTTTACTGCTATCTGGAGCAGGCCCACATATCACTATGGCCAGTGCAATATGGGAGCTATAAAGATTAGCATGGTCTCCTAGTGCTTCTCAACAATCTCAACAACGGATGGAATCAAGGTAATAGGAGAAAGGAAAAAAGGCACTTACCTGTGAAAACAGTTTTCCATCGTTGGCATCATCATAGATTCACACGCTTGAATCACTCCAGTCATTGTGCTGGGAGTCTCACTGTATATTTTAAAAGCAATACAATGAAAACGGTAGCCTGGTAAGGATTCAAACACTACCCCTTTAGTATCCTACTCACATTTTTTGAAAAAGACCTGAACTCCAACCAATAGACTGAGCTGAACCTCCGCCACTCCCCCAGAGGCCACCATACCTCTGATTTCAAACTACAAGTGTAAAATGATAAAAGGTAGGTAAGGCCTGAAGCGCGAGGAGGGTGGGCAGCATGTGAAAATATGAAAGATACCAACACTGGCGAACTGCTGCAGGTATATATTTTTTCTTCTCCAGTATCGGATCCGTCATGGATTCACAAGCTTAATAAAAATAAAAAGTGTGTGTGTTTGGTGGGGGGGGGGGGGGGGGGGGGGGGGGGGATTGGTTAGGTGTGTGTGTGTAAGTAAAAGTGTCCATTAAACGTAAAGGAAACAGTGGCTGGTGGGTAATGAGAGTGTCTCGCTTTATACAAAATGATGTCAAAGAACTGTTTTGCCACTGCTGTGTATCTCTCTACTGCTACTTTCAGGCAGTAGTGCTGTATAAATGTATGTCTGTTGTTAGGTCGAGCTTGGACACCGCATGCGCTGTTCTGAGGCATGCTGAATTGGAGTATGGAATAGAAGCCCCACCCACTCTCCACCCAGATTTGTCATTGGCTTGTGCCATTGTCCTTCGTGAATTCTGGCTTCTGATTCATAATTAGGCTGGTTGGTCCCTCCTTAGTACCGCCTTGTTTTCATTTATAACCTTGCATGAGGACTGGCCCTTTTACTTCTGTTGTTAGACGCTACCTCTTGTTTAGTCTTTGAGCACTATTTTCGGTAATGAGTTTCTCCTACTGCAGGGACGGCATGCTTTCCTGCAACATTCTATTGCACAAGGGGGAAGGAGCCTGGACCTTATTTTATCTGTGAACGTATTTTGAATTCACGTTTTGGTCAAACACATTGCTTTTTGTTTGAACCGGTATTTTATTTATACCTTTTAATTAAGAGGATTTCGTTTTTTAGTGTATAGTCAAACATGAAAAAAGACAAACGTCTAATTATATCCAAATAACATACATACATTAGACAATCATTATACACATTATTAATACACATAAATAATACACAATAGCAATATACAGATTAAATAAAAAAACACAAACAAACATCCAATGCTTTAACGTTCTTATACTAGCTTAAGCAAATAAGCTCAAGGCGCTGATTCTAGACTATCTGAGAATATCTGAGTCAGGTATCAAAAAGAGGGGAACACAGGGAACACTTTAAAGTCTATAACAGGGAAGTTTTCCTCTATATACAGACTCTTATTCAATTCATCATTCCTCTGTGTTGCTATTGTGTGTCTTGTGTGCCAACGCGTTTCGAATCCCGGGCATTAAGAACAGGGACTATCATCAGGGCTCTTGAATTTATTTCTAAAATGGATGTTTAAAAGGAAAATACTACTTACCAGTATGCATCTGTTCTTGGCATGTAGAGCTGCAGAGTAGTACACTGTGCATTAGATCGCCACCTGATGTTGGGCTCGGATGATTGCAGGTTGTTGTCTTCTTGGAAGAAGTCTTTGCTAGTCCCGATAGGTGACTCCTCCCTTGGACAATACTGCGCATGGGCATCGGCTCCATCCTCAGATTGTTTTTCGCCATGATGGGAAATGATGGAGTCAGTAGAAGTAAAGAAAAGAAGGATGTCCATGCGTATGCATCTAAGTAGGATGAGAACTGGAACGGATACAAGTCCCGGGGAGGCGGGAGTGCGTGTACTACTCTGCAGCTCTACATGCCAAGAACAGATGCATACTGGTAAGTAGCATTTTCCGTTTGAGGCATGGGAGCTGCAGATAGTACATTGTGCAGCAGTATCCCCTTTAGCGGTGGTCACCTGTATCTGTTGCAGTAGTTTGAAAGAGTTCTAAGGACAGCTTGGTCTACCGCAGCTTGGCTTGCACATCAACACAATAGGGTTTAGTGAAGGTGTGTGGTGTAGACCATGTTGCTGCCTTACATATGTCCTCTAGTGGTATATTTTCTAAGAAAGCCATAGAGGCTCCTTTTTTGCGAGTGGAGTGCGCTCTAGGAGGAACTGTTAGTGTACGTTTAGCTTTTATATAGCATATTTGTATACACTTTACAATCCACCGTGCAATCCCGCCTTTGGAGATGGGGTTGCCCTTGTGCGGAGGAGAGAAAGCGACAAAAAGTTGTTTAGTTTTTCGAAATGATTTAGTCCTGTCGGTGTAGTAGAGTAGAGCTCTTTTAACATCTAGGGTGTGTAAAGCCCTTCTGCTACAGAGTCTGGGTTTTGGAAGAACACCGGTAGCTCAACAGACTGATTGAGATGAAAAGGAGTGACGACTTTTGGGAGAAATGTTGGATTAGGCCTAAGAACCACTTTGTTGGGATGTATTTGAAAAAATGGTTCTTGTATAGTGAAAGTTTGTATTTCACTTACTCTTCTGAGAGAGGTGATAGCAACAAGGAAAGCAGTTTTCCATGTTAGGAATTGCAGCTCTCATCTATGTAGGGGCTCAAAAGGGGGTTCCATAAGTCTGGAAAGGACAAGATTTAGGTTCCACACAGGAGAAGGGGGCAACCTGGTTGGGATTATCCTTTTTAAGCCTTCCATGAACGCTTTAATCGTGGGAACTCTGAAGAGAGATAGATGTTGCCTGTTCTGTAGATAAGCTGCAATTGCTGCAAGGTGCAGGCGTATGGGAGAATATGACAAATTAGATCTTTGTAGGTGTAGAAGGTAACAAATGATATTCTGGATGGAAGCATCCAGGGGGTCAATTTGATTATTTGTGCAATAAATTGCAAATCTCTTCCATTTAGCAGAGTAACACGCTATGGTAGTGGGTTTCCTGGCTTCTTTAATAATGGCCATACAGTCTGGTGGTAGGTTTAAGTAACTAAACTCTAGGACTTCAGGAGCCAGATCGCTAGATTCAGTTGGTGCGGGTCTGGGTACCTGATTTCGCCATGGTTCTGTGTTAACAGAGAAGGAGTGAGCCGCAGCTTTTGGTGTGGAACTAGAGAGAGTTCCAGCAGCGTGGTGAACCACGGTTGGCGTGCTCACGTGGGAGCTACAAGGATCAGTTTGAGAGACTGTTGTCTGAGCTTGCACACCACTAATGGAATTAGTGGGAGAGGCGGAAAAGCGTACGCAAATCTGCCTGACCAGTTCATCCATATTGCATTGCCTTCAGACAGTGGGTATGGAAACCTGGCGGCGAAAGCTGGGCATTTTGCATTTTAGTGGGTGGCGAACAGGGCTATGTGTGGATGACCTCACCGTTGGAAGAATGGCTGAAGAACTTGTGGATGCAATTCCCATTTGTGAATCTGTTGTGCCTGTCGACTCAACAGATCTGCTATCTGATTGTGAACTCCTGGAAGGTGTTCTGCTAACAGATGTATGTTTTGAGGAATGGCCCATCTCCAAATGTCTTGTGCAAACTGGGACAGTTGCAGAGAGTGTGCCCCCCCTGTTTTTGAATGTATTACATGGATGTCATATTGTGCGTCCGGATGAGGACAGCCTTGCCTTGCACGTGAAGTTGGAAGGATTTGAGTGCTAGGAATATTGCTAGCAGCTCGAGATGGCTGATATGGAGTAGACGCTGTTGAGCGGTCCATTGACCCTGAGTGGTATGTCGTAGGAGATGGGCTCCCCATTCTGTGAGGGATGCGTCTGTTGTGAGCACTACTTGTGGAACTGGCTCTAGGAACGGCCGCCCCTTTGTCAGGTTTTTGGTGTTCCACCACTGCAGAGAGCGATGTGTGCGGCGGTCCACCAACACCAGGTCTGTTAATTGACCGTGAGCTTGGTTCCACTGTCGTGCTAGACACTCTTGTAGCGGACGCATTTGTAATCTTGCGTGTGGAACCATAAAGATGCAAGATGCCATCATGCCTATGAGTTTCATGAACACTCTGGCTGGGAGAGATTGTTGGTGTTGAAAAACAGCAACTAAGTTTTGAATGCTCTGTATCCTGGCTGGACTGGGATAAGCTAGAGCTGTTGACGTGTCTACTATAACCCCTAGATACTGGTGTATGTGCGAAGGCTCTATGTGCGACTTGATGTAGTTTATTGTAAACCCTAGGTTGTGCAGCATCTGGATCATTTGGTGTGTGTGTGTGTGCAACGCACTGGTTGGACGATTTGGCTTTTATGAGCCAATCGTCTAAATAAGGGAAGACCTGGATCTGTTGTCTTCTCAGATGTGCTGCTACGACTGCTAGGCACTTCGTGAATACTCTTGGTTCCGTTGTCACTCCAAATGGAAGGACTGTGAACTGATAGTGTTGCCCTTCCAGTACAAACCGTAGGTATTTCCTGTGAGCAGGATGTATAGGGATGTGAAAGTAGGCGTCTTTCAGATCTAGTGTAGCAAGGAAGTCTCCCTGTTGCAGCAGTGGAAGCATTTGTTGCAGAGTGATCATATGAAAATGATCCGATTGTATGTAATGGTTGAGGGGCCTGAGGTCTAGAATGGGTCTCAAGGTCACGTCTTTTTTGGGAATTAGAAAGTACAACGAGTAAACCCCCGTCCCTTGTTCCTGTAAAGGAACTATCTGAATCGCACCCTTCTGCAGAAGGGATAGAACCTCCTGCCGGAGCAGATGTAGATGATCGGTAGACATTGGACGCTGTCTGGGAGGGATGTGTGGGGGGGTTGCAGTAAGTTCTAGGCAGTAGCCATGTTGGATAATCTGTCTTACCCACTTGTCTGTTGTAATGGAGTTCCAGACAGGCAGGAACTGTGTTAGTCTGCCCCCTACAGGAGGGGAATGCTGCGGGGGGAGCGCAGGGAAGTCATTGCTTAGGGCGGAAGAGGCTCGAGTGTTATTACCTCTGCCCTTGGTATTATTGCCTCTGTATCCTCCTCTGTAGTAACTCTTGTTAGAGGAGGTTTGTGTGTTGAAAGACGTGTTAGTGTCTGTTCCTGTTTGTTTGGAGCCGCCTCTGTAAAAGGAGAGACAAAAGGAGCCTCAAGCTGGGGTAGACTGTAAGGCCCCCATAGACTTGGCAGTGTCTGTGTCTTTTTTCATCTTTTTGAGGGTAGTGTCTACCTCCGGACCAAATAATTGGTTTTGGTTAAAAGGCTGGTTCAGAATGGTGGTTTGTACTTCCTGCTTGAACCCCGAAATGCGTAGCCACGCATGTCTCCTAATGACTATACTGGTGTTAATAGCTCTAGATGCTGTGCCTGCAGCATCTGGTGCACATTTGATGGAAGCGTTAGATATTAATTTGCCTTCCTGTATGAGGTCAGTAGCTTGATCTTTATACTGATCTGGAGGTGTTCAAGCAATTTCTCCAATTGGTCATAGTGAGCCCTATCATAACGGGAAAGGAGGGCTTGCGTATTAGCTATGCGCCATATATTGGAAGCCTGCGCAGCTATTCTTTTGCCTGACGCATCAATAATCTTGGATTCTTTGTCAGGCGGGGGTGCTTCACCAGAAGTCTGAGAATTGGCCCTTTTACGTGCGTTGGACACCACTAATGAGTCTTGTGGTAGGTGTCCTTTAATATAGACTGGGTCTGAGGGTGCAGGTCTAGATTTCTTTTCAATTTGGGGTTTAAAATTCTGGTACGCACAGGATCTTCAAAGACCTCAGTAGCATGCTTTACCACCCCTTTGATCATGGGAAGAATTTGAGTGGATCTCTGAGACTGCTCAAAAGTATCTAAGAGAAAATCTTCCTCAATGGCCTCAGAACGCATGGGGACACCATGATATGTAGCAGCTCTGTTGATCAGCAGGCCAAACCCAATAGCATCCTCAGGAGGAGAAGGTTTAGATGGGTATGAGGGTGCCTCAGGGACATCAGGGTCATCTGTAGGGTATGGAAACTCCCACCTAGGCACAGGTTTTGTGTATGGAAAAGTTCATGTGCCCTCACCTTCAGGGTATGTATTGTCTCCTGCCACGTCCCCTCCACCTAAATCGTATTCATTATCATTCTGTGGTGAATGTGATGATAATGGAGATTGTATAGGAGAGTTTTGAGGTGAAACATAGGGAGGAGCGGGAGAAGGAGGAGAGACAGGAAAGGAAAAGTGCAGAGGAGAGGTTGCACAGTCCTTCTTGGTAGGAACCACAGGTGTAGGTGGTGTAGCTGCAGGTCTCTTCTTGAGTGGTATGGTACCAACATGACCAGTTTTCGGGTCGATGAAGATCTTTTTCTGTTGAGGATCTGGTCGAAAAAGGTCCTCTTGAGGCACAACCTTCTTCGGCGCTCGTTTTTTTGGTGCCAGCGTAGGTTGTTGAGTGTCTTTAGCCTTAGGAGGTATTAAAGGGTCCTGTGGCTTAGGTTTCGCCGCCGAAGTCGTCGATTTTGGCTTGGAAGGCCTGTTCGCGGGCTCGGAGGCCTTGGAATCAGGCTTTGTTGTTTTCGGCACCGTGTGCGGCTTCGGAGCCGGTGCGTCTTTTGGTTTCGGTTTTGGTGCCGAAACATGTTTCGGTTTCGGCACTTCTTTTGGTGCCGGAGCCGAAGGATGTTTTGGCTTCGGTGTCGACGGAGTCTTGTTCGATGTCGAGGCACCGGAAGGCGTGGAAGATTTCTTCAGAGTTGAGCCGGAAGGCGGGACTTTCGAAGTAGATGATCGGTCTCGACTGGGCCCAGCGGGCGGAGTACTGGAAACTTTGGCGTCGAAAGGTGCCGCCGTCTATGTCGAAGGCAGGTAGTAGTTGTTTTATGAAGTTCTGCGAGTCGAAGTTGCAGAAAAACTGTTTCTGGCCGGAGCGGAGAAACTTTCATCCGAACCCAGTGGCGGAAAAAAACAATCTGAGGATGGAGCAGATACCCATGCGCAGTATTGTCCAAGGGAGGAGTCACCTATTGGGACTAGCAAAGACTTCTTCCAAGAAGACAACAACCTGCAATCATCCGAGCTCAACACCAGGTGGCGATCTAATGCACAGTGTACTATCTGCAGCTCCCATGCCTCGAACCAAAAGTTACAATTTGTTAGGGCTTTATCATTCTCATCTGCTTCACATTTTAATTATCTTGGTTCCTATTATCATCAATAAATGTACCTTAGGGATGGTGTTCTCTTCAGCTTGTAACAGCAGCTGGAGATGTGTGTGCCTAGACAGTGGATTTACAGTGGAATCCGTGGACTGGGATTTGTTCTCAAAATAACTCTTTCCAAAAGTATAGAAAACGTTCTTGTGTTTTACAGAAAGGTGTGTCAATTGAGCTCTGTGACTAGGTTCCAAACCACTTTTATCAACTGAGATAAAACAGTATATGGTTGCCACAACACTGCTCAGTGTCTTACAAGAGGAAAAGCCCTAAAAATTCCTCTGATCCTCTCCGTAATAATTTTATTAGTTCACAGGGAAGGCAGGCCTGTTGATCATCTGAAGGGAAATTGCTGTGAGATGCACCTTAATAGAGGTGTGCTACATACTTGCATTTGATAACTGCAGAATTTGATGTGAAAAACGGAGTAGATGAAGATTTATTTCCTGCCTCAGACATAAAAAAAAATTTCATTTTGTTGTGTGGGTCTTGTTGGTGGAAATTTCCCTGCCCTGATTAAACGTTTTTACAGTTCTGAGGATGTAAGACCTTGTGCTCAAAATCCATGCTGACATGCTCAGTGAAGCTTCACAGTGTTGCAGGACTTTGTGTTTGAAATGACTCAGGATTTCTGTTACCGTAGATAAAAATAATTAGGTAAAACGTCTAATAGAATATGCAGCTCCTTGTATCAAACTTATCTGGGCCATGACGGAGCTATTATAAATAATCAGCGAGAATCTTTCCATCCTGGAAAGCATTCTTGAGACACTGGGAAGTGGCAGAAGTGTAGGCAAAGGTACATATTATAAATAAACGCATTCCCCCAAAACAAGGGTAGTGCAAGCTTGCTGGCTTAGTAATGGAATGGCATTTTGGGTTCAGACTGGTTGCAAACATATGTAGGTTCAAGCCTACTACTGCATTGAAACACTTTGTCAAGATGTTTTTGTTCAATTCTTATTTGTTGCATTCCCCGGAGGATCTTCTGAGGGAGTCCGCCCAAGGATTGTCTTCTACTGCTTGGTGCTCTGCTGAAAGAGCTTTTTGATAAGACTTGCGATTCTACTGAGAGAAGTCTTGACCTTGTTTGTTGATGTAAAACATCAAGGTTGTATTGTCAAATAGGAGTCCCTGACGTAGAGTGTCGGGCTTTGGCAAGACTGAGGTATGACGTTCTGCAGGCTTGTCATATGGAATTGTTCTGAGAAGATGTTCTGACAAGATTTATTTGTAACAAGTCTAAGGTCCTCGATAGGCCTGAGGCAGCCGTCTCTTGAGAATGAGGAAGAAAAGAGAAAAGACGTCTCTTCCCAATTGATGTTAAAGCACTCTCTCTACTGCCCCTTTCGGTAGGAGCACTTCTATCTCTTCCACGAGAATAGGTCTCCACTGAGGATGTGTCTATGGAAAGTAGGGAAGGATTATGAGAAGTTCTAGGCAATAGCTGTGGCAAATTCACTGATCTGATGTGATTTGTGAAAGACGTGGTGGAGTTGGTGGCCAAGGTGGGGGAGGTGGAGGAATATATGGAATATAATATAGCTTGTGCCCCTCTGTCCCAATGCATTTTTCAGTTGCAGCAACAAATAGGCCTTCAGGGAGGGTTCTTTTTCCAAGGCAAGCCTTCTCTTGTGAGGAGTAGTTTCTGAAAGTTTTGATGGAAGTTGTTTTCACCAAGTTGTTCTCGGTGACAGGGTGAATATAGAGATGCTTCTACCAGGTGTTGAGCTCCTCCTGAAATCATTACAAAATCTGTGCATCCAAACCTCCGGATTCAGCGGTTGACAAAACTTTCAGCGTCTACAGAATATTCAGTGCTGGCTTTAGTGGGATTTAACCCAGATCTGTGACTGGGGGTGAATGTTTGATTAATTCAGCATTCCGTCCATCATCTGTACATTTTGCATTTGTCACCCGACGTGGGAAGGGTATGCCCACACATGGGTCCCGTGCTCGCTATGCCACCAGATTTAAGCTAGCCTGGCTGATGAGGGATGTTACCCCAAAACCAGTCCCAGAATGCTTGTTCCTGGTCCAGGGAAGACCAGGCCTGGCAGTTCGGGCTGGACTGTTCCCATGGGGACCAGGGTCAAGACTGATTTGCATATGGCTGGGTCTAAACTGGAATGGCGTGCAACACAACGATGGATTTAACCCAGATCTGTGACGGGAGGTGAATGCTTGATAAATTCAGCATTCATGTCATCATCTGCTCTTTTTGCATTTTTCTTTTGGCTTTGGTAGGATCTTAGGCACCGGCTTTAAAGAGGCTTTCGGCACATATTTCAGTTGTGACTGGGGGTGCTAGACTGGCCAGTGAGGGTTGACTGCCTTGGACAGAGCCTCAGTCAACTCATAAGCCTCTCAGTGCTAACAAGTACATAAAGGTAGCAGTCTTAAGTCTCTGCTCAGAGCTCTATGCCAGTCTCCTACAAGAGTGGAGCTCTACCTCAGCATGGGACTTTTAGTGTGATCCTCGCTTGGTTGCATGACACTCAGACTTTTTTTTTTTTTGTAAAATGTTTTTATTAATTTTCTCTCACATTTAAACATCTGGCATTTTATATTACAGTATTACAAGTTAATACAAGTCATGACAATGTTGAGCTGTATAATGTCTAACCATCCCCACATAAATATGTAACTGACTACCCAATTGTCCCCTTATGCTCATGCTTCCTTTCCTTCTAGAAATGTCCCCAATATTCACATCTGGATTTGCAGTCTGTCCATCCCCGTCGTATGAGTCATTGAGCTGACCAAATAATGCCTCAGCCTAGATACAAGCCAGTCCCTCCCCTTTATCCCTTCCCAACCCCTGCCACCGGTGCATCCTCAGTTAACATAATAGAAAAACAAACAATAGTATACAATAATTTGGGTTAGTGTAACTCTACTACCGCGGGCTACTCAGCGCGACTTATTATGTTCCCATTTCATCAGCAGTGCCCCCGGAACTATTAGGAGCCCCCCTATGATCCATCAGCTCAGGGTGTTCCTATCGGCATGACCAACGAATCTTCGTCTGACTCCGTTTCAGGCAACTGTAGTGACACAACCAGAGACTCCCATGCCTTCGCAGTTTCTAGTGCCCTATCATTGTTAGATCTCTTAGCTTGCTGGAACCGAACCGTGCTCTCACTGGTTGCCCATTAAGTTAATTCTGCCTTCCTTCGCTCCATGCTGGGTCCTTGCCTGGATTTTCAATGTGTCGTTAGTTCTCTCTTGGCTAGCAACAACTTTAAGTCCAAGAACTTACTCGTAACTTTCGGCCTAGCAGTTTGTGGAAAACAATGCAATATACATGTACCCATATCCGGGTCTATCTGCCTGTCCGTAACCTCACAGAACATTTCAACCACTTCCTCTCAATGTGTTCCCAGCTGCGGGCAACGCCACATTATATGAGAAAACTCCGCCCCTCTAAGTTGCAACGTGGGAATTGACACTCTGAGACTGATGTGGTACTTATACACTGGAAGGGGGTGTTATTTTACTCATCTTGTTTAAGAGGCCATTAGTTTTTAGTGATGGCTCAATGCCCTCCTCTCCTTTGCACTCCCTCATTCGTAGGATCCGTCTCAGGGCTCCTAGGAATCTGGATTGACCTGTATCTTCGCCTTAAAAATGTGCCAAATGGATTATGTTCTCCAAAAACAACAATTTGTAGTATTAAATGATACCTGTTCGTGCATTTTGCAGTGTTCCCAGCAACCCCACTATGGGAACTTAATGTCTTCTTCAAGCATAATGTGAGGCAGGACTCTCAGGAGGCCTTATCGTGGTCTGGGTAGTGGCGCCAATTGCAGACGACGTCATAATCCGCCCACAGATTCTTTGAGCTGCACCAGAAGCAATGATGGAAGGTTGTAAGTTCCTTCCATCACTCGCTTCGGGTTTGCATTCTCCAGTGTAGATGGTAGAGGAGGACACACCATCTGGTAAGGAAGCGGAGAGTCCCTCAGAATATGAGGCACAGATGGTTGGTGGTCCTCCAAAATGTGATGAGTGCAGTAGTGAGACGTGGAGTCGTCTGGAAGCAGACTGTTCTTCAGAAAGATCAGTGCTGAAATTGGATCACGTGAGCCCGTAAAAGTGTAAGGAACACAACAAATTTGAAGTGCTGACAATATATTTACAAACCCAATGATGGAAAAGAAAAATCGAAGCTGGAGTGGAGGGAGTATGCAGAGCTTGTGTATCTACAGCCACATATTTTACAAACACTATTTTCCTGCAAGCAATTTGAGAAGATGTTGCCTTGTTGATGGAGGTGCCCAACGCCCAAAAGCCAGAGACAAGCTTTTCTAGAGCTTTTAGTGGATTTCAAGGAATGTGTCTCTAACAGGCAATCGCAGAATTATAGAAAATACTCTGTGCCTTATTTCCTCAAACAAGCGGTCATTGGAGCCATACACTCTGTAAATGTTTACGGGATGATTTTAGACTGAATGGAAGAATCTTGAATTGATAATGGCAGCCGGCCACTTCGGGCTCAGATCATTTTGTAGTTTAGTGTGGATGGGGATGTGAAAATGGGCATCATGTAGGTCTAAAAGGTCATGTATTCTAATTCCATCAAGAGTTGAAGAACCTCCTGCAGGTACACAGTGTGGAACTATTTTAGAGATATGTGTTTAATTGCCATTGATTTGCAATCTGCTTCTGCTTGCCTGACCTTTTCTTAACAGGGAAAAAAATATATTACAATCCAACATTTCACAAGCATTTGGAGGCAAATTCTAGGTCTTTCTTGTTTAACAGAGAATAGCGGTTGGCTACAGAAGTGGATGTTGCTGTGTGGAGGAATCGGAGGTGGTTTCTGAATGAAGTCTATACTGTGACCAAATTTCACAACATCTAGGACCCACCGATCAGTTCAGGATGCTTTCCTTTCCTCATAGCAAGAGTATATTCTCCCCCACTGGAAGATGAATTGTGATGAAATGGTGTGGCCAGTGCTAAATGTGGTTTGTGCTTTCTTTGTGCTTTCTTGACAGAGCTCCTCCTTGGTAGTGTGGTGTTTTCTTTTAGTAGGCAGATGGTGGTGGAGGCCTATATTGCTGGTGGGGATATGACTGTTATCAGGACTGTATTGGAGCTCTGGTGTTTGTAAGATTGGTATCCTCCTTTATATGATGACAGCCCTTTTCAAGAGCACCTAAAAAAGGCTACCATTGCCTCTGCTGCCAGCCTCCCAGTGACATAGCTGTATCACTGGGAAATCCTTGCCTTGAAATCCTACTGTCTTCAGGTGAAAGAAGCCAAAAATAATTATCTGCTGGCAAAGATAGAAATTGCCCAAAATAAGGGAAAGGAAATTATCAACATTGTGAAATCTTTCACCTCCCCTTCGGTGATGTAAAAAGAATCCCCCCACTCAGCTGATTGGACTAAGCAGGTGACATTATCCTTTCACAATAGGATTGCTATAATCCAACAATCTTTCTCTGAAAACACGGAAGAGGACCAAGTCATAGAGCAACCTTTGATCAGAAAGGCTGACGCTCCGCTGACTCCTACTTTATTAGAATTCCCTAAAGTGCAATTCGCCGACTCGCTCACTTACCTTAAATACGTCAAGTCCGGTTCTCCAATAGATGCCTATCCTGCTAAACTATTAGCATCTCTTGAAACTACTATTAATTTCACAGTAAATAAGGTACTAAACTTATCTCTTTTCTCTGGCAAAGTGCTACATATTTGCAATCAGGATAAAATTGTACCTCTTAAAAAAGCCTTCTGCCGATCAAAATGACCCTGCCAATTATAGGCAGATGTCTCTCCTTCCAGCTCTCTCTAAAGTCTTACAAAAACATGTGACTAAAGCGATTTCAGATCACACAGAAAGCTATAATCTACTTCATTCGTCCCAATCAGGACTCAGGGCTAATTATAGCACTGAGACTGCCCTGTTGGAAGTGACTGAGCACATCAGGGTAAAACTGGATATGGGTGGTAGGGCTGTTCTTATATTACGGCATCTGTCGGCGTCACTGGACCACATGAGAATTATTGACAGAGTGAGAAATCTGGGTATTGGTGGGACAGTACTGGCCTGGCTGACCTCTTTTCTGCAGGACAGATCCCAGGAAGGAATATGCTACTTACCAGTATGCATCTGTTTTTGGCATGTAGGGCTGCTGACATTCATATCTGTGCATAGATCGCCGCCTAGTGTTGGGTCCGGATGATTGCACATTGTTGTCCTGGAAGAGTCTTCGAAGTATCACGAGATAGGTGGCTCCTCCCCCGGACTACAGTGCGCATGGGCATCCTCTCCATCCTCAGATTGTTTTTCGCCATTGTGGTAGGGATGGAGTATGATACAGCAAATGATGACCATGCTAAGAATAATTCTGAGTACTACAGCTTCGACAGGCACCGGGGAGGAGGGAGGGCGATATGAATGTCAGCAGCCCTACATGCCAAGAACAGATGCATACTGGTAAGTAGCATATTCCGTTCGAGGCATGTGGGCTGCTGAATTCATATCTGTGCATAGAATGTATAGCAGTCTCCCCCTTAGCGGTGGTTGCCCGTGCCAGCTGCAGCAGCCTGAAAAAGAATCCTGAGTACAGCCTGTCCTACAGCTGCTTGCTGTTTGGAGTGTACATCTACGCAGTAGTGTTTGGTAAATGTATGTATGGTAGTCCATGTGGCTGCTCTACATATGTCTTCTAGAGGAATGTTTCCCAGGAAAGCCATGGATGCCCCTAACTTGCGTGTGGAATGCGCTCTTGGGGGAACTGTTAACATGCGTTTAGCTATTTGATAACAAATTTGTATGCACTTAACAATCCATCTGGCTATACCTGATTTTGAAATGGGGTTGCCTTTATGCTGTGGTGAAAAGGCAACAAACAGTTGTTTAGTTTTTCTGAAAGGTTTTGTCCTGTCTATATAATACAGGAGAGCCCTTCTAACATCCAGTGTATGAAGAGCTCTTTCTGCCACTGAATCTGGATTTGGGAAGAACACTGGCAGTTCGATAGTTTGATTAATGTGAAACTGGGATACCACCTTTGGCATAAATTTAGGGTTAGTACGCAGTACTATTCTATTTGCATGAATTTGTATGAAAGGCTCCTGAATAGTTAGGGCTTGTAGCTCACTAACCCTTCTAAGTGATGTAATCGCCACTAGGAAAGCCACTTTCCACGTTAGGAACTGTATCTCACACGAGTGTAGAGGTTCAAAGGGTGGTCCCATCAGTCTGGTTAGAACCACGTTCAAGTTCCAGACAGGTGAAGATGGGTGTCTTGGAGGAATCACTTGTTTGAGTCCCTCCATAAAAGCTTTAATAGCAGGAACTCTAAAGAGTGAAAGGTGTTGCCTGTTCTGAATATAAGTCGCCACCGCAGCTAAGTGTATATGTATGGAGCTATACGCTAGATTGCATCTAAGTAAATGTAACAGGTAACATATGATGTTTTGAGTAGATGCATCTAGCGGATTTATGTCATTATTGGTACAAACGTTTCCACTTCGCCGCATAGCAAGCTCTGGTTGTAGATCTTCTTGCCTCCTTGATAATGTTCATACAGTCAGGAGGCAAGTTCAGGTAACCAAACTCTATGACTTCAGGAGCCAGATCGCAAGGTTCAACTGTTGCGGATCTGGGTGCTGAATGTCTCCATGGCTCTGCGTTAAAAGCCTGGGTGTTAATCGCAGCCTTTGATGAGGCACCACGGAAAGTTCTAGGAACGTGGTGTACCACGGTTGCCTTGCCCACGTTAGAGCAACTAGGATGAGTGTCATGGAGTGTTGTCGCAGTTTGCGTGCCACTAGTGGTATGAGCGGGGCTGGCGGAAAAGCGTACGCAAACCTGCCTGACCAGTTCATCCATATCGCATTGCCCTGAGACTGTGGATGTGGAAACCTGGCGGCAAAGCTTTGGCATTTTGCGTTTTCTCTTGTGGCGAACAGGTCTATCTCTGGGTGACTCCACGGCTGGAAGTACGGTTGTAGCACTGAGGGATGTATCTCCCACTCGTGCATCTGGTGGCTGTGTCTGCTGAGCAGATCCGCCATCTGGCTGTCCCTGCCCGGGAGGTGTTCTGCCATGAGGAAGATGTTCCTCTGAATGGCCCACTTCCACATGCTTTGCGCTAGATGTGACAACTGTGGAGAGTGTGTCCCTCCCTGCTTCTGTATGTAGTGCATGGCAGTCATGTTGTCCGTCCGGATCAACACGACTTTGTTGCACAGATGTACCTTGAACGCCTTCATTGCCATGAAGATTGCCATCAGTTCCAGTAGGTTGATGTGCATCTTCCTTTGCTGTGTCGTCCATAGTCCCTGCACTGTGTAATGGAGGACATGCGCTCCCCAGCCCAGGAGAGATGCGTCCGTTGTCAGCACGATTTGTGATACAGTCTCTTTGAACGGTCGTCCCCTGCAAAGGTTTTGTGGGTTCCACCAATGCAGAGAGTGGTATGCACGACCGGTCACCAACACTAGGTCTTTTAACTGTCCTCGAGCCTGGTTCCACTGCCGTGCTAAGCATTCTTGAAGCGGACGCATGTGTAGCCTCGCGTGAGGGACTATGAAAATGCAGGAGGCCATCATGCCTATCAACTGCATAAACACCCGTGCTGGGAGCGAGTATTGGGGTCTGAATTTCTGAATCAGCAACTGAATACTGCTGATTCTTGCTGAGTTTGGCTGTGCTTTTGCTACCAGAGTGTCTATTGTCGCTCCTAGGTACTGTTGTACGTGAGCAGGTTGGAGATGAGACTTCGCGTAGTTTAATGAGAATCCGAGGCTGTGCAGGAGGTGAATAGTGTGCGACATGTGGCTGGCACATTGCTGGACCGACTTTGCCTGGATGAGCCAGTCGTCCAGATAGGGGTAGACGTGGACATGGTTTCTCCTTAGGTGCGCCGCTACTGTCGCTAGGCACTTGGTAAACACCCTGGGGGCTGTTGTCACCCCGAAAGGTAGTACCTTGAACTGGTAGTGCCAATTTTGTATGGTAAACCTGAGATACTTCCTGTGTGCAGGATGTATTGGTATGTGGAAGTACGCGTCCTTTAGGTCTAGTGTTGCGAGGAAATCTCCCTGACTGAGCAATGGTAGAACCTGCTGTAAAGTGAGCATGTGAAAGTGTTCTGACAAGATGTATTAGTTTAGGGGCCTGAGGTCCAGTATTGGCCTGAGAGACCCATCCTTTTTGGGAATTAAGAAGTACAGCGAGTATACCCCTGTACCTTGTTCCTGTATAGGGACGAGTTCTATGGCCCCTTTTTGCAGCATGCTGATGACTTCTTGCTGCAATAAGTCTATGTGCTCTGCTGACATAGGACGGTGTCTTCGGGGTATGTTGGGTGGGGTGGAGGTTAGCTCTAGACAATAGCCGTACTGAATAAGTTGTCTCACCCACCTGTCTGTGGTAATGCTCTCCCAGACTGGCAGGAACTGTTGTAATCGCCCCCCGACCAGTGCTACATGATCCGGGGGCAGTGACAAGGCGTCACTGTTTAGTATTGGCGGAGGATCTGGTGTTGTTATTCCCCCGTCCTCTGCCTTTGCTGCTGTTGCCACGGTATCCACCTTTGTTATTTTTATTGTAGGTGGTTTGCGTGCTCCCTTTATTGTATGGAATTTGTTGTGATGCCTGGCCTCGTGTTGCTCCTCTGTTACTGGAGCGACGAAAGGAACCTCTAAATTGTTGGGACTGCAAGGCACCCATGGACTTGGCTGTCTCTGTGTCTTTTTTAATCTTTTCTAAGATTGTGTCCACATCAGTAACAAGATAATCTGGGTTCACAGGCTGATTTAGTAATGTGGTCTGAATCTCAGGTTTGAATCCAGAGATGCGCAACCAAGCATGCCTCCGGAGCATGGCGCTTGTGTTGATGGCCCTGGCTGCAGTGTCTGCTGCGTCTAGCGCACACTTAATGGATGCGTTGGATATGAGTTTACCCTCCTGGATTAGCATCTCTGCTCCCTCCTTGTAGGCCTCAGGCAAATGTTGTAGCAGTTGCTCTAGAGTGTCATAATGTGCCCTATCGTATCTGGCTAATACGGCCTGTGTATTAGAAATCCTCCAGATATTAGCTGCTTGAGCAGCTACCCTTTTCCCAGAAGCTTCTAGTACTTTAGATTCTTTGTCTGGAGGAGGAGCATCACCCGTAGTCTGTGAGTTGGCGCGCTTACGAGCATTTGACACCACCAAAGAGTCTAACGGCAGCTGTCCCTTAATATATGTAGGGTCCACAGGCGCCGGTCTGTATTTCCTTTCAATCCTGGGGTTAATAACCCTTGCCCTAGTGGTTTCCTTGAAAATGTCCCCTGCGTGTTTAAGGACACCCTTTAGCATAGGCAAAGTTTTAACAGATTTCTCTGAAGTGGAGAAAGTGTCAAACAGGAAGTCCTCTTCAACTGGGTCAGCATGCATGTCCACATCATGATTTAGTGCTGCCCTTTCAATTAAAGCGTTGAACGCAGCTGTATCTTCCGTTGGTGAAGTTTTCACAGGATAAGAGGGAGTATAAGGAATAGTCTGTGATTCCCCCTGGTCAGCAGGGTCTGTCCAGGCTTGAGTTTGGTCATCCTGATCATTGTCCGCAGGGTAATTATATTGTTCATCATCATAATACCCTATATCCTCAGTAGTGGGTGTGGGTGAATATGCCAAAGTGTCCTGGCCATAGTAACTCACAGTCTCAAAAAGGACAGGTGATGTTGCAGAATCCCTTTTCTTTGAGTGGAATTTTGTATGATTCCAAAGTATTTTCTGATCTGATTTTCCCCTGATAAATAGTAAGTTTACCAGATTCTGAGTCAATATGCAACTTGGACTGGTCATCATATGAGGGCTCATGGTACATAACGTCCTCTTCAAGAGGATGACTCCTTTTTCCCCAATGACACCTGTTTGGGGGTTTCGACCCCACGTCTCGGATCGAGCACCTTGGGGCGTGCAGTAGGTGGTAGTCCGAATTTTATCGGGGGCATAGTGTCTTTAGACAGACCGACCTTCTTCGGCGCCGATGTAGGCCCGACCGACTTTGCCTTTTCGCCAATACCTTCTTGGGTGTGCGCCGACTTCGGTGCTTGTGGCATTGGAGGCGCACTCTTCTGCCTCGACTCGACGGCCTTCGAGGCGCTTTTGGATTTCCACTCGAGGCCTTTGACAAGCTGGGGTCTGTCGACCTGATGCTTCGAATCGAGACCCTTGCGAGACTAGAGTCCCTTGTTTGCGTCGCTGTCCATCGACGTCGACTTCTTCGGTTCGACGTGCTTGGCTTTAATGGCGGACTTTAGCGCCCCGATCTTCGATTCGACACTCTTCACTTTGGACCCCGCAGGGTCGTCGACACCTGATTTTTCCGCCGACTCCGATGGGTTCGAGGTTTTCGACCCGAAGACTGTTTTCAGCACTTACGGTTTTGTTATTGGCTCGATGGCTTTCGGTTTGAGTAGTGGAACCGATGGCTCATGTGATGGTTTTTTAGCCGGGCCTTGACGCGGGGCTATAGAATGTTGTTCCTGATCTCAGCTAAGGCCTTCTGGCAATGCCTCGACCTGAGCCTTTGAAAGTGTCGGAGTGTCTGTTTCGGGCCCCGTACCTATTATTGGGCCTGTTTCATCGCTCGAGTCGTCATCAACGTCTCCGATGGGGGATACGCCGTCCCTTACCTCAACGACGTTTTCATATTCGACGCTGTCTTAGTCTTCCTCATAATAGTCGGCGCCATGCTCCGAACCGGGATCCGACTGCTGTTCTGGATCCTCTGTGTCGACGACCTCATCGTCGTCTTCATCGAAGATGTTCAACGGGTCGGGCGCTGGCTTCGACATAGTTTGCCTCGCTGCGCGTCGGAGTCTAAGCGTCTTCTTCGACCTGAATCGAGCACAAGCTAGACAGTTGTTCTTGTCGTGCTCCGGTGATAAGCACTTGTTGCACACCGGGTGTACATCGATATGCGGGTACTTAGAGTTACAGAGGGGGCATCGTTTGAACGGGCTCCGTTACATCGACGATCAGGCCTCCGGTGTTGAAAAGGCCACGCGGCTCTCTTAGACGTCCTGCTCAAGAAAACTGGAACAAGAACTCGGCACCGATCGAAACAAAACAGACGACCCCGAAGGCCTTTTGGCCTTTAGAAAGTTTCCGAACTTGAATAAAGAAAAGTACATCCGAATCCAATGGCGGAAAAAAACAATCTGAGGATGGAGAGGATGCCCTTGTGCACTGTAGTCCAGGGGAGGAGCCACCTATCTCGTGATACTTCGAAGGCTCTTCCAGGACAACAATGTGCAATCATCCGGACCCAACACTAGGCGGCGATCTATGTACAGATATGAATTCCGCAGCCCACATGCCTCGAACATATGGATACCCCCTTTTTCATCCCCTATACCCAGCATAAATGTAGAAGTACCCCAGGGATCTATTCTTAGCCCGACTCTTTTAAACCTATATATGTCCCCCTTGGCATCAGTGAGAGAGGCAAATGGTGCTAAGATTATATCCTACGCGGACAGCACTCAACTGATTTTCACCTGCGAAAAGGGAACGGACTTTGATGGCGTTAACAGCAGAGCGTGTCTTACAAAGGTGTTTCATTAGCTCAAGGTGAATCAGTTGAAATGCAATCAGGATAAGTCGGAGATACATTTTTTTGGTCAACCTGCAGTGAGTAATTGGAATGTATGGTGGCCGAAAGAGTTATCGCCGCCCTGCGTAGAGCAAACATCTGTTAAAAATCTAGGCATTTTTATGGATAGTGCCCTATCCATGAGGACCCAGGTTTAAACTTTGGTAGGCTCATGCTTTGGTATTCTGCGTATGTTAAAAAAAATTCTTCCACTTCTGACAACAGATACCAGGAAAATAGTGGTCAAGGCCTTGGTGACGTCAAGACTGGACTACGTTAATATTCTGTACCTGGCCCTACCCAGCTATCTTATCTAGCACCTGCAAGTTGTGCAAAACTCTGCGGCCAGGGCGATTCTCAGACCTAAAACAAGGTCTCAAAAGTCCCCCTTTCTTAAATCCCTCCATTGGACGAAAGGGTTCAATTCAAAGCCCTAAGTTGCTTTTTTCATGGCCCTTCATGGAAGAGGAGCAAGCTTTCTCAGCAAACATGTTAACCACTACCCTACAGCACGATCTTTAAGATCTTCCTCCTCTGGCATGGAACAAACAACCAGTTACACGGAGAGCCTTCACAGAACTTTCGATTTTCAAGAAACATCTTAAAACATGGCTTTTTTATTTCAAAACGTTTTTTATATATATTCAGCAGAGAGAGCAAAAGAAAATTGCAAACCCATCATGACAGTCCGTGCACTGCTATGTAGACATTTCAAGACATAGCAATAAGGCAAACAACCACAACAGCACCTGAGCCCCATATGATCCTATTTAATGGTAGCGTAGCAGTCCCAAGCTGTCCGGCGTCCCCGCCTCGCATATACCCGACTTATCGTGCCAGTGGTACACAACTACAACAGTTAAACTCGAGTCTATGACTGGGGTCATAGATCTTGAATCGCCGAGGAGTGGCGCTATGGTGCTACATGGCAAAAAACCCCAGCAGGTAATTTAGCATTCCGGATCTAATAGACATGCCTAAATTGAAGAGCAGTGCAGTGATGCATCCATATGCTGTAAATCATGAATGAAAGATGCAAGAGAAAAACCATGAGGAAAAAGAGAGCAAAGACATAACCAGAGTGCAGAGATAAAGAGGGGGATGTGGAAAAGGGATAGTGATTGGCGGGGGGAAAAGAAGGAGTCTCTGAGAGTGCGTGATAAGGAGGACCGTGAGTGACAGTA
The DNA here is from genome assembly GCF_964263255.1 of Lissotriton vulgaris. NCBI lineage: Eukaryota > Metazoa > Chordata > Amphibia > Caudata > Salamandridae > Lissotriton > Lissotriton vulgaris. The sequence continues at coordinate 641,829,828 of NC_141697.1, forward strand.
TTGATCAGCGCACCAATGGGGGAGTGGTTGAATTTGAGGTACACCTTGGGGCAATGCGGGGTGCGACTAGGCAGAGGAGTTCCAAAAGCCCTCCGGGTCCCAGGGAGAAATTGTGTCATCAAAAAGCTGCAGGGCTCGAAGTCTTGCCGGTTGTAGTCTAGCATTTTCCAGGCGTCCCAGGTGCTCCACCAGTGGCTTCCACAGCTTCACAAATTTAGTTTCCCGAAGCTGTAGGCGTGCCGTGAGCAGCTCCATTGCCACCGTGTGCCACAAGCAAGTGAACCATACATTGATGGAAGGCGTTTCCGGTTTCTTCCAGTAATGTGGAGTATGTGGAGAAGTGTGGCTCAATGGTTAGAGCGGCAGACCCTGATGCAGAGGTCTGGCCCGGGACCAGGGTTCAATTCCCGCCTCGGCGGGTCTTGGGCTCAATTTCCTCGGACCTGGTAATTCTCGCCTCGGTGCCTATTCTGATCATGGGTCCCACTCTGTAACTCTGGGCAATAGTTTGCTTAATCTCCACAACGGCTCCAACAGCGCTGGGATGCCTCGCTTCACCTTGGGGGTGCCCAGGAGTGGACATTTCACAGAGAAAAGCCAGGAAGGGTTCCACAGCGGTATGCGTTACAGCGCCAGGACACCCCAGTTGGGGTATTAGTGCGCTTTACAAGTACAAATTACAATTACATATAGTGCAACAGTTTGTTTTGCAGCTCCCAGCATGTTGAGCCTGAGGTGCTGATCGACAGGTCATTGCTCGCAGGTTTACTGGCTTAAGGCCCAGGATGAGGACGAGCGGATTCTCAGGTAGTGGGTAGCTTAACACCTGCTTAATGTGGCTGATGACCTCCTTCCAGTATGTAGCGAGGAGAGGGCATGTCCACCAAATATGAAAGAAATCTCCCAGCGCTTGTGTACAGCGCCAACACAGGCGATGCATTCGGGAACATCCTATGAAGTCGGGAAGGAGTATAGTACCACTGGGTCATCACCTTGTAGGCGGATTCTTGTTGGGGGATGCTACAGAAAGTTTTTGGAATGTCGTGCCAGAGACGTGCCCACTGAGAGGGAGTGATGTCAGCATCCGAAACGGTCTGCCACTGCCGTTGGTAGGGGTAGAGTTCCACGCGGTGCGAATGTTGGAGAGTCAAAACATGGCTTTTTAAAACTTAGCGGAGTATCAAGTTTCCTGCCTCATGCTCGGTCAGCGCTGGGACACTCTGTTTGAGTAGCTGTCACACTAGATCAAGTGTCTTTCATTCATTCATTCATCAGTTTCTAAATTAATGAAATGTAGTATTTTGTCTACATGGTTTCCAAATAATGATTCCCCACCGAAGGGCATATCTAGAATCCTACACTGAACTTCAGGTCTAAAAGAAGTTGAGCATAGACAGACTTGTTGTCATAACACAGCTGCTCCTGCTAGTAGCCAGAATCATGTGGTGGTCACATCCATTGCAGAGTTGATAATGAACAAATATTCCCTTTCTTAAAATAGTGCTCCGGTTTCTGCCCACTTATCCTGAAGTGGATCCAGAAAGAGAGCAGAATCAGACCATATCTGCCTGTCATAACTGCCAACGATAGCCAAGGCATTGGCATCTCTTTTACTATCTTATCCAACCTTCTTCCTTCCCATTCTGTATGAGTGTTAGAGGGTGTTGTAGGATTTTGTGAAATTAAATAGATGTTACAGAATATGCCCCTGGATAGCCAGCCATGCATGCAGGGGTATTCTCTGGGGTCTTATACTTCTTGCCAAGATGTTGCATGATATCCAAAATTGTAGCAGAAATTTGCATCACCTTCAGTCCCTCATTTCAAATGCGGTCAATCAATGGAATGGCTCTGATTATTTTCTTTGGCAGGACTCAAAATCATAATGGAAACAATCAGTTTCTTTATTTGATATAAGTAATTAAAATCCTTGAGACTCTCAATTAGAAAGTGAAAACCTCCAATCCTGTCATGAAGAATCTATCGGAGGTGGCATGGATGGTCAGGCTGCTGGAAGAACATAAGCGGCCACCAGTAACAAAACCAGCCCACACAGATCAAAAACTGGCCCCCACCCTTCCGGCTCACCGGGAAAAATGAGGAACAGCCCCTGACTGGTTTGAAAAAAGTGAACAAAAATACAAATACAAAATGTATATGCCATAAATCCTTAAGCAGGCGATTAGGAACTGGCGTCGTGGGTAGAGTACAAATCTGATCAGGTTCTTCATATTGGTCATAGCCATTTTGCTACTAGTCGTCATCTTGGTGCTCATGGAAAAGTGATCTGGCATTTGACCCTCATCCTGGATTTCAGCGCTAGTTTGTGGTGCAGACTCTACATATTCATCTCTATCAGAGTCTTGATACCTTATAGGGCTGTAGGCTGGGCTGAGAGGACCACCAACGTCAGACTATTCTGTGTCAAGAGGTCTCCGATGTAATAGATATAAAAGTCTGCTTGAGGCAGTGTGGCCTTTTAAAGCGGTCTCTATAGGTCTCATTTTGGCAAACTGATTATTTTCTTATTGGAAAAAACTTAATTGACAATGGCACTGTCAATAATACTGTTGGCGTTTGGGAGTTCTCAATGGTAAATCACTACTGACGAAATGGTCGGTCATGGTGCTACCACCAGTGATGTTTACGGTATTGTCATTGAAAGGGATAATCGCTGATACAGTCAACAGTTGTCGTCAATGACAGGGTCGTCACTGATGAGGTCATTAGAGACATCATTGACTGCATAGCAACTGTAACCCCAGAAAGTCCAACGCTACCATCCAGTGTCCTGGGTCCAGGGCAGACAGGATCTGAGCATCTTGAGCGAGAGGCCCAAGAAATTGACAGTAGCCTGCGAGTCCTTAAACCGCTCCAGCGCCGAGCCTGCCTCGTATCCGAAGAGACGGGTGCCATTGAATGGCATATCCATGAGGGAAGCCTGGGCATCCCCTGAAAAACCATATGTTCTTAGCCAGGACGAAACCACTCTGCCCAGCGAGTAGGTCATGTCCAAAGCTACAGCGTATAGTGAACTTCGCCGTCTCTCTCATCTGTAACTGCTTGGGAGAGAATGGCCCAGGCCTCCTCCTGAACCTGGGGCAGCACTTGTGCAACCATTTTCCATAACATGTGGGAAAAGGGGCCCAATAACTTGCAGTGTTCACTGAAGGCAATGCAAGGTTTGTTGATGAAACATTTTCTTTCCTAAGCTGTCTAGCCTGATGGAATCCCTGTCCGAAGGAGTGGCAGGGAACGAGCAATGAGAAGCGGATGCTTGGACCACCAAGCTCTCCGGGGTAGGGTAAGCAAATTTGGGTTGTCCATAGAGAAGGAAGGTGCACTCCAAAAAAAGGTCAGTTGAGCAGAAAGTATTTTTTGAAAATTCTTCTCTTTATTCGTATTTAATCTTTTCGTAAAAGCGGCACAGCCAACGCGCTTCATTCCCCTAGTGCCACGCGAACTTCGTCAGGGCTTATAAACAAGGCACTTAAGAGCTAGTAACGTGTGACAGGAATACAAGTGTCCTCAATAAATCGCGTAGCCGGGGTTCAGTTGTCCCGGGCATTCACGTTCTCACAAACAGTCACGGGAATCAGCACAAATGAAATTCCTGGCGACAGTATCCTTATATAAAAATCAAGTAATATATTCCTCGTGATAAGGGGGTCCTCCTTTAAATTCAAGTGCGATTCCAGAGTGGCTCAATATTCAGTAAAAACGCCTTTCCCGTTATTCAGCATCATAGATCCTATCATTACACCGCCCGTATATCAAAAGGTACCGCCTTCCTGTTGCCTGAAATAAGGCACAATTCCAAAAAAAAGACGGAGACGGGTGGGGTTGATGTAAATGTAAATGTATAGGCATTTATATAGCGCACTACTTACCCGTAGGGTCCCAAGGCGCTTCGACCGCTGCGAAACCCTTCCTGGCTTCCCTGAGAGATGGTCCCTTAATGGGTATCTCCAGGGTGAGACCAGGCATCCCCGGCAGTCTGGTGGGGCCGTTAGTGAAGATGAGGCAAGCTAATGCCCAGAGTTGCCGAGTGTGATCGCTGATCAGAGTGGGCACCGAGGCGAGAGAATTATAGAGTCCGCTGACCCTGGTCCAGAAACCTGCTGCGCTGGGAATCGAACCCTGGTCCCGGGCCGTCCTCTGCTCTCGGGTCTGCCGCCTCTAACCAGTGAGCCACACTACTTCACTGTGTGTCACCCGTAGTTAAGACTAACCGCATCCCCAGCACCTGTAGTATGGCACGGTCAATCCTATAGCCCGATATCCAATACTTTCTGCTCAACTGACCTTTTTTTGGAGTGCACCTTCCTTCTCTATGGACATTTTGTACTTTACTCATCTCTTGGCAGCGGATGTTGGGAGTGGTTGCCCCACTATATAACTGAAACTAACGGAACTTATGTGCTTGACCTAGGTCTGCTGCTGTGTCTTTCGTGCCTTAAGGAAATTTGGGTTGCCTGGAGCAGGGCAGTCATCTTATTCACAGGAACCACTGTGCTGGGTTTTGACCAGGTCTCCAGAAATACTTTGGTGAGGGCTTTGTTGAACAGGAGTAGGAGTTCAGAGGAGGAGACTCCTGGTTGCCGCATCTCCGTCAAGATGTTGGTCTTGACTGCCACCGAGCGCAACAAAGACGTCCTTGACGCAGCCGCAGTCCACACCAACATTGTGTATGTAGCTCCCTTCTCTGTAGCCAGGGTAGGGGGAGAATGCATGCAATGTTTGGAGAGCTGCTGGCATCACCCAGTTACTCACACCAGTCCTTATCCTGATCATACGGGTACTCTAAAGGGTCCAGCAACCCTTCCGATTCCTCCCAGAGGCCGAACCCTTCAGAATAGGGCTCTGACCTAGGACACAGGGGTCCTGTCTGCCCCGAAATCTGCGTCAGTCGTTGCGGCTCAGCGGAACCAGCTGGGGATCCCTACGATCCAGCAGGGCCTGAAGGCCGGGAGGGAGGGTTTTGGACCCTCAAAAATTAGTTGCATAGCCTCATATAACTCTTTGATTTGAGTTGAGGTCACTCCAATTCCCAGAAAAATTGGGAGACCAGAGTTGGCCAAGACGCAGGTTCCAAGGAACCATGCCTTGAATGTCAAGGTTCCTTTGTAGCCCAGGCTGACAGTTGAGGAGAAGTCTGAGAACGCTTCAACTTTTTGTGCCTCTTACCGGAGTGAGACAATGATTTTGACAGGGACGGGGCGCTAGAGGGCGCACAAGCTAATGGCCGCACTTCAGTGAGGCTCTGGCTGCCTGGCCAGATACATCCTTCATTTATCCGCTTAACCTGCAGGTGGACGCCTGAAAGTCACACCGTTGTTAGACCTACCTGTGCTGCAGTGCCCGTCCAACTCTGGTGGAGATCCGAGGTCCGACGCCTGAATTACGACGCTGAGAACTCTCCCCGGGGGGCGCCGCTGCGGAGAGCTACTGCGGCGGCCTGGACACTGAGCTGCGCGAGGCCGCGGCTCACCACGAGGCGGCTAGGCCTCGAAGTCGCGGAGATAGGCCTGCCGGGCGGGCGGCCTGCTGACGGCTCACCGGGTGCAAGCGGAGGTGAGTCTCACCCCCTCTAGGACTGCTGCAGCGTGGGGAGACGCTGTGCACTGCTCCGGTGACCTGCTGGAGCAACGGACAAAAGACTGCGATATTCGCCTGGGCCTGGCGAGGGGGTTTGTCTTCTACCCGGCCTTACTATACGCCTCCCCGCCGATCCCCCGGGATCCATCCAGGACACCGCTGCATCCGGGCGTAGCGGCTTGAGGGGTGACAAACAGCCGCTGGAGGCCATCGGAGGGGTCCGTATTGCGGATTCTACCGGAGGCGTACTGAGCCTCCCCTCGCCCCACGGCCCTCCACCCCCCGGGTGCTCCCGCTGCAGGGGCCTGCCTGGCTCTACCCCAGCGGTCTGCTACCCGCCTTCCATCGCGGGCGTTCCCGACTGGCCCTAGTCAATGGAGACGGAGTGCGGGGGGAGCAAGAGGAACATTGGGCGCTGCTGGTCTGTTTTCCCACATTGATGACATCGCCTCGTGCGTGACCACCACGCGGGGGGCTACCGGGGCGAGCGGACTGCCTTGGAGGAGGGGAGCACGGGACCTCTTACCACTCACCGGTCCCATTGGGTGCCCACAGGCGGGGCACGATGGGCAAGAATGATGCTAAACAGCCCAAGCTCTCCTTTGAACCTGCGACCGCAAAAAAAACGTTGCGTGGCACGACGGGGGCCGGCGGTGCCCCGGGACCATCTAGCACCGAGCCTTCCCCTGCGCCCATGGCTCCAGAATTGCGACTGCTCATAGATGAGATGCGACAGGGTTTCGCCACTATTGTGGATAAGGTTGACCGCTTGTCTTCCAGGATGGATGGTGTTGCGCAGAAATTGGAGGTCCACGAGGAGTGGTTGACGGAGGCGGAATGACGCATCTCCACTGCGGAGGACACGTCCACAACCCACGAAACACGCCTTACCCGTATGGACAATATCCTCAGAGTGATAGCAGCGAAGAATGAGGAGTTGGAGGCGAGGAGCAGGCGCAATAACATTCGCGTCACGGGGATTCCGGAGTCCACCAACACTGGACGTATGGAGGACTATGTTGAACGCATACTAATCGCTGCAGTGGGTAAGGAGGCCTTCTCTAATCAGTTTATTGTCGAACGGGCGCACCGCTCTTTGGGCCCGATTCCCAAGCCGGGGGCGCAACCGCGGCCTAACATCGCCCGGTTGCTTAACTATCGCGATCGTGATGTGGCGCTGCGCGCAGCTCGGACGAGCCGGAACCTGGCCTGTGATGGTGTGCAGTTCTCCCTATACCCGGATTTCACGCCCATGGTGCAGGACCAACGGAGGAAATTCTTGGATGTGAAAAAGAAGCTGAGAGACATGCAGGTGGATTTCTGTACCCGGCGCGACTCAGGGTGACCCATCAGGGCAAACAACATTTCTTTACGAACCCGCAGCACGCTGAGGACTACGTTAAGAAACTCCGCACTGCTAGAAGGGACAGGCGTAACGAGGAGGAAGACGAGGCAGGTGGGAATCCTGCCGAGCACGATGAGTCATAAATGTGTCCTTGTGTTCGCTTGCTTGCTGGCTCCCTGTTGAACTACTGGTGCTTGATTCGGATTCTGTGCCCTGCTTGCGCTGGGGCTGCCCTGCCCTACCTGTGGAGACATTGATAGCTGCTGTCTTGCATTGTAGACTTGCTGCTGAGCGATAACTGGCTTTGAACACTCTGCCCCGCTGCTGGGATAGTGCTGGGATTGCGCAAGTTGGTGGCGATACAGGAGACAGTGTGGGCAGCAGCTGTTATATGGGCGATCTGCCTGCACTGATCAGTACCGTGTCCGCTTGGGGAGCGGCGGTGAGACGTGATGGTTTGATGTACAGGCTAAAATCTGCAGGGGTTATATATGCCGGGCACCACCCCTTCTTCTCTGTCTTCCCCGTATGGCATATGCGGGGCGGGAGGGGAGTGTAGGGGTGTATGGGTGCGTATCTCTAATGCCCCCAGGAGGGGATTCCCCACATTGTTTTACTATGGTGTTTGAGTATGGGGTCTGGGGTGGGGGGAGGGGTCTTGGTACTGGCAAGTTTGGGTTGCTTCAGTGGGCTGGGGGAGGACTAGTGGTACGGGGGTTGTGTTGCTGTGTGTGGAGGGTGGGGGGGTGTTTGACTGCTGGGGAGGGCGTTGTTGAGAGTGGGAATGTTATTGCGGGTGATGTTCATGGCATGTATGCTAGGACTGATGTTCAGGTGTGTGTCAGCATGGATGATCGTGAGAAGCGACTGTTCAGGACAGCGGGTAGTCTGGCACTTGATATGCTCCCACTGAGGGCTGGAGCACTGGTCCTTTGCTTGTTTCAGGGATATGGTGATAAACTCGGGTGATCACGCTTTGACTACTGTATCCATATTGTCCTGGAATGTAAGAGGCCTTAATGACCCCCGGAAATGCAGGAATGTAATTGCATATTTAGATAGGCATCATGTGCAGATAGCGATGCTCCAGGAAACCCACCTGAACCCACGTACTGTCCCTCAGTTCGCAAACAGATGGGCGAATGTGAGAGAGTTTTCTTCCTATTCCACCTATTCCAGGGGGACGGTCATTCTGATCAATAAAAGGTTGTCGTTCCAGAAGTTGGGAGTGCGGTGGATACTGAGGGGAGGTATGTGATCCTTTGGGGGAGGCTGGGCACTGATGTGATAATGCTTGTAAAGCACAAGTTACTACTTGTGTAACGATATATCTGTAAGAGACATTAGTTAGTGATAGATTCCTTACCTTAGAATATCCCCAGGCGTCAGACTGGATCCGGAAATTTTTGCGTAGCAATACCCCTGCGCGCTGGTAGGCGTCGTCTGCGGCTCCGCGTCCGTCGTCGGCGTCGTGAGCGCCGGGATGACGTCATCGGAGTATATAGACGGCGCCCATGCGCGCTGACGTCAGTTCTGATAACACAGCTTTTCCGCGCCAGATACGCAGAGCCATGATAGAACTAACACTGGTGCCATTGAAACTAGGGCCCTGAAAGGGGATGACCTTAACCCTAAATATCGGTTCGCAGAACGGGGAGGATGGGAGGGCGGTAAGGAATCTATCACTAACTAATGTCTCTTACAGATATATCGTTACACAAGTAGTAACTTGTGCATCTGAAAGAGACACGTTAGTGATAGATTCCTTACCTTAGAATAGATACCCCAGCAATACCAACCCCGGTGGTGGGTCTGCGAACCAATATCACACCAGAAAGTCCTGGAGGACGGAACGGCCAAAGAAGCCATCCCTCCGGACTTGACTGTCCAGGCAGTAGTGTCTTGCGAACGTGTGCAGCGAGGCCCACGTGGCTGCCTGACAGATGTCCTGTAGGGGGACACCGCGGCCCAGGGCAGTTGTCGTTGCCGTGGTCCGAGTGGAGTGAGCCCGCAATCCAGCCGGGGGCTCCTTCCTCGCCATAGAGTAGCATGCTTGGATGCACAAGATGATCCACCTGGAGATGGTCCTCTTGTGTACAGCCTTTCCCTTCTTCGCGCCCACGTAACCAACAAAGAGTTGGTCATCCACCCGGAATTGGCGAGTGCGGTCCAGGTAGTAGGAGAGCGCACGTTTTGGATCCAGACGGTGGAGCCTCTCTTCCTCTTTCGAGGGATGCGGAGGCGGAAAGAAGGTGGGCAAGGTGATGGACTGCCCGATGTGGAAGGCCGTGACAACCTTGGGCAGAAAGGAAGGTCGTGTACGCAACACCACCTTATCAGGATGAACAGACAGGAAAGGCGGAGAAGAAGAAAGAGCCTGGAGCTCACTCACCCTCCTGGCAGAGGTGATGGCAACCAGGAAGGCCGTCTTCAGCGTAAGGAGACGAAGAGGACAGTTATGAAGTGGCTCAAAGGGAGCACACATCAGATAGGTGAGAACAAGGTTCAAGTCCCACTGGGGCATCACGAAGGGAACAGGAGGGAACATGTGTGTGATGCCCTTCAGAAATCTACTCACTATAGGGGACTTGAACAAAGAAGGCTGATCTGGAAGCCTCAAGAAGGCAGAAAGAGCAGAAAGGTACCCTTTAAGAGTGCCCAGAGCAGAGCCCTGCTGGGCCAGGGAAAGAAGAAAGAGCAGCACTTCTGAAAGGGGTGCAGAGAGGGGATCCACAGCCTTTGCTGCGCACCATGCCACAAATCTATTCCACCGGCAGGCGTATACCGACTTTGTGGAGGGACGCCTGGCTGCCAGAATGATGTCACAGACTTCGGGAGGCAAGTCAAATGGCCTCAACTGCCGCCGCTCAATCTCCAAGCTTGTAGGTGGAGACTGGACAGGTTCGGGTGCAGGACCGCCCCCTGCTGCTGCGACAGAAGGTCCTCCCGAAGAGGCAGACGAATCGGGGGATCGACAGACATGCTGAGTAGCTCGGGATACCAGTATCTTCGTGCCCAGTCCGGAGCCACAAGGATAACTTGGGCCCGGTCGCGCCTGATCTTCTTCAGCACTCTGGGCAGAAGTGGTATAGGCGGAAAGGCGTACAACAGGCCGCAGCTCCACTCGCGACGAAAAGCGTCTCCGAGCGAGTGCCGCCTTGGAAACTCCAACGCGCAGAACTGCTGACATTGCGCGTTCTCTTCTGTGGCGAATAGATCTAACCAAGGCTCTCCCCACTGTCGAAAGAGACCTTGCGCCACGTCCGAGTTCAGACGCCATTCGTGATCCATCATGCACCGGCGGCTGAGTTCGTCCGCCCTGGCATTCAGAGAACCTGCCAGGTGTTGAACCACCAGAGTCACGCCCTGATGTTCCAGCCACTGCCAGAGGCGCAGAGCCTCCTGGCAAAGGGTCCACGACCCCACACCGCCCTGTTTGTTGCAGTACCACATGGCGGTGGTGTTGTCGGTGAACACTTGCACCACGCTCCCCCTGACAGAGGGGAGGAATGCCTTCAGTGCAAGACGAATCGCCCGCAGCTCCAGAAGGTTGATGTGGAGCCGGGACTCCGCCGGAGACCAGAGGCCTCTGATCTCCGCCTCTCCCATGTGGCCTCCCCAGCCCTGGAGGGACGCGTCCGTCACAACTACGTGCTCCGGCTGGGGTAGAGAGAGGGGTCTGCCACTGACCCAGTCGCGGTCCGTGAGCCACCACTGCAGTTGCTTCGCAGTGCCCTCCGAGATCAGGACATGATCGGACAGGTTGCCCTGATGCTGGGCCCACTGAAACTTCAGGTCCCACTGCAGAGCCCGCATCCGCCACCTGGCGTGACGCACCAGAAGGATGCAGGAGGCCATCAGTCCCAGAAGCCGCAGCGTCAACCTGACCGAGACCCGGGATAACGGCCTGAAGACAGGAATCAGAGCCTGAATATCCCGAACCCGCTGTTCGGGTGGGTAAACCCGAAACTGCGCCGAGTCGAGAACCGCTCCGATGAAGAGGAGCTTCTGAGAGGGACACAGGTGTGACTTCGGCACGTTGATGGAGAACCCCAGCAAGTGCAAGAGGTCGGCCGTCGTCTGGAGGTGGCTGACGACTGTCTGGGGCGAGCCCGCCTTCAACAACCAGTCGTCGAGGTAGGGGAAGACTGATATCCCTTGCCTGCGCAGATGGGCTGCGACCACCGCCATCACCTTCGTGAACACCCGTGGGGCGCTGGTAAGGCCGAAGGGGAGCACGGTAAACTGAAAATGCTCCTGGCCTACCGCGAACCGCAGGTAACGCCGGTGGGCCAGCAGGACGGGAATGTGGAAATAGGCGTCCTGCAAGTCCAACGCTACCATCCAGTCTCCTGGGTCCAGGGCAGCCAGGACCTGAGCCAAAGTGAGCATCTTGAACTTCTCCGTCCGGAGGAAGCCGTTGACGTTCCGCAGATCCAAGATAGGGCGTAGGCCCCCTTTGCCCTTCTTGGGTACCAGAAAGTAGTGGGAATAACAGCCACGTCCTACTTCTGGCCCAGGAACGCGCTCGATGGCCCTCTTGGCCAAGAGGGCCGAAACCTCCTCTTGCAGAAGTTGCAAGTGATCCCCCGACACACGGTGGTATTGAGGTGGCATGGATGGAGGGGAAGACTCGAAGGGGAGGGAGAAACCCCTTCGGACAATTTGCAGCACCCACCTGTCCGAAGTGACTGTATGCCAGTGGGAGAGGTGATGGCGAACCCTGCCTCCCACAGGCGTCACATGGGCCTGAAAGCTCGGACTAGGAAGGTTTTGAGGCGGGGGCTGCTGAGGGAGGTGTGGACTGGCCTCGCTGCTGGCCCCGACCACCGCCACGGCGGTTCCCACGGCCGCCACCGCGTTGCTGAACATTCTGCGGCGCGTGGCTGGCGGTCCGTGGTGGGGCGCCCCTTCCGTGGCCACGAAAGGAGCGAAAGGCACCCGATTGCTGGCGTGGGGCCGCAAGGCCCAAGGACTTGGCCGTGGCCCTGGAGTCCTTAAAACGTTCCAGCGCATGGTCTGCCTTGTCGCCGAAGAGGCGACGGCCATCAAACGGCATGTCCAGGAGAGTTGCCTGGACATCGGCCGAGAAATTGGCGGACCTCAACCAGGCGTGGCGTCGAACCGCCACCGTCGTTGCCATCGCCCTGCCCAGTGAGTCCGTGGTATCCAGCCCACACCGGATGGAAAAGCGTGCTGCATCTCGGCCGTCCGCAAGGGTTTGGCTGAGTTTAGCCCTGACCTCCTCAGAGCATTGTGGCAGCACCTCCGCAACCGTGTCCCACAGAGTGTGGGTGTAGCGGCCCAAGAGACAGTTGGTGTTCACTGACCGGAGCCCTAGGCTCACAGACGAGAAGACCTTCTTCCCGAACTGCTCGTATCTCTTGGATTCCCTGTCGGGCGGGGCCGACGGGAATGCGGTCTGGGAGTTGGAGGCCTGGATGACCAGGCTCTCGGGGGTGGGGTGGGTGGACAAAAAGCAAGGGTCGCCCGGTGCCGGGCGGTAGCGTCTGGCCACGTTCCTATCCACAGGGGGACCTGTGGCGGGCTTGGACCAAGTGCCCAGCAGAACGTCACACAAGGCCTCATTGAACGGCAGAAGGGGCTCCGCGGAGCCGGACTGCTGTTTGAGTACCTCAGTGAGGAGATTAGTCCTCACGGCCGCGACGGGGAGCTCAAGGTTTAGGGCCTTAGCTGCCTTCGTCAACACTACACTGTAGGCAGAACCCGCCTCCGAAGCCACAGTCGGGGGCGACGTAAATCCAGTGTCTGGCGAAGTGTCAATACCACTGGCCTCCCCAAGCTCATATGTCCAGTCCTGATGAGACTGGCAATCACGTGCCAGAGGGTCCTCGGACCCCTCCCACTGCTCCTCGTCACCCGGCTCCTGGAGACCAGGATTAACAGCCAGGGCCTCCTCGTGGAGATAGAATTCTCCGAAGGCCGACGGAATCGGCACCCAGCGGCGCCCCTCCGACGCCTGAGGCGGACCGTAGGAAGCATTGGGGTCGGCAACCACTATGGCTGCCGGGGACGACACCTGAAGGGACGTCGCCGGTGAGGTCGTAGGGTCGACCGGCGAGGTCCCGGATCCGGAGCCGGATCCAGCGAGGTCGCGCGGCGCCGGGACCGAAGTCGCCAGCGGCGCCGGGGCCGAAGCACCCGACGTCGTCGGGGCCGAAGCGCCCGACCCGGAAGGACCTCCAGACGGAGCCGATCGGCCCGAAGGCGCCACGGGAACCGACTGAGGAGGGAGGGCCCTCATGGCCATGAGGTACCTCTCGACCTCCTCCCGCGACGCGCCGTGCCCAGGGACCCGAAGGTGTGGGGCAGGCGGCGACGCTTGCGACTCCCGCGGAGCCGCGTGGGCGGTGTCGCCCGAGTCCCCGGTCGCATCGTGCGAGCGACGGGGCGGGTCGGAGGACCGATGGTGTCGCTCCGACCTCTCATGCCTCTTACCTGAGGACTTGGATCCAGACGATCGGTGACCACTCCCGGAGCGTCGATGACTCCGACCTCGCGACCTGTCCCTCGACCTCCCGTGGGACCGGGACCGGGACCTGGAGCGGCGCGGGGCCGACTGCCTCAGCTCGAGACGCTTGCGGGACCGCTCCCGCCTAGCCTTCGACGTCAGGGCCCGGCAGTCGTCACAGGTTCGATCGTCGTGGTCGAGGCCTAAGCACTTCAGGCACCGGCGATGGGGGTCCGTGACCGACATGAGTCGGCCGCACTTCGAACAAGGCTTGAACCCGGGCATCCCTGGCACCGATAGTCGAGAATCGACTAAGTAGAGGATCAAAAAGATCAAAAAAGTTTTCAGTCAAAAAATGACTGGGGGTAGAGCTTCTTCCGGATCTGCGCTAGCTGGCGCGGAAAAAAGAAGAACTGACGTCAGCGCGCATGGGCGCCGTCTATATACTCCGATGACGTCATCCCGGCGCTCACGACGCCGACGACGGACGCGGAGCCGCAGACGACGCCTACCAGCGCGCAGGGGTATTGCTACGCAAAAATTTCCGGATCCAGTCTGACGCCTGGGGATATTCTAAGGTAAGGAATCTATCACTAACGTGTCTCTTTCAGATTTGTTATGCACCTAATGTCGACACACCCGGTTTTTTCTTGACGCTGTGGGGTCATGTACTAGAGGTCGAAGCCGCACACATAGTCTGGGGGGGGACTTCAACTTGTCACTACATCCAGGGGCGGACAGATCGGACGGTAGTGGACAATACAACACGAAAGCTAGGGACACACTTCAGGGCATACTGCAAGAGGCAGGATTATTGGATAGCTGGAGGCACTTACACCCGGCAGCTAGGGAAGGTACCCACTTCACTGCACACGCGCGCTCATGGGCAAGGATCGACTACTGCTTTATCTCACGGGGCCTAGCTGGGGGGAGTTGTTCAAGTGAAACATCTACCTCGTACCTACTCGGACCATTGCCCTGTACTGACCGTTCTGGAGATGCCTGGCTATGCAATAATGCGGCCACCGTGGCGGCTCTTCCCTTCGGCCCTGCTTGACCCTGTCTTTAAACAGGAACTTGGCGAGGAGATTGAAGCCTTCTTCCCTAGGAACAAGGGGTCTGTTGATAAGGTCGAAACGATCTGGGAAGCTTTTAAAGTGACTGTGAGAGGTGTCACAATATCTAAGAGCTGTGGCATGCTCAGGGACATAGTACGCACGTTGACTACTCTTGAAGCGGAGCTTAAGGCGCTAGAGACGGAGATGGTCTGTAATCCTTGCCCTGACCTAGCGATGGCATTTAGGGCCAAACTGTCATCTTATGAGGAAGAGGCGGCCAGAGAGGTAAAATTCCGTGGCAAATACTGGACAGCTAGGCGCTATTGTGAGGGGGATCGGCCGGGAAAAGTTCTCGCGGCACTCACAAGGCACCAGCGATTCGCCACACATATCTTAGAAATCTCTGATAGCGAGGGCAGGACCTACCAGGATTCTAAAGGGATTCAGGACACCTTCCTGCAGCATTACAAACAGCTATATTCCACGCAGCAGGCAGGCGAGGTGGAGTTCGGAAATTTCCTAGATGACATAGCACTTTGCTGGCTAAGTGATGGTGACAGAGCGTTCTTGGGTTGCCCATTCGAGCTAGATGAGATCCGGGAAGCGATCACGTCACTCAGTAATGGCAAAGCTGCAGGGCTGGACGGTCTACCGGCCGAATTCTATAAGTGCTACATTGACATCATGGCACCGGTACTAAAAGAGGTCTTTGAAGAGTCGCTAGAGGTGGGGATACTGCCGGGCTCTATGAGGGAGGTGGCGATCACCTCACTTCTGAAACCGGGGAAGAACCCGGTGGATACCGATGCCTATAGACCCCTATTGCTGCTAAACTGCGACGCGAAAATTCTGGCAAAAGTGCTCGCGACTAGGCTATCCCTGCTTATGAATACCCTGGAATCTGCCGGATCAATCTGGATTTGTCCCAGGGAGAGCCACGGCCCATAACCTCCGCACCCTGTTCTCCCTCATACCTACCATTTCGCCCGACCTGCCAGTCGCAGCTGTGTTTTTGGACGCCACCAAGGCGTTCGACTCGGTGGAGTGGGGATATCTGCTGGCCATCTTGGGCAGAATGGGGTTCCCCCGGATATTCATTGCCTGGGTGACGCTGCTCTACACGTCACCAGTCGCCAGGGTCATAGTCAACGGGGTGCTATCGGCACAGATGCCGATCACGAGGGGGACTAGACAGGGCTGCCCCCTGTCACCCCTGCTCTTTGCCCTGGCAATCGAGCCGCTGGCTTGCAGGATTCGGCAACTACATAAGGCCAGCGCCTTTAACTGTAATCAGAGGCAGATTGGCATTTCCCTCTATGCGGACGACGTCACTTTGTATGTGCGGCACCCACAGGACCACCTCAACCCACTTCTGAGAGAATTTGTGCTGTTCGGTGGCATTTCCGGAGTGCACATCAATTGGAAGAAGTCGCAATTCTTCCCCCTCACGGCCTCCGTAACCCATTTCCCGCTAGATTACCCGTTGGAGTGGTGCAGCTCCGACTTGAGGTACTTGGGCATTGAAGTGTCGCTCAATAAGGACGACACGATCCGGTTGAACTATGGGGTGGCTATCTCACGATTGACCGACAACGTGACCCGCTGGTTAGCCCTCCAGCTGTCGATGGCAGGCAGAGCCTCCCTGATAAAAATGGTCATCCTCCCACGTTTCCTATACCTCTTTCAAAACATACCCTACTACCCGGGTGCCTACTTTTTTAAAAGACTCCGTTCTGAGTTGCTTCGCCTTTTCTGGGGCGGTAAGCAGCCTCGCCTTAGTTGGAATGTCTTGACACAACCATATGATAGGGGCGGATTTGACGTACCAGATCTGGAGGTATATTACCTCAGTGCACAGGCCCGGCATGCTTACCACTGGGTTAATCCCACTCCCTTTATGCCTCAGGTTGCTGCTGAGGACTGGATCGTGCACCCACTGCCGCTCAAGGGCATGCTGATGGGCCTGGTTGGTGATGTCGAGACGCCTGCTACCACTGTTACTTGTACTATAGACTCATGGCGGAGAGTGACTAAACTACTGGGAGCCCCTATGCTCTATTCACCGGCAATGCCCCTTGCGTACCACCCGAAGCTATCGCTTTTAATGGAAAATGGATTTCGATCCATGTGCAATCGCGTACACCTTAATACCTGGGGTGACTTGTTTCAGGATGGGCTGTTCCGTACCAAGGATCAGATCTTCCGGACTACTCCCCCGACGCCTATGGAGATGTTCTATTATATTCGACTTAGTCAGGGTATGAGGGATATACTCCCTAGCTTCCCGGAGGAACCGGGTACAGTATTGCCATTGCACATCTTGCTCGTGTCGGACGGCAGGCATTTGGTGTCGAAGCTGTATGCTGCCATTCGTGAGCAGCGCCCATTGGTTCTGTCTAAGGCGCGTGTTGCCTGGGACTCTGACCTAACTACTGCACTTACTGACGAACAGTGGAAGTATTGCTGCTCGGTCACAGCCAAAGTCTCCTCCAGCTGTAGATTGAAAATTATCCACTACAAGTTCGTACAGAGATATTACTATACTCCAGTCAGGAAGCTGCGATTTCACCTCTCGGAGGACGATAGATGTGCAAGATGCCGGGCGGAGAGCGCAGGTTTCCTCCACTTGGCCTGGGAATGTGGAGCGATACAGGCATACTGGGAGCAAGTACACGCTGCGCTCCAAGTAATGATAGCTGGCCCTCTTCCCATGGAACCGGTGGTGATGCTGATGGGATATACCAGAAATGTACCCAAGTCGGACCGTAGATTTGTTGATATCGCGTTGTTACTCGCTAAGAGGAGGATTGCTTGCAGGTGGGGGAGAGGCAGGGCGCCAAAATTTAAGGAGTGGCTGGACGACCTCACGTATTGCCAGGACCAGCATGGCGTTTATGCGGAACTGTTGCCTGCCCGCTGTACACCCAGTGACTTTTGGTCCCCCTTACAGGTGTACTGGATGTCTCAGACGACTCACAGCGACTCCTCTGGAGATGACGAGCCGATACCGGGCCCGTGAGCGTATATAGGTGCTTTACACCACACTCACCATACTACATCTCACACGATGGACTGGGCCTTGACCCGCCTTGATCAGGGTGGGATGGTGCGATTATTACTGGGGTAGTGGTGGGAGGACCGGGACACCTACGGATCATGTGGCACAGCTTAGACGACAGGTCTCTCTACTCCTCCTTATACTCTGACACAATATGCCGATGAGGACACACGTGTGCGCTAGACCCTGCAGATGCACATCGTTCAGGACGGCATCTGGGCCGTTGGGCGCTGTGCACCGATTCAAGCTGTACTCCATCCCGATTGCCCTCACATTGGCTGTCCACTGTGGTGCTGGATGGGGCCACGCTCTCCTGAAGCACATATAACAGACTACTGCACTGGGTGACGTGGCTGGGTGTCCGGTCGGGGCTGAGACGACCATGGGTCGGTGGGATAGGTGTTGATTCTCCTCTCTGCCTGCCATTGTGCCTGTATACGAGGGTGAGGTGGCCTCCCCGCTCCTTTCTGCCCCTGATTGGATGGGGGGTGGGTTCCCTGTGGATTGGCCTCCCATTGCAGGATGTGAAGTGGGGTGTTTGCACTGAACCAGCCCTTGTTAAGATGATGATTATCCGCTGAATGTACCGTGAATATTGATGTATTGGATTGTCGATGCTGTTACTGTCATGACTCTCTGTTGAACGTCACGAATAAAAAGGTTTTAAAAAAAAAAAAAAAAAATGATTTTGACAGGGACAAAGAGGACTTTAGATTACTGGATTGGATCCGAGAGCTTCCTTTCAGGCGGGACTGTGACTTCCACGGAGTTGCATGCAGGGCCGCTAGCAGCTTCAGGGAGTCTCCCCCAAAGCCTTCAGCACCATGGCCCAGCAGTCGGTGCAGGACTTGGAGCTGTGGTTGCGCTCAAGACACCACAAACACAAAAGGTGTGGGTCCATCATTGACATGGCACGGTGACAGGCACCTCAGGAATCAAAATCGGTCTTCCTCTATGACATCCTCCACACACCAGGGGGAAAAAATCTCAAAAAAAGTTGACCAAATGTTGCAACAATCCTGTCAAAAACGGACAGAGAGGGTAGCTTTTCTCTTCTCTCTGAATAGAGTTGACTGGAGAGGAAAGAAAAGAACAGATGTCAGCGTGCCAAGGTTGTGCCTATATAGGTAACGTGGATGTCATTTCTGGCACAGACGTAACTTCTGGCAGGGACTCTACATGGAGCCGACCGATGCCACCGACCGCCACGCAGGGCTTGCAAAATAGCTTTAGAATCCAGTCTGAAACCCGGGGAATTCAAAGGTAAGGAATCTACAGCTAGAAGTTTCTATCCGAAGTGTTTAAAATGTGTCCACCCCCAACCCATGGCTGAGGTGTCCGGTGTTAGATATATGTGTGGTTTGATTTCATATAGGTCCAGACCTACACAGATGTTGCTTTTGTCTTTCCACCAAACTACTGCCGGTCTCATCTGTTCTGCTATCTTGCTATCTGAATGCCATTGTCCCAGTTTCGGATGCTTGTTTCCATTGGCTATCTAACACTTATGGAGGGGCCTCATTCTGAGCGGGTACTGTGGAAGGAAAAGGACAAAATAAGAATGTTCTGAGAAGTTGCATGAATTTCCGGATATTATTAAAGTTTTTGAATAGAAGTGTTGAATTTGAAACCAAAATGCACCTCCCCTTTCTTTTGTTAGATAAACTTTTTTTGTCTGTCTAACCATATATTTGCCCCTTAAAATAGTATCCTTCTTGATGGCTCTGGACTGAATTTTCTGTCATTTAGAGTGTGTCCCAATTAATGTGTCTTATGAGAGAAGGCCCTTTACGGTTGTTGAAATGAAGAGGCCTTTTCAGTTAGTCGTTGAGGTATACATATTCCCTTATCCTCAGACTGCATAAATAAGCTACCACTTCAGGCATTTTGAGACTACTATGGGTGCCGGTTAGAGGGCAAAAGTGCTTTGAACTGGTAGAGTAGTTCATTCACCATAAAATGGAGGTACATGAAATGCCTGGGATGTATTGGCAGATTAAAATATGCATCCTCCAGATCTATTGAACTCAAAGAGTGGTGACTGTTTATAGATTACTGGACATCCAATACTGTAAACATTCAGAAAATGTGTTTCTGTATGTATTTGTTCAGAGCACTTCGGTCTAAAATGGGCCCCCATTAATAATTCTTCTTTTGGGTCAGGAAAAAATATTCAGTATACACCAGTGTTCTTTTCGTTGTGAGGTAACTGCTCGCTGCCACTCTCATACTAGGTTTCTCTTGCCTTAAGGCTTCAAGATGATATGATTTTCTCTTTTTTGGGGAGTATTTGGTGGTACTGTAGTGAACTCTATCACATGTTGTCGTTGAACTATATCTGGGACCTTGCGATCCAATGTTATTTTTTGAGGTGCTGGTAAAAGAATCAGACCAGCCCCTTGTTGGTGGAAAGGCCCCATAGCTGCTGTTGTTGTCTTCTTCCTGCATTTCGTCTATTGTAAGGGGTCCCTACAAGCAATAACCTCATCTGAAGGGACACAAGGATCTGGATTCTCTCGAATGAAAAGATCATTGGCCACACTGCTGCCACTCGTAATGCAAGTATGATTGACTTCTCTTCAGGATTCGTAAGGGTTAATCAGTATTGTGTTTATTGTCTGTAAGGCTTCATCAACATGTTTGTCGAAGAGACGTTGCCTGCCAAAGTGCATATCAACAACTCTTGATTGCATCTCGTACTTGGGAGGTACTGGAGAGCTAACAACACTGTCTTAAACAATCTCTGGTAGCCATCTGTCTAAAAGCATTTTTGAAAAAATCAAACAAGCAGTTTATGAGGGCTGATGAAGTTATTTCACTGCCTTGTAAAATAGATTTTGATTGCCTCTTGCTGTCCTCTGGTAAGAAGTCACTGTAAAGAGGCTGTTTCTTTTACAAATTGTATCTAGAGTAAACACACAGCAGCTGTGTCTGGTACCTGATTTCTTCTCTAGTCTGGAGATAAAAGTTGAACCTGTGGCAGTATTCCTTATACAAGACAGAATCTCCAACCACTAATAATCAAGAAGATCAATGGTATGAATGGACCTTTTATTCTTGTTCTTTAAGTCAGAGAAACATTTTTTCCTCCACAATGGATTTGGGAAGGTTGAGTTTCTGGGAAGTTATATCTATGTTCATATGAAAAGTATATATTACTTGGCAGGAGCCTCTAGGGGCTCAGGGCTTGATTGCTTCGCCAGAACATACTCACCCAAACGTCTTGCGAATCTTTGCGAGACATGACTGAATCATTATTAGTTTCTTTATTTCCTTGAGGGCAATCCATCTGCAGGTTAATCACAAAGTTCAACTTTGGGTTGTTCCTACGGGTGATGAACAAAGGGTTTAGGCGTGGTTTCAGGTCTTCCGGATGTGCCAGAGGCAAAAGTAGCAGCTGTGGTAGTAGTGGTCTTCTATAAAAAGCTTACATAATTTGTTTCACTGATCAAACGAAATCCATGCGTACTTGAACCATCTATGACTATGAAGGCTGAGATACATGATAGTATGTTGGTTGATCATTATAGTATGGTACAGGATAACCCTAAGGTTCAGGGTCTTCGTCTGGCCCTTCATTTTCATACTGAAAATCAGGGTCATGTGGGTCCTTGGCCTGAGAGGATACATCACAGTGGTTACCATCTTCGTCATCACAGTATAATTGCGCTTTATCTGATTATGGTCAGAAAACATTTACCTATGTGAAAATTCTGAAGGAGCTATCTAGTAACGGTACTGGTATTTCTGGAGTAATGGGGGCTGGTGATACCAGCTGCAATAATGGCAGTGTTGAAGTGACAGGTATTTGTGGCAAGGCTGTGTTTATACAAGTTATCAGATGCAGGCACAGTGGTAGTAATTTTTGCAACAATAGTTGGTGTGTCTTTGGGGCCAATAGGTTAAAATACAGCTTCAGCTGTTGACTTATTTTCTTATTGATGGGTTTTCATGAAAGACAAGGATGATGACTTTGCTGTTTTTGCATCAGGTTAATATTTTTGTTTAGGACTTCATTGATGGCAGCTTTGAGGATGAATCGTGCTTGATCAGTAATGAACGTGTTATCGACTGTGTGGTAAGAAGATGTCGGCTTATTGAGGGTAGATCTTTGGATCTGGATATCAACTAGAACTGGATTGCATCGACAATGACAAAATTGTCATCAATGTTGAACTCGTAAACACTATTTTAGAGTGTTGAATCAATGTAGTACTAGTCGCTGGCAGCTTTGTCAGTGATCTTTCAGCAGATATAATACCATGTGTTCTGGAATATTTCTTTTTCTGTGACCAAATCTTCTGAAGTGGGAGTCTTTGCCATTCCTTGACCAGAAGTCTGTCCCTTCAGGGCAGTGGTAGAGGGCCTCTTGGTGGATGTTACAGAGGGCTCCGATGTAGTTTTAGAAGCCATGTATTTAAATGGAGTCAATTCCAATATGTGCTTTAGCCGGTAAAACATTTGTCTCTGAGGAAGCCCCTAGAGGCCCAGCAGTCTACCCTCTCTAAATTTTGCAGTTACCACACACTTTCAGTTTCGGGCCCTATTTATGTATACAAAAAAAATGTTGTATTAAGGTCATCATTATAGACCTTCATGACCTCATAAACCTCACTTGATTAACCCCTTCCATGCGGACGCTAAAGTGCTCGTGTGCGTCAGACTGCCCCCGGCCATCCGAGCACATGGCACTGGAAGTTCCTCTGGTGCGAGAGGAATTCCCTTTCCTCATAAACAGCCTCGGGAGCTGAGGAAGAGCTTCCCCAGCTCCTATGGCGGTTTAGTTTTTTTTCACTGAAATGACGATCAGCGCGCACGTCGAGCCGACGTCATTTCAATTAAACCAAAACTGAAATGAGCTTATTTCAGTGTCACTTCCTATGTGCTCGAGGGGCTATCTCAGCCCCTGAGCACATGGCAAAGCACACTAGGCACCAAGGATGATTTTTATGACTATAGGGGTGGTGGCTGCCCAAAATGGTACACCAATGGCCCCCCTCAAAACAAATTCCACAGCCTTTCTGCCCCCCGGGAGGCACATGGGGGCAACAACCCCCTATGCCCCCCCCTCAAAAGAATTCCACAGATTTTCTATCCTCCCCCAGGAGGCAGATAGGGGCAATAGCCTCTGATCTGACCCCCGGGGGAGGGGGGATTAAGCCCACTAGGTGCCAGGATTGTTTTTTTTTTTTTATGTACGTAGGGGTGTGGGCTGCCCAAATTGGGAATGCCAATGCCCCCACTACCCCAGAAAAATAGCCACAGTCTAGGAAAGCCCACTAGGATCCAGGGATGTGGTTATGAGCATGTCAGCGAGAAGGTGCGTAGGCACGGGTCGCTCCCCTTTTTTTAGGCACACATTTTGGCTATTTCAATTAGATTTCTAGTCTCATCTCACAAGCGGGGACATAAAACCACTAGAAACCAGGGAGGGTTTGTATGTGTGTGAGGACTGGAGTTTGGCTAATGGTCTGTGTGTACTGACCATTGGCTTGAATTTTGCTGGCGGTGAGTGTGGACTTGCACTTGGCTAATGGTGTGTGCGGACTTGCGCTTCATGACAGTGTGTGTAGATTGGCGCTTGCCTGGTGAGTGGTTCTTGGCAGACGGGGTACGCCATCCACATACACCGCCAGCCGGCGGTTGGCTGCCGGTGTACGTGGATGGCGCTTGGCTGGTGGTGTATGTGGATGAGCTTGGCTGGCAGTGTGCGTGGATGGCGCTAGACTGGCAGTGTGTGTCGATGGTGCTACGCTGGCAGTGTGCGTGGATGGCGCTTGGCTGGCAGTGTGCGTGGATGGCACTTGGCTGGCAGTGTGCGTGGATGGCACTTGGCTGGCAGTGTGCGTGGATGGCACTTGGCTGGCAGTGCGCGTGGATGGCGCTTGGCTGGCAGTGTGCGTGGATGGCGCTTGGCTGGCAGTGTAGCTTGCATGGTTCCCCCAGCATTTTGTTACCCAGAATCCCCCACAAATCTCAAATTTACTTACAAAGTCAAATTTTCCTCACATTTCTGGGTGGGTAAGTAGTAGGATCACCATGCAGGCACAAATTTCCTACCACCCACTTGGGCCATCCACACAAGGGACTTTCTCCTGCCAGCCAATGCAGCCACCACCACCACCCTACCAAACCCAAATTAATATCATGGGTAGACACACTCACGCACTCATATTCTTGAACTAGCTAGTCTAGATATCAAGTATGGCAAGAATACCCCAGATCTACCCACACTCTCAGAATGGAGGGCGGGTATGGACTTGTATATGGTCTCAGAAAGGATGACATATAAAGCATGAGACTGCCCCAAGAAGTTCACTAAGATCTGGCCCCATGGCTGAGACATTATGGCCTAGAATTAGGGAGTGATAACAGTGACAACAGCCGCACACTGGATTGAGTCAGAGGCACGAGGGGGAGGGGGACCAGTGGCTACTCCCCTGGACTGGAACTCATGGGGTGGGAGAGGGTGGGTAAATGTAAATGTATTGGCATTTATATAGCGCACTACTTACCCGTAGGGTCCCAAGGCGCTTCGACCGCTGCGAAACCCTTCCTGGCTTCCCTGAGAGATGGTCCCTTAATGGGTATCTCCAGGGTGAGACCAGGCATCCCCGGCGGTCTGGTGGGGCCGTTAGTGAAGATGAGGCAAGCTAATGCCCAGAGTTGCCGAGTGTGATCGCTGATCAGAGTGGGCACAGAGGCGAGAGAATTATCGAGTCCGCTGACCCTGGTCCAGAAACCTGCCGCGCCGGGAATCGAACCCTGGTCCCGGGCCGTCCTCTGCTCTCGGGTCTGCCGCCTCTAACCAGTGAGCCACACTACTTCACTGGAAGGAGCCCTGCTCCAGTGTCCGTCCTGGTAACAACCATTGGAAAAATAATGCTGCTCACGAATGCTTCAATTTATACTGAGACTGCAAACTTACTAGGTGCAATGTATCTGTTTCAGTGTACTTTGTATTAATAAAAACCGTTTTAAAAAAAAAGTATGGGAAGACAATTTTTGAGTGCACTGAAAATCTTGAATATCATCAGAAAACAAACGTCGACTTGCGGAATCATCAAAAGAAAAAAAAACTCTTTAACGCACTCCTCATCTGCAAGTAACAACTTTTACACCACTGTTTCTTAAACTAGTGATTTCTGTGGACCCCATGAAATCATTATTGGAACCTGTGGATCCACATTGAATCATTATTTGCATCCGGGGACCCTCACTGAGTCAGTACTGGACATAGAGGACCACAGCCTAAGTACACAATATTGATCTTTGAACCATGAAATAATATTAAAAAATACAGAAACAGGCATTCAAACACATACAGAAATGATTAAATAGTTTATTTTATTCACACAAAAAAAAATTAAATGGGAATGTTAGAGTTTTGAAAAATTCAATTGAGGCCGCCCATTGTCCATAATATATTCTGTTGATACACCTGCACTGCTCATGAATGAATCTGAGGCAACCGTTTTTTTATTTTAACCTCCAATTTCAAACTCCTTCATATTTAGCAAACATTTTACATTTTTCAATTAACATTTGGCTTCTTTATTTACATTTTATTCATTTGTTAATATTATTTCATTTTCTAAGCAGTGTTGTAGCCCCCCTAAAAACACAATAGGCTTCGCTGACCCCTAGGGTCCCCAAACCAGAGGTTAAATCATTGTTTTACACTATTCACCACAGGGTCACCAGTAAAGGGAACCTCTTCCTATTTGCAACCTAGCTGTACGTATGTACCCAAAATAAATGTATCCTTTCTACACTCTTTACAACACTCTGCTTAACTACAGTTAGGTTGTGCACTTTATATTTAAGATTTTTATATAATCACATTTATTTTGAGACATACATATCTAATGGTTTACTGACAGAATGGGTCATACCTCTGTTTAATTCCAATAAACATATTTACATATGAAAGGGGTTTCACAAGAAACTGAAAATACAAAACATATTGTAAGAAACTGCCTCCTATTTGCACTTTTGTCTTCACTATTACTACTATTGGATGAGGCTCTAAGCTCACTGGGCAGGTATACTCAAAGCCAGGTAGACGTGGTGGAACCAAATAAAAAGTCAGATACAAGTAAATGTATAATCTGAGCTTTCTGGCAGAAATGGGTACACAATGCCCACAAGTCCTACTTCAGGTTTACATTAATTTTGAGACTGAACTGCTAGCCACATTTCTGCAGGTTTGTCTGATTGAATTGCACAGCAAGCACTGCATCAGTTATGCCCTGAGCTTGGTGGTTTCTTGGGAGTGTATTACTACCATTTACTCTTCGCTGATTTTTTTTATAGACTGGGAAGAACAGTCTATGCTAGGAGTAACATACCACTACCGACATGCCTTTGTACAGGGACCTATGAACAAACAAGTTACTAACCTTCAGTAACACTTTTTCTGGTAGAGACCATCTAGCCGCAGATGCCTCACCATTTGAATATTCCCCAGGCATCAGACTGGGTCCGGAAACTTCCTTCATATGTGTCGTACCCCTGTGTGTCAGCACTGATGTCGTTCAGCCTTGGAAATGAAGCTTATAAAAGGTGCTACTCCCAAGATATGACGTAGGTTGCTTTTGACACTGTCTTCACCTCAGACATGGAGCCCCAAAAGTAACGTATATCAGTGTGCAGATTGCTACACTTAGCATCTTATTAAGGGGTAGAGTCTAATCACAGAACGGGGAGGAAGGGCAGTTAGGTGCAGAATCTGTGACTAGATGGTCTTTACCAGAAAGTGTTACAGAAGGTAAGTAACTTGTTTGACAGCAGCTTCTAGCCACAGATTCCTCATGATTTGAATAGATACCAAAGCAGCACTGACAGCAATGAGAGGTGGGCTGTGAATGCACTCAAACCGGAAAAAGTCCTGCAGAAGTGAGTGGGCACAGTGCACGTGCCTGCAGACTTGGCTGTCCAGAGAATAGTGCTTAGTGAACGTATGGAGGGACGCCCAAGTAGCTGCCTGACAGATGTCTAGGACAGGGACTCCTCCTGCTAACTTAGTAGTAGCAGCTTTGGCCCGATAGGGAAGGATCACAAGCTTTCTGAAGGCTGCCTCCTTGCCAAAGCATTACAGATCTTAATACAACACACGATCCAGCACAAGATTATATGCTTCTGCACTGCCTTTCCTTTTTTCGCTCCAGTGAACCCCACATAGATTGAACATTCCAAACAGCACCGGGTGGATGATCCAATGTAGAAACAAACTGCTCTCTTTAGGTCAAAGCGATGGAGCCTCTCCCCTATGGGTTGAGGCAGAGCACAGAACGACAGCAGTATGATGGGTTTAACAACGTGTAATAGCATGACGACTTTCTTGTTTGCGCAGTCAGCCAGTTAATCGGGAAGGTGGTGGTGCATGACGGATGAACACACACAGCTTGAAGCTCACTCATGCTGTGCAGAGGTGATGGCAATCAGGAACACAGGATTAATGGTGAGAAGCTGCAAAGGACAATTGTGGAAGGTCTCGAATGGAGTACACTTTAAATATTAAGGAAAAGATTGCGGATCCACTGGGGCATCACAAACGGACAAAGGGGAAACATGTTGTAGCCCTTTCAGAAATTGCATCACAACTGGCGATTTATACAAGGAGGGCTGCTCAGGCAACCGTAAGAATGCAGAGAGGCCCCAAAGATAAACCATAACTGTGCCTAGGGCAAGGCCTTACCGGACAAATACAGGACAAATAAAATATCAGACAGTTTGGCCTGGCAGGGGTCAACCTGGCGAGTGCCAAACCAAACCACAAATTTGTCCCAACAACATGTTTATACGGGGATGTCTGGCTGCTAAGGTGACATCAAACACCGCCGGCAGAAGGCCAAAGATGTTCAGCTGTCACTGCTAAATCTCCATGCATGAAGGAGGAGGCTGCAAAGGCATGGGTGCAGAGCCCTGCCCTTTTGCTGCAACAGCAGGTCCTCCAGAAGGGGCAGCCTGATCAGAGAACACATTCTCAAGCTCAGGAGTTCTGGATACCAAACTATTCATGTTCAATTTGGAGCCATTAGGAGGACTTGGGCTGGTCTGTCCCAATCTTCTCAGGTACTCAGTGCAGGAGTGGTATCAGAGGGAAGGCATGCAACAGTCACAAGGTCCACTCGATGTGGAACCAATCTCTGAATGAGAGACGCCTTGGAAAGTTTCAGAAGTGCTAACATTGCACGTACTCAGTGGTGAGAAATCAATCTAGCCAAGGTTCTTCCCATTCGTGGAATAGGCCTCGTGCCACCCCCATGTGTAACTGCTACTCGTGATCTGCTAAGTGCTGATGGCTGGGTTTGTCTGGCCTGGCATTCGGGGAGCCCACCAGGTGGTTCGCCAGCAGAGAAAACATGGTGGTCCAGCCATTTCTGGTGACGCAAGGCGTCCTTGCACAGAGTCCTTGACTTCGCCTCTGCCCGGTTTGCTGCAGTACCACATGGTGGTGGTGGTGTCCATGAGCACCTGTACCAGCCTCATCTTGATGGTTGGCAGTGATGCTTTCAGGGACAAGCAGGTGGCCCTCAGCTCCAGACAACTGATATGCAGTCGAGATTCTGTAGGAGTCCAGAGGCCTCTGATCTCCACCTCTCTAAGTGGCAGCTCCAGACCAGAAGCAATGCATCGGTCACCACTGTCAACTCTGTGCGAGGAAGGGAGAGTGGTCTGCTGCTGACGCAATCACGGTCCAGCAACCACCACTTCAGATCCTTTGAAGTGTCCTCTAAAATCTGAACGTGTTTGAAGAGGTCCACTTGATGTTGAGCTCGCATGGGCTTCAGATTCAACTGCAGAGCTCGCATATGCAACCTCACATGCTCGACCAGCAGGATGCAGGAGGATATCAGTCCCAGCAGCCTCAGAGTCGACCTCACTGAAATCCAGAGCTAAGACTGAAAGATCGATATTGTAGTCTGAATGTCTTAGTCACTTTTTCGAGGGGTAAGGCACGAAACTTAACAGTGTCACAATTGGCTCAACTGAAGGGGAGCATCTGAGAAGGAGTCAGGGTTGACATTAGTATGTTGATAGTGAACCCCAAAGATTACAGGAGGTCGTCGTACTATGGAGGTGGCCATTGACTTCTTAGGCGACCCCATCGTCGAAGGAGGGAAAGACTAGGATCCCTGAGCTGCAAAGGTGTGCTGCCACCGATCTCGTTTTCATGAAAACCTGAGGGGCACTGGTGAGACCGAAGAAGGCACAGCAAACTAATAATTCTCTTCTCCCACCATGAACCTCAGGCAGCTCTGTCTGGCCAGCAGGATGGGAATATGGAAATAAAAATCCTCCAAATCCAAGGTCACCATTCGATCTCCAGGATCGAAAGCAGACATGACCTGGGCTTGGGTGATCATTTTGAACTTCTTCTGGAGGAAGGCATTGAAAGGGCACAAGTCTAGAATAGGCCAAACACCCAAGTCATTTGTGGGCACCAGAAATTAGCAGGAACAACCATACCTTACTTTCATCACAGGCACCCTTTTAACAGCCCATTTGGCAAAAAGGGCCTCAACGTCCTGCCGCAAAATGTTGAAATGGTACTCAGTCAGTAATTGGGTGGAAGATGCAGCGGCGACGAAAGGAAGGGTAAGGCATAACCTTTGTAGACAATCTGCATAACCCACCTGTCTGATGTGCTCTCTAGCCAATCTGGATAGAATCTGTGGATTCTGCCTCCCACAGTGTATTTGTGACCCAGTAAGTGTAAACTAAAGAGGCTTGGCAGGTCGGCCTGCAGGGAGTTGAAGGACTGAGCAGCACGCTGAACTTGGCTGCAGGGGCAGTGGGCACCAAGGCCTCCCCCGCTCAACTTTTGGGTTCCCTGCTGGGGAGGGACATGCTGGCAGTAAGGAATGCTTGAATTGAAGTCATGTAAGGAATGCTAAAATTGCCGATGGCGAGGCTGGGTAGCTCTACTCTCCTTAAAATGTTCCAGGGCAGAATCATCATTGTCCCCCAAATACGTGAGCCCCATTGAACTGTGTGTCCATCAGGGAGGACTGGACGTCAACTAAGAACCTAGTTGATCGTAGCCGTGCATGGCGATGAATGGCAACAATGGTGCCAATAGAGTCGGTGGTGTCCAAGCCACAACAAATTGTGAACTTGGCCATATCACCACCATCCTGAATGGCCAGTGACGGAACAGAGCGAAGGACTTCAAGAACACCTGGGTGTACTTGCACCACTGAATACCAGAGGACATGAGTATAGTGAACCAGCAAAAAGGAGGCATTAACTGATTGCAGGGTCAAACTGGCTGAGAAGAGATATTTTCCACATGTCTCCACTTGTTTCGATGCCCTGTCAGGGTGAGTGGTGGGAAAATTGTTAGGGACGGTCCGGCTGATGGAGGCCTGCACCAGGAGGCTCTCAGCAGAATGGTGCTGGAATAAAAAGGCTGTCGCCGGGAGCAGAGCGATTAAATCTGTCAATTTGCTGGTTAATCAGAGCACCAGTAAATGGCTTAGCCCAAGCTCTAGCAGGGCATCTGTCAATTCCATGATTAAAAGGTAGGAGTGGTGCATAAGCAGTCTGGGCCGACTTCAGGACTTCTGTCAGGACATTTGTTTTCACCTCTATAGTGGCGAGGTACAGGTTAAGGGTTTGACCACCCTATGCCTTACCGTGGCAAAGGATGTAGATTTGTCCATGGCTAGGCCACGAGGAGGTAAAATAGCCAACACTGGGGAAATGTCCAGCCCACTAGCACCTTGCAAATCTGCATAGCAATTTTCATCGGCATAGGAATGAGTGAACTCACCAACCTGGTCAAGATCATTATCAGAGTCCGTTCCAAAAAGAGGGTGTAAACAGTATTGCCTTCTTTGTGGTAGGAAGGGAGAGTGCAGAAACCTCTATCAGATTTGGTTGGGACACTGGTCAAATTCACACATGCTTCGAGACAGTGTTTGAAAGGACAGTCAGGCCACCTTTTCAGGCAGTTAAGAC
Source organism: Lissotriton vulgaris (assembly GCF_964263255.1). Classification (NCBI taxonomy): domain Eukaryota; kingdom Metazoa; phylum Chordata; class Amphibia; order Caudata; family Salamandridae; genus Lissotriton; species Lissotriton vulgaris. The sequence goes on from NC_141697.1 coordinate 641,860,328, forward strand.
ACCATCGGGTCGATGTACCCAGGCCTGGAGTGGATATGGGCAACGGGGCACTACTGGAGCCAAGGGTGGAAGCGGCTCAGAGGGTCCAGCTGGCGACGAGGGCGAACCCTCGAGCAGTAACCCAGATGGTAGACCTCTGGGCCCTATGTAGCCCAAAGGGGCACCAGAGGGAGTCAGTAGAAATCCAAAGAGACAGAGCATAGTTGATCAAAACTCTTCAGTCTGGCGAGGTGTAGCTGAAGGTCCTAAAAACTCATTTTGTGCCAATCCAGCTGTGGAATCTACTCCAAAGTTGGTGGACTTCAGAAACGGGACCACTGGCGCAACCCAAGCGCTTTATCAGGGAAGTGGGAATGGCATGAAGGAGCCATCCAAGTTTCTTAGATACCTGAACAAGCTTTGGACTTGGAGCAGGACTTGGACTGGTCCTGGCAAGGTGTCTTTTTCTGCTTGGTGATGTAAAGTTTTGCCTTGCATTATCTAAAGGCCTTCGGTTTCATCAACTTGAAGTCTCTGTAGGTCTTGGGAGTCGTAACTCTACCCCAGACACCACAGGCAAAGCTGGTGGGGCTCTAAAACAGACACCCGTTTGTGAGAATCCTTATAGGGCTTAAATCCTGTCTTGGGGAGGGAGGGGGGTCACACCCCTGGCATACTATTGAAAATGTGTTGAGAAAAATTGAAAAAGTAGTCTCTGAAAGATGAGAAGTTCCAGATCCATGTCTGGAGGGATGGAAAGAAAGGAACAGACGTCAGCGTGCAGGAGTGGTGCACTTCTGGATCAGAACAATGTCACTGCAGTGCCATACACGCCACAATCTGGAGCGGAGGTACTAGAAGAATATTTTCCAGAACCAGTCGGATGCCTGGGCAATTTTCAAAAGGTGATGAATCTGCAATTAGCAAATCTTTATCAGAAACTAAAGTACATACTAGCATCTGGACACCAAACAACAATATTGGATTATTCACTCTGCAAATTTAAAAGTAACAGGTTCTCACTTCAGGCAACCCGTGCATCTCACAATCTGGTAAAACCTCTCCAACCTCATGACTACACTATCTGCCAAAAGACAGCTCTTCAAATCTTGACTGGTTCACAACTGTGAGCTACGGTGACCACTTCACAATGCTTCTTCCATTAGTAACTGTGGGGATAATGTATGTTGACCAGTTACAAACTGCATTTATCTGCAGAAGATAGAGACTAGGTACTACATACCTGATTTTCTGGGAAGAAAGAGATGTTTTTTTATGAATAACTATAGGCTGTCACCTCACTGGACTTGAACAATGTTCACTGAAGGCGAAATGTACAACTGTCTCTGTTCTTCTAGTTTCCAAAGTTTTATAGATGCATTTAATTTTCATTTTCAAAATATAGGAAAATGTTAACTATACTGATTACGTTCAATGGGAAGTTACCGTTGAAGGGGTTGTTGTTGGTACGGATACGGTCAGCAACTGCGCCATCAAGTTCACGTTTTTTCACACACTGAATACCCAAATTCTGGAAGCTGGGAAGGAAAGTAAACAAAGAAAACGTAAATCATTTTATTTTAAACTTCAGCCCTCATATTCATCAGAGTCTCAAGTAGCAGAAATGGGAAATAATACCTTCTTAGTGATTAAGTTACCCGTAGTCAGTATATTTCAAAACTAAAAACCTAAAGGACAGGGCAAGAAAAAAAAGTCCAAGAGAGGCTGTCAGTTTAAAATATTGTACGATAAGCAAGAGCCCACCTCTTTCCAGTCGGGTGTCACAACTGCCCATGCAACACAAAACTTAACAGCCCATGCTTTGAGTGGCAGGAGCCTAGAAAATGATTAAAAAAGGTGATGAATGAGTGCAGAGTGCTCTTATTCTTTACCAGATAGTGCTGATCTGCCTCAAGCACACGGTTGATAATCTGATTTCACAGACTCAAAAGTAAGGGGAAAATTCAGATTCAAATAGGCTATGTGTAACACTATAGCCAAAAACCACAACTTTGCAGAAATAGGTTTTCAAAAGGCATGCAGAATAACATGTATGGCTGCTCTTCAAATATCTGCTACAGGTACATACATCTGAAAAGCCCTCGCTTTAGGTCTGGTAGACGGACAATGATTTCTTAGTGGAGGTAGAACCCCATCCCATTGGTTTCATAATCTTTGCACGTAAGCAAGACTAACCTACCTGGAAAAACTTCCCTTTGTTACTTTGTTGTCAGAGGTAGAGTTAAAACCATCAGGAGATTAATATATAGAGTGAATACCCTATGGTAACAGTTATTTATAGACTATTTCAAGTTTCTCAAATACTACTTTTAGTGTAAAGTATTCTCAAGCTAAAAAAAGTCCTGGCTAGACAACTGAATGATTTCCTGGTTCAGATGACATTTTGACAGAACCTTTGGAATAATAATATAGGGAACTGTTCTCAGCACCACTTTGTCTATACGGAAAATAAAATAAGGCTCACACAAAGACAAACTTCAAACTCTCAAATCCTTATGTTCGAAATCGATCGTGAATATCAATGCCGTAGTCAAGAGGCCACTGTCACAAGTTAATATAGGTTCAAATAGTAGATTCATTAAAGTAAGAGAATTAAACTCCAGCCCCGTGTGGATACCGATCTTGTTTTGTATTTTTCTTTCACTGTAAAGCACAAATGTGGCAGGTGTTACTTCACAGCATCAGATGTCAATGCGAAAGGGAGATAAACAACTATAAAGCAATTCATTGATGCCAAATTCTCTGTAGAATTGTTGGTCTTCCAGAGTTTACAGGGGGCTCAAATGTCTGATTTGGGCATAGGAACTAGTTGTGACAGTGCAGACCTATCCCCATACAGTTTGACCCTCATTGTAATAATTCACACAGTCTTGGAAGCCAGACTTATGCGCCTGGTTGGATGGTAAAGTGTGAAAATGTGAAGCAGTATATTAGAGCTGTGGCAAGCTCTACCTTGTGGGTAAGTCAGAGATTTACATTAAGGACAAATACAAATGCTTCCCAACTGCTTCATTGTTTGAAGAGTAGACATCCGCAGAAGTGTGCAAGAGTTTACAAGGGTTCCTGAATTGCTAAAGGCATTATAAATACTAGGATAGCATCTTGAGCGGGCTGGTTATGGCTTAAGGCATTAACTCAAGGACAACAGCAAACTATTCGACTGAAATCTACTGCAGAATTCTTGGTAGCAGACAAGAGCTATGCTATCAAAGATTGCACAGGCACAGAGGGCGAGAGTATTTTAACACAAGGTTTTGGCTACTTGCATTCTTTTGCGAGGCAAACAGGTCGATTAGTGGTGTGCCCCAATGGTGGAAGCAGTGATTGAACGCTTGTGGGTTTATCTACCACTAGTGCATTTTCTGGGGACTCCTGCGGAGATCATCTGCAAAACCAGTGAACATCCCTGGGAGATGTTGCCAGTAAGGAGACTGGATGTGTATAGCCCAATGCCAAATCTGCTGCATGAGCCATTATTGTTTCAGCCAGTGCATTCAATCTGTTTCTGTTTGCAATATATTGCCATTCTGGAGAATGCATGGCAGAAAAGCTTAACGAGCTAGTTGATCGCCATGGGTTCCAACACACTGACATAGAGGAACACTTGCTGTGTGCACCAAGGGTCATGAATCATGAGGAGCAACATGTGAGTCCACCAACCGAGAAGGGGGGCATCTATATTGATGGTCCCTTGTTACTTTGGGTTGAAAACGACAAGCCCAGTTATAGGTTCTTTGTATTACACCTTTGTAGTTTGTGTTAATCACTGGACGTCACCAACAATAGACCCTTCCAATCCTCAGCTGCTTGTGATCAAGGTCTTGATCGAGGTTTTCGAAGCAGCTACATGTGTTAGCTGGTGTGTGACACGAAATCAATGCTAGATTCTGCTTTCATATCAGTTTCATGACCAAACTCAGGTCAATGCAACGAGTGGCCAAGGGGAAGCAGTCTTGAAATAAGTGGACTCTCTCTGGGCAGGTGTAGGCGTTGTCTGCAACTGAACTGAGTGTGGCTCAGATGAAAGCTTGTGTTTTTTGGAGATGAATGTGTGATAGTTTTCACATTGACTGTGAACGCTAACTATGGAACAAAATCTTTTGCGGAGGGTGAGCACGGAATTTTGCCATAATGCTCCCCTTTAAAATAATTTGTTCAAGTGTAGGAACACATAAATGCAACTGCACCAGATTATACATTGCCACAAACGCCAGATGATTGGTGAACACCAAGGGGGCGCCAAGACACCTCTGTTTATTTGTGCACTCAATAAATTATATTGACATAACATTTAGATGGCTCGCCTGTGCTGCAGAATGCGTTCATGCACCTGCGTCACTGTACTGCCCACATATCTCAGATTACAGGTGCAAGTCAGGACATAAATCAGATGATCAGTTTTGAAAGTGAACGTGCACTCAATTTTCCTTGCATCATTATTAAAAGGATGTATGGTATTCTTTTAAATTTATGTCCGTGGTGCAAGCTTTGCACCCTGTGCATTTATGGAACCTGTGTCCCCCGCCTCTTCCTGATAACTATCTACCAGACCTACGGATTTCCAGGCTGGATTTCACCAATTTGTCTCTCATTGATACTGCTCTGTGGTATGCAATTTGGAGAATTTTCGGGACCAATGCCCCTATTATTGGCTCAGATTGAATGATGTGCCAATTCTCTCTCATTAATGGTCCTATTTCTTGGCCTTGATTTCTGTAAGTGGTTATCATTCTCACCGTTACTTTCGTTTGCGGTTTATTTTTGGGGTTAAAATAGATTTATCTTGTTAAAGTTTTTCTTAAGATGCTCTCAGGGCACTTTCACTGTACCCTCTAGATTTAAATCTGTCGATTATTTCTTCCATATACATACACAAATACATATATACACAACACACACACCACACACGTTTTACACTACCACAAGGCACATCTCTCCCACAGGATAACATTGGGTTACCTTATTACAATTAATACATTATAACTTGTGTGGGAGCCAATAGGAATGCCATGTTTACCATTAAAGAAGGTTTTAAATTGCAGTTCCTCAAATGCTAAAGTCATAATGCTGAAAATTAATTTTTTAGAAAATTGGCATTATATTGTCCTAATAATTTGGTGCCTGTCCCTTGTTCCGGGGTCAAATGACTAGGTGTAGTTGGCAGCTAACTTCTGTGTATTCTTCCTAGGCAGTCTCATAAGAGGGCCTAAGTGTTGGCAGTATGCGCCATCTGGCTTAATTCTTTTTGGGGGGGGGGGGGAGGGTATGGAGCTCTCCCCTTCCACACTTGCACTTCAAAGCACTAACGCACAAATGACTTCACACTAGCCTATTGTGTGCCCACACCAATTAGGACCAAGGCAGGGAGGCAGGAAATTCTACACACCTCTGTAGAAGCTTCTCGCACTTCAAAGTGGGCACCAGGTATAACAAGCATTTGTAATGCATTCGTCTCGCATTAGGAAAGTTTGAGCTATTAGTATTGTAAATGACAATTTTTTATTTATATTTTGTTTTTGAAAATAGCTAAATTAATAGCTTTGTCATTTACAATGCCAATAGTTATAACTTTCGCAAATGTGACACCTATAGCATTTGTAATGCAATATGTGTTGTATTTACGTGATTTACATGTATTGATATTACAAATAACAATGGCTTTTAATTTTTTTCAATAATTAATACTTAAATAAAAGTTATTGTAATTTATGGCAATAGCTTAAAGTTTTGTAAATAACTTTTGTGAAGATTATGTTCAGTGTATTTTATTTTGACGAAAATCCAAGAACAGAAGTGAAATATTAACATCTTTTTGTTACATTTGTAATAAAGCTTGAAACATTGAGAGAACATATTTGAACCAGGTGCTGTTGAATGGTTGCACAGACTGATGCTGTGGTGGCGCTGAGTGATGTGATGACAAATGAGTGATGCTGTGGTGTTCAGTGATGCTGCGGTAGCACATAGTGATGTTGTGGTGCCCCCGAGTGATGCTGGGGTGGTGCGGAGTGATGCTGTATGCTATGCTAGGTTTTGTTTTGCTATCCTATGCCTTGTTTTGTTATGCTGTGTTGTGTTTTGTTATGCTATGCTATGCTTGGTTATGCTATGCTAGATTTGTTATGCTATGCTATGTTTTGTTATGCTATGTTCTGTTGTGTTTTATTATGCTATGCTTTGTTTTGCTATGCTTTGTTATGCTATGCTATGTTTTGTTGTGTTTTATTAAGCTATGCTATGTTTAGTTGTGTTTTGTTTTGTTATGCTATGTTTTGTTATGTTATGCTATGTTTTGTTATGCTAAGCTATGTTTTGTTTTGCTATCCTATCCTTTGTTTTGTTATGCTATGCCATGTTTAGTTTTGCTATCCTGTGCTATGCATTGTTATGTTATGCTATGTTTTGTTATGCTAAGCTATGTTTCTTTTTGCTATCCTATCCTATGCTTTGTTTTGTTATGCTATGCTATGTTTAGTTTTGCTATCCTATGCTATGCTTTGTTATGCTATGCTTTGTTTTGCTATGCTATGCTATGCTTTGTTATGCTATGTTTTGTTATGCTATGCTAAGCTTTGTTTTGTTATGCTATGTTGTGTTTTATTATGCTATGCTATGTTTTGTTGTGTTGTTATGCTATGCTTCGCAATGCTCTGTTTTTTTATGCATGCCATGTTTTATTTTGTTTTGTTATTCTATGCTATGCAATGCTATGTTTTGTCATGTATGCTAGGCTTTGTTGTGTTTTGCTATGTTTTGTTATGCTATGCTATGTTTTACGTTATGTTTTGTTCTGCTATGTTTTGTTGTGTTTTGTTATGCTATGCTATGTTTTGTTCCACTAAGCTATGTTTTGTTAGGCTATGTTTTGTTATGCTATGCTATGCTTTGTCGTGTTGTTATGCTATGCTATTTGTGTTTTGCTATTTTTTGCTATCCTATGCTTTGTTGTGTTATGCTATGCTATGTTTTGTTATGCTATGATGGTGAGGGTGTGTGAGTGAGGGTGAGGGTGAGTGAGAGGGGGTGAGGGGGTGTGAGGGTGAGAATGTGTGTGAGGGTGAGAGGGTGAGGGGGTGTGGGAGGGTGATGAGGTGTGTGATGGTGAGGGGGTGTGAGGGTGAGGGGGGGTGAGGGGGTGTGAGGGTGAGGAGTGTGAGGGTGAGGGGGTGTGAGGGTGTGAGGGTGAGGGGGGTGAGGGGCGTGAGGGTGTGAGGGAGGGTGTGGGGGTGTGGGGGTGAGGGGGTGTGAGGGTGAGGGTGGGTGAGGGTGTGTGAGGGTGAAGGTGATGAGGTGTGTGAGGGTGAGGGGGGTGAGGGGGTGTGAGGGTGAGGGGATGTGAGGGTGAGGAGTGTGAGGGTGAGGGGGTGTGAGGGTGAGGGGGTGTGAGGGTGAGAGGGTGAGGGGGTGAGGGTGTGAGGGAGGGTGAGGGGGTGTGGGGGTGTGGGGGTGTGAGGGTGTGTGAGGGTGAAGGTGGTGTGAGGGTGTGTGAGGGTGAAGGTGGTGTGAGGGTGAAGGTGGTGTGAGGGTGAAGGTGGTGTGAGAGTGAAGGTGGTGTGAGGGCGAGGTGGTGTGAGGGCGAGGTGGTGTGAGGGCGAGGTGGTGTGAGGGCGAGGTGGTGTGAGGGCGAGGTGGTGTGAGGGCAAGGTGGTGTGAGGGTGAGGGGGTGAGAGGGGGGTGGGAGAGGGGGTGTGAGGGTTAGGGGGCGAGTGTGAGAGGGTGTGAGGGTGAAGGGGGCGCAAGGGTGAGGGTGAAGGGGGTGCAAGGGTGAGGGTGTGAGGGGGTTTGTGAGGGTGAGGGGTGCGAGGGTGAGGGGTGCGAGGGTGAGGGGTGCGAGGGTGAGGGGTGCGAGGGGGAGGGGTGCGAGGGGGAGGGGTGCGAGGGGGAGGGGTGCGAGGGGGAGGGGTGCGAGGGGGAGGGGTGCGAGGGGGAGGGTGCGAGGGGGAGGGGTGCGAGGGTGAGAGTGTGAGTGTGAGGGAAGGTGACGGGGTGATGGGGTGTGAGGGTGATGGGGTGTGAGGGTGAGGGGGTGTGAGGATGGGTGAGGGTGTGTGAGGGTGAGGGAGTGTGAGGGGGTGAGTGTGAGGGGGTGTGAGGGTGAGAAGGTGTGTAAGGGTGAGAAGGTGGGTGAGGGTGTGTTAGGGTGAGCAGGGGTGAGCGGGGGTGAGAGGGTGTGTGAGGGTGAGAGGGTGAGGGGATGTGAGGGTGAGAGGGTGTGTGAGGCGGGGTGAGGCTGTGGGTGAGGGTGTGAGGGAGGGTGAGGGGGTGTGAGGGAGGGTGAGGGGGTGTGAGGGTGAGGGGGTGTGGGGGGGTGAGGGGGTGTGAGGGTGAGGGGGTGTGAGGGTGAGGGGGTGTGTGAGGGTGAGGGTGAGTGGGTGTGTGAGGGTGAGTGGGTGTGAGTGGGTGTGTGAGGGTGAGTGGGTGTGTGAGGGTGAGTGGGTGTGTGAGGGTGAGTGGGTGTGTGAGGGTGAGTGGGTGGGTGAGGGTGAGTGGGTGGGTGAGTGGGTGTGTGAGGGTGAGAGGGTGGGTGAGGGTGTGTTAGGGTGGGTGAGGGTGTGTTAGGGTGAGCGGGGGTGAGTGGGTGTGTGAGGGGGTGAGGGAGTGTGAGGGGGTGAGTGTGAGGGGGTGTGAGGGTGAGAGGACGTGTGAGGGTGAGAGGGTGTGTAAGGGTGAGAAGGTGGGTGAGAGGGTGTGTTAGGGTGAGCGGGGGTGAGAGGGTGTGTGAGGGTGAGAGGGTGAGGGGATGTGAGGGTGAGAGGGTGTGTGTGCGGGTGAGGGTGTTTGAGGCGGGGTGAGGGTGAGGCTGTGGGTGAGGGTGTGAGGGAGGGTGAGGGGGTGTGGGGGTGTGAGGGTGAGGGGGTGTGAGGGGGTGTGTGAGGGTGAGTGGGTGTGTGAGGGTGTGTGAGGGCGAGGGGGTGAGAGGGTGTGTGAGGGTGAGAGGGTGTGTGAGGGTGAGGGGGTGAGAGGGTGTGTGAGGGTGAGAGGGTGTGTGAGGGTGAGAGGGTGTGTGAGGGTGTGTGAGGGTGAGAGGGTGTGTGAGGGTGAGAGGGTGTGTGAGGGTGAGAGGGTGTGTGAGGGTGAGAGGGTGGGTGAGGGTGTGTGAGGGTGAGTGAGGGTGAGTGAGGGTGAGAGGGTGTGTGAGGGTGAGAGGGTGTGTGAGGGTGAGGGGATGTGAGGGTGAGAGGGTGAGGGGATGTGTGGGTGAGAGGGTGTGTGTGCGGGTGAGGGTGTGTGAGGCGGGGTGAGGGTGTGTGTGAGGGTGAGGGTGTGAGGGAGGGTGAGGGTGTGAGGGAGGGTGAGGGGGTGTGGGGGTGTGAGGGTGAGTGGGGGTGTGAGGGTGAGTGGGGGTGTGAGGGTGAGTGGGGGTGTGAGGGTGAGAGGATGCAAGAGGATGTGCGAGGGTGAGGGGGGTGAGGGGATGTGAGCGGGTGTGTGAGGGTGAGAGGGTGTGTGAGGGTGAGAGGGTGTGTGAGGGTGAGAGGGTGAGAGGGTGTGTGAGGGTGAGAGGTTTTGGTTTGCTATCCTATGCCTTGTTTTGTTATACTATGCTAGGTTTTGCTATCCTATGCTTTGATTTGTTATGTTATGCTATGCTGTGTTGTGTTTTGTTATGCTATGCTATGCTTGGTTATGCTATGCTAGATTTGTTATGCTATGCTAGATTTGTTATGCTATGCTATGTTTTGTTATGCTATGTTCTGTTTTGTTGTGTTTTATTAAGCTATGCTATGTTTAGTTGTGTTTTGCTTTGTTATGCTATGTTTTGTTATGTTATGCTATGTTTTGTTATGCTAAGCTATGTTTTGTTTTGCTATCCTATCCTATGCTTTGTTTTGTTATGCTATGCTATTTTTAGTTTTGCTATCCTGTGCTATGCATTGTTATGTTATGCTATGTTTTGTTATGCTAAGCTATGTTTCTTTTTGCTATCCTATCCTATGCTTTGTTTTGTTATGCTATGCTATGTTTAGTTTTGCTATCCTATGCTATGCTTTGTTATGCTATGCTTTGTTTTGCTATGCTATGCTTTGTTATGCTATGTTTTGTTATGCTATGCTAAGCTTTGTTTTGTTATGCTATGTTGTGTTTTATTATGCTATGCTATGTTTTGTTGTGTTTTTATGCTATGCTATGCTTCGCAATGCTCTGTTTTTTTTATGCATGCCATGTTTTATTTTGTTTTGTTATTCTATGCTATGCAATGCTATGTTTTGTCATGTATGCTAGGCTGTGTTGTGTTTTGCTATGTTTTGTTATGCTATGCTACGTTTTATGTTATGTTTTGTTCTGCTATGTTTTGTTGTGTTTTGTTATGCTATGCTATGTTTTGTTCCACTAAGCTATGTTTTGTTAGGCTATGTTTTGTTATGCTATGCTATGCTTTGTCGTGTTGTTATGCTATGCTTTTTGTGTTTTGCTATTTTTTGCTATCCTATGCTTTGTTGTGTTATGCTATGCTATGTTTTGTTATGCTATGATGGTGAGGGTGTGTGAGTGAGGGTGAGGGTGAGTGAGAGGGGGTGAGGGGGTGTGAGGGTGAGAATGTGTGTGAGGGTGAGGGGGTGTGGGAGGGTGATGAGGTGTGTGATGGTGAGGGGGTGTGAGGGTGAGGTGGGGTGAGGGGGTGTGAGGGTGAGGGTGAGGAGTGTGAGGGGGTGTGAGGGTGAGGGGGTGTGAGGGTGAGGGGGTGTGAGGGAGGGTGAGGGTGTGTGGGGGTGAGGGGGTGTGAGGGTGAGGGTGGGTGAGGGTGTGTGAGGGTGAAGGTGATGAAGTGTGTGAGGGTGAGGGGGGGTGAGGGTGAGGGGATGTGAGGGTGAGGAGTGTGAGGGTGAGGGGGTGTGAGGGTGAGGGGGTGTGAGGGTGAGGGGGTGAGGGTGTGAGGGAGGGTGAGGGGGTGTGGGGGTGAGGGGGTGTGAGGGCGAGGGTGGGTGAGGGTGTGTGAGGGTGAAGGTGGTGTGAGGATGAAGGTGGTGTGAGGGCGAGGTGGTCTGAGGGCGAGGTGGTGTGAGGGTGAGGGGGTATGAGGGTGAGGGGGTATGAGGGTGAGGGGGTATGAGGGTGAGGGGGTATGAGGGTGAGGGGGTATGAGGGGGTATGAGGGTGAGGGGGTATGAGGGTGAGGGGGTATGAGGGGGTGGGAGAGGGGGTATGAGGGTGAGGGGGTGAGAGGGGGGTGGGAGAGGGGGTGTGAGGGTTAGGGGGTGAGTGTGAGAGGGTGTGAGGGTGAAGGGGGCGCAAGGGTGAGGGTGAAGGGGGCGCAAGGGTGAGGGTGTGAGGGGGTTTGTGAGGGTGAGGGGTGCGAGGGGGAGGGGTGCGAGGGGGAGGGGTGCGAGGGGGAGGGGTGCGAGGGGGAGGGGGTGTGAGGGGGAGGGGGTGTGAGGGGGAGGGGGTGTGAGGGTGAGAGTGTGAGGGTGAGAGTGTGAGGGTGTGAGTGTGAGGGAAGGTGACGGGGTGATGGGGTGTGAGGGTGAGGGGGTGTGAGGGTGAGGGGGTGTGAGGGTGAGGGGGTGTGAGGGTGAGGGGGTGTGAGGGTGAGGGGGTGTGAGGGTGAGGGGTGTGAGGGTGAGGGGGTGTGAGGGTGAGGGAGTGTGAGGGGGTGAGTGTGAGGGGGTGTGAGGGTGAGAGGACGTGTGAGGGTGAGAGGGTGTGTAAGGGTGAGAAGGTGGGTGAGAAGGTGGGTGAGAGGGTGTGTTAGGGTGAGCGGGGGTGAGAGGGTGTGTGAGGGTGAGAGGGTGAGGGGATGTGAGGGTGAGAGGGTGTGTGTGCGGTGAGGGTGTGTGAGGCGGGGTGAGGGGGTGTGGGAGGGTGAGGGTGAGGGGGTGTGAGGGTGAGGGTGAGGGGGTGTGAGGGTGAGTGGGTGTGTGAGGGTGAGTGGGTGTGTGAGGGTGAGTCGGTGTGTGAGGGTGAGTGGGTGTGTGAGGGTGAGTGGGTGTGTGAGGGTGAGTGGGTGTGTGAGGGTGAGTGGGTGTGTGAGGGTGAGGGGTGTGTGAGGGTGAGTGGGTGTGTGAGGGTGAGAGGATGCAAGAGGGTGTGTGAGGGTGAGGGGGTGAGGGGATGTGAGCGGGTGAGAGGGTGTGTGAGGGTGTGTGAGGGTGTGTGAGGGTGAGTGAGGGTGAGTGAGGGTGAGTGAGGGTGAGTGAGGGTGAGGGTGAGAGGGTGTGTGAGGGTGAGAGGGTGTGTGAGGGTGAGAGGGTGTGTGAGGGTGAGGGGATGTGAGGGTGAGAGGGTGTGTGTGCGGGTGAGGGTGTGTGAGGCGGGGTGAGGGTGTGTGTGAGGGTGTGAGGGAGGGTGAGGGGGTGTGGGGGGTGTGAGGGTGAGGGGGTGTGAGGGTGAGGGGGGGTGAGGGGGTGTGAGGGTGAGGGGGTGTGAGGGTGAAGTGGGGGTGTGAGTGGGGGTGTGGGGGTGTGAGGGTGAGAGGATGCAAGAGGGTGTGTGAGGGTGAGGGGGGTGAGGGGATGTGAGCGGGTGTGTGAGGGTGAGAGGGTGTGTGAGGGTGAGAGGGTGTGTGAGGGTGAGAGGGTGTGTGAGGGTGAGAGGGTGTGTGAGGGTGAGGGGTGTGAGGGTGAGGGGTGCGAGGGGAGGGGTGCGAGGGGGAGGGGTTGCGAGGGGGAGGGGTGCGAGGGGGAGGGATGTGAGGGGGAGGGGTGCGAGGGGAGGGGTGCGAGGGGGAGGGGTGCGAGGGGGGGGGTGAGGGGGAGGGGGTGTGAGGGTGAGAGTGTGAGGGTGTGAGTGTGAGGGAAGGTGACGGGGGTGATGGGGTGTGAGGGTGAGGGGGTGTGAGGGTGAGGGGGTGTGAGGGTGAGGGGGTGTGAGGGTGAGGGGGTGTGAGGGTGAGGGGTGTGGGGGTGAGGGAGTGTGAGGGGGTGAGTGTGAGGGGGTGAGAGGACGTGTGAGGGTGAGAGGGTGTGTAAGGGTGAGAAGGTGGGTGAGAGGGTGTGTTAGGGTGAGCGGGGGTGAGAGGGTGTGTGAGGGTGAGAGGGTGAGGGGATGTGAGGGTGAGAGGGTGTGTGTGCGGTGAGGGTGTGTGAGGCGGGGTGAGGGTGTGTGAGGCGGGGTGAGGGGGTGTGGGAGGGTGAGGGTGAGGGAGGGTGAGGGGGTGAGGGTGAGTGGGTGTGTGAGGGTGAGTGGGTGTGTGAGGGTGAGTGGGTGTGTGAGGGTGAGTGGGTGTGTGAGGGTGAGTGGGTGTGTGAGGGTGAGTGAAGGTGAGTGAGGGTGAGAGGATGCAAGAGGGTGTGTGAGGGTGTGTGAGGGTGAGTGAGGGTGAGTGAAGGTGAGTGAGGGGTGAGAGGGTGTGTGAGGGTGAGAGGGTGTGTGAGGGTGAGAGGGTGTGTGAGGGTGAGGGGATGTGAGGGTGAGAGGGTGTGTGTGCGGGTGAGGGTGTGTGAGGCAGGGTGAGGGTGTGTGTGAGGGTGTGAGGGAGGGTGAGGGGGTGTGGGGGGGTGAGGGGGTGTGAGGGTGAGTGGGGGTGTGAGGGTGAGTGGGGGTGTGAGGGTGAGTGGGGGTGTGAGGGTTGAGTGGGGGTGTGAGGGTGAGTGGGGGTGTGGGGGTGTGAGGGTGAGAGGATGCAAGAGGATGCAAGAGGGTGTGTGAGGGTGAGGGGGGTGAGGGGATGTGAGCGGGTGTTTGAGGGTGAGAGGGTGTGTGAGGGTGAGGGGGGTGAGGGGATGTGAGCGGGTGTGGTGTGTGAGGGTGTGAGGGTGGTGGGTGAGAGGGTGAGAGGGTGTGTGAGGGGTGTGAGGGTGAGAGGGTGAGGGTGAGAGGGTGTGTGAGGGTGTGTGAGAGGGGTGAGGGGAGGGTGTGAGGGTGAGAGGGTGAGGGTGAGAGGGTGTGTGAGGGTGAGAGGGTGAGGGTGAGAGGGTGTGTTAGGGTGAGGGTGAGAGGGTGTGTGAGGGTGAGAGGGTGTGTGTTCGGGTGAGGGTGTGTGAGGGGGGTGTGTGAGGGGATGTGAGGGTGAGGGGGTATGAGGGGATGTGGAGGGTGAGGGGGGTGAGGGGGTGTGAGGGTGAGGGGGTGTGAGGGTGAGGGGGTGTATGAGGGTGAGGGGGTGTATGAGGGTGAGGGGGTGTAAGGGTGAGGGGGTGTAAGGGTGAGGGGGTGTATGAGGGTGAGGGGGTGTATGAGGGTGCGGGGGTGTAAGGGTGAGGGAGGGTGAGGGGGTGTGAGAGGGGGTATGAGGGTGAGGGGGTGTGAGAGGGGGATGAGGGGTGGGGGGTGAGAGGGGGGTGGGAGAGGGGGGGTGAGGGATAGGGGTGAGTGTGAGAGGGTGTGAGGGGAGGGGGGCGCAAGGGTGAGGGTGAAGGGGGCGCAAGGGTGAGGGGGTGTGAGGGTGTATGAGGGTGAGGGGGTATGAGGGTGAGGGGGTGTGAGGGTGAGGGGGGGGTGTGAGGGGGGGGGGTGAGGGTGAGGGGGTTGTGAGGGTGTGTGAGGGTGAGGTGAGGGTGGGGGGAGAGGGTGTGAGGGTGAGGTGAGGGTGGGTGTGGGAGAGGGTGTGAGGGGTGGGGGTGAGGGTGGGTGGGGGAAGAGGTGGGTGGGGAGGTGAGGGTGGGTGGG